>NC_139353.1:142492256-143092256 GCF_055883805.1 Amblyomma maculatum
ACTGTTTTCGCCGCTGCTGCCAAGTGGGGGTTAGACGGAAAGCACAGCTCTTCTTGTAGCCAGTAACAGGTCACGAGTCGCAGGTTATGCGCAGTGCTGATGTAGTATCGGTTTCCGATGTAATCGCGCCAGTCAGTCAATTAGTCCTTCACACGTGCCACAGCTTGGATAGCAGGAAAATGGCTGGGCTTGTAACTGCGGTAAAGAGCAGAAACTGATGAGTACGATGCAAAATGTTTTCGCCGCTGGGACCAAGTGGGGGTTAGACGGAAAACACAGCTCTTTTTGAAGCCAGTAACAGGTCACGAGGCGCAGGTCACGAGTCGCATGCTATGCGCAGTGCTGATATAATATCGGTTTCCGATATAATCGCCGCCAGTCAGTGAATCAGTCCTTCACACGTGCCACAGCTCGGATAGCAGGAAAATGGCTGGGCTTGTAACTGCGGTAAAGAGCAGAAACTGGTGAGTGCGATGCAAACTGTTTTCGCCGCTGCTGCAAAGGGGGGGGGGGGGGTTAGACGGAAAGCACAGCTATTTTTGTAGCCAGTAACAGGTTACAAGGCGCAGATCACGAGTGGCAGGTTATGCGCAGTGCTGATGTATTATCGATTTCCGATGTAATCGTCACCAGTCAGTTAACCAGTCCTCCACACGTGCCACAGCTCGGATAGCAGGAAAATGGCTGGGCTTGTAACTGCGGTAAAGAGCAGAAACTGATGAGTACGATGCAAACTGTTTTCGCCGCTGCTGCCAAGTGGGGGTTAGACGGAAAGCACAGCTCTTTTTGTAGCCAGTGACCGCTCACGAGGCGCAGGTCACAAGTCGCAGGTTATGCGCTGTGCTGATGTAGTATCTGTCTCCGATGTAATCGTCACCAGGCAGTCAGTTAGTTCTTCACACGTGCCACAGCTCGGGTAGCAGGAAAATGGCTCGGCTTGTAACTGCGGTAAAGAGCAGAAACTGATGAGTACGATGCAAACTGTTTTCGCCGCTGCTGCCAAGGGGGGGTTAGACGAAAAGCACAGCTCTTTTTGTAGCCAGTAACCGGTCACGAGGCGCAGGTCACAAGTCGCAGGTTATGCGCAGTGCTGATGTAGTACCGGTCTCCGATGTAATCGTCGCCAGGCAGTCAATCAGTTCTTCACACGTGCCACAGCTCGGGTAGAAGGAAAATGGCTGGGCTTGTAACTGTGGTAAAGAGCACAAACTGATGAGTACGATGCAAACTGTTTTCGCCGCTGGGACCAAGTGGGGGTTAGACGGAAAGCACAGCTCTTTTTGTAGCCAGTAACAGTTCACGAGTCGCAGGTTATGCGCAGTGCTGATGTAGTATCCGTTTCCGATGTAATCGCCGCCAGTCAGTCAATCAGTCCTTCACGCGTGTCACACCTCGGATAGCAGGAAAATGGCCGGGCTTGTAACTGCGGTAAAGAACAGAAACTGATGAGTACGATGCAAACTGTTTTCGCCGCTGGGACCAAGTGGGGGTTAGGCGGAAAGTACAGCTCTTTTTGTAGCCAGTAACAGGTCACGAGGCGCAGGTCACGAGTCGCAGGTTATGCGTAGTGCTGATGTAGTATCGGTCTCCGATGTAATCGTCACCAGTCAGTGAATCAGTCCTTCACACGTGCCACAGCTCGGATAGCAGGGAAATGGCTGGGCTTGTAACTGCGGTAAAGAGCAGAAACTGATGAGTACGATGCAAACTGTTTTCGCCGCTGCTGCCAAGTGGGGGTTAGACGGAAAGCACAGCTCTTTTTGTAGCCAGTAACAGGTCACGAGTCGCAGGTTATGCGCAGTGCTGATGTAGTATCGGTCTCCGATGTAATCGCCGCAGGTCAGTCAATCAGTCCTTCACACGTGCCACAGCTCGGATAGCAGGAAAATGGCTGGGCTTGTAACTGCGGTAAGGAGCAGAAACTGGTGAGTACGATGCAAACTGTTTTCGCCGCTGCTGCCAAGGGGGGTTATACGGAAAGCACAGCTATTTTTGTAGCCAGTAACATGTCACAAGGCGCAGGTCACGAGTGGCAGGTTATGCGTAGTGCTGATGTAGTATCGGTCTCCGATGTAATCGTCACCAGTCAGTTAACCAGTCCTCAACACGTGCCACAGCTCGGATAGCAGGAAAATGGCTGGGCTTGTAACTGCGGTAAAGAGCAGAAACTGATGAGTACGATGCAAACTGTTTTCGCCGCTGCTGCCAAGTGGGGTTAGACGGAAAGCACAGCTCTTTTTGTAGCCAGTAACAGGTCACGAGTCGCAGGTTATGCGCAGTGCTGATGTAGTATTGGTCTCCGATGTAATCGTCACCAGTCAGTTAACCAGTCCTCCACACGTGCCACAGCTCGGATAGCAGGAAAAAGGCTGGGCTTGTAACTGCGGTAAAGAGCAGAAACTGATGAGTACGATGCAAACTGTTTTCGCCGCTGCTGCCAAGTGGGGGTTAGACGGAAAGCACAGCTCTTTTTGTAGCCAGTAACAGGTCACAAGGCGCAAGTCACGAGTCGCAGGTGATGCGCAGTGCTGATGTAGTTTCGGTCTCCGATGTAATCGCGGCCAGTCAGTCAATCAGTCCTTCACACATGCCACAGCTCGGATAGCAGGAAAATGGCTGGGCTTGTAACTGCGGTAAAGAGCAGAAACTGATGAGTACGATGCAAACTGTTTTCGCCGCTGCTGCCAAGTGGGGGTTAGACGGAAAGCACAGCTCTTCTTGTAGCCAGTAACAGGTCACGAGTCGCAGGTTATGCGCAGTGCTGATGTAGTATCGGTTTCCGATGTAATCGCGCCAGTCAGTCAATTAGTCCTTCACACGTGCCACAGCTTGGATAGCAGGAAAATGGCTGGGCGTGTAACTGCGGTAAAGAGCAGAAACTGATGAGTACGATGCAAAATGTTTTCGCCGCTGGGACCAAGTGGGGGTTAGACGGAAAACACAGCTCTTTTTGAAGCCAGTAACAGGTCACGAGGCGCAGGTCACGAGTCGCATGCTATGCGCAGTGCTGATATAATATCGGTTTCCGATATAATCGCCGCCAGTCAGTGAATCAGTACTTCACACGTGCCACAGCTCGGATAGCAGGAAAATGGCTGGGCTTGTAACTGCGGTAAAGAGCAGAAACTGGTGAGTGCGATGCAAACTGTTTTCGCCGCTGCTGCAAAGGGGGGGGGGGGGGGGGGTTAGACGGAAAGCACAGCTATTTTTGTAGCCAGTAACAGGTCACAAGGCGCAGATCACGAGTGGCAGGTTATGCGCAGTGCTGATGTATTATCGATTTCCGATGTAATCGTCACCAGTCAGTTAACCAGTCCTCCACACGTGCCACAGCTCGGATAGCAGGAAAATAGCTGGGCTTGTAACTGCGGTAAAGAGCAGAAACTGATGAGTACGATGCAAACTGTTTTCGCCGCTGCTGCCAAGTGGGGGTTAGACGGAAAGCACAGCTCTTTTTGTAGCCAGTGACCGCTCACGAGGCGCAGGTCACAAGTCGCAGGTTATGCGCTGTGCTGATGTAGTATCTGTCTCCGATGTAATCGTCACCAGGCAGTCAGTTAGTTCTTCACACGTGCCACAGCTCGGGTAGCAGGAAAATGGCTCGGCTTGTAACTGCGGTAAAGAGCAGAAACTGATGAGTAAGATGCAAACTGTTTTCGCCGCTGCTGCCAAGGGGGGGTTAGACGAAAAGCACAGCTCTTTTTGTAGCCAGTAACCGGTCACGAGGCGCAGGTCACAAGTCGCAGGTTATGCGCAGTGCTGATGTAGTACCGGTCTCCGATGTAATCGTCGCCAGGCAGTCAATCAGTTCTTCACACGTGCCACAGCTCGGGTAGAAGGAAAATGGCTGGGCTTGTAACTGTGGTAAAGAGCACAAACTGATGAGTACGATGCAAACTGTTTTCGCCGCTGGGACCAAGTGGGGGTTAGACGGAAAGCACAGCTCTTTTTGTAGCCAGTAACAGTTCACGAGTCGCAGGTTATGCGCAGTGCTGATGTAGTATCCGTTTCCGATGTAATCGCCGCCAGTCAGTCAATCAGTCCTTCACACGTGCCACAGCTCGGATAGCAGGAAAATGGCTGGGCTTGTAACTGCGGTAAAGAGCAGAAACTGATGAGTACGATGCAAACTGTTTTCGCCGCTGGGACCAAGTGGGGGTTAGACGGAAAGCACAGATCTTTTTGTAGCCAGTAACAGGTCACGAGGCGCAAGTCACGAGTCGCAGGCTATGGGCAGTGCTGATGTAGTATCGGTTTCCGATATAATCGCCGCCAGTCAGTGAATCAGTCTTTCACACGTGCCACAGCTTGGATAGTAGGAAAATGGCTGGGCTTGTAACTGCGTTAAAGAGCAGAAACTGATGAGTACGCTGCAAACTGTTTTCGCCGCTGCTGCCAAGTGGGGGTTAGACGGAAAGCACAGCTCTTCTTGTAGCCAGTAACAGGTCACGAGTCGCAGGTTATGCGCAGTGCTGATGTAGTATCGGTTTCCGATGTAATCGCGCCAGTCAGTCAATTAGTCCTTCACACGTGCCACAGCTTGGATAGCAGGAAAATGGCTGGGCTTGTAACTGCGGTAAAGAGCAGAAACTGATGAGTACGATGCAAAATGTTTTCGTCGCTGGGACCAAGTTGGTTTAGACGGAAAACACAGCTCTTTTTGTAGCCAGTAACAGGTCACGAGGCGCAGGTCACGAGTCGCATGCTATGCGCAGTGCTGATATAGTATCGGTTTCCGATATAATCGCCGCCAGTCAGTGAATCAGTCCTTCACACGTGCCACAGCTCGGATAGCAGAAAAATGGCTGGGCTTGTAACTGCGGTAAAGAGCAGAAACTGGTGAGTACGATGCAAACTGTTTTCGCCGCTGCTGCCAAGGGGGGGGGGGGGGGGGGGGGGTTAGACGGAAAGCACAGCTATTTTTGTAGCCAGTAACAGGTCACAAGGCACAGGTCACGAGTGGCAGGTTATGCGCAGTGCTGAAGTATTATCGATTTCCGATGTAATCGTCACCAGTCAGTTAACCAGTCCTCCACACGTGCCACAGCTCGGATAGCAGGAAAATGGCTGGGCTTGTAACTGCGGTAAAGAGCAGAAACTGGTGAGTACGATGCAAACTGTTTTCGCCGCTGCTGCCAAGTGGGGGTTAGACGGAAAGCACAGCTCTTTTTGTAGCCAGTAACAGGTCACGAGTCGCAGGTTATGCGCAGTGCTTTTGTAGTCTCGGTCTCCGATGTAATCGCCGCCAGTCAGTCAATCAGTCCTTCACGCGTGTCACACCTCGGATAGCAGGAAAATGGCCGGGCTTGTAACTGCGGTAAAGAACAGAAACTGATGAGTACGATGCAAACTGTTTTCGCCGCTGGGACCAAGTGGGGGTTAGACGGAAAGTACAGCTCTTTTTGTAGCCAGTAACAGGTCACGAGGCGCAGGTCACGAGTCGCATGCTATGCGCAGTGCTGATGTAGTATCGGTTTCCGATATGATCGCCGCCAGTCAGTGAATCAGTCCTTCACACGTGCCACAGCTCGGATAGCAGGGAAATGGCTGGGCTTGTAACTGCGGTAAAGAGCAGAAACTGATGAGTACGTTGCAAACTGTTTGCGCCGCTGCTGCCAAGTGGGGGTTAGACGGAAAGCACAGCTCTTTTTGTAGCCAGTAACAGGTCACGAGTCGCAGGTTATGCGCAGTGCTGATGTAGTATCGGTCTCCGATGTAATCGCCGCAGGTCAGTCAATCAGTCCTTCACACGTGCCACAGCTCGGATAGCAGGAAAATGGCTGGGCTTGTAACTGCGGTAAAGAGCAGAAACTGGTGGGTACGATGCAAACTGTTTTCGCCGCTGCTGCCAAGGGGGGTTATACGGAAAGCACAGCTATTTTTGTAGCCAGTAACATGTCACAAGGCGCAGGTCACGAGTAGCAGGTTTTGCGTAGTGCTGATGTAGTATCGGTCTCCGATGTAATCGTCACCAGTCAGTTCACCAGTCCTCCACACGTGCCACAGCTCGGATAGCAGGAAAATGGCTGGGCTTGTAACTGCGGTAAAGAGCAGAAACTGATGAGTACGATGCAAACTGTTTTCGCCGCTGCTGCCAAGTGGGGGTTAGACGGAAAGCACAGCTCTTTTTGTAGCCAGTAACAGGTCACAAGGCGCAAGTCACGAGTCGCAGGTGATGCGCAGTGCTGATGTAGTTTCGGTCTCCGATGTAATCGCGGCCAGTCAGTCAATCAGTCCTTCACACATGCCACAGCTCGGATAGCAGGAAAATGGCTGGGCTTGTAACTGCGGTAAAGAGCAGAAACTGATGAGTACGATGCAAACTGTTTTCGCCGCTGCTGCCAAGTGGGGGTTAGACGGAAAGCACAGCTCTTCTTGTAGCCAGTAACAGGTCACGAGTCGCAGGTTATGCGCAGTGCTGATGTAGTATCGGTTTCCGATGTAATCGCGCCAGTCAGTCAATTAGTCCTTCACACGTGCCACAGCTTGGATAGCAGGAAAATGGCTGGGCTTGTAACTGCGGTAAAGAGCAGAAACTGATGAGTACGATGCAAAATGTTTTCGCCGCTGGGACCAAGTGGGGGTTAGACGGAAAACACAGCTCTTTTTGAAGCCAGTAACAGGTCACGAGGCGCAGGTCACGAGTCGCATGCTATGCGCAGTGCTGATATAATATCGGTTT
Source organism: Amblyomma maculatum (assembly GCF_055883805.1). Lineage (NCBI taxonomy): Eukaryota > Metazoa > Arthropoda > Arachnida > Ixodida > Ixodidae > Amblyomma > Amblyomma maculatum. The sequence goes on from NC_139353.1 coordinate 142,498,939, forward strand.
CCGATATAATCGCCGCCAGTCAGTGAATCAGTCCTTCACACGTGCCACAGCTCGGATAGCAGGAAAATGGCTGGGCTTGTAACTGCGGTAAAGATCAGAAACTGGTGAGTACGATGCAAACTGTTTTCGCCGCTGCTGCAAAGGGGGGGGTTAGACGGAAAGCACAGCTATTTTTGTAGCCAGTAACAGGTCACAAGGCGCAGGTCACGAGTGGCAGGTTATGCGCAGTGCTGATGTATTATCGATTTCCGATGTAATCGTCACCAGTCAGTTAACCAGTCCTCCACACGTGCCACAGCTCGGATAGCAGGAAAATGGCTGGGCTTGTAACTGCGGTAAAGAGCAGAAACTGGTGAGTACGATGCAAACTGTTTTCGCCGCTGCTGCCAAGTGGGGGTTAGACGAAAAGCACAGCTCTTTTTGTAGCCAGTAACAGGTCACGAGTCGCAGGTTATGCGCAGTGCTTTTGTAGTATCGGTCTCCGATGTAATCGCAGCCAGTCAGTCAATCAGTCCTTCACGCGTGTCACACCTCGGATAGCAGGAAAATGGCCGGGCTTGTAACTGCGGTAAAAAACAGAAACTGATGAGTACGATGCAAACTGTTTGCGCCGCTGGGACCAAGGGGGGGTTAGACGGAAAGTACAGCTCTTTTTGTAGCCAGTAACAGGTCACGAGGCGCAGGTCACGAGTCGCATGCTATGCGCAGTGCTGATGTAGGATCGGTTTCCGATATAATCGCCGCCAGTCAGTGAATCAGTCCTTCACACGTGCCACAGCTCGGATAGCCGGAAAATGGCAGGCCTTGTAACTGCGGTAAAGAGCAGAAACTGATGAGTACGATGCAAACTGTTTTCGCCGCTGCTGCCAAGTGGGGGTTAGACGGAAAGCACAACTCTTTTTGTAGCCAGTAACAGGTCACGAGTCGCAGGTTATGCGCAGTGCTGATGTAGTATCGGTCTCCGATGTAATCGCCGCCAGTCAGTCAATCAGTCCTTCACACGTGCCACAGCTCGGATAGCAGGAAAATGGCTGGGCTTGTAACTGCGGTAAAGAGCAGAAACTTGTGAGTACGATGCAAACTGTTTTCGCCACTGCTGCCAAGGGGGCTATACGGAAAGCCCAGCTATTTTTGTAGCCAGTAACATGTCACAAGGCGCAGGTCACGAGTGGCAGGTTATGCGCAGTGCTGATGTAGTATCGGTCTCCGATGTAATCGTCACCATTCAGTTAACCAGTCCTCCACACGTGCCACAGCTCGGATAGCAGGAAAATGGCTGGGCTTGTAACTGCGGTAAAGAGCAGAAACTGATGAGTACGATGCAAACTGTTTTCGCCGCTGCTGCCAAGTAGGGGTTAGACGGAAAGCACAGCTCTTTTTGTAGCCAGTAACAGGTCACGAGTCGCAGGTTATGCGCAGTGCTGATGTAGTATCGGTCTCCGATGTAATCGTCACCAGTCAGTTAACCAGTCCTCCACACGTGCCACAGCTCGGATAGCAGGAAAATGGCTGGGCTTGTAACTGCGGTAAAGAGCAGAAACTGATGAGTACGATGCAAACTGTTTTCGCCACTGCTGCCAAGTGGGGGTTAGACGGAAAGCACAGCTCTTTTTGTAGCCAGTAACAGGTCACGAGTCGCTGGTTATGCGCAGTGCTGATGTAGTATCGGTCTCCGATGTAATCGCCGCCAGTCAGTCAATCAGTCCTTCACACGTGCCACAGCTCGGATAGCAGGAAAATGGCTGGGCTTGTAACTGCGGTAAAGAGCAGAAACTGGTGACTAAGATGCAAACTGTTTTCGCCGCTGCTGCCAAGGGGGATTATACGGAAAGCACAGCTATTTTTGTAGCCAGTAACATGTCACAAGGCGCAGGTCACGAGTGGCAGGTTATGCGTAGTGCTGATGTAGTATCGGTCTCCGATGTAATCGTCACCAGTCAGTTAACCAGTCCTTCACACGTGCCACAGCTCGGATAGCAGGAAAATGGCTGGGCTTGTAACTGCGGTAAAGAGCAGAAACTGATGTGCGATGGAAACTGTTTTCGCCGCTGCTGCCAAGTGGGGGTTAGACGGAAAGCACAGCTCTTTTTGTAGCCAGTAACAGGTCACGAGTCACTGGTTATGCGCAGTGCTGATGTAGTATCGGTCTCGGATGTAATCGCCGCCTGTCAGTCAATCAGTCCTTCACACGTGCCACAGCTCGGATAGCAGGAAAATGGCTGGGCTTGTAACTGCGGTAAAGAGCAGAAACTGATGAGTACGATGCAAACTGTTTTCGCCGCTGGGACCAAGTGGGGGTTAGACGGAAAACACAGCTCTTTTTGTAGCCAGTAACAGGTCACGAGGCGCAGGCTATGCGCAGTGCTGATGTAGTATCGGTTTCCGATGCAATCGCCGCCAGTCAGTGAATCAGTTCTTCACACGTGCCACAGCTCGGGTAGAAGGAAAATGGCTGGGCTTGTAACTGTGGTAAACAGCACAAACTGATGAGTACGATGCAAACTGTTTTCGCCGCTGGGACCAAGGGGGGGTTAGACGTAAAGCACAGCTCTTTTTGTAGCCATTAGCAGGTCACGAGTCGCAGGTTATGCGCAGTGCTGATGTAGTATCGGTTTCCGATGTAATCGCCGCCAGTGAGTGAATCAGTCCTTCACACGTGCCACAGCTCGGATAGCAGGAAAATGGCTGGGCTTGTAGCTGCGGTAAAGAGCAGAAACTGATGAGTACGATGCACACTGTTTTCGCCGCTGGGACCAAGTGGGGGTTAGACGGAAAACACAGCTATTTTTGTAGCCAGTAACATGTCACAAGGCGCAGGTCACGAGTGGCAGGTTATGCGTAGTGCTGATGTAGTATCGGTCTCCGATGTAATCGTCACCAGTCAGTTAACCAGTCCTCAACACGTGCCACAGCTCCGATAGCAGGAAAATGGCTGGGCTTGTAACTGCGGTAAAGAGCAGAAACTGATGAGTACGATGCAAACTGTTTTCGCCGCTGCTGCCAAGTGGGGGTTAGACGGAAAGCACAGCTCTTTTTGTAGCCAGTAACAGGTCACGAAACGCAGGTTATGCGCAGTGCTGATGTAGTATCGGTCTCCGATGTAATCGCCGCCAGTCAGTCAATCAGTCCTTCACACGTGCCACAGCTCGGATAGCAGGAAAATGGCTGGGATTGTAACTGCGGTAAAGAGCAGAAACTGGTGAGTACGATGCAAACTGTTTTCGCCGCTGCTGCCAAGGGGGGTTTTACGGAAAGCACAGCTATTTTTGTAGCCAGTAACATGTCACAAAGCGCAGGTCACGAGTAGCAGGTTTTGCGTAGTGCTGATGTAGTATCGGTCTCCGATGTAATCGTCACCAGTCAGTTAACCAGTCCTCCACACGTGCCACAGGTCGGATAGCTGGAAAATGGCTGGGCTTGTAACTGCGGTAAAGAGCAGAAACTGATGAGTACGATGCAAACTGTTTTCACCGCTGCTGCCAAGTGGGGGTTAGACGGAAAGCACAGCTCTTTTTGTAGCCAGTAACAGGTCACGAGTCGCTGGTTATGCGCAGTGCTGATGTAGTATCGGTCTCCGATGTAATCGCCGCCAGTCAGTCAATCAGTCCTTCACACGTGCCACAGCTCGGATAGCAGGAAAATGGCTGGGCTTGTAACTGCGGTAAAGAGCAGAAACTGATGAGTACGATGTAAACTGTTTTCGCCGCTGGGACCAAGTGGGGGTTAGACGGAAAACACAGCTCTTTTTGTAGCCAGTAACAGGTCACGAGGCGCAGGTCACGAGTCGCATGCTATGCGCATTGCTGATGTAGTATCGGTTTCCGATATAATCGCCGCCAGTCAGTGAATCAGTCCTTCACACGTGCCACAGCTCGGATAGCAGGGAAATGGCTGGGCTTGTAACTGCGGTAAAGAGCAGAAACTGATGAGTACGATGCAAACTGTTTTCGCCGCTGCTGCCAAGTGGGGGTTAGACGGAAAGCACAACTCTTTTTGTAGCCAGTAACAGGTCACGAGTAGCAGGTTATGCGCAGTGCTGATGGAGTATCGGTCTCCAATGTAATCGCCGCCAGTTAGTCAATCAGTCCTTCACACGTGCCACAGCTCGGATAGCAGGAAAATGGCTGGGCTTGTAACTGCGGTAAAGAGCAGAAACTGGTGAGTACGATGCAAACTGTTTTCGCCGCTGCTGCCAAGGGGGGTTATACGGAAAGCACAGCTAATTTTGTAGCCAGTAACATGTCACAAGGCGCAGGTCACGAGTGGCAGGTTATGCGCAGTGCTGATGTAGTATCGATTTCCGATGTAATCGTCCCCAGTCAGTTAATCAGTCCTCCACACGTGCCACAGCTCGGATAGCAGGAAAATGGCTGGGCTTGTAACTGCGGTAAAGAGCAGAAACTGATGAGTACGATGCAAACTGTTTTCGCCGCTGCTGCCAAGTGGGGGTTAGACGGAAAGCACAGCTCTTTTTGTAGCCAGTAACCGGTCACGAGGCGCAGGTCACAAGTCGCAGGTTATGCGCAGTGCTGATGTAGTATCGGTTTCCGATGTAATCGCGACCAGTCAGTTAATCAGTCCTTCACACGTGCCACAGCTCGGTTAGCAGGAAAATGGCTGGGCTTGTAACTGCGGTAAAGAGCAGAAACTGATGAGTACGATGCAAACTGTTTTCGCCGCAGCTGCCAAGGGGGGGTTAGACGAAAAGCACAGCTCTTTTTGTAGCCAATAACAGGTCACAAGGCGCAGGTCACGAGTCACAGGTTATGCGCAGAGCTTATGTAGTATTGGTTTCCGATGTAATCGCGACCAGTCAGTTAATCAGTCCTTCACACGTGCCACTGCTCGGTTAGCAGGAAAATGGCTGGGCTTGTAACTGCCGTAAAGAGCAGAAACTGATGAGTACGATGCAAACTGTTTTCGCCGCTGCTTCCAAGTGGGGGTTAGACGGAAAGCACAGCTCTTTTTGTAGCCAGTAACCGGTCACGAGGCGCAGGTCACAAGTCGCAGGTTATGCGCAGTGCTGATGTAGTACCGGTCTCCGATGTAATCGTCGCCAGGCAGTCAATCAGTTCTTCACACGTGCCACAGCTCGGGTAGAAGGAAAATGGCTGGGCTTGTAACTGCGGTAAAGAGCAGAAACTGATGAGTACGATGTACACTGTTTTCGCCGCTGGGACCAAGTGGGGGTTAGACGGAAAACACAGCTCTTTTTGTAGCCAGTAACAGGTCACGAGGCGCAGGTCACGAGTCGCATGCTATGCGCAGTGCTGATGTAGTATCGGTTTCCGATATAATCGCCGCCAGTCAGTGAATCAGTCCTTCACACGTGCCACAGCTCGGATAGCAGGAAAATGGCTGGGCTTGTAACTGCCGTAAAGAGCAGAAACTGATCAGTACGATGCAAACTGTTTTTGCCGCTGCTGCCAAGTGGGGGTTTGACGGAAAGCACAGCTCTTTTTGTAGCCAGTGACCGGTCACGAGGCGCAGGTCACAAGTCGCAGGTTATGCGCTGTGCTGATGTAGTATCTGTCTCCGATGTAATCGTCACCAGGCAGTCAATTAGTTCTTCACACGTGCCACAGCTCGGGTAGAAGGAAAATGGCTGGGCTTGTAACTGCGGTAAAGAGAAGAAACTGATGAGTACGATGCAAACTGTTTTCGCCGCTGCTGCCAAGTGGGGGTTAGACGGAAACCACAGCTCTTTCTGTAGCCAGTAACAGGTCACGAGTCCCAGGTTATGCGCAGTGCTGACGTAGTATCGGTCTCCGATGTAATCGCCGCCAGTCACCCAATCAGTTCTTCACACGTGCCACAGCTCGGATAGCAGGAAAATGGCTGGGCTTGTAACTGCGGTAAAGAGCAGAAACTGGTGAGTACGATGCAAACTGTTTTCGCCGCTGCTGCCAAGGGGGGTTTTACGGAAAGCACAGCAATTTTTGTAGCCAGTAACATGTCACGAGTCGCTGGTTATGCGCAGTGCTGATGTAGTATCGGTCTCCGATATAATCGCCGCCAGTCAGTCAATCAGTCCTTCACACGTGCCACAGCTCGGCAAGCAGGAAAATGGCTGGGCTTGTAACTGCGGTAAAGAGCAGAAACTGATGAGTACGATGTAAACTGTTTTCGCCGCTGGGACCAAGTGGGGGTTAGACGGAAAACACAGCTCTTTTTGTAGCCAGTAACAGGTCACGAGGCGCAGGTCACGAGTCGCATGCTATGCGCAGTGCTGATGTTGTATCGGTTTCCGATATAATCGCCGCCAGTCAGTGAATCAGTCCTTCACACGTGCCACAGCTCGGATAGCAGGGAAATGGCTGGGCTTGTAACTGCGGTAAAGAGCAGAAACTGATGAGTACGATGCAAACTGTTTTCGCCGCTGCTGCCAAGTGGGGGTTAGACGGAAAGCACAACTCTTTTTGTAGCCAGTAACAGGTCACGAGTAGCAGGTTATGCGCAGTGCTGATGGAGTATCGGTCTCCGATGTAATCGCCGCCAGTTAGTCAATCAGTCCTTCACACGTGCCACAGCTCGGATAGCAGGAAAATGGCTGGGCTTGTAACTGCGGTAAAGGGCAGAAACTGGTGAGTACGATGCAAACTGTTTTCGCCGCTGCTGCCAAGGGGGGTTATACGGAAAGCACAGCTATTTTTGTAGCCAGTAACATGTCACAAGGCGCAGGTCACGAGTGGCAGGTTATGCGTAGTGCTGATGTAGTATCGGTCTCCGATGTAATCGTCACCAGTCAGTTAACCAGTCCTCAACACGTGCCACAGCTCGGATAGCAGGAAAATGGCTGGGCTTGTAACTGCGGTAAAGAGCAGAAACTGATGAGTACGATGCAAACTGTTTTCGCCGCTGCTGCCAAGTGGGGGTTAGACGGAAAGCACAGCTCTTTTTGTAGCCAGTAACAGGTCACGAGTCGCAGGTTATGCGCAGTGCTGATGTAGTATCGGTCTCCGATGTAATCGCCGCCAGTCAGTCAATCAGTCCTTCACACGTGCCACAGCTCGGATAGCAGGAAAATGGCTGGGCTTGTAACTGCGGTAAAGAGCAGAAACTGGTGAGTACGATGCAAACTGTTTTCGCCGCTGCTGCCAAGGGGGGTTTTACGGAAAGCACAGCTATTTTTGTAGCCAGTAACATGTCACGAGTCGCTGGTTATGCGCAGTGCTGATGTAGTATCGGTCTCCGATGTAATCGCCGCCAGTCAGTGAATCAGTCCTTCACACGTGCCACAGCTCGGATAGCAGGAAAATGGCTGGGCTTGTAACTGCGGTAAAGAGCAGAAACTGATGAGTACGATGTAAACTGTTTTCGCCGCTGGGACCAAGTGGGGGTTAGACGGAAAACACAGCTCTTTTTGTAGCCAGTAACAGGTCACGAGTAGCAGGTTATGCGCAGTGCTGATGGAGTATCGGTCTCCGATGTAATCGCCGCCAGTTAGTCAATCAGTCCTTCACACGTGCCACAGCTCGGATAGCAGGAAAATGGCTGGGCTTGTAACTGCGGTAAAGAGCAGAAACTGGTGAGTACGATGCAAACTGTTTTCGCCGCTGCTGCCAAGGGGGGTTATACGGAAAGCACAGCTAATTTTGTAGCCAGTAACATGTCACAAGGCGCAGGTCACGAGTGGCAGGTTAAGCGCAGTGCTGATGTAGTATCGATTTCCGATGTAATCGTCCCCAGTCAGTTAATCAGTCCTCCACACGTGCCACAGCTCGGATAGCAGGAAAATGCCTGGGCTTGTAACTGCGGTAAAGAGCAGAAACTGGTGAGTACAATGCAAACTGTTTTCGCCGCTGCTGCCAAGCGGGGGTTAGACGGAAAGCACAGCTCTTTTTGTAGCCAGTAACAGGTCACAAGGCGCAGGTCACGAGTCGCAGGTGATGCGCAGTGCTGATGTAGTTTCGGTCTCCGATGTAATCGCCGCCAGTCAGTCAATCAGTCCTTCACACATGCCACAGCTCGGATAGCAGGAAAATGGCTGGGCTGTAACTGCGGTAAAGAGCAGAAACTGATGAGTACGATGCAAACTGTTTTCGCCGCTGCTGCCAAGTGGGGGTTAGACGGAAAGCACAGCTCTTCTTGAAGCCAGTAACAGGTCACGAGTCGCAGGTTATGCGCAGTGCTGATGTAGTATCGGTTTCCGATGTAATCGCGCCAGTCAGTCAATTAGTCCTTCACACGTGCCACAGCTTGGATAGCAGGAGAATGGCTGGGCTTGTAACTGCGGTAAAGAGCAGAAACTGGTGAGTACGATGCAAACTGTTTTCGCCGCTGCTGCCAAGGGGGGGGGGGGGGGGGGTTAGACGGAAAGCACAGCTATTTTTGTAGCCAGTAACAGGTCACAAGGCGCAGGTCACGAGTGGCAGGTTATGCGCAGTGCTGATGTATTATCGATTTCCGATGTAATCGTCACCAGTCAGTTAACCAGTCCTCCACACGTGCCACAGCTCGGATAGCAGGAAAATGGCTGGGCTTGTAACTGCGGTAAAGAGCAGAAACTGGTGAGTACGATGCAAACTGTTTTCGCCGCTGCTGCCAAGTGGGGGTTAGACGGAAAGCACAGCTCTTTTTGTAGCCAGTAACAGGTCACGAGTCGCAGGTTATGCGCAGTGCTTTTGTAGTATCGGTCTCCGATGTAATCGCCGCCAGTCAGTCAATCAGTCCTTCACGCGTGCCACAGCTCGGATAGCAGGAAAATGGCTGGGCTTGTAACTGCGGTAAAGGGCAGAAACTGGTGAGTACGATGCAAACTGTTTTCGCCGCTGCTGCCAAGGGGGGTTATACGGAAAGCACAGCTATTTTTGTAGCCAGTAACATGTCACAAGGCGCAGGTCACGAGTGGCAGGTTATGCGTAGTGCTGATGTAGTATCGGTCTCCGATGTAATCGTCACCAGTCAGTTAACCAGTCCTCAACACGTGCCACAGCTCGGATAGCAGGAAAATGGCTGGGCTTGTAACTGCGGTAAAGAGCAGAAACTGATGAGTACGATGCAAACTATTTTCGCCGCTGCTGCCAAGTGGGGGTTAGACGGAAAGCACAGCTCTTTTTGTAGCCAGTAACAGGTCACGAGTCGCAGGTTATGCGCAGTGCTGATGTAGTATCGGTCTCCGATGTAATCGCCGCCAGTCAGTCAATCAGTCCTTCACACGTGCCACAGCTCGGATAGCAGGAAAATGGCTGGGCTTGTAACTGCGGTAAAGAGCAGAAACTGGTGAGTACGATGCAAACTGTTTTCGCCGCTGCTGCCAAGGGGGGTTTTACGGAAAGCACAGCTATTTTTGTAGCCAGTAACATGTCACGAGTCGCTGGTTATGCGCAGTGCTGATGTAGCATCGGTCTCCGATGTAATCGCCGCCAGTCAGTGAATCAGTCCTTCACACGTGCCACAGCTCGGATAGCAGGAAAATGGCTGGGCTTGTAACTGCGGTAAAGAGCAGAAACTGATGAGTACGATGTAAACTGTTTTCGCCGCTGGGACCAAGTGGGGGTTAGACGGAAAACACAGCTCTTTTTGTAGCCAGTAACAGGTCACGAGTAGCAGGTTATGCGCAGTGCTGATGGAGTATCGGTCTCCGATGTAATCGCCGCCAGTTAGTCAATCAGTCCTTCACACGTGCCACAGCTCGGATAGCAGGAAAATGGCTGGGCTTGTAACTGCGGTAAAGAGCAGAAACTGGTGAGTACGATGCAAACTGTTTTCGCCGCTGCTGCCAAGGGGGGTTATACGGAAAGCACAGCTAATTTTGTAGCCAGTAACATGTCACAAGGCGCAGGTCACGAGTGGCAGGTTAAGCGCAGTGCTGATGTAGTATCGATTTCCGATGCAATCGTCCCCAGTCAGTTAATCAGTCCTCCACACGTGCCACAGCTCGGATAGCAGGAAAATGCCTGGGCTTGTAACTGCGGTAAAGAGCAGAAACTGGTGAGTACAATGCAAACTGTTTTCGCCGCTGCTGCCAAGCGGGGGTTAGACGGAAAGCACAGCTCTTTTTGTAGCCAGTAACAGGTCACAAGGCGCAGGTCACGAGTCGCAGGTGATGCGCAGTGCTGATGTAGTTTCGGTCTCCGATGTAATCGCCGCCAGTCAGTCAATCAGTCCTTCACACATGCCACAGCTCGGATAGCAGGAAAATGGCTGGGCTGTAACTGCGGTAAAGAGCAGAAACTGATGAGTACGATGCAAACTGTTTTCGCCGCTGCTGCCAAGTGGGGGTTAGACGGAAAGCACAGCTCTTCTTGAAGCCAGTAACAGGTCACGAGTCGCAGGTTATGCGCAGTGCTGATGTAGTATCGGTTTCCGATGTAATCGCGCCAGTCAGTCAATTAGTCCTTCACACGTGCCACAGCTTGGATAGCAGGAAAATGGCTGGGCTTGTAACTGCGGTAAAGAGCAGAAACTGGTGAGTACGATGCAAACTGTTTTCGCCGCTGCTGCCAAGGGGGGGGGGGGGGGGTTAGACGGAAAGCACAGCTATTTTTGTAGCCAGTAACAGGTCACAAGGCGCAGGTCACGAGTGGCAGGTTATGCGCAGTGCTGATGTATTATCGATTTCCGATGTAATCGTCACCAGTCAGTTAACCAGTCCTCCACACGTGCCACAGCTCGGATAGCAGGAAAATGGCTGGGCTTGTAACTGCGGTAAAGAGCAGAAACTGGTGAGTACGATGCAAACTGTTTTCGCCGCTGCTGCCAAGTGGGGGTTAGACGGAAAGCACAGCTCTTTTTGTAGCCAGTAACAGGTAACGAGTCGCAGGTTATGCGCAGTGCTTTTGTAGTATCGGTCTCCGATGTAATCGCTGCCAGTCAGTCAATCAGTCCTTCACGCGTGTCACACCTCGGATAGCAGGAAAATGGCCGGGCTTGTAACTGCGGTAAAAAACAGAAACTGATGAGTACGATGCAAACTGTTTTCGCCGCTGGGACCAAGTGGGGGTTAGACGGAAAGTACAGCTCTTTTTGTAGCCAGTAACAGGTCACGAGGCGCAGGTCACGAGTCGCATGCTATGCGCAGTGCTGATGTAGTATCGGTTTCCGATATAATCGCCGCCAGTCAGTGAATCAGTCCTTCGCACGTGCCACAGCTCGGATAGCAGGCAAATGGCAGGGCTTGTAACTGCGGTAAAGAGCAGAAACTGATGAGTACGATGCAAACTGTTTTCGCCGCTGCTGCCAAGTGGGGGTTAGACGGAAAGCACAACTCTTTTTGTAGCCAGTAACAGGTCACGAGTAGCAGGTTATGCGCAGTGCTGATGGAGTATCGGTCTCCGATGTAATCGCCGCCAGTTAGTCAATCAGTCCTTCACACGTGCCACAGCTCGGATAGCAGGAAAATGGCTGGGCTTGTAACTGCGGTAAAGAGCAGAAACTGGTGAGTACGATGCAAACTGTTTTCGCCGCTGCTGCCAAGGGGGGTTATACGGAAAGCACAGCTAATTTTGTAGCCAGTAACATGTCACAAGGCGCAGGTCACGAGTGGCAGGTTATGCGCAGTGCTGATGTAGTATCGATTTCCGATGTAATCGTCCCCAGTCAGTTAATCAGTCCTCCACACGTGCCACAGCTCGGATAGCAGGAAAATGCCTGGGCTTGTAACTGCGGTAAAGAGCAGAAACTGGTGAGTACAATGCAAACTGTTTTCGCCGCTGCTGCTGCCAAGCGGGGGTTAGACGGAAAGCACAGCTCTTTTTGTAGCCAGTAACAGGTCACAAGGCGCAGGTCACGAGTCGCAGGTGATGCGCAGTGCTGATGTAGTTTCGGTCTCCGATGTAATCGCCGCCAGTCAGTCAATCAGTCCTTCACACATGCCACAGCTCGGATAGCAGGAAAATGGCTGGGCTGTAACTGCGGTAAAGAGCAGAAACTGATGAGTACGATGCAAACTGTTTTCGCCGCTGCTGCCAAGGGGGGTTATACGGAAAGCACAGCTATTTTTGTAGCCAGTAACATGTCACAAGGCGCAGGTCACGAGTGGCAGGTTATGCGCAGTGCTGATGTAGTATCGGTCTCCGATGTAATCGTCACCATTCAGTTAACCAGTCCTCCACACGTGCCACAGCTCGGATAGCAGGAAAATGGCTGGGCTTGTAACTGCGGTAAAGAGCAGAAACTGGTGAGTACGATGCAAACTGTTTTCGCCACTGCTGCCAAGGGGGGCTATACGGAAAGCCCAGCTATTTTTGTAGCCAGTAAAATGTCACAAGGCGCAGGTCACGAGTGGCAGGTTATGCGCAGTGCTGATGTAGTATCGGTCTCCGATGTAATCGTCACCATTCAGTTAACCAGTCCTCCACACGTGCCACAGCTCGGATAGCAGGAAAATGGCTGGGCTTGTAACTACGGTAAAGAGCAGAAACTGATGAGTACGATGCAAACTGTTTTCGCCGCTGCTGCCAAGTGGGGGTTAGACGGAAAGCACAGCTCTTTTTGTAGCCAGTAACAGGTCATGAGTCGCAGGTTATGCGCAGTGCTGATGTAGTATCGGTCTCCGATGTAATCGCCGCCAGTCAGTTAATCAGTCCTTCACACGTGCCACAGCTCGGATAGCAGGAAAATGGCTGGGCTTGTAACTGCGGTAAAGAGCAGAAACTGGTGAGTACGATGCAAACTGTTTTCGCCGCTGCTGCCAAGGGGGGTTATACGGAAAGCACAGCTATTTTTGTAGCCAGTAACATGTCACAAGGCGCAGGTTACGAGTGGCAGGTTATGCGTAGTGCTGATGTAGTATCGGTCTCCGATGTAATCGTCACCAGTCAGTTAACCAGTCCTCCACACGTGCCACAGCTCGAATAGCAGGAAAATGGCTGGGCTTGTAACTGCGGTAAAGAGCAGAATCTGATGAGCACGATGCAAACTGTTTTCGCCGCTGCTGCCAAGTGGGGGTTAGACGGAAAGCACAGCTCTTTTTGTAGCCAGTAACAGGTCACGAGTCGCTGGTTATGCGCAGTGCTGATGTAGTATCGGTCTCCGATGTAATCGCCGCCAGTCAGTCAATCAGTCCTTCACACGTGCCACAGCTCGGATAGCAGGAAAATGGCTGGGCTTGTAACTGCGGTAAAGAGCAGAAACTGGTGAGTACGATGCAAACTGTTTTCGCCGCTGCTGCCAAGTGGGGGTTAGACGGAAAGCACAGCTCTTTTTGTAGCCAGTAACAGGTCACGAGTCGCAGGTTATGCGCAGTGCTGATGTAGTATCGGTCTCCGATGTAATCGCCGCCAGTCAGTCAATCAGTCCTTCACACGTGCCACAGCTCGAATAGCAGGAAAATGGCTGGGCTTGTAACTGCGGTAAAGAGCAGAAACTGGTGAGTACGATGCAAACTGTTTTCGCCGCTGCTGCCAAGGGGGGTTATACGGAAAGCACAGCTATTTTTGTAGCCAGTAACATGTCACAAGGCGCAGGTTACGAGTGGCAGGTTATGCGTAGTGCTGATGTAGTATCGGTCTCCGATGTAATCGTCACCAGTCAGTTAACCAGTCCTCCACACGTGCCACAGCTCGGATAGCAGGAAAATGGCTGGGCTTGTAACTGCGGTAAAGAGCAGAAACTGATGAGTGCGATGCAAACTGTTTTCGCCGCTGCTGCCACGTGGGGGTTAGACGGAAAGCACAGCTCTTTTTGTAGCCAGTAACAGGTCACGAGTCGCTGGTTCTGCGCAGTGCTGATGTAGTATCGGTCTCCGATGTAATCGCCGCCAGTCAGTCAATCAGTCCTTCACACGTGCCACAGCTCGGATAGCAGGAAAATGGCTGGGCTTGTAACTGCGGTAAAGAGCAGAAACTGATGAGTACGATGCAAACTGTTTTTGCCGCTGGGACCAAGTGGGGGTTAGACGGAAAACACAGCTCTTTTTGTAGCCAGTAACAGGTCACGAGGCGCAGGTCACGAGTCGCATGCTATGCGCAGTGCTGATGTAGTATCGGTTTCCGATGCAATCGCCGCCAGTCAGTGAATCAGTTCTTCACACGTGCCACAGCTCGGGTAGAAGGAAAATGGCTGGGCTTGTAACTGTGGTAAAGAGCACAAAGTGATGAGTACGATGCAAACTGTTTACGCCGATGGGACCAAGTGGGGGTTAGACGGAAAGCACAGCTCTTTTTGTAGCCAGTAACAGGTCACGAGTCGCCGGTTATGCGCAGAGCTTATGTAGTATCGGTTTCCGATGTAATCGCGACCAGTCAGTTAATCAGTCCTTCACACGTGCCACAGCTCGGTTAGCAGGAAAATGGCTGGGCTTGTAACTGCCGTAAAGAGCAGAAACTGATGAGTACGATGCAAACTGTTTTCGCCGCTGCTGCCAAGTGGGGGTTGGACGGAAAGCACAGCTCTTTTTGTAGCCAGTAACCGGTCACGAGGCGCAGGTCACAAGTCGCAGGTTATGCGCAGTGCTGATGTAGTACCGGTCTCCGATGTAATCGTCGCCAGGCAGTCAATCAGTTCTTCACACGTGCCACAGCTCGGGTAGAAGGAAAATGGCTGGGCTTGTAACTGTGGTAAAGAGCACAAACTGATGATTACGATGCAAGCTGTTTTCGCCGCTGGGACCAAGTGGGGGTTAGACGGAAAGCACAGCTCTTTTTGTAGCCAGTAGCAGGTCACGAGTCGCAGGTTATGCGCAGTGTTGATGTAGTATCGGTTTCCGATGTAATCACCGCCAGTGAGTGAATCAGTCCTTCACACGTGCCACAGCTCGGATAGCAGGAAAATGGCTGGGCTTGTAACTGCCGTAAAGAGCAGAAACTGATCAGTACGATGCAAACTGTTTTTGCCGCTGCTGCCAAGTGGGGGTTAGACGGAAAGCACAGCTCTTTTTGTAGCCAGTGACCGGTCACGAGGCGCAGGTCACAAGTCGCATGTTATGCGCTGTGCTGATGTAGTATCTGTCTCCGATGTAATCGTCACCAGGCAGTCAATTAGTTCTTCACACGTGCCACAGCTCGGGTAGAAGGAAAATGGCTGGGCTTGTAACTGCGGTAAAGAGCAGAAACTGATGAGTACGATGCAAACTGTTTTCGCCGCTGCTGCCAAGTGGGGGTTAGACGGAAACCACAGCTCTTTTTGTAGCCAGTAACCGGTCACGAGGCGCAGGTCACGAGTGGCAGGCTATGGGCAGTGCTGATGTAGTATCGGTTTCCGATATAATCGCCGCCAGTCAGTGAATCAGTCTTTCACACGTGCCACAGCTTGGATAGCAGGAAAATGGCTGGGCTTGTAACTGCGGTAAAGAGCAGAAACTGATGAGTACGATGCAAACTGTTTTCGCCGCAGCTGCCAAGGGGGGGTTAGACGAAAAGCACAGCTGTTTTTGTAGCCAGTAACAGGTCACAAGGCGCAGGTCACGAGTCGCAGGTTATGCGCAGAGCTGATGTAGTATCGGTTTCCGATGTAATCGCGACCAGTCAGTTAATCAGTCCTTCACACGTGCCACAGCTCGGTTAGCAGGAAATTGGCTGGGCTTGTAACTGCCGTAAAGAGCAGAAACTGATCAGTACGATGCAAACTGTTTTCGCCGCTGCTGCCAAGTGGGGGTTAGACGGAAAGCACAGCTCTTTTTGTAGCCAGTAACCGGTCACGAGGCGCAGGTCACAAGTCGCAGGTTATGCGCACTGCTGATGTAGTACCGGTCTCCGATGTAATCGTCGCCAGGCAGTCAATCAGTTCTTCACACGTGCCACAGCTCGGGTAGAAGGAAAATGGCTGGGCTTGTAACTGTGGTAAAGAGCACAAACTGATGAGTACGATGCAAACTGTTTTCGCCGCTGGGACCAAGTGGGGGTTAGACGGAAAGCACAGCTCTTTTTGTAGCCAGTAACAGGTCACGAGTCGCAGGTTATGCGCAGTGCTGATGTAGTATCCGTTTCCGATGTAATCGCCGCCAGTCAGTCAATCAGTCCTTCACACGTGCCACAGCTCGGATAGCAGGAAAATGGCTGGGCTTGTAACTGCGGTAAAGAGCAGAAACTGATGAGTACGATGCAAACTGTTTTTGCCGCTGGGACCAAGTGGGGGTTAGACGGAAAGCACAGATCTTTTTGTAGCCAGTAACAGGTCACGAGTCGCAGGTTATGCGCAGTGCTTTTGTAGTATCGGTCTCCGATGTAATCGCCGCCAGTCAGTCAATCAGTCCTTCACGCGTGTCACACCTCGGATAGCAGGAAAATGGCCGGGCTTGTAACTGCGGTAAAGAGCAGAAACTGGTGAGTACGATGCAAACTGTTTTCGCCGCTGCTGCCAAGGGGGGTTATACGGAAAGCACAGCTATTTTTGTAGCCAGTAACATGTCACAAGGCGCAGGTCACGAGTGGCAGGTTATGCATAGTGCTGATGTAGTATCGGTCTCCGATGTAATCGTCACCAGTCAGTTAACCAGTCCTCAACACGTGCCACAGCTCGGATAGCAGGAAAATGGCTGGGCTTGTAACTGCGGTAAAGAGCAGAAACTGATGAGTACGATGCAAACTGTTTTCGCCGCTGCTGCCAAGTGGGGGTTAGACGGAAAGCACAGCTCTTTTTGTAGCCAGTAACAGGTCACGAGTCGCAGGTTATGCGCAGTGCTGATGTATAATCGGTCTCCGATGTAATCGCCGCCAGTCAGTCAATCAGTCCTTCACACGTGCCACAGCTCGGATAGCAGGAAAATGGCTGGGCTTGTAACTGCCGTAAAGAGCAGAAACTGGTGAGTACGATGCAAACTGTTTTCGCCGCTGCTGCCAAGTGGGGGTTAGACGGAAAGCACAGCTCTTTTTGTAGCCAGTAACAGGTCACGAGTCGCTGGTTATGCGCAGTGCTGATGTAGTATCGGTCTCCGATGTAATCGCCGCCAGTCAGTCAATCAGTCCTTCACACGTGCCACAGCTCGGATAGCAGGAAAATGGCTGGGCTTGTAACTGCGGTAAAGAGCAGAAACTGATGAGTACGATGCAAACTGTTTTCGCCGCTGGGACCAAGTGGGGGTTAGACGGAAAACACAGCTCTTTTTGTAGCCAGTAACAGGTAACGAGGCGCAGGTCACGAGTCGCATGCTATGCGCAGTGCTGATGTAGTATCGGTTTCCGATATAATCGCCGCCAGTCAGTGAATCAGTCCTTCACACGTGCCACAGCTCGGATAGCAGGGAAATGGCTGGGCTTGTAACTGCGGTAAAGAGCAGAAACTGATGAGTACGATGCAAACTGTTTTCGCCGCTGCTGCCAAGTGGGGGTTAGACGGAAAGCACAACTCTTTTTGTAGCCAGTAACAGGTCACGAGTAGCAGGTTATGCGCAGTGCTGATAGAGTATCGGTCTCCGATGTAATCGCCGCCAGTCAGTCAATCAGTCCTTCACACGTGCCACAGCTCGGATAGCAGGAAAATGGCTGGGCTTGTAACTGCGGTAAAGAGCAGAAACTGGTGAGTACGATGCAAACTGTTTTCGCCGCTGCTGCCAAGGGGGGCTATACGGAAAGCACAGCTAATTTTGTAGCCAGTAACATGTCACAAGGCGCAGGTCACGAGTGGCAGGTTATGCGCAGTGCTGATGTGGTATCGATTTCCGATGTAATCGTCCCCAGTCAGTTAATCAGTCCTTCACACATGCCACAGCTCGGATAGCAGGAAAATGGCTGGGCTTGTAACTGCGGTGAAGAGCAGAAACTGATGAGTATGATGCAAACTGTTTTCGCCGCTGCTGCCAAGTGGGGGTTAGACGGAAAGCACAGCTCTTCTTGTAGCCAGTAACAGGTCACGAGTCGCAGGTTATGCGCAGTGCTGATGTAGTATCGGTTTCCGATGTAATCGCGCCAGTCAGTCAATTAGTCCTTCACACGTGCCACAGCTTGGATAGCAGGAAAATGGCTGGGCTTGTAACTGCGGTAAAGAGCAGAAACTGATGAGTACGATGCAAAATGTTTTCGCCGCTGGGACCAAGTGGGGGTTAGACGGAAAACACACCTCTTTTTGTAGCCAGTAACAAGTCACAAGGCGCAGGTCACGAGTCGCATGCTATGCGCAGTGCTGATATAATATCGGTTTCCGATATAATCGCCGCCAGTCAGTGAATCAGTCCTTCACACGTGCCACAGCTCGGATAGCAGGAAAATGGCTGGGCTTGTAACTGCGGTAAAGAGCAGAAACTGGTGAGTACGATGCAAACTGTTTTCGCCGCTGCTGCCAAGTGGGGGTTAGACGGAAAGCACAGCTCTTTTTGTAGCCAGTAACAGGTCACGAGTCGCAGGTTATGCGCAGTGCTTTTGTAGTATCGGTCTCCGATGTAATCGCCGCCAGTCAGTCAATCAGTCCTTCACGCGTGTCACACCTCGGATAGCAGGAAAATGGCCGGGCTTGTAACTGCGGTAAAAAACAGAAACTGATGAGTACGATGCAAACTGTTTTCGCCGCTGGGACCAAGTGGGGGCTATACGGAAAGCCCAGCTATTTTTGTAGCCAGTAACATGTCACAAGGCGCAGGTCACGAGTGGCAGGTTATGCGCAGTGCTGATGTAGTATCGGTCTCCGATGTAATCGTCACCATTCAGTTAACCAGTCCTCCACACGTGCCACAGCTCGGATAGCAGGAAAATGGCTGGGCTTGTAACTGCGGTAAAGAGCAGAAACTGATGAGTACGATGCAAACTGTTTTCGCCGCTGCTGCCAAGTGGGGGTTAGACGGAAAGCACAGCTCTTTTTGTAGCCAGTAACAGGTCACGAGTCGCTGGTTATGCGCAGTGCTGATGTAGTATCGGTCTCCGATGTAATCGCCGCCAGTCAGTCAATCAGTCCTTCACACGTGCCACAGCTCGGATAGCAGGAAAATGGCTGGGCTTGTAACTGCGGTAAAGTGCAGAAACTGGTGAGTACGATGCAAACTGTTTTCGCCGCTGCTGCCAAGGGGGGTTATACGGAAAGCCCAGCTATTTTTGTAGCCAGTAACATGTCACAAGGCGCAGGTCACGAGTGCCAGGTTATGCGCAGTGCTGATGTAGTATCGGTCTCCGATGTAATCGTCACCATTCAGTTAACCAGTCCTCCACACGTGCCACAGCTCGGATAGCAGGAAAATGGCTGGGCTTGTAACTGCGGTAAAGAGCAGAAACTGATGAGTACGATGCAAACTGTTTTCGCCGCTGCTGCCAAGTGGGGGTTAGACGGAAAGCACAGCTCTTTTTGTAGCCAGTAACAGGTCACGAGTCGCAGGTTATGCGCAGTGCTGATGTAGTATCGGTCTCCGATATAATCGCCGCCAGTCAGTCAATCAGTCCTTCACACGTGCCACAGCTCGGATAGCAGGAAAATGGCTGGGCTTGTAACTGCGGTAAAGAGCAGAAACTGGTGAATACGATGCAAACTGTTTTCGCCGCTGCTGCCAAGGGGGTTTATACGGAAAGCACAGCTATTTTTGTAGCCAGTAACATGTCACAAGGCGCAGGTCACGAGTGGCAGGTTATGCGTAGTGCTGATGTAGTATCGGTCTCCGATGTAATCGTCACCAGTCAGTTAACCAGTCCTTCACACGTGCCACAGCTCGGAGAGCAGGAAAATGGCTGGGCTTGTAACTGCGGTAAAGAGCAGCAACTGATGAGTGCGATGAAAACTGTTTTCGCCGCTGCTGCCAAGTGGGGGTTAGACGGAAAGCACAGCTCTTTTTGTAGCCAGTAACAGGTCACGAGTCGCTGGTTATGCACAGTGCTGATGTAGTATCGGTCTCCGATGTAATCGCCGCCAGTCAGTCAATCAGTCCTTCACACGTGCCACAGCTCGGATAGCAGCAAAATGGCTGGGCTTGTAACTGCGGTAAAGAGCAGAAACTGATGAGTACGATGCAAACTGTTTTCGCCGCTGCTGCCAAGTGGGGGTTAGACGGAAAGCAACACTCTTTTTGTAGCCAGTAACAGGTCACGAGTAGCAGGTTATGCGCAGTGCTGATGGAGTATCGGTCTCCGATGTAATCGCCGCCAGTCAGTCAATCAGTCCTTCACACGTGCCACAGCTCGGATAGCAGGAAAATGGCTGGGCTTGTAACTGCGGTAAAGAGCAGAAACTGGTGAGTACAATGCAAACTGTTTTCGCCGCTGCTGCCAAGCGGGGGGGGGGGGGGGTTAGACGGAAAGCACAGCTATTTTTGTAGCCAGTAACCGGTCACGAGGCGCAGGTCACAAGTCGCAGGTTATGCGCACTGCTGATGTAGTACCGGTCTCCGATGTAATCGCCGCCAATCAGTCAATCAGTCCTTCACACGTGCCACAGCTCGGATAGCAGGAAAATGGCTGGGCTTGTAACTGCGGTAAAGAGCAGAAACTGATGAGTACGATGCAAACTGTTTTCGCCGCTGGGACCAAGTGGGGGTTAGACGGAAAACACAGCTCTTTTTGTAGCCAGTAACAGGTCACGAGGCGCAGGTCACGAGTCGCATGCTATGCGCAGTGCTGATGTAGTATCGGTTTCCGATATAATCGCCGCCAGTCAGTGAATCAGTCCTTCACACGTGCCACAGCTCGGATAGCAGGGAAATGGCTGGGCTTGTAACTGCGGTAAAGAGCAGAAACTGATGAGTACGATGCAAACTGTTTTCGCCGCTGCTGCCAAGTGGGGGTTAGACGGAAAGCACAACTCTTTTTGTAGCCAGTAACAGGTCACGAGTAGCAGGTTATGCGCAGTGCTGATGGAGTATCGGTCTCCGATGTAATCGCTGCCAGTCAGTCAATCAGTCCTTCACACGTGCCACAGCTCGGATAGCAGGAAAATGCCTGGGCTTGTAACTGCGGTAAAGAGCAGAAACTGGTGAGTACAATGCAAACTGTTTTCGCCGCTGCTGCCAAGCGGGGGTTAGACGGAAAGCACAGCTCTTTTTGTAGCCAGTAACAGGTCACAAGGCGCAGGTCACGAGTCGCAGGTGATGCGCAGTGCTGATGTAGTTTCGGTCTCCGATGTAATCGCCGCCAGTCAGTCAATCAGTCCTTCACACATGCCACAGCTCGGATAGCAGGAAAATGGCTGGGCTTGTAACTGCGGTAAAGAGCAGAAACTGATGAGTACGATGCAAACTGTTTTCGCCGCTGCTGCCAAGTGGGGGTTAGACGGAAAGCACAGCTCTTCTTGTAGCCAGTAACAGGTCACGAGTCGCAGGTTATGCGCAGTACTAATGTAGTATCGGTTTCCGATGTAATCGCGCCAGTCAGTCAATTAGTCCTTCACACGTGCCACAGCTTGGATAGCAGGAAAATGGCTGGGCTTGTAACTGCGGTAAAGAGCAGAAACTGATGAGTACGATGCAAAATGTTTTCGCCGCTGGGACCAAGTGGGGGTTAGACGGAAAACACAGCTCTTTTTGTAGCCAGTAACAAGTCACGAGGCGCAGGTCACGAGTCGCATGCTATGCGCAGTGCTGATATAATATCGGTTTCCGATATAATCGCCGCCAGTCAGTGAATCAGTCCTTCACACGTGCCACAGCTCGGATAGCAGGAAAATGGCTGGGCTTGTAACTGCGGTAAAGAGCAGAAACTGGTGAGTACGATGCAAACTGTTTTCGCCGCTGCTGCCAAGGGGGGTTATACGGAAAGCACAGCTATTTTTGTAGCCAGTAACATGTCACAAGGCGCAGGTCACGAGTAGCAGGTTTTGCGTAGTGCTGATGTAGTATCGGTCTCCGATGTAATCGTCACCAGTCAGTTAACCAGTCCTCCACACGTGCCACAGCTCGGATAGCAGGAAAATGGCTGGGCTTGTAACTGCGGTAAAGAGCAGAAACTGATGAGTACGATGCAAACTGTTTTCGCCGCTGCTGCCAAGTGGGGGTTAGACGGAAAGCACAGCTCTTTTTGTAGCCAGTAACAGGTCACGAGTTGCTGGTTATGCGCAGTGCTGATGTAGTATCGGTCTCCGATGTAATCGCCGCCAATCAGTCAATCAGTCCTTCACACGTGCCACAGCTCGGATAGCAGGAAAATGGCTGGGCTTGTAACTGTGGTAAAGAGCAGAAACTGATGAGTACGATGCAAACTGTTTTCGCCGCTGCTGCCAAGCGGGGGTTAGACGGAAAGCACAGCTCTTTTTGTAGCCAGTAACAGGTCACAAGGCGCAGGTCACGAGTCGCAGGTGATGCGCAGTGCTGATGTAGTTTCGGTCTCCGATGTAATCGCCGCCAGTCAGTCAATCAGTCCTTCACACATGCCACAGCTCGGATAGCAGGAAAATGGCTGGGCTTGTAACTGCGGTAAAGAGCAGAAACTTATGAGTACGATGCAAACTGTTTTCGCCGCTGCTGCCAAGTGGGGGTTAGACGGAAAGCACAGCTCTTCTTGTAGCCAGTAACAGGTCACGAGTCGCAGGTTATGCGCAGTGCTGATGTAGTATCGGTTTCCGATGTAATCGCGCCAGTCAGTCAATTAGTCCTTCACACGTGCCACAGCTTGGATAGCAGGAAAATGGCTGGGCTTGTAACTGCGGTAAAGAGCAGAAACTGATGAGTACGATGCAAAATGTTTTCGCCGCTGGGACCAAGTGGGGGTTAGACGGAAAACACAGCTCTTTTTGTAGCCAGTAACAAGTCACGAGGCGCAGGTCACGAGTCGCATGCTATGCGCAGTGCTGATATAATATCGGTTTCCGATATAATCGCCGCCAGTCAGTGAATCAGTCCTTCACACGTGCCACAGCTCGGATAGCAGGAAAATGGCTGGGCTTGTAACTGCGGTAAAGAGCAGAAACTGGTGAGTACGATGCAAACTGTTTTCGCCGCTGCTGCCAAGGGGGGGGGGGGGGGGGTTAGACGGAAAGCACAGCTATTTTTGTAGCCAGTAACAGGTCACAAGGCGCAGGTCACGAGTGGCAGGTTATGCGCAGTGCTGATGTATTATCGGTCTCCGATGTAATCGCCGCCAGTCAGTCAATCAGTCCTTCACACGTGCCACAGCTCGGATAGCAGCAAAATGGCTGGGCTTGTAACTGCGGTAAAGAGCAGAAACTGGTGAGTACGATGCAAACTGTTTTCGCCGCTGCTGCCAAGTGGGGGTTAGACGGAAAGCACAGCTCTTTTTGTAGCCAGTAACAGGTCACGAGTCGCAGGTTATGCGCAGTGCTGATGTAGTATCGGTCTCCGATGTAATCGCCGCCAGTCAGTCAATCAGTCCTTCACACTTGCCACAGCTCGGATAGCAGGAAAATGCCTGGGCTTGTAACTGCGGTAAAGAGCAGAAACTGGTGAGTACAATGCAAACTGTTTTCGCCGCTGCTGCCAAGCGGGGGTTAGACGGAAAGCACAGCTCTTTTTGTAGCCAGTAACAGGTCACAAGGCGCAGGTCACGAGTCGCAGGTGATGCGCAGTGATGATGTAGTATCGGTTTCCGATGTAATCGCCGCCAGTCAGTTAACCAGTCCTCCACACGTGCCACAGCTCGGATAGCAGGAAAATGGCGGGGCTTGTAACTGCGGTAAAGAGCAGAAACTGATGAGTACGATGCAAACTGTTTTCGCCGCTGCTGCCAAGTGGGGGTTAGACGGAAAGCACAGCTCTTTTTGTAGCCAGTAACAGGTCACGAGTTGCTGGTTATGCGCAGTGCTGATGTAGTATCGGTCTCCGATGTAATCGCCGCCAATCAGTCAATCAGTCCTTCACACGTGCCACAGCTCGGATAGCAGGAAAATGGCTGGGCTTGTAACTGCGGTAAAGAGCAGAAACTGATGAGTACGATGCAAACTGTTTTCGCCGCTGGGACCAAGTGGGGGTTAGACGGAAAACACAGCTCTTTTTGTAGCCAGTAACAGGTCACGAGGCGCAGGTCACGAGTCGCATGCTATGCGCAGTGCTGATGTAGTATCGGTTTCCGATATAATCGCCGCCAGTCAGTGAATCAGTCCTTCACACGTGCCACAGCTCGGATAGCAGGAAAATGGCTGGGCTTGTAACTGCGGTAAAGAGCAGAAACTGGTGAGTACGATGCAAACTGTTTTCGCCGCTGCTGCCAAGGGGGGGGGGGGGGGGGGTTAGACGGAAAGCACAGCTATTTTTGTAGCCAGTAACAGGTCACAAGGCGCAGGTCACGAGTGGCAGGTTATGCGCAGTGCTGATGTATTATCGGTCTCCGATGTAATCGCCGCCAGTCAGTCAATCAGTCCTTCACACGTGCCACAGCTCGGATAGCAGCAAAATGGCTGGGCTTGTAACTGCGGTAAAGAGCAGAAACTGATGAGTACGATGCAAACTGTTTTCGCCGCTGCTGCCAAGTGGGGGTTAGACGGAAAGCACAGCTCTTTTTGTAGCCAGTAACAGGTCACGAGTCGCAGGTTATGCGCAGTGCTGATGTAGTATCGGTCTCCGATGTAATCGCCGCCAGTCAGTCAATCAGTCCTTCACACGTGCCACAGCTCGGATAGCAGGAAAATGCCTGGGCTTGTAACTGCGGTAAAGAGCAGAAACTGGTGAGTACAATGCAAACTGTTTTCGCCGCTGCTGCCAAGCGGGGGTTAGACGGAAAGCACAGCTCTTTTTGTAGCCAGTAACAGGTCACAAGGCGCAGGTCACGAGTCGCAGGTGATGCGCAGTGCTGATGTAGTATCGGTTTCCGATGTAATCGCCGCCAGTCAGTTAACCAGTCCTCCACACGTGCCACAGCTCGGATAGCAGGAAAATGGCGGGGCTTGTAACTGCGGTAAAGAGCAGAAACTGATGAGTACGATGCAAACTGTTTTCGCCGCTGCTGCCAAGTGGGGGTTAGACGGAAAGCACAGCTCTTTTTGTAGCCAGTAACAGGTCACGAGTTGCTGGTTATGCGCAGTGCTGATGTAGTATCGGTCTCCGATGTAATCGCCGCCAATCAGTCAATCAGTCCTTCACACGTGCCACAGCTCGGATAGCAGGAAAATGGCTGGGCTTGTAACTGCGGTAAAGAGCAGAAACTGATGAGTACGATGCAAACTGTTTTCGCCGCTGGGACCAAGTGGGGGTTAGACGGAAAACACAGCTCTTTTTGTAGCCAGTAACAGGTCACGAGGCGCAGGTCACGAGTCGCATGCTATGCGCAGTGCTGATGTAGTATCGGTTTCCGATATAATCGCCGCCAGTCAGTGAATCAGTCCTTCACACGTGCCACAGCTCGGATAGCAGGGAAATGGCTGGGCTTGTAACTGCGGTAAAGAGCAGAAACTGATGAGTACGATGCAAACTGTTTTCGCCGCTGCTGCCAAGTGGGGGTTAGACGGAAAGCACAACTCTTTTTGTAGCCAGTAACAGGTCACGAGTAGCAGGTTATGCGCAGTGCTGATGGAGTATCGGTCTCCGATGTAATCGCTGCCAGTCAGTCAATCAGTCCTTCACACGTGCCACAGCTCGGATAGCAGGAAAATGCCTGGGCTTGTAACTGCGGTAAAGAGCAGAAACTGGTGAGTACAATGCAAACTGTTTTCGCCGCTGCTGCCAAGCGGGGGTTAGACGGAAAGCACAGCTCTTTTTGTAGCCAGTAACAGGTCACAAGGCGCAGGTCACGAGTCGCAGGTGATGCGCAGTGCTGATGTAGTTTCGGTCTCCGATGTAATCGCCGCCAGTCAGTCAATCAGTCCTTCACACATGCCACAGCTCGGATAGCAGGAAAATGGCTGGGCTTGTAACTGCGGTAAAGAGCAGAAACTGATGAGTACGATGCAAACTGTTTTCGCCGCTGCTGCCAAGTGGGGGTTAGACGGAAAGCACAGCTCTTCTTGTAGCCAGTAACAGGTCACGAGTCGCTGGTTATGCGCAGTGCTGATGTAGTATCGGTCTCCGATGTAATCGCCGCCAGTCAGTCAATCAGTCCTTCACACGTGCCACAGCTCGGATAGCAGGAAAATGGCTGGGCTTGTAACTGCGGTAAAGAGCAGAAACTGGTGAGTACGATGCAAACTGTTTTCGCCGCTGCTGCCAAGGGGGGTTATACGGAAAGCCCAGCTATTTTTGTAGCCAGTAACATGTCACAAGGCGCAGGTCACGAGTGCCAGGTTATGCGCAGTGCTGATGTAGTATCGGTCTCCGATGTAATCGTCACCATTCAGTTAACCAGTCCTCCACACGTGCCCCAGCTCGGATAGCAGGAAAATGGCTAGGCTTGTAACTGCGGTAAAGAGCAGAAACTGATGAGTACGATGCAAACTGTTTTCGCCGCTGCTGCCAAGTGGGGGTTAAACGGAAAGCACAGCTCTTTTTGTAGCCAGTAACAGGTCACGAGTCGCAGGTTATGCGCAGTGCTGATGTAGTATCGGTCTCTGATGTAATCGCCGCCAGTCAGTCAATCAGTCCTTCACACGTGCCACAGCTCGGATAGCAGGAAAATGGCTGGGCTTGTAACTGCGGTAAAGAGCAGAAACTGGTGAGTACGATGCAAACTGTTTTCGCCGCTGCTGCCAAGGGGGGTTATACGGAAAGCACAGCTATTTTTGTAGCCAGTAACATGTCACAAGGCGCAGGTCACGAGTGGCAGGTTATGCGTAGTGCTGATGTAGTATCGGTCTCTGATGTAATCGTCACCAGTCAGTTAACCAGTCCTCCACACGTGCCACAGCTCGGAGAGCAGGAAAATGGCTGGGCTTGTAACTGCGGTAAAGAGCAGAAACTGATGAGTGCGATGCAAACTGTTTTCGCCGCTGCTGCCAAGTGGGGGTTAGACGGAAAGCACAGCTCTTTTTGTAGCCAGTAACAGGTCACGAGTCGCTGGTTATGCGCAGTGCTGATGTAGTATCGGTCTCCGATGTAATCGCCGCCAGTCAGTCAATCAGTCCTTCACACGTGCCACAGCTCGGATAGCAGCAAAATGGCTGGGCTTGTAACTGCGGTAAAGAGCAGAAAGTGATGAGTACGATTCAAACTGTTTTCGCCGCTGGGACCAAGTGGGGGTTAGACGGAAAACACAGCTCTTTTTGTAGCCAGTAACAGGTCACGAGGCGCAGGTCACGAGTCGCATGCTATGCGCAGTGCTGATGTAGTATCGGTTTCCGATATAATCGCCGCCAGTCAGTGAATCAGTCCTTCACACGTGCCACAGCTCGGATAGCAGGGAAATGGCTGGGCTTGTAACTGCGGTAAAGAGCAGAAACTGATGAGTACGATGCAAACTGTTTTCGCCGCTGCTGCCAAGTGGGGGTTAGACGGAAAGCACAACTCTTTTTGTAGCCAGTAACAGGTCACGAGTAGCAGGTTATGCGCAGTGCTGATGGAGTATCGGTCTCCGATGTAATCGCCGCCAGTCAGTCAATCAGTCCTTCACACGTGCCACAGCTCGGATAGCAGGAAAATGGCTGGGCTTGTAACTGCGGTAAAGAGCAGAAACTGGTGAGTACAATGCAAACTGTTTTCGCCGCTGCTGCCAAGCGGGGGTTAGACGGAAAGCACAGCTCTTTTTGTAGCCAGTAACAGGTCACAAGGCGCAGGTCACGAGTCGCAGGTGATGCGCAGTGCTGATGTAGTTTCGGTCTCCGATGTAATCGCCGCCAGTCAGTCAATCAGTCCTTCACACATGCCACAGCTCGGATAGCAGGAAAATGGCTGGGCTTGTAACTGCGGTAAAGAGCAGAAACTGGTGAGTACGATGCAAACTGTTTTCGCCGCTGCTGCCAAGGGGGGGGGGGGGGGGTTAGACGGAAAGCACAGCTATTTTTGTAGCCAGTAACAGGTCACAAGGCGCAGGTCACGAGTGGCAGGTTATGCGCAGTGCTGATGTATTATCGATTTCCGATGTAATCGTCACCAGTCAGTTAACCAGTCCTCCACACGTGCCACAGCTCGGATAGCAGGAAAATGGCTGGGCTTGTAACTGCGGTAAAGAGCAGAAACTGGTGAGTACGATGCAAACTGTTTTCGCCGCTGCTGCCAAGTGGGGGTTAGACGGAAAGCACAGCTCTTTTTGTAGCCAGTAACAGGTCACGAGTCGCAGGTTATGCGCAGTGCTTTTGTAGTATCGGTCTCCGATGTAATCGCCGCCAGTCAGTGAATCAGTCCTTCACGCGTGTCACACCTCGGATAGCAGGAAAATGGCCGGGCTTGTAACTGCGGTAAAAAACAGAAACTGATGAGTACGATGCAAACTGTTTTCGCCGCTGGGACCAAGTGGGGGCTATACGGAAAGCCCAGCTATTTTTGTAGCCAGTAACATGTCACAAGGCGCAGGTCACGAGTGGCAGGTTATGCGCAGTGCTGATGTAGTATCGGTCTCCGATGTAATCGTCACCATTCAGTTAACCAGTCCTTCACACGTGCCACAGCTCGGATAGCAGGAAAATGGCTGGGCTTGTAACTGCCGTAAAGAGCAGAAACTGATCAGTACGATGCAAACTGTTTTTGCCGCTGCTGCCAAGTGGGGGTAGACGGAAAGCACAGCTCTTTTTGTAGCCAGTGACCGGTCACAAGGCGCAGGTCACAAGTCGCAGGTTATGCGCTGTGCTGATGTAGTATCTGTCTCCGATGTAATCGTCACCAGGCAGTCAATTAGTTCTTCACACGTGCCACAGCTCGGGTAGAAGGAAAATGGCTGGGCTTGTAACTGCGGTAAAGAGCAGAAACTGATGAGTACGATGAAAACTGTTTTCGCCGCTGCTGCCAAGTGGGGGTTAGACGGAAACCACAGCTCTTTTTGTAGCCAGTAACCGGTCACGAGGCGCAGGTCACGAGTGGCAGGCTATGGGCAGTGCTGATGTAGTATCGGTTTCCGATATAATCGCCGCCAGTCAGTGAATCAGTCTTTCACACGTGCCACAGCTTGGATAGCAGGAAAATGACTGGGCTTGTAACTGCGGTAAAGAGCAGAAACTGATGAGTACGATGCAAACTGTTTTCGCCGCAGCTGCCAAGGAGGGGTTAGACGAAAAGCACAGCTGTTTTTGTAGTCAGTAACAGGTCACAAGGCGCAGGTCACGAGTCGCAGGTTATGCGCAGAGCTGATGTAGTATCGGTTTCCGATGTAATCGCGACCAGTCAGTTAATCAGTCCTTCACACGTGCCACAGCTCGGTTAGCAGGAAAATGGCTGGGCTTGTAACTGCCGTAAAGAGCAGAAACTGATCAGTACGATGCAAACTGTTTTCGCCGCTGCTGCCAAGTGGGGGTTAGACGGAAAGCACAGCTCTTTTTGTAGCCAGTAACCGGTCATGAGGCGCAGGTCACAAGTCGCAGGTTATGCGCAGTGCTGATGTAGTACCGGTCTCCGATGTAATCGTCGCCAGGCAGTCAATCAGTTCTTCACACGTGCCACAGCTCGGGTAGAAGGAAAATGGCTGGGCTTGTAACTGTGGTAAAGAGCACAAACTGATGAGTACGGTGCAAACTGTTTTCGCCGCTGGGACCAAGTGGGGGTTAGACGGAAAGCACAGCTCTTTTTGTAGCCAGTAACAGGTCACGAGTCGCAGGTTATGCGCAGTGCTGATGTAGTATCCGTTTCCGATGTAATCGCCGCCAGTCAGTCAATCAGTCCTTCACACGTGCCACAGCTCGGATAGCAGGAAAATGGCTGGGCTTGTAACTGCGGTAAAGAGCAGAAACTGATGAGTACGATGCAAACTGTTTTCGCCGCTGGGACCAAGTGGGGGTTAGACGGAAAGCACAGATCTTTTTGTAGCCAGTAACAGGTCACGAGTCGCAGGTTATGCGCAGTGCTTTTGTAGTATCGGTCTCCGATGTAATCGCCGCCAGTCAGTCAATCAGTCCTTCACGCGTGTCACACCTCGGATAGCAGGAAAATGGCCGGGCTTGTAACTGCGGTAAAGAGCAGAAACTGGTGAGTACGATGCAAACTGTTTTCGCCGCTGCTGCCAAGGGGGGTTATACGGAAAGCACAGCTATTTTTGTAGCCAGTAACATGTCACAAGGCGCAGGTCACGAGTGGCAGGTTATGCGTAGTGCTGATGTAGTATCGGTCTCCGATGTAATCGTCACTAGTCAGTTAACCAGTCCTCAACACGTGCCACAGCTCGGATAGCAGGAAAATGGCTGGGCTTGTAACTGCGGTAAAGAGCAGAAACTTATGAGTACGATGCAAACTGTTTTCGCCGCTGCTGCCAAGTGGGGGTTAGACGGAAAGCACAGCTCTTTTTGTAGCCAGTAACAGGTCACGAGTCGCAGGTTATGCGCAGTGCTGATGTAGTATCGGTCTCCGATGTAATCGCCGCCAGTCAGTCAATCAGTCCTTCACACGTGTCACAGCTCGGATAGCAGGAAAATGGCTGGGCTTGTAACTGCGGTAAAGAGCAGAAACTGGTGAGTACGATGCAAACTGTTTTCGCCGCTGCTGTCAAGGGGGGGGGGGGGGGGGGTTAGACGGAAAGCACAGCTATTTTTGTAGCCAGTAACAGGTCACAAGGCGCAGGTCACGAGTGGCAGGTTATGCGCAGTGCTGATGTATTATCGATTTCCGATGTAATCGTCACCAGTCAGTTAACCCGTCCTCCACACGTGCCACAGCTCGGATAGCAGGAAAATGGCTGGGCTTGTAACTGCGGTAAAGAGCAGAAACTGGTGAGTACGATGCAAACTGTTTTCGCCGCTGCTGCCAAGTGGGGGTTAGACGGAAAGCACAGCTCTTTTTGTAGCCAGTAACAGGTCACGAGTCGCAGGTTATGCGCAGTGCTTTTGTAGTATCGGTCTCCGATGTAATCGCCGCCAGTCAGTCAATCAGTCCTTCACGCGTGTCACACCTCGGATAGCAGGAAAATGGCCGGGCTTGTAACTGCGGTAAAAAACAGAAACTGATGAGTACGATGCAAACTGTTTTCACCGCTTGGACCAAGTGGGGGCTATACGGAAAGCCCAGCTATTTTTGTAGCCAGTAACATGTCACAAGGCGCAGGTCACGAGTGGCAGGTTATGCGCAGTGCTGATGTAGTATCGGTCTCCGATGTAGTCGTCACCATTCAGTTAACCAGTCCTCCACACGTGCCACAGCTCGGATAGCAGTAAAATGGCTGGGCTTGTAACTGCGGTAAAGAGCAGAAACTGATGAGTACGATGCAAACTGTTTTCGCCGCTGCTGCCAAGTGGGGGTTAGACGGAAAGCACAGCTCTTTTTGTAGCCACTAACAGGTCACGAGTCGCAGGTTATGCGCAGTGCTGATGTAGTATCGGTCTCCGATGTAATCGCAGCCAGTCAGTCAATCAGTCCTTCACACGTGCCACAGCTCGGATAGCAGGAAAATGGCTGGGCTTGTAACTGCGGTAAAGAGCAGAAACTGGTGAGTACGATGCAAACTGTTTTCGCCGCTGCTGCCAAGGGGGGTTATACGGAAAGCACAGCTATTTTTGTAGCCAGTAACATGTCACAAGGCGCAGGTCACGAGTGGCAGGTTATGCGTAGTGCTGATGTAGTATCGGTCTCCGATGTAATCGTCACCAGTCAGTTAACCAGTCCTCCACACGTGCCACAGCTCGGATAGCAGGAAAATGGCTGGGCTTGTAACTGCGGTAAAGAGCAGAAACTGATGAGTACGATGCAAACTGTTTTCGCCGCTGCTGCCAAGTGGGGGTTAGACGGAAAGCGCAGCTCTTTTTGTAGCCAGTAACAGGTCACGAGTCGCTGGTTATGCGCAGTGCTGATGTAGTATCGGTCTCCGATGTAATCGCCGCCAGTCAGTCAATCAGTCCTTCACACGTGCCACAGCTCGGATAGCAGCAAAATGGCTGGGCTTGTAACTGCGGTAAAGAGCAGAAAGTGATGAGTACGATTCAAACTGTTTTCGCCGCTGGGACCAAGTGGGGGTTAGACGGAAAACACAGCTCTTTTTGTAGCCAGTAACAGGTCACGAGGCGCAGGTCACGAGTCGCATGCTATGCGCAGTGCTGATGTAGTATCGGTTTCCGATATAATCGCCGCCAGTCAGTGAATCAGTCCTTCACACGTGCCACAGCTCGGATAGCAGGGAAATGGCTGGGCTTGTAACTGCGGTAAAGAGCAGAAACTGATGAGTACGATGCAAACTGTTTTCGCCGCTGCTGCCAAGTGGGGGTTAGACGGAAAGCACAACTCTTTTTGTAGCCAGTAACAGGTCACGAGTAGCAGGTTATGCGCAGTGCTGATGGAGTATCGGTCTCCGATGTAATCGCCGCCAGTCAGTCAATCAGTCCTTCACACGTGCCACAGCTCGGATAGCAGGAAAATGGCTGGGCTTGTAACTGCGGTAAAGAGCAGAAACTGGTGAGTACAATGCAAACTGTTTTCGCCGCTGCTGCCAAGCGGGGGTTAGACGGAAAGCACAGCTCTTTTTGTAGCCAGTAACAGGTCACAAGGCGCAGGTCACGAGTCGCAGGTGATGCGCAGTGCTGATGTAGTTTCGGTCTCCGATGTAATCGCCGCCAGTCAGTCAATCAGTCCTTCACACATGCCACAGCTCGGATAGCAGGAAAATGGCTGGGCTTGTAACTGCGGTAAAGAGCAGAAACTGGTGAGTACGATGCAAACTGTTTTCGCCGCTGCTGCCAAGGGGGGGGGGGGGGGGGGGGGGTTAGACGGAAAGCACAGCTATTTTTGTAGCCAGTAACAGGTCACAAGGCGCAGGTCACGAGGGGCAGGTTATGCGCAGTGCTGAT
Organism: Amblyomma maculatum; assembly: GCF_055883805.1. Lineage (NCBI taxonomy): Eukaryota > Metazoa > Arthropoda > Arachnida > Ixodida > Ixodidae > Amblyomma > Amblyomma maculatum. The sequence goes on from NC_139353.1 coordinate 142,531,456, forward strand.
GTATTATCGATTTCCGATGTAATCGTCACCAGTCAGTTAACCAGTCCTCCACACGTGCCACAGCTCGGATAGCAGGAAAATGGCTGGGCTTGTAACTGCGGTAAAGAGCAGAAACTGGTGAGTACGATGCAAACTGTTTTCGCCGCTGCTGCCAAGTGGGGGTTAGACGGAAAGCACAGCTCTTTTTGTAGCCAGTAACAGGTCACGAGTCGCAGGTTATGCGCAGTGCTTTTGTAGTATCTGTGTCCGATGTAATCGCCGCCAGTCAGTGAATCAGTCCTTCACGCGTGTCACACCTCGGATAGCAGGAAAATGGCCGGGCTTGTAACTGCGGTAAAAAACAGAAACTGATGAGTACGATGCAAACTGTTTTCGCCGCTGGGACCAAGTGGGGGCTATACGGAAAGCCCAGCTATTTTTGTAGCCAGTAACATGTCACAAGGCGCAGGTCACGAGTGGCAGGTTATGCGCAGTGCTGATGTAGTATCGGTCTCCGATGTAATCGTCACCATTCAGTTAACCAGTCCTTCACACGTGCCACAGCTCGGATAGCAGGAAAATGGCTGGGCTTGTAACTGCCGTAAAGAGCAGAAACTGATCAGTACGATGCAAATTGTTTTTGCCGCTGCTGCCAAGTGGGGGTAGACGGAAAGCACAGCTCTTTTTGTAGCCAGTGACCGGTCACGAGGCGCAGGTCACAAGTCGCAGGTTATGCGCTGTGCTGATGTAGTATCTGTCTCCGATGTAATCGTCACCAGGCAGTCAATTAGTTCTTCACACGTGCCACAGCTCGGGTAGAAGGAAAATGGCTGGGCTTGTAACTGCGGTAAAGAGCAGAAACTGATGAGTACGATGAAAACTGTTTTCGCCGCTGCTGCCAAGTGGGGGTTAGACGGAAACCACAGCTCTTTTTGTAGCCAGTAACCGGTCACGAGGCGCAGGTCACGAGTGGCAGGCTATGGGCAGTGCTGATGTAGTATCGGTTTCCGATATAATCGCCGCCAGTCAGTGAATCAGTCTTTCACACGTGCCACAGCTTGGATAGCAGGAAAATGACTGGGCTTGTAACTGCGGTAAAGAGCAGAAACTGATGAGTACGATGCAAACTGTTTTCGCCGCAGCTGCCAAGGAGGGGTTAGACGAAAAGCACAGCTATTTTTGTAGTCAGTAACAGGTCACAAGGCGCAGGTCACGAGTCGCAGGTTATGCGCAGAGCTGATGTAGTATCGGTTTCCGATGTAATCGCGACCAGTCAGTTAATCAGTCATTCACACGTGCCACAGCTCGGTTAGCAGGAAAATGGCTGGGCTTGTAACTGCCGTAAAGAGCAGAAACTGATCAGTACGATGCAAACTGTTTTCGCCGCTGCTGCCAAGTGGGGGTTAGACGGAAAGCACAGCTCTTTTTGTAGCCAGTAACCGGTCATGAGGCGCAGGTCACAAGTCGCAGGTTATGCGCAGTGCTGATGTAGTACCGGTCTCCGATGTAATCGTCGCCAGGCAGTCAATCAGTTCTTCACACGTGCCACAGCTCGGGTAGAAGGAAAATGGCTGGGCTTGTAACTGTGGTAAAGAGCACAAACTGATGAGTACGGTGCAAACTGTTTTCGCCGCTGGGACCAAGTGGGGGTTAGACGGAAAGCACAGCTCTTTTTGTAGCCAGTAACAGGTCACGAGTCGCAGGTTATGCGCAGTGCTGATGTAGTATCCGTTTCCGATGTAATCGCCGCCAGTCAGTCAATCAGTCCTTCACACGTGCCACAGCTCGGATAGCAGGAAAATGGCTGGGCTTGTAACTGCGGTAAAGAGCAGAAACTGATGAGTACGATGCAAACTGTTTTCGCCGCTGGGACCAAGTGGGGGTTAGACGGAAAGCACAGATCTTTTTGTAGCCAGTAACAGGTCACGAGTCGCAGGTTATGCGCAGTGCTTTTGTAGTATCGGTCTCCGATGTAATCGCCGCCAGTCAGTCAATCAGTCCTTCACGCGTGTCACACCTCGGATAGCAGGAAAATGGCCGGGCTTGTAACTGCGGTAAAGAGCAGAAACTGGTGAGTACGATGCAAACTGTTTTCGCCGCTGCTGCCAAGGGGGGTTATACGGAAAGCACAGCTATTTTTGTAGCCAGTAACATGTCACAAGGCGCAGGTCACGAGTGGCAGGTTATGCGTAGTGCTGATGTAGTATCGGTCTCCGATGTAATCGTCACTAGTCAGTTAACCAGTCCTCAACACGTGCCACAGCTCGGATAGCAGGAAAATGGCTGGGCTTGTAACTGCGGTAAAGAGCAGAAACTTATGAGTACGATGCAAACTGTTTTCGCCGCTGCTGCCAAGTGGGGGTTAGACGGAAAGCACAGCTCTTTTTGTAGCCAGTAACAGGTCACGAGTCGCAGGTTATGCGCAGTGCTGATGTAGTATCGGTCTCCGATGTAATCGCCGCCAGTCAGTCAATCAGTCCTTCACACGTGTCACAGCTCGGATAGCAGGAAAATGGCTGGGCTTGTAACTGCGGTAAAGAGCAGAAACTGGTGAGTACGATGCAAACTGTTTTCGCCGCTGCTGCCAAGGGGGGTTATACGGAAAGCACAGCTATTTTTGTAGCCAGTAACATGTCACAAGGCGCAGGTCACGAGTAGCAGGTTTTGCGTAGTGCTGATGTAGTATCGGTCTCCGATGTAATCGTCACAAGTCAGTTAACCAGTCCTCCACACGTGCCACAGCTCGGATAGCAGGAAAATGGCTGGGCTTGTAACTGCGGTAAAGAGCAGAAACTGATGAGTACGATGCAAACTGTTTTCGCCGCTGCTGCCAAGTGGGGGTTAGACGGAAAGCACAGCTCTTTTTGTAGCCAGTAACACGTCACGAGTTGCTGGTTATGCGCAGTGCTGATGTAGTATCGGTCTCCGATGTAATCGCCGCCAATCAGTCAATCAGTCCTTCACACGTGCCACAGCTCGGATAGCAGGAAAATGGCTGGGCTTGTAACTGCGGTAAAGAGCAGAAACTGATGAGTACGATGCAAACTGTTTTCGCCGCTGGGACCAAGTGGGGGTTAGACGGAAAACACAGCTCTTTTTGTAGCCAGTAACAGGTCACGAGGCGCAGGTCACGAGTCGCATGCTATGCGCAGTGCTGATGTAGTATCGGTTTCCGATATAATCGCCGCCAGTCAGTGAATCAGTCCTTCACACGTGCCACAGCTCGGATAGCAGGGAAATGGCTGGGCTTGTAACTGTGGTAAAGAGCAGAAACTGATGAGTACGATGCAAACTGTTTTCGCCGCTGCTGCCAAGTGGGGGTTAGACGGAAAGCACAACTCTTTTTGTAGCCAGTAACAGGTCACGAGTAGCAGGTTATGCGCAGTGCTGATGGAGTATCGGTCTCCGATGTAATCGCCGCCAGTCAGTCAATCAGTCCTTCACACGTGCCACAGCTCGGATAGCAGGAAAATGGCTGGGCTTGTAACTGCGGTAAAAAGCAGAAACTGGTGAGTACGATGCAAACTGTTTTCGCCGCTGCTGCCAAGGGGGGTTATACGGAAAGCACAGCTAATTTTGTAGCCAGTAACATGTCACAAGGCGCAGGTCACGAGTGGCAGGTTATGCGCAGTGCTGATGTAGTATCGATTTCCGATGTAATCGTCCCCAGTCAGTTAATCAGTCTTCCACACGTGCCACAGCTCGGATAGCAGGAAAATGGCTGGGCTTGTAACTGCGGTAAAGAGCAGAAACTGATGAGTACGATGCAAACTGTTTTCGCCGCTGCTGCCAAGTGGGGGTTAGACGGAAAGCACAGCTCTTCTTGTAGCCAGTAACAGGTCACGAGTCGCAGGTTATGCGCAGTGCTGATGTAGTATCGGTTTCCGATCTAATCGCGCCAGTCAGTCAATTAGTCCTTCACACGTGCCACAGCTTGGATAGCAGGAAAATGGCTGGGCTTGTAACTGCGGTAAAGAGCAGAAACTGATGAGTACGATGCAAAATGTTTTCGCCGCTGGGACCAAGTGGGGGTTAGACGGAAAACACAGCTCTTTTTGTAGCCAGTAACAAGTCACGAGGCGCAGGTCACGAGTCGCATGCTATGCGCAGTGCTGATATAATATCGGTTTCCGATATAATCGCCGCCAGTCAGTGAATCAGTCCTTCACACGTGCCACAGCTCGGATAGCAGGAAAATGGCCGGGCTTGTAACTGCGGCAAAAAACAGAAACTGATGAGTACGATGCAAACTGTTTTCGCCGCTGGGACCAAGTGGGGGCTATACGGAAAGCCCAGCTATTTTTGTAGCCAGTAACATGTCACAAGGCGCAGGTCACGAGTGGCAGGTTATGCGCAGTGCTGATGTAGTATCGGTCTCCGATGTAGTCGTCACCATTCAGTTAACCAGTCCTCCACACGTGCCACAGCTCGGATAGCAGTAAAATGGCTGGGCTTGTAACTGCGGTAAAGAGCAGAAACTGATGAGTACGATGCAAACTGTTTTCGCCGCTGCTGCCAAGTGGGGGTTAGACGGAAAGCACAGCTCTTTTTGTAGCCACTAACAGGTCACGAGTCGCAGGTTATGCGCAGTGCTGATGTAGTATCGGTCTCCGATGTAATCGCCGCCAGTCAGTCAACCAGTCCTTCACACGTGCCACAGCTCGGATAGCAGGAAAATGGCTGGGCTTGTAACTGCGGTAAAGAGCAGAAACTGGGGAGTACGATGCAAACTGTTTTCGCCGCTGCTGCCAAGGGGGGTTATACGGAAAGCACAGCTATTTTTGTAGCCAGTAACATGTCACAAGGCGCAGGTCACGAGTGGCAGGTTATGCGTAGTGCTGATGTAGTATCGGTCTCCGATGTAATCGTCACCAGTCAGTTAACCAGTCCTCCACACGTGCCGCAGCTCGGATAGCAGGAAAATGGCTGTGCTTGTAACTGCGGTAAAGAGCAGAAACTGATGAGTACGATGCAAACTGTTTTCGCCGCTGCTGCCAAGGGGGGGTTTGACGGAAAGCACAGCTCTTTTTGTAGCCAGTAACAGGTCACGAGTCGCTGGTTATGCGCAGTGCTGATGTAGTATCGGTCTCCGATGTAATCGCCGCCAGTCAGTCAATCAGTCCTTCACACGTGCCACAGCTCGGATAGCAGGAAAATGGCTGGGCTTGTAACTGCGGTAAAGAGCAGAAACTGGTGAGTACGATGCAAACTGTTTTCGCCGCTGCTGCCAAGGGGGGTTATACGGAAAGCCCAGCTATTTTTGTAGCCAGTAACATGTCACAAGGCGCAGGTCACGAGTGCCAGGTTATGCGCAGTGCTGATGTAGTATCGGTCTCCGATGTAATCGTCACCATTCAGTTAACCAGTCCTCCACACGTGCCACAGCTCGGATAGCAGGAAAATGGCTAGGCTTGTAACAGCGGTAAAGAGAAGAAACTGATGAGTACGATGCAAACTGTTTTCGCCGCTGCTGCCAAGTGGGGGTTAGACGGAAAGCACAGCTCTTTTTGTAGCCAGTAACAGGTCACGAGTCGCAGGTTATGCGCAGTGCTGATGTAGTATCGGTCTCCGATGTAATCGCCGCCAGTCAGTCAATCAGTCCTTCACACGTGCCACAGCTCGGATAGCAGGAAAATGGCTGGGCTTGTAACTGCGGTAAAAAGCAGAAACTGGTGAGTACGATGCAAACTGTTTTCGCCGCTGCTGCCAAGGGGGGTTATACGGAAAGCACAGCTATTTTTGTAGCCAGTAACATGTCACAAGGCGCAGGTCACGAGTGGCAGGTTATGCGTAGTGCTGATGTAGTATCGGTCTCCGATGTAATCGTCACCAGTCAGTTAACCAGTCCTCCACACGTGCCACAGCTCGGAGAGCAGGAAAATGGCTGGGCTTGTAACTGCGGTAAAGAGCAGAAACTGATGAGTGCGATGCAAACTGTTTTCGCCGCTGCTGCCAAGTGGGGGTTAGACGGAAAGCACAGCTCTTTTTGTAGCCAGTAACAGGTCACGAGTCGCTGGTTATGCGCAGTGCTGATGTAGTATCGGTCTCCGATGTAATCGCCGCCAGTCAGTCAATCAGTCCTTCACACGTGCCACAGCTCGGATAGCAGCAAAATGGCTGGGCTTGTAACTGCGGTAAAGAGCAGAAGCTGATGAGCACGATGCAAACTGTTTTCGCCGCTGGGACCAAGTGGGGGTTAGACGGAAAACACAGCTCTTTTTGTAGCCAGTAACAGGTCACGAGGCGCAGGTCACGAGTCGCATGCTATGCGCAGTGCTGATGTAGTATCGGTTTCCGATATAATCGCCGCCAGTCAGTGAATCAGTCCTTCACACGTGCCACAGCTCGGATAGCAGGGAAATGGCTGGGCTTGTAACTGCGGTAAAGAGCAGAGACTGATGAGTACGATGCAAACTGTTTTCGCCGCTGCTGCCAAGTGGGGGTTAGACGGAAAGCACAACTCTTTTTGTAGCCAGTAACAGGTCACGAGTAGCAGGTTATGCGCAGTGCTGATGGAGTATCGGTCTCCGATGTAATCGCCGCCAGTCAGTCAATCAGTCCTTCACACGTGCCACAGCTCGGATAGCAGGAAAATGGCTGGGCTTGTAACTGCGGTAAAGAGCAGAAACTGGTGAGTACAATGCAAACTGTTTTCGCCGCTGCTGCCAAGCGGGGGTTAGACGGAAAGCACAGCTCTTTTTGTAGCCAGTAACAGGTCACAAGGCGCAAGTCACGAGTCGCAGGTGATGCGCAGTGCTGATGTAGTTTCGGTCTCCGATGTAATCGCCGCCAGTCAGTCAATCAGTCCTTCACACATGCCACAGCTCGGATAGCAGGAAAATGGCTGGGCTTGTAACTGCGGTAAAGAGCAGAAACTGGTGAGTACGATGCAAACTGTTTTCGCCGCTGCTGCCAAGGGGGGGGTTAGACGGATAGCACAGCTATTTTTGTAGCCAGTAACAGGTCACAAGTCGCAGGTCACGAGTGGCAGGTTATGCGCAGTGCTGATGTATTATCGATTTCCGATGTAATCGTCACCAGTCAGTTAACCAGTCCTCCACACGTGCCACAGCTCGGATAGCAGGAAAATGGCTGGGCTTGTAACTGCGGTAAAGAGCAGAAACTGGTGAGTACGATGCAAACTGTTTTCGCCGCTGCTGCCAAGTGGGGGTTAGACGGAAAGCACAGCTCTTTTTGTAGCCAGTAACAGGTCACGAGTCGCAGGTTATGCGCAGTGCTTTTGTAGTATCGGTCTCCGATGTAATCGCCGCCAGTCAGTCAATCAGTCCTTCACGCGTGTCACACCTCGGATAGCAGGAAAATGGCCGGGCTTGTAACTGCGGTAAAAAACAGAAACTGATGAGTACGATGCAAACTGTTTTCGCCGCTGGGACCAAGTGGGGGCTATACGGAAAGCCCAGCTATTTTTGTAGCCAGTAACATGTCACAAGGCGCAGGTCACGAGTGGCAGGTTATGCGCAGTGCTGATGTAGTATCGGTCTCCGATGTAATCGTCACCATTCAGTTAACCAGTCCTCCACACGTGCCACAGCTCGGATAGCAGGAAAATGGCTGGGCTTGTAACTGCGGTAAAGAGCAGAAACTGATGAGTACGATGCAAACTGTTTTCGCCGCTGCTGCCAAGTGGGGGTTAGACGGAAAGCACAGCTCTTTTTGTAGCCACTAACAGGTCACGAGTCGCAGGTTATGCGCAGTGCTGATGTAGTATCGGTCTCCGATGTAATCGCCGCCAGTCAATCAATCAGTCCTTCACACGTGCCACAGCTCGGATAGCAGGAAAATGGCTGGGCTTGTAACTGCGGTAAAGAGCAGAAACTGGTGAGTACGATGCAAACTGTTTTCGCCGCTGCTGCCAAGGGGGTTTATACGGAAAGCACAGCTATTTTTGTAGCCAGTAACATGTCACAAGGCGCAGGTCACGAGTGGCAGGTTATGCGTAGTGCTGATGTAGTATCGGTCTCCGATGTAATCGTCACCAGTCAGTTAACCAGTCCTCCACACGTGCCACAGCTCGGAGAGCAGGAAAATGGCTGGGCTTGTAACTGCGGTAAAGAGCAGAAACTGATGAGTGCGATGCAAACTGTTTTCGCCGCTGCTGCCAAGTGGGGGTTAGACGGAAAGCACAGCTCTTTTTGTAGCCAGTAACAGGTCACGAGTCGCTGGTTATGCGCAGTGCTGATGTAGTATCGGTCTCCGATGTAATCGCCGCCAGTCAGTCAATCAGTCCTTCACACGTGCCACAGCTCGGATAGCAGGAAAATGGCTGGGCTTGTAACTGCGGTAAAGAGCAGAAACTGATGAGTACGATGCAAACTGTTTTCGCCGCTGGGACCAAGTGGGGGTTAGACGGAAAACACAGCTCTTTTTGTAGCCAGTAACAGGTCACGGGGCGCAGGTCACGAGTCGCATGCTATGCGCAGTGCTGATGTAGTATCGGTTTCCGATATAATCGCCGCCAGTCAGTGAATCAGTCCTTCACACGTGCCACAGCTCGGATAGCAGTGAAATGGCTGGGCTTGCAACTGCGGTAAAGAGCAGAAACTGATGAGTACGATGCAAACTGTTTTCGCCGCTGCTGCCAAGTGGGGGTTAGACGGAAAGCACAACTCTTTTTGTAGCCAGTAACAGGTCACGAGTAGCAGGTTATGCGCAGTGCTGATGGAGTATCGGTCTGCAAAGTAATCGCCGCCAGTCAGTCAATCAGTCCTTCACACGTGCCACAGCTCGGATAGCAGGAAAATGGCTGGGCTTGTAACTGCGGTAAAGAGCAGAAACTGGTGAGTACAATGCAAACTGTTTTCGCCGCTGCTGCCAAGCGGGGGTTAGACGGAAAGCACAGCTCTTTTTGTAGCTAGTAACAGGTCACAAGGCGCAGGTCACGAGTCGCAGGTGATGCGCAGTGCTGATGTAGTTTCGGTCTCCGATGTAATCGCCGCCAGTCAGTCAATCAGTCCTTCACACATGCCACAGCTCGGATAGCAGGAAAATGGCTGGGCTTGTAACTGCGGTAAAGAGCAGAAACTGATGAGTACGATGCAAACTGTTTTCGCCGCTGCTGCCAAGTGGGGGTTAGACGGAAAGCACAGCTCTTCTTGTAGCCAGTAACAGGTCACGAGTCACAGGTTATGCGCAGTGCTGATGTAGTATCGGTTTCCGATGTATTCGCGCCAGTCAGTCAATTAGTCCTTTACACGTGCCACAGCTTGGATAGCAGGAAAATGGCTGGGCTTGTAACTGCGGTAAAGAGCAGAAACTGATGAGTACGATGCAAAATGTTTTCGCCGCTGGGACCAAGTGGGGGTTAGACGGAAAACACAGCTCTTTTTGTAGCCAGTAACAAGTCACGAGGCGCAGGTCACGAGTCGCATGCTATGCGCAGTGCTGATATAATATCGGTTTCCGATATAATCGCCACCAGTCAGTGAATCAGTCCTTCACACGTGCCACAGCTCGGATAGCAGGAAAATGGCTGGGCTTGTAACTGCGGTAAAGAGCAGAAACTGGTGAGTACGATGCAAACTGTTTTCGCCGCTGCTGCCAAGGGGGGGTTAGACGGAAAGCACAGCTATTTTTGTAGCCAGTAACAGGTCACAAGGCGCAGGTCACGAGTGGCAGGTTATGCGCAGTGCTGATGCATTATCGATTTCCGATGTAATCCTCACCAGTCAGTTAACCAGTCCTCCACACGTGCCACAGCTCGGATAGCAGGAAAATGGCTGGGCTTGTAACTGCGGTAAAGAGCAGAAACTGGTGAGTACGATGCAAACTGTTTTCGCCGCTGCTGCCAAGTGGGGGTTAGACGGAAAGCACAGCTCTTTTTGTAGCCAGTAACAGGTCACGAGTCGCAGGTTATGCGCAGTGCTTTTGTAGTATCGGTCTCCGATGTAATCGCCGCCAGTCAGTCAATCAGTAATTCACGCGTGTCACACCTCGGATAACAGGAAAATGGCCGGGCTTGTAACTGCGGTAAAAAACAGAAACTGATGAGTACGATGCAAACTGTTTTCGCCGCTGGGACCAAGTGGGGGTTAGACGGAAAGTACAGCCCTTTTTGTAGCCAGTAACAGGTCACGAGGCGCAGGTCACGAGTCGCATGCTATGCGCAGTGCTGATGTAGTATCGGTTTCCGATATAATCGCCGCCAGTCAGTGAATCAGTCCTTCACACGTGCCACAGCTCGGATAGCAGGGAAATGGCAGGGCTTGTAACTGCGGTAAAGAGCAGAAACTGATGAGTACGTTGCAAACTGTTGTCGCCGCTGCTGCCAAGTGGGGGTTAGACGGAAAGCACAACTCTTTTTGTAGCCAGTAACAGGTCACGAGTCGCAGGTTATGCGCAGTGCTGATGTAGTATCGGTCTCCGATGTAATCGCCGCCAGTCAGTCAATCAGTCCTTCACACGTGCCACAGCTCAAATAGCAGGAAAATGGCTGGGCTTGTAACTGCGGTAAAGAGCAGAAACTGGTGAGTACGATGCAAACTGTTTTCGCCACTGCTGCCAAGGGGGGCTATACGGAAATCCCAGCTATTTTTGTAGCCAGTAACATGTCACAAGACGCAGGTCACGAGTGGCAGGTTATGCGCAGTGCTGATGTAGTATCGGTCTCCGATGTAATCGTCACCAGTCAGTTAACCAGTCCTCCACACGTGCCACAGCTCGGAGAGCAGGAAAATGGCTGGGCTTGTAACTGCGGTAAAGAGCAGAAACTGATGAGTGCGATGCAAACTGTTTTCGCCGCTGCTGCCAAGTGGGGGTTATACGGAAAGCACAGCTCTTTTTGTAGCCAGTAACAGGTCACGAGTCGCTGGTTATGCGCAGTGCTGATGTAGTATCTGTCTCCGATGTAATCGCCGCCAGTCAGTCAATCAGTCCTTCACACGTGCCACAGCTCGGATAGCAGGAAAATGGCTGGGCTTGTAACTGCGGTAAAGAGCAGAAACTGATGAGTACGATGCAAACTGTTTTCGCCGCTGGGACCAAGTGGGGGTTAGACGGAAAACACAGCTCTTTTTGTAGCCAGTAACAGGTCACGAGGCGCAGGTCACGAGTCGCATGCTATGCGCAGTGCTGATGTAGTATCGGTTTCCGATATAATCGCCGCCAGTCAGTGAATCAGTCCTTCACACGTGCCACAGCTCGGATAGCAGGGAAATGGCTGGGCTTGTAACTGCGGTAAAGAGCAGAGACTGATGAGTACGATGCAAACTGTTTTCGCCGCTGCTGCCAAGTGGGGGTTAGACGGAAAGCACAACTCTTTTTGTAGCCAGTAACAGGTCACGAGTAGCAGGTTATGCGCAGTGCTGATGGAGTATCGGTCTCCGATGTAATCGCCGCCAGTCAGTCAATCAGTCCTTCACACGTGCCACAGCTCGGATAGCAGGAAAATGGCTGGGCTTGTAACTGCGGTAAAGAGCAGAAACTGGTGAGTACAATGCAAACTGTTTTCGCCGCTGCTGCCAAGCGGGGGTTAGACGGAAAGCACAGCTCTTTTTGTAGCCAGTAACAGGTCACAAGGCGCAAGTCACGAGTCGCAGGTGATGCGCAGTGCTGATGTAGTTTCGGTCTCCGATGTAATCGCCGCCAGTCAGTCAATCAGTCCTTCACACATGCCACAGCTCGGATAGCAGGAAAATGGCTGGGCTTGTAACTGCGGTAAAGAGCAGAAACTGGTGAGTACGATGCAAACTGTTTTCGCCGCTGCTGCCAAGGGGGGGGTTAGACGGATAGCACAGCTATTTTTGTAGCCAGTAACAGGTCACAAGTCGCAGGTCACGAGTGGCAGGTTATGCGCAGTGCTGATGTATTATCGATTTCCGATGTAATCGTCACCAGTCAGTTAACCAGTCCTCCACACGTGCCACAGCTCGGATAGCAGGAAAATGGCTGGGCTTGTAACTGCGGTAAAGAGCAGAAACTGGTGAGTACGATGCAAACTGTTTTCGCCGCTGCTGCCAAGTGGGGGTTAGACGGAAAGCACAGCTCTTTTTGTAGCCAGTAACAGGTCACGAGTCGCAGGTTATGCGCAGTGCTTTTGTAGTATCGGTCTCCGATGTAATCGCCGCCAGTCAGTCAATCAGTCCTTCACGCGTGTCACACCTCGGATAGCAGGAAAATGGCCGGGCTTGTAACTGCGGTAAAAAACAGAAACTGATGAGTACGATGCAAACTGTTTTCGCCGCTGGGACCAAGTGGGGGCTATACGGAAAGCCCAGCTATTTTTGTAGCCAGTAACATGTCACAAGGCGCAGGTCACGAGTGGCAGGTTATGCGCAGTGCTGATGTAGTATCGGTCTCCGATGTAATCGTCACCATTCAGTTAACCAGTCCTCCACACGTGCCACAGCTCGGATAGCAGGAAAATGGCTGGGCTTGTAACTGCGGTAAAGAGCAGAAACTGATGAGTACGATGCAAACTGTTTTCGCCGCTGCTGCCAAGTGGGGGTTAGACGGAAAGCACAGCTCTTTTTGTAGCCACTAACAGGTCACGAGTCGCAGGTTATGCGCAGTGCTGATGTAGTATCGGTCTCCGATGTAATCGCCGCCAGTCAATCAATCAGTCCTTCACACGTGCCATAGCTCGGATAGCAGGAAAATGGCTGGGCTTGTAACTGCGGTAAAGAGCAGAAACTGGTGAGTACGATGCAAACTGTTTTCGCCGCTGCTGCCAAGGGGGTTTATACGGAAAGCACAGCTATTTTTGTAGCCAGTAACATGTCACAAGGCGCAGGTCACGAGTGGCAGGTTATGCGTAGTGCTGATGTAGTATCGGTCTCCGATGTAATCGTCACCAGTCAGTTAACCAGTCCTCCACACGTGCCACAGCTCGGAGAGCAGGAAAATGGCTGGGCTTGTAACTGCGGTAAAGAGCAGAAACTGATGAGTGCGATGCAAACTGTTTTCGCCGCTGCTGCCAAGTGGGGGTTAGACGGAAAGCACAGCTCTTTTTGTAGCCAGTAACAGGTCACGAGTCGCTGGTTATGCGCAGTGCTGATGTAGTATCGGTCTCCGATGTAATCGCCGCCAGTCAGTCAATCAGTCCTTCACACGTGCCACAGCTCGGATAGCAGGAAAATGGCTGGGCTTGTAACTGCGGTAAAGAGCAGAAACTGATGAGTACGATGCAAACTGTTTTCGCCGCTGGGACCAAGTGGGGGTTAGACGGAAAACACAGCTCTTTTTGTAGCCAGTAACAGGTCACGGGGCGCAGGTCACGAGTCGCATGCTATGCGCAGTGCTGATGTAGTATCGGTTTCCGATATAATCGCCGCCAGTCAGTGAATCAGTCCTTCACACGTGCCACAGCTCGGATAGCAGTGAAATGGCTGGGCTTGCAACTGCGGTAAAGAGCAGAAACTGATGAGTACGATGCAAACTGTTTTCGCCGCTGCTGCCAAGTGGGGGTTAGACGGAAAGCACAACTCTTTTTGTAGCCAGTAACAGGTCACGAGTAGCAGGTTATGCGCAGTGCTGATGGAGTATCGGTCTGCAAAGTAATCGCCGCCAGTCAGTCAATCAGTCCTTCACACGTGCCACAGCTCGGATAGCAGGAAAATGGCTGGGCTTGTAACTGCGGTAAAGAGCAGAAACTGATGAGTACGATGCAAACTGTTTTCGCCGCTGGGACCAAGTGGGGGTTAGACGGAAAACACAGCTCTTTTTGTAGCCAGTAACAGGTCACGGGGCGCAGGTCACGAGTCGCATGCTATGCGCAGTGCTGATGTAGTATCGGTTTCCGATGTAATCGCCGCCAGTCAATCAATCAGTCCTTCACACGTGCCACAGCTCGGATAGCAGTGAAATGGCTGGGCTTGCAACTGCGGTAAAGAGCAGAAACTGATGAGTACGATGCAAACTGTTTTCGCCGCTGCTGCCAAGTGGGGGTTAGACGGAAAGCACAACTCTTTTTGTAGCCAGTAACAGGTCACGAGTAGCAGGTTATGCGCAGTGCTGATGGAGTATCGGTCTGCAAAGTAATCGCCGCCAGTCAGTCAATCAGTCCTTCACACGTGCCACAGCTCGGATAGCAGGAAAATGGCTGGGCTTGTAACTGCGGTAAAGAGCAGAAACTGGTGAGTACAATGCAAACTGTTTTCGCCGCTGCTGCCAAGCGGGGGTTAGACGGAAAGCACAGCTCTTTTTGTAGCCAGTAACAGGTCACAAGGCGCAGGTCACGAGTCGCAGGTGATGCGCAGTGCTGATGTAGTTTCGGTCTCCGATGTAATCGCCGCCAGTCAGTCAATCAGTCCTTCACACATGCCACAGCTCGGATAGCAGGAAAATGGCTGGGCTTGTAACTGCGGTAGAGAGCAGAAACTGATGAGTACGATGCAAACTGTTTTCGCCGCTGCTGCCAAGTGGGGGTTAGACGGAAAGCACAGCTCTTCTTGTAGCCAGTAACAGGTCACGAGTCACAGGTTATGCGCAGTGCTGATGTAGTATCGGTTTCCGATGTATTCGCGCCAGTCAGTCAATTAGTCCTTTACACGTGCCACAGCTTGGATAGCAGGAAAATGGCTGGGCTTGTAACTGCGGTAAAGAGCAGAAACTGATGAGTACGATGCAAAATGTTTTCGCCGCTGGGACCAAGTGGGGGTTAGACGGAAAACACAGCTCTTTTTGTAGCCAGTAACAAGTCACGAGGCGCAGGTCACGAGTCGCATGCTATGCGCAGTGCTGATATAATATCGGTTTCCGATATAATCGCCACCAGTCAGTGAATCAGTCCTTCACACGTGCCACAGCTCGGATAGCAGGAAAATGGCTGGGCTTGTAACTGCGGTAAAGAGCAGAAACTGGTGAGTACGATGCAAACTGTTTTCGCCGCTGCTGCCAAGGGGGGGTTAGACGGAAAGCACAGCTATTTTTGTAGCCAGTAACAGGTCACAAGGCGCAGGTCACGAGTGGCAGGTTATGCGCAGTGCTGATGCATTATCGATTTCCGATGTAATCCTCACCAGTCAGTTAACCAGTCCTCCACACGTGCCACAGCTCGGATAGCAGGAAAATGGCTGGGCTTGTAACTGCGGTAAAGAGCAGAAACTGGTGAGTACGATGCAAACTGTTTTCGCCGCTGCTGCCAAGTGGGGGTTAGACGGAAAGCACAGCTCTTTTTGTAGCCAGTAACAGGTCACGAGTCGCAGGTTATGCGCAGTGCTTTTGTAGTATCGGTCTCCGATGTAATCGCCGCCAGTCAGTCAATCAGTAATTCACGCGTGTCACACCTCGGATAACAGGAAAATGGCCGGGCTTGTAACTGCGGTAAAAAACAGAAACTGATGAGTACGATGCAAACTGTTTTCGCCGCTGGGACCAAGTGGGGGTTAGACGGAAAGTACAGCCCTTTTTGTAGCCAGTAACAGGTCACGAGGCGCAGGTCACGAGTCGCATGCTATGCGCAGTGCTGATGTAGTATCGGTTTCCGATATAATCGCCGCCAGTCAGTGAATCAGTCCTTCACACGTGCCACAGCTCGGATAGCAGGGAAATGGCAGGGCTTGTAACTGCGGTAAAGAGCAGAAACTGATGAGTACGTTGCAAACTGTTGTCGCCGCTGCTGCCAAGTGGGGGTTAGACGGAAAGCACAACTCTTTTTGTAGCCAGTAACAGGTCACGAGTCGCAGGTTATGCGCAGTGCTGATGTAGTATCGGTCTCCGATGTAATCGCCGCCAGTCAGTCAATCAGTCCTTCACACGTGCCACAGCTCAAATAGCAGGAAAATGGCTGGGCTTGTAACTGCGGTAAAGAGCAGAAACTGGTGAGTACGATGCAAACTGTTTTCGCCACTGCTGCCAAGGGGGGCTATACGGAAATCCCAGCTATTTTTGTAGCCAGTAACATGTCACAAGGCGCAGGTCACGAGTGGCAGGTTATGCGCAGTGCTGATGTAGTATCGGTCTCCGATGTAATCGTCACCAGTCAGTTAACCAGTCCTCCACACGTGCCACAGCTCGGAGAGCAGGAAAATGGCTGGGCTTGTAACTGCGGTAAAGAGCAGAAACTGATGAGTGCGATGCAAACTGTTTTCGCCGCTGCTGCCAAGTGGGGGTTATACGGAAAGCACAGCTCTTTTTGTAGCCAGTAACAGGTCACGAGTCGCTGGTTATGCGCAGTGCTGATGTAGTATCTGTCTCCGATGTAATCGCCGCCAGTCAGTCAATCAGTCCTTCACACGTGCCACAGCTCGGATAGCAGGAAAATGGCTGGGCTTGTAACTGCGGTAAAGAGCAGAAACTGATGAGTACGATGCAAACTGTTTTCGCCGCTGGGACCAAGTGGGGGTTAGACGGAAAACACAGCTCTTTTTGTAGCCAGTAACAGGTCACGAGGCGCAGGTCACGAGTCGCATGCTATGCGCAGTGCTGATGTAGTATCGGTTTCCGATATAATCGCCGCCAGTCAGTGAATCAGTCCTTCACACGTGCCACAGCTCGGATAGCAGGGAAATGGCTGGGCTTGTAACTGCGGTAAAGAGCAGAAACTGATGAGTACAATGCAAACTGTTTTCGCCGCTGCTGCCAAGCGGGGGTTAGACGGAAAGCACAGCTCTTTTTGTAGCCAGTAACAGGTCACAAGGCGCAGGTCACGAGTCGCAGGTGATGCGCAGTGCTGATGTAGTTTCGGTCTCCGATGTAATCGCCGCCAGTCAGTCAATCAGTCCTTCACACATGCCACAGCTCGGATAGCAGGAAAATGGCTGGGCTTGTAACTGCGGTAAAGAGCAGAAACTGATGAGTACGATGCAAACTGTTTTCGCCGCTGCTGCCAAGTGGGGGTTAGACGGAAAGCACAGCTCTTGTAGCCAGTAACAGGTCACGAGTCGCAGGTTATGCGCAGTGCTGATGTAGTATCGGTTTCCGATGTAATCGCGCCAGTCAGTCAATTAGTCCTTCACACGTGCCACAGCTTGGATAGCAGGAAAATGGCTGGGCTTGTAACTGCGGTAGAGAGCAGAAACTGATGAGTACGATGCAAAATGTTTTCGCCGCTGGGACCAAGTGGGGGTTAGACGGAAAACACAGCTCTTTTTGTAGCCAGTAACAAGTCACGAGGCGCAGGTCACGAGTCGCATGCTATGCGCAGTGCTGATATAATATCGGTTTCCGATATAATCGCCACCAGTCAGTGAATCAGTCCTTCACACGTGCCACAGCTCGGATAGCAGGAAAATGGCTGGGCTTGTAACTGCGGTAAAGAGCAGAAACTGGTGAGTACGATGCAAACTGTTTTCGCCGCTGCTGCCAGGGGGGGGGGGGGGGGGTAGACGGAAAGCACAGCTATTTTTGTAGCCAGTAACAGGTCACAAGGCGCAGGTCACGAGTGGCAGGTTATGCGCAGTGCTGATGTATTATCGATTTCCGATGTAATCGTCACCAGTCAGTTAACCAGTCCTCCACACGTGCCACAGCTCGGATAGCAGGAAAATGGCTGGGCTTGTAACTGCGGTAAAGAGCAGAAACTGGTGAGTACGATGCAAACTGTTTTCGCCGCTGCTGCCAAGTGGGGGTTAGACGGAAAGCACAGCTCTTTTTGTAGCCAGTAACAGGTCACGAGTCGCAGGTTATGCGCAGTGCTTTTGTAGTATCGGTCTCCGATGTAATCGCCGCCAGTCAGTGAATCAGTCCTTCACGCGTGTCACACCTCGGATAGCAGGAAAATGGCCGGGCTTGTAACTGCGGTAAAAAACAGAAACTGATGAGTACGATGCAAACTGTTTTCGCCGCTGGGACCAAGTGGGGGCTATACGGAAAGCCCAGCTATTTTTGTAGCCAGTAACATGTCACAAGGCGCAGGTCACGAGTGGCAGGTTATGCGCAGTGCTGATGTAGTATCGGTCTCCGATGTAATCGTCACCATTCAGTTAACCAGTCCTCCACACGTGCCACAGCTCGGATAGCAGGAAAATGGCTGGGCTTGTAACTGCGGTAAAGAGCAGAAACTGATGAGTACGATGCAAACTGTTTTCGCCGCTGCTGCCAAGTGGGGGTTAGACGGAAAGAACAGCTCTTTTTGTAGCCACTAACAGGTCACGAGTCGCAGGTTATGCGCAGTGCTGATGTAGTATCGGTCTCCGATGTAATCGACGCCAGTCAGTCAATCAGTCCTTCACACGTGCCACAGCTCGGATAGCAGGAAAATGGCTGGGCTTGTGACTGCCGTAAAGAGCAGAAACTGATCAGTACGATGCAAACTGTTTTTGCCGCTGCTGCCAAGTGGGGGTAGACGGAAAGCACAGCTCTTTTTGTAGCCAGTGACCGGTCACGAGGCGCAGGTCACAAGTCGCAGGTTATGCGCTGTGCTGATGTAGTATCTGTCTCCGATGTAATCGTCACCAGGCAGTCAATTAGTTCTTCACACGTGCCACAGCTCGGGTAGAAGGAAAATGGCTGGGCTTGTAACTGCGGTAAAGAGCAGAAACTGATGAGTACGATGAAAACTGTTTTCGCCGCTGCTGCCAAGTGGGGGTTAGACGGAAACCACAGCTCTTTTTGTAGCCAGTAACCGGTCACGAGGCGCAGGTCACGAGTGGCAGGCTATGGGCAGTGCTGATGTAGTATCGGTTTCCGATATAATCGCCGCCAGTCAGTGAATCAGTCTTTCACACGTGCCACAGCTTGGATAGCAGGAAAATGACTGGGCTTGTAACTGCGGTAAAGAGCAGAAACTGATGAGTACGATGCAAACTGTTTTCGCCGCAGCTGCCAAGGAGGGGTTAGACGAAAAGCACAGCTGTTTTTATAGCCAGTAACAGGTCACAAGGCGCAGGTCACGAGTCGCAGGTTATGCGCAGAGCTGATGTAGTATCGGTTTCCGATGTAATCGCGACCAGTCAGTTAATCAGTCCTTCACACGTGCCACAGCTCGGTTAGCAGGAAAATGGCTGGGCTTGTAACTGCCGTAAAGAGCAGAAACTGATCAGTACGATGCAAACTGTTTTCGCCGCTGCTGCCAAGTGGGGGTTAGACGGAAAGCACAGCTCTTTTTGTAGCCAGTAACCGGTCATGAGGCGCAGGTCACAAGTCGCAGGTTATGCGCAGTGCTGATGTAGTACCGGTCTTCGATGTAATCGTCGCCAGGCAGTCAATCAGTTCTTCACACGTGCCACAGCTCGGGAAGAAGGAAAATGGCTGGGCTTGTAACTGTGGTAAAGAGCACAAACTGATGAGTACGGTGCAAACTGTTTTCGCCGCTAGGACCAAGTGGGGGTTAGACGGAAAGCACAGCTCTTTTTGTAGCCAGTAACAGGTCACGAGTCGCAGGTTATGCGCAGTGCTGATGTAGTATCCGTTTCCGATGTAATCGCCGCCAGTCAGTCAATCAGTCCTTCACACGTGCCTCAGCTCGGATAGCAGGAAAATGGCTGGGCTTGTAACTGCGGTAAAGAGCAGAAACTGATGAGTACGATGCAAACTATTTTCGCCGCTGGGACCAAGTGGGGGTTAGACGGAAAGCACAGATCTTTTTGTAGCCAGTAACAGGTCACGAGTCGCAGGTTATGCGCAGTGCTTTTGTAGTATCGGTCTCCGATGTAATCGCCGCCAGTCAGTCAATCAGTCCTTCACGCGTGTCACACCTCGGATAGCAGGAAAATGGCCGGGCTTGTAACTGCGGTAAAGAGCAGAAACTGGTGAGTACGATGCAAACTGTTTTCGCCGCTGCTGCCAAGGGGGGTTATACGGAAAGCACGGCTATTTTTGTAGCCAGTAACATGTCACAAGGCGCAGGTCACGAGTGGCAGGTTATGCGTAGTGCTGATGTAGTATCGGTCTCCGATGTAATCGTCACTAGTCAGTTAACCAGTCCTCAACACGTGCCACAGCTCGGATAGCAGGAAAATGGCTGGGCTTGTAACTGCGGTAAAGAGCAGAAACTTATGAGTACGATGCAAACTGTTTTCGCCGCTGCTGCCAAGTGCGGGTTAGACGGAAAGCACAGCTCTTTTTGTAGCCAGTAACAGGTCACGAGTCGCAGGTTATGCGCAGTGCTGATGTAGTATCGGTCTCCGATGTAATCGCCGCCAGTCAGTCAATCAGTCCTTCACACGTGTCACAGCTCGGATAGCAGGAAAATGGCTGGGCTTGTAACTGCGGTAAAGAGCAGAAACTGGTTTGTGCGATGCAAACTGTTTTCGCCGCTGCTGCCAAGGGGGGTTATACGGAAAGCACAGCTATTTTTGTAGCCAGTAACATGTCACAAAGCGCAGGTCACGAGTAGCAGGTTTTGCGTAGTGCTGATGTAGTATCGGTCTCCGATGTAATCGTCACAAGTCAGTTAACCAGTCCTCCACACGTGCCACAGCTCGGATAGCAGGAAAATGGCTGGGCTTGTAACTGCGGTAAAGAGCAGAAACTGATGAGTACGATGCAAACTGTTTTCGCCGCTGCTGCCAAGTGGGGGTTAGACGGAAAGCACAGCTCTTTTTGTAGCCAGTAACAGGTCACGAGTTGCTGGTTATGCGCAGTGCTGATGTAGTATCGGTCTCCGATGTAATCGCCGCCAATCAGTCAATCAGTCCTTCACACGTGCCACAGCTCGGATAGCAGGAAAATGGCTGGGCATGTAACTGCGGTAAAGAGCAGAAACTGATGAGTACGATGCAAACTGTTTTCGCCGCTGGGACCAAGTGGGGGTTAGACGGAAAACACAGCTCTTTTTGTAGCCAGTAACAGGTCACGAGGCGCAGGTCACGAGTCGCATGCTATGCGCAGTGCTGATGTAGTATCGGTTTCCGATATAATCGCCGCCAGTCAGTGAATCAGTCCTTCACACGTGCCACAGCTCGGATAGCAGGGAAATGGCTGGGCTTGTAACTGTGGTAAAGAGCAGAAACTGATGAGTACGATGCAAACTGTTTTCGCCGCTGCTGCCAAGTGGGGGTTAGACGGAAAGCACAACTCTTTTTGTAGCCAGTAACAGGTCACGAGTAGCAGGTTATGCGCAGTGCTGATGGAGTATCGGTCTCCGATGTAATCGCCGCCAGTCAGTCAATCAGTCCTTCACACGTGCCACAGCTCGGATAGCAGGAAAATGGCTGGGCTTGTAACTGCGGTAAAGAGCAGAAACTGGTGAGTACGATGCAAACTGTTTTCGCCGCTGCTGCCAAGGGGGGTTATACGGAAAGCACAGCTAATTTTGTAGCCAGTAACATGTCACAAGGCGCAGGTCACGAGTGGCAGGTTATGCGCAGTGCTGATGTAGTATCGATTTCCGATGTAATCGTCCCCAGTCAGTTAATCAGTCTTCCACACGTGCCACAGCTCGGATAGCAGGAAAATGCCTGGGTTTGTAACTGCGGTAAAGAGCAGAAACTGGTGAGTACAATGCAAACTGTTTTCGCCGCTGCTGCCAAGCGGGGGTTAGATGGAAAGCACAGCTCTTTTTGTAGCCAGTAACAGGTCACAAGGCGCAGGTCACGAGTCGCAGGTGATGCGCAGTGCTGATGTAGTTTCGGTCTCCGATGTAATCGCCGCCAGTCAGTCAATCAGTCCTTCACACATGCCACAGCTCGGATAGCAGGAAAATGGCTGGGCTTGTAACTGCGGTAAAGAGCAGAAACTGATGAGTACGATGCAAACTGTTTTCGCCGCTGCTGCCAAGTGGGGGTTAGACGGAAAGCACAGCTCTTCTTGTAGCCAGTAACAGGTCACGAGTCGCAGGTTATGCGCAGTGCTGATGTAGTATCGGTTTCGGATGTAATCGCGCCAGTCAGTCAATTAGTCCTTCACACGTGCCACACCTCGGATAGCAGGAAAATGGCCGGGCTTGTAACTGCGGTAAAAAACAGAAACTGATGAGTACGATGCAAACTGTTTTCGCCGCTGCTGCCAAGTGGGGGTTAGACGGAAAGCACAGCTCTTTTTGTAGCCAGTAACAGGTCACGAGTCGCAGGTTATGCGCAGTGCTTTTGTAGTATCGGTCTCCGATGTAATCGCCGCCAGTCAGTCAATCAGTCCTTCACGCGTGTAACACCTCGGATAGCAGGAAAATGGCCGGGCTTGTAACTGCGGTAAAAAACAGAAACTGATGAGTACGATGGAAACTGTTTTCGCCGCTGGGACCAAGTGGGGGCTATAGGGAAAGCCCAGCTATTTTTGTAGCCAGTAACATGTCACAAGGCGCAGGTCACGAGTGGCAGGTTATGCGCAGTGCTGATGTAGTATCGGTCTCCGATGTAGTCGTCACCATTCAGTTAACCAGTCCTCCACACGTGCCACAGCTCGGATAGCAGTAAAATGGCTGGGCTTGTAACTGCGGTAAAGAGAAGAAACTGATGAGTACGATGCAAACTGTTTTCGCCGCTGCTGCCAAGTGGGGGTTAGACGGAAAGCACAGCTCTTTTTGTAGCCACTAACAGGTCACGAGTCGCAGGTTATGCGCAGTGCTGATGTAGTATCGGTCTCCGATGTAATCGCCGCCAGTCAGTCAATCAGTCCTTCACACGTGCCACAGCTCGGATAGCAGGAAAATGGCTGGGCTTGTAACTGCGGTAAAGAGCAGAAACTGGGGAGTACGATGCAAGCTGTTTTCGCCGCTGCTGCCAAGGGGGGTTATACGGAAAGCACAGCTATTTTTGTAGCCAGTAACATGTCACAAGGCGCAGGTCACGAGTGCCAGGTTATGCGCAGTGCTGATGTAGTATCGGTCTCCGATGTAATCGTCACCATTCAGTTAACCAGTCCTCCACACGTGCCACAGCTAGGATAGCAGGAAAATGGCTAGGCTTGTAACTGCGGTAAAGAGAAGAAACTGATGAGTACGATGCAAACTGTTTTCGCCGCTGCTGCCAAGTGGGGGTTAGACGGAAAGCACAGCTCTTTTTGTAGCCAGTAACAGGTCACGAGTCGCAGGTTATGCGCAGTGCTGATGTAGTACCGGTCTCCGATGTAATCGCCGCCAGTCAGTCAATCAGTCCTTCACACGTGCCACAGCTCGGATAGCAGGAAAATGGCTGGGCTTGTAACTGCGGTAAAGAGCAGAAACTGGTGAGTACGATGCAAACTGTTTTCGCCGCTGCTGCCAAGGGGGGTTATACGGAAAGCACAGCTATTTTTGTAGCCAGTAACATGTCACAAGGCGCAGGTCACGAGTGGCAGGTTATGCGTAGTGCTGATGTAGTATCGGTCTCCGATGTAATCGTCACCAGTCAGTTAACCAGTCCTCCACACGTACCACAGCTCGGAGAGCAGGAAAATGGCTGGGCTTGTAACTGCGGTAAAGAGCAGAAACTGATGAGTGCGATGCAAACTGTTTTCGCCGCTGCTGCCAAGTGGGGGTTAGACGGAAAGCACAGCTCTTTTTGTAGCCAGTAACAGGTCACGAGTCGCTGGTTATGCGCAGTGCTGATGTAGTATCGGTCTCCGATGTAATCGTCACAAGTCAGTTAACCAGTCCTCCACACGTGCCACAGCTCGGATAGCAGGAAAATGGCTGGGCTTGTAACTGCGGTAAAGAGCAGAAACTGATGAGTACGATGCAAACTGTTTTCGCCGCTGCTGCCAAGTGGGGGTTAGACGGAAAGCACAGCTCTTTTTGTAGCCAGTAACAGGTCACGAGTTGCTGGTTATGCGCAGTGCTGATGTAGTATCGGTCTCCGATGTAATCGCCGCCAATCAGTCAATCAGTCCTTCACACGTGCCACAGCTCGGATAGCAGGAAAATGGCTGGGCATGTAACTGCGGTAAAGAGCAGAAACTGATGAGTACGATGCAAACTGTTTTCGCCGCTGGGACCAAGTGGGGGTTAGACGGAAAACACAGCTCTTTTTGTAGCCAGTAACAGGTCACGAGGCGCAGGTCACGAGTCGCATGCTATGCGCAGTGCTGATGTAGTATCGGTTTCCGATATAATCGCCGCCAGTCAGTGAATCAGTCCTTCACACGTGCCACAGCTCGGATAGCAGGGAAATGGCTGGGCTTGTAACTGTGGTAAAGAGCAGAAACTGATGAGTACGATGCAAACTGTTTTCGCCGCTGCTGCCAAGTGGGGGTTAGACGGAAAGCACAACTCTTTTTGTAGCCAGTAACAGGTCACGAGTAGCAGGTTATGCGCAGTGCTGATGGAGTATCGGTCTCCGATGTAATCGCCGCCAGTCAGTCAATCAGTCCTTCACACGTGCCACAGCTCGGATAGCAGGAAAATGGCTGGGCTTGTAACTGCGGTAAAGAGCAGAAACTGGTGAGTACGATGCAAACTGTTCTCGCCGCTGCTGCCAAGGGGGGTTATACGGAAAGCACAGCTAATTTTGTAGCCAGTAACATGTCACAAGGCGCAGGTCACGAGTGGCAGGTTATGCGCAGTGCTGATGTAGTATCGATTTCCGATGTAATCGTCCCCAGTCAGTTAATCAGTCTTCCACACGTGCCACAGCTCGGATAGCAGGAAAATGCCTGGGTTTGTAACTGCGGTAAAGAGCAGAAACTGGTGAGTACAATGCAAACTGTTTTCGCCGCTGCTGCCAAGCGGGGGTTAGATGGAAAGCACAGCTCTTTTTGTAGCCAGTAACAGGTCACAAGGCGCAGGTCACGAGTCGCAGGTGATGCGCAGTGCTGATGTAGTTTCGGTCTCCGATGTAATCGCCGCCAGTCAGTCAATCAGTCCTTCACACATGCCACAGCTCGGATAGCAGGAAAATGGCTGGGCTTGTAACTGCGGTAAAGAGCAGAAACTGATGAGTACGATGCAAACTGTTTTCGCCGCTGCTGCCAAGTGGGGGTTAGACGGAAAGCACAGCTCTTCTTGTAGCCAGTAACAGGTCACGAGTCGCAGGTTATGCGCAGTGCTGATGTAGTATCGGTTTCGGATGTAATCGCGCCAGTCAGTCAATTAGTCCTTCACACGTGCCACACCTCGGATAGCAGGAAAATGGCCGGGCTTGTAACTGCGGTAAAAAACAGAAACTGATGAGTACGATGCAAACTGTTTTCGCCGCTGCTGCCATGTGGGGGTTAGACGGAAAGCACAGCTCTTTTTGTAGCCAGTAACAGGTCACGAGTCGCAGGTTATGCGCAGTGCTTTTGTAGTATCGGTCTCCGATGTAATCGCCGCCAGTCAGTCAATCAGTCCTTCACGCGTGTAACACCTCGGATAGCAGGAAAATGGCCGGGCTTGTAACTGCGGTAAAAAACAGAAACTGATGAGTACGATGCAAACTGTTTTCGCCGCTGGGACCAAGTGGGGGCTATAGGGAAAGCCCAGCTATTTTTGTAGCCAGTAACATGTCACAAGGCGCAGGTCACGAGTGGCAGGTTATGCGCAGTGCTGATGTAGTATCGGTCTCCGATGTAGTCGTCACCATTCAGTTAACCAGTCCTCCACACGTGCCACAGCTCGGATAGCAGTAAAATGGCTGGGCTTGTAACTGCGGTAAAGAGAAGAAACTGATGAGTACGATGCAAACTGTTTTCGCCGCTGCTGCCAAGTGGGGGTTAGACGGAAAGCACAGCTCTTTTTGTAGCCACTAACAGGTCACGAGTCGCAGGTTATGCGCAGTGCTGATGTAGTATCGGTCTCCGATGTAATCGCCGCCAGTCAGTCAATCAGTCCTTCACACGTGCCACAGCTCGGATAGCAGGAAAATGGCTGGGCTTGTAACTGCGGTAAAGAGCAGAAACTGGGGAGTACGATGCAAGCTGTTTTCGCCGCTGCTGCCAAGGGGGGTTATACGGAAAGCACAGCTATTTTTGTAGCCAGTAACATGTCACAAGGCGCAGGTCACGAGTGCCAGGTTATGCGCAGTGCTGATGTAGTATCGGTCTCCGATGTAATCGTCACCATTCAGTTAACCAGTCCTCCACACGTGCCACAGCTAGGATAGCAGGAAAATGGCTAGGCTTGTAACTGCGGTAAAGAGAAGAAACTGATGAGTACGATGCAAACTGTTTTCGCCGCTGCTGCCAAGTGGGGGTTAGACGGAAAGCACAGCTCTTTTTGTAGCCAGTAACAGGTCACGAGTCGCAGGTTATGCGCAGTGCTGATGTAGTACCGGTCTCCGATGTAATCGCCGCCAGTCAGTCAATCAGTCCTTCACACGTGCCACAGCTCGGATAGCAGGAAAATGGCTGGGCTTGTAACTGCGGTAAAGAGCAGAAACTGGTGAGTACGATGCAAACTGTTTTCGCCGCTGCTGCCAAGGGGGGTTATACGGAAAGCACAGCTATTTTTGTAGCCAGTAACATGTCACAAGGCGCAGGTCACGAGTGGCAGGTTATGCGTAGTGCTGATGTAGTATCGGTCTCCGATGTAATCGTCACCAGTCAGTTAACCAGTCCTCCACACGTACCACAGCTCGGAGAGCAGGAAAATGGCTGGGCTTGTAACTGCGGTAAAGAGCAGAAACTGATGAGTGCGATGCAAACTGTTTTCGCCGCTGCTGCCAAGTGGGGGTTAGACGGAAAGCACAGCTCTTTTTGTAGCCAGTAACAGGTCACGAGTCGCTGGTTATGCGCAGTGCTGATGTAGTATCGGTCTCCGATGTAATCGCCGCCAGTCAGTCAATCAGTCCTTCACACGTGCCACAGCTCGGATAGCAGCAAAATGGCTGGGCTTGTAACTGCGGTAAAGAGCAGAAGCTGATGAGTACGATGCAAACTGTTTTCGCCGCTGGGACCAAGTGGGGGTTAGACGGAAAACACAGCTCTTTTTGTAGCCAGTAACAGGTCACGAGGCGCAGGTCACGAGTCGCATGCTATGCGCAGTGCTGATGTAGTATCGGTTTCCGATATAATCGCCGCCAGTCAGTGAATCAGTCCTTCACACGTGCCACAGCTCGGATAGCAGGGAAATGGCTGGGCTTGTAACTGTGGTAAAGAGCAGAAACTGATGAGTACGATGCAAACTGTTTTCGCCGCTGCTGCCAAGTGGGGGTTAGACGGAAAGCACAACTCTTTTTGTAGCCAGTAACAGGTCACGAGTAGCAGGTTATGCGCAGTGCTGATGGAGTATCGGTCTCCGATGTAATCGCCGCCAGTCAGTCAATCAGTCCTTCACACGTGCCACAGCTCGGATAGCAGGAAAATGGCTGGGCTTGTAACTGTGGTAAAGAGCAGAAACTGATGAGTACGATGCAAACTGTTTTCGCCGCTGCTGCCAAGTGGGGGTTAGACGGAAAGCACAACTCTTTTTGTAGCCAGTAACAGGTCACGAGTAGCAGGTTATGCGCAGTGCTGATGGAGTATCGGTCTCCGATGTAATCGCCGCCAGTCAGTCAATCAGTCCTTCACACGTGCCACAGCTCGGATAGCAGGAAAATGGCTGGGCTTGTAACTGCGGTAAAGAGCAGAAACTGGTGAGTACGATGCAAACTGTTCTCGCCGCTGCTGCCAAGGGGGGTTATACGGAAAGCACAGCTAATTTTGTAGCCAGTAACATGTCACAAGGCGCAGGTCACGAGTGGCAGGTTATGCGCAGTGCTGATGTAGTATCGATTTCCGATGTAATCGTCCCCAGTCAGTTAATCAGTCTTCCACACGTGCCACAGCTCGGATAGCAGGAAAATGCCTGGGTTTGTAACTGCGGTAAAGAGCAGAAACTGGTGAGTACAATGCAAACTGTTTTCGCCGCTGCTGCCAAGCGGGGGTTAGATGGAAAGCACAGCTCTTTTTGTAGCCAGTAACAGGTCACAAGGCGCAGGTCACGAGTCGCAGGTGATGCGCAGTGCTGATGTAGTTTCGGTCTCCGATGTAATCGCCGCCAGTCAGTCAATCAGTCCTTCACACATGCCACAGCTCGGATAGCAGGAAAATGGCTGGGCTTGTAACTGCGGTAAAGAGCAGAAACTGATGAGTACGATGCAAACTGTTTTCGCCGCTGCTGCCAAGTGGGGGTTAGACGGAAAGCACAGCTCTTCTTGTAGCCAGTAACAGGTCACGAGTCGCAGGTTATGCGCAGTGCTGATGTAGTATCGGTTTCGGATGTAATCGCGCCAGTCAGTCAATTAGTCCTTCACACGTGCCACACCTCGGATAGCAGGAAAATGGCCGGGCTTGTAACTGCGGTAAAAAACAGAAACTGATGAGTACGATGCAAACTGTTTTCGCCGCTGCTGCCATGTGGGGGTTAGACGGAAAGCACAGCTCTTTTTGTAGCCAGTAACAGGTCACGAGTCGCAGGTTATGCGCAGTGCTTTTGTAGTATCGGTCTCCGATGTAATCGCCGCCAGTCAGTCAATCAGTCCTTCACGCGTGTAACACCTCGGATAGCAGGAAAATGGCCGGGCTTGTAACTGCGGTAAAAAACAGAAACTGATGAGTACGATGCAAACTGTTTTCGCCGCTGGGACCAAGTGGGGGCTATAGGGAAAGCCCAGCTATTTTTGTAGCCAGTAACATGTCACAAGGCGCAGGTCACGAGTGGCAGGTTATGCGCAGTGCTGATGTAGTATCGGTCTCCGATGTAGTCGTCACCATTCAGTTAACCAGTCCTCCACACGTGCCACAGCTCGGATAGCAGTAAAATGGCTGGGCTTGTAACTGCGGTAAAGAGAAGAAACTGATGAGTACGATGCAAACTGTTTTCGCCGCTGCTGCCAAGTGGGGGTTAGACGGAAAGCACAGCTCTTTTTGTAGCCACTAACAGGTCACGAGTCGCAGGTTATGCGCAGTGCTGATGTAGTATCGGTCTCCGATGTAATCGCCGCCAGTCAGTCAATCAGTCCTTCACACGTGCCACAGCTCGGATAGCAGGAAAATGGCTGGGCTTGTAACTGCGGTAAAGAGCAGAAACTGGGGAGTACGATGCAAGCTGTTTTCGCCGCTGCTGCCAAGGGGGGTTATACGGAAAGCACAGCTATTTTTGTAGCCAGTAACATGTCACAAGGCGCAGGTCACGAGTGCCAGGTTATGCGCAGTGCTGATGTAGTATCGGTCTCCGATGTAATCGTCACCATTCAGTTAACCAGTCCTCCACACGTGCCACAGCTAGGATAGCAGGAAAATGGCTAGGCTTGTAACTGCGGTAAAGAGAAGAAACTGATGAGTACGATGCAAACTGTTTTCGCCGCTGCTGCCAAGTGGGGGTTAGACGGAAAGCACAGCTCTTTTTGTAGCCAGTAACAGGTCACGAGTCGCAGGTTATGCGCAGTGCTTTTGTAGTATCGGTCTCCGATGTAATCGCCGCCAGTCAGTCAATCAGTCCTTCACGCGTGTCACACCTCGGATAGCAGGAAAATGGCCGGGCTTGTAACTGCGGTAAAGAGCAGAAACTGGTGAGTACGATGCAAACTGTTTTCGCCGCTGCTGCCAAGGGGGGTTATACGGAAAGCACGGCTATTTTTGTAGCCAGTAACATGTCACAAGGCGCAGGTCACGAGTGGCAGGTTATGCGTAGTGCTGATGTAGTATCGGTCTCCGATGTAATCGTCACTAGTCAGTTAACCAGTCCTCAACACGTGCCACAGCTCGGATAGCAGGAAAATGGCTGGGCTTGTAACTGCGGTAAAGAGCAGAAACTTATGAGTACGATGCAAACTGTTTTCGCCGCTGCTGCCAAGTGCGGGTTAGACGGAAAGCACAGCTCTTTTTGTAGCCAGTAACAGGTCACGAGTCGCAGGTTATGCGCAGTGCTGATGTAGTATCGGTCTCCGATGTAATCGCCGCCAGTCAGTCAATCAGTCCTTCACACGTGTCACAGCTCGGATAGCAGGAAAATGGCTGGGCTTGTAACTGCGGTAAAGAGCAGAAACTGGTGAGTGCGATGCAAACTGTTTTCGCCGCTGCTGCCAAGGGGGGTTATACGGAAAGCACAGCTATTTTTGTAGCCAGTAACATGTCACAAAGCGCAGGTCACGAGTAGCAGGTTTTGCGTAGTGCTGATGTAGTATCGGTCTCCGATGTAATCGTCACAAGTCAGTTAACCAGTCCTCCACACGTGCCACAGCTCGGATAGCAGGAAAATGGCTGGGCTTGTAACTGCGGTAAAGAGCAGAAACTGATGAGTACGATGCAAACTGTTTTCGCCGCTGCTGCCAAGTGGGGGTTAGACGGAAAGCACAGCTCTTTTTGTAGCCAGTAACAGGTCACGAGTTGCTGGTTATGCGCAGTGCTGATGTAGTATCGGTCTCCGATGTAATCGCCGCCAATCAGTCAATCAGTCCTTCACACGTGCCACAGCTCGGATAGCAGGAAAATGGCTGGGCATGTAACTGCGGTAAAGAGCAGAAACTGATGAGTACGATGCAAACTGTTTTCGCCGCTGGGACCAAGTGGGGGTTAGACGGAAAACACAGCTCTTTTTGTAGCCAGTAACAGGTCACGAGGCGCAGGTCACGAGTCGCATGCTATGCGCAGTGCTGATGTAGTATCGGTTTCCGATATAATCGCCGCCAGTCAGTGAATCAGTCCTTCACACGTGCCACAGCTCGGATAGCAGGGAAATGGCTGGGCTTGTAACTGTGGTAAAGAGCAGAAACTGATGAGTACGATGCAAACTGTTTTCGCCGCTGCTGCCAAGTGGGGGTTAGACGGAAAGCACAACTCTTTTTGTAGCCAGTAACAGGTCACGAGTAGCAGGTTATGCGCAGTGCTGATGGAGTATCGGTCTCCGATGTAATCGCCGCCAGTCAGTCAATCAGTCCTTCACACGTGCCACAGCTCGGATAGCAGGAAAATGGCTGGGCTTGTAACTGCGGTAAAGAGCAGAAACTGGTGAGTACGATGCAAACTGTTTTCGCCGCTGCTGCCAAGGGGGGTTATACGGAAAGCACAGCTAATTTTGTAGCCAGTAACATGTCACAAGGCGCAGGTCACGAGTGGCAGGTTATGCGCAGTGCTGATGTAGTATCGATTTCCGATGTAATCGTCCCCAGTCAGTTAATCAGTCTTCCACACGTGCCACAGCTCGGATAGCAGGAAAATGCCTGGGTTTGTAACTGCGGTAAAGAGCAGAAACTGGTGAGTACAATGCAAACTGTTTTCGCCGCTGCTGCCAAGCGGGGGTTAGATGGAAAGCACAGCTCTTTTTGTAGCCAGTAACAGGTCACAAGGCGCAGGTCACGAGTCGCAGGTGATGCGCAGTGCTGATGTAGTTTCGGTCTCCGATGTAATCGCCGCCAGTCAGTCAATCAGTCCTTCACACATGCCACAGCTCGGATAGCAGGAAAATGGCTGGGCTTGTAACTGCGGTAAAGAGCAGAAACTGATGAGTACGATGCAAACTGTTTTCGCCGCTGCTGCCAAGTGGGGGTTAGACGGAAAGCACAGCTCTTCTTGTAGCCAGTAACAGGTCACGAGTCGCAGGTTATGCGCAGTGCTGATGTAGTATCGGTTTCGGATGTAATCGCGCCAGTCAGTCAATTACTCCTTCACACGTGCCACACCTCGGATAGCAGGAAAATGGCCGGGCTTGTAACTGCGGTAAAAAACAGAAACTGATGAGTACGATGCAAACTGTTTTCGCCGCTGCTGCCAAGTGGGGGTTAGACGGAAAGCACAGCTCTTTTTGTAGCCAGTAACAGGTCACGAGTCGCAGGTTATGCGCAGTGCTTTTGTAGTATCGGTCTCCGATGTAATCGCCGCCAGTCAGTCAATCAGTCCTTCACGCGTGTAACACCTCGGATAGCAGGAAAATGGCCGGGCTTGTAACTGCGGTAAAAAACAGAAACTGATGAGTACGATGCAAACTGTTTTCGCCGCTGGGACCAAGTGGGGGCTATAGGGAAAGCCCAGCTATTTTTGTAGCCAGTAACATGTCACAAGGCGCAGGTCACGAGTGGCAGGTTATGCGCAGTGCTGATGTAGTATCGGTCTCCGATGTAGTCGTCACCATTCAGTTAACCAGTCCTCCACACGTGCCACAGCTCGGATAGCAGTAAAATGGCTGGGCTTGTAACTGCGGTAAAGAGAAGAAACTGATGAGTACGATGCAAACTGTTTTCGCCGCTGCTGCCAAGTGGGGGTTAGACGGAAAGCACAGCTCTTTTTGTAGCCACTAACAGGTCACGAGTCGCAGGTTATGCGCAGTGCTGATGTAGTATCGGTCTCCGATGTAATCGCCGCCAGTCAGTCAATCAGTCCTTCACACGTGCCACAGCTCGGATAGCAGGAAAATGGCTGGGCTTGTAACTGCGGTAAAGAGCAGAAACTGGGGAGTACGATGCAAGCTGTTTTCGCCGCTGCTGCCAAGGGGGGTTATACGGAAAGCACAGCTATTTTTGTAGCCAGTAACATGTCACAAGGCGCAGGTCACGAGTGCCAGGTTATGCGCAGTGCTGATGTAGTATCGGTCTCCGATGTAATCGTCACCATTCAGTTAACCAGTCCTCCACACGTGCCACAGCTAGGATAGCAGGAAAATGGCTAGGCTTGTAACTGCGGTAAAGAGAAGAAACTGATGAGTACGATGCAAACTGTTTTCGCCGCTGCTGCCAAGTGGGGGTTAGACGGAAAGCACAGCTCTTTTTGTAGCCAGTAACAGGTCACGAGTCGCAGGTTATGCGCAGTGCTGATGTAGTACCGGTCTCCGATGTAATCGCCGCCAGTCAGTCAATCAGTCCTTCACACGTGCCACAGCTCGGATAGCAGGAAAATGGCTGGGCTTGTAACTGCGGTAAAGAGCAGAAACTGGTGAGTACGATGCAAACTGTTTTCGCCGCTGCTGCCAAGGGGGGTTATACGGAAAGCACAGCTATTTTTGTAGCCAGTAACATGTCACAAGGCGCAGGTCACGAGTGGCAGGTTATGCGTAGTGCTGATGTAGTATCGGTCTCCGATGTAATCGTCACCAGTCAGTTAACCAGTCCTCCACACGTGCCACAGCTCGGAGAGCAGGAAAATGGCTGGGCTTGTAACTGCGGTAAAGAGCAGAAACTGATGAGTGCGATGCAAACTGTTTTCGCCGCTGCTGCCAAGTGGGGGTTAGACGGAAAGCACAGCTCTTTTTGTAGCCAGTAACAGGTCACGAGTCGCTGGTTATGCGCAGTGCTGATGTAGTATCGGTCTCCGATGTAATCGCCGCCAGTCAGTCAGTCCTTCACACGTGCCACAGCTCGGATAGCAGCAAAATGGCTGGGCTTGTAACTGCGGTAAAGAGCAGAAGCTGATGAGTACGATGCAAACTGTTTTCGCCGCTGGGACCAAGTGGGGGTTAGACGGAAAACACAGCTATTTTTGTAGCCAGTAACAGGTCACGAGTCGCAGGTTATGCGCAGTGCTTTTGTAGTATCGGTCTCCGATGTAATCGCCGCCAGTCAGTCAATCAGTCCTTCACGCGTGTCACACCTCGGATAGCAGGAAAATGGCCGGGCTTGTAACTGCGGTAAAAAACAGAAACTGATGAGTACGATGCCAACTGTTTTCGCCGCTGGGACCAAGTGGGGGCTATACGGAAAGCCCAGCTATTTTTGTAGCCAGTAACATGTCACAAGGCGCAGGTCACGAGTGGCAGGTTATGCGCAGTGCTGATGTAGTATCGGTCTCCGATGTAGTCGTCACCATTCAGTTAACCAGTCCTCCACACGTGCCACAGCTCGGATAGCAGTAAAATGGCTGGGCTTGTAACTGCGGTAAAGAGCAGAAACTGATGAGTACGATGCAAACTGTTTTCGCCGCTGCTGCCAAGTGGGGGTTAGACGGAAAGCACAGCTCTTTTTGTAGCCACTAACAGGTCACGAGTCGCAGGTTATGCGCAGTGCTGATGTAGTATCGGTCTCCGATGTAATCGCCGCCAGTCAGTCAATCAGTCCTTCACACGTGCCACAGCTCGGATAGCAGGAAAATGGCTGGGCTTGTAACTGCGGTAAAGAGCAGAAACTGGGGAGTACGATGCAAGCTGTTTTCGCCGCTGCTGCCAAGGGGGGTTATACGGAAAGCACAGCTATTTTTGTAGCCAGTAACATGTCACAAGGCGCAGGTCACGAGTGCCAGGTTATGCGCAGTGCTGATGTAGTGTCGGTCTCCGATGTAATCGTCACCATTCAGTTAACCAGTCCTCCACACGTGCCACAGCTCGGATAGCAGGAAAATGGCTAGGCTTGTAACTGCGGTAAAGAGAAGAAACTGATGAGTACGATGCAAACTGTTTTCGCCGCTGCTGCCAAGTGGGGGTTAGACGGAAAGCACAGCTCTTTTTGTAGCCAGTAACAGGTCACGAGTCGCACGTTATGCGCAGTGCTGATGTAGTATCGGTCTCCGATGTAATCGCCGCCAGTCAGTCAATCAGTCCTTCACACGTGCCACAGCTCGGATAGCAGGAAAATGGCTGGGCTTGTAACTGCGGTAAAGAGCAGAAACTGGTGAGTACGATGCAAACTGTTTTCGCCGCTGCTGCCAAGGGGGGTTATACGGAAAGCACAGCTATTTTTGTAGCCAGTAACATGTCACAAGGCGCAGGTCACGAGTGGCAGGTTATGCGTAGTGCTGATGTAGTATCGGTCTCCGATGTAATCGTCACCAGTCAGTTAACCAGTCCTCCACACGTGCCACAGCTCGGAGAGCAGGAAAATGGCTGGGCTTGTAACTGCGGTAAAGAGCAGAAACTGATGAGTGCGATGCAAACTGTTTTCGCCGCTGCTGCCAAGTGGGGGTTAGACGGAAAGCACAGCTCTTTTTGTAGCCAGTAACAGGTCACGAGTCGCTGGTTATGCGCAGTGCTGATGTAGTATCGGTCTCCGATGTAATCGCCGCCAGTCAGTCAATCAGTCCTTCACACGTGCCACAGCTCGGATAGCAGCAAAATGGCTGGGCTTGTAACTGCGGTAAAGAGCAGAAGCTGATGAGTACGATGCAAACTGTTTTCGCCGCTGGGACCAAGTGGGGGTTAGACGGAAAACACAGCTCTTTTTGTAGCCAGTAACAGGTCACGAGGCGCAGGTCACGAGTCGCATGCTATGCGCAGTGCTGATGTAGTATCGGTTTCCGATATAATCGCCGCCAGTCAGTGAATCAGTCCTTCACACGTGCCACAGCTCGGATAGCAGGGAAATGGCTGGGCTTGTAACTGCGTTAAAGAGCAGAAACTGATGAGTACGATGCAAACTGTTTTCGCCGCTGCTGCCAAGTGGGGGTTAGACGGAAAGCACAACTCTTTTTGTAGCCAGTAACAGGTCACGAGTAGCAGGTTATGCGCAGTGCTGATGGAGTATCGGTCTCCGATGTAATCGCCGCCAGTCAGTCAATCAGTCCTTCACACGTGCCACAGCTCGGATAGCAGGAACATGGCTGGGCTTGTAACTGCGGTAAAGAGCAGAAACTGGTGAGTACAATGCAAACTGTTTTCGCCGCTGCTGCCAAGCGGGGGTTAGACGGAAAGCACAGCTCTTTTTGTAGCCAGTAACAGGTCACAAGGCGCAGGTCACGAGTCGCAGGTGATGCGCAGTGCTGATGTAGTTTCGGTCTCCGATGTAATCGCCGCCAGTCAGTCAATCAGTCCTTCACACATGCCACAGCTCGGATAGCAGGAAAATGGCTGGGCTTGTAACTGCGGTAAAGAGCAGAAACTGGTGAGTACGATGCAAACTGTTTTCGCCGCTGCTGCCAAGGGGGGGGGGGGGGGTTAGACGGAAAGCACAGCTATTTTTGTAGCCAGTAACAGGTCACGAGTCGCAGGTCACGAGTGGCAGGTTATGCGCAGTGCTGATGTATTATCGATTTCCGATGTAATCGTCACCAGTCAGTTAACCAGTCCTCCACACGTGCCACAGCTCGGATAGCAGGAAAATGGCTGGGCTTGTAACTGCGGTAAAGAGCAGAAACTGGTGAGTACGATGCAAACTGTTTTCGCCGCTGCTGCCAAGTGGGGGTTAGACGGAAAGCACAGCTCTTTTTGTAGCCAGTAACAGGTCACGAGTCGCAGGTTATGCGCAGTGCTTTTGTAGTATCGGTCTCCGATGTAATCGCCGCCAGTCAGTCAATCAGTCCTTCACGCGTGTCACACCTCGGATAGCAGGAAAATGGCCGGGCTTGTAACTGCGGTAAAAAACAGAAACTGATGAGTACGATGCAAACTGTTTTCGCCGCTGGGACCAAGTGGGGGCTATATGGAAAGCCCAGCTATTTTTGTAGCCAGTAACATGTCACGAGGCGCAGGTCACGAGTGGCAGGTTATGCGCAGTGCTGATGTAGTATCGGTCTCCGATGTAGTCGTCACCATTCAGTTAACCAGTCCTCCACACGTGCCACAGCTCGGATAGCAGTAAAATGGCTGGGCTTGTAACTGCGGTAAAGAGAAGAAACTGATGAGTACGATGCAAACTGTTTTCGCCGCTGCTGCCAAGTGGGGGTTAGACGGAAAGCACAGCTCTTTTTGTAGCCACTAACAGGTCACGAGTCGCAGGTTATGCGCAGTGCTGATGTAGTATCGGTCTCCGATGTAATCGCCGCCAGTCAGTCAATCAGTCCTTCACACGTGCCACAGCTCGGATAGCAGGAAAATGGCTGGGCTTGTAACTGCGGTAAAGAGCAGAAACTGGGGAGTACGATGCAAGCTGTTTTCGCCGCTGCTGCCAAGGGGGGTTATACGGAAAGCACAGCTATTTTTGTAGCCAGTAACATGTCACAAGGCGCAGGTCACGAGTGCCAGGTTATGCGCAGTGCTGATGTAGTATCGGTCTCCGATGTAATCGCCACCATTCAGTTAACCAGTCCTCCACACGTGCCACAGCTAGGATAGCAGGAAAATGGCTAGGCTTGTAACTGCGGTAAAGAGAAGAAACTGATGAGTACGATGCAAACTGTTTTCGCCGCTGCTGCCAAGTGGGGGTTAGACGGAAAGCACAGCTCTTTTTGTAGCCAGTAACAGGTCACGAGTCGCAGGTTATGCGCAGTGCTGATGTAGTATCGGTCTCCGATGTAATCGCCGCCAGTCAGTCAATCAGTCCTTCACACGTGCCACAGCTCGGATAGCAGGAAAATGGCTGGGCTTGTAACTGCGGTAAACAGCAGAAACTGGTGAGTACGATGCAAACTGTTTTCGCCGCTGCTGCCAAGGGGGGTTATACGGAAAGCACAGCTATTTTTGTAGCCAGTAACATGTCACAAGGCGCAGGTCACGAGTGGCAGGTTATGCGTAGTGCTGATGTAGTATCGGTCTCCGATGTAATCGTCACCAGTCAGTTAACCAGTCCTCCACACGTGCCACAGCTCGGAGAGCAGGAAAATGGCTGGGCTTGTAACTGCGGTAAAGAGCAGAAACTGATGAGTGCGATGCAAACTGTTTTCGCCGCTGCTGCCAAGTGGGGGTTAGACGGAAAGCACAGCTCTTTTTGTAGCCAGTAACAGGTCACGAGTCGCTGGTTATGCGCAGTGCTGATGTAGTATCGGTCTCCGATGTAATCGCCGCCAGTCAGTCAATCAGTCCTTCACACGTGCCACAGCTCGGATAGCAGCAAAATGGCTGGGCTTGTAACTGCGGTAAAGAGCAGAAGCTGATGAGTACGATGCAAACTGTTTTCGCCGCTGGGACCAAGTGGGGGTTAGACGGAAAACACAGCTCTTTTTGTAGCCAGTAACAGGTCACGAGTCGCAGGTTATGCGCAGTGCTTTTGTAGTATCGGTCTCCGATGTAATCGCCGCCAGTCAGTCAATCAGTCCTTCACGCGTGTCACACCTCGGATAGCAGGAAAATGGCCGGGCTTGTAACTGCGGTAAAAAACAGAAACTGATGAGTACGATGCAAACTGTTTTCGCCGCTGGGACCAAGTGGGGGCTATACGGAAAGCCCAGCTATTTTTGTAGCCAGTAACATGTCACAAGGCGCAGGTCACGAGTGGCAGGTTATGCGCAGTGCTGATGTAGTATCGGTCTCCGATGTAGTCGTCACCATTCAGTTAACCAGTCCTCCACACGTGCCACAGCTCGGATAGCAGTAAAATGGCTGGGCTTGTAACTGCGGTAAAGAGCAGAAACTGATGAGTACGATGCAAACTGTTTTCGCCGCTGCTGCCAAGTGGGGGTTAGACGGAAAGCACAGCTCTTTTTGTAGCCACTAACAGGTCACGAGTCGCAGGTTATGCGCAGTGCTGATGTAGTATCGGTCTCCGATGTAATCGCCGCCAGTCAGTCAATCAGTCCTTCACACGTGCCACAGCTCGGATAGCAGGAAAATGGCTGGGCTTGTAACTGCGGTAAAGAGCAGAAACTGGGGAGTACGATGCAAGCTGTTTTCGCCGCTGCTGCCAAGGGGGGTTATACGGAAAGCACAGCTATTTTTGTAGCCAGTAACATGTCACAAGGCGCAGGTCACGAGTGCCAGGTTATGCGCAGTGCTGATGTAGTATCGGTCTCCGATGTAATCGTCACCATTCAGTTAACCAGTCCTCCACACGTGCCACAGCTCGGATAGCAGGAAAATGGCTAGGCTTGTAACTGCGGTAAAGAGAAGAAACTGATGAGTACGATGCAAACTGTTTTCGCCGCTGCTGCCAAGTGGGGGTTAGACGGAAAGCACAGCTCTTTTTGTAGCCAGTAACAGGTCACGAGTCGCAGGTTATGCGCAGTGCTGATGTAGTATCGGTCTCCGATGTAATCGCCGCCAGTCAGTCAATCAGTCCTTCACACGTGCCACAGCTCGGATAGCAGGAAAATGGCTGGGCTTGTAACTGCGGTAAAGAGCAGAAACTGGTGAGTACGATGCAAACTGTTTTCGCCGCTGCTGCCAAGGGGGGTTATACGGAAAGCACAGCTATTTTTGTAGCCAGTAACATGTCACAAGGCGCAGGTCACGAGTGGCAGGTTATGCGTAGTGCTGATGTAGTATCGGTCTCCGATGTAATCGTCACCAGTCAGTTAACCAGTCCTCCACACGTGCCACAGCTCGGAGAGCAGGAAAATGGCTGGGCTTGTAACTGCGGTAAAGAGCAGAAACTGATGAGTGCGATGCAAACTGTTTTCGCCGCTGCTGCCAAGTGGGGGTTAGACGGAAAGCACAGCTCTTTTTGTAGCCAGTAACAGGTCACGAGTCGCTGGTTATGCGCAGTGCTGATGTAGTATCGGTCTCCGATGTAATCGCCGCCAGTCAGTCAATCAGTCCTTCACACGTGCCACAGCTCGGATAGCAGCAAAATGGCTGGGCTTGTAACTGCGGTAAAGAGCAGAAGCTGATGAGTACGATGCAAACTGTTTTCGCCGCTGGGACCAAGTGGGGGTTAGACGGAAAACACAGCTCTTTTTGTAGCCAGTAACAGGTCACGAGGCGCAGGTCACGAGTCGCATGCTATGCGCAGTGCTGATGTAGTATCGGTTTCCGATATAATCGCCGCCAGTCAGTGAATCAGTCCTTCACACGTGCCACAGCTCGGATAGCAGGGAAATGGCTGGGCTTGTAACTGCGGTAAAGAGCAGAAACTGATGAGTACGATGCAAACTGTTTTCGCCGCTGCTGCCAAGTGGGGGTTAGACGGAAAGCACAACTCTTTTTGTAGCCAGTAACAGGTCACGAGTAGCAGGTTATGCGCAGTGCTGATGGAGTATCGGTCTCCGATGTAATCGCCGCCAGTCAGTCAATCAGTCCTTCACACGTGCCACAGCTCGGATAGCAGGAACATGGCTGGGCTTGTAACTGCGGTAAAGAGCAGAAACTGGTGAGTACAATGCAAACTGTTTTCGCCGCTGCTGCCAAGCGGGGGTTAGACGGAAAGCACAGCTCTTTTTGTAGCCAGTAACAGGTCACAAGGCGCAGGTCACGAGTCGCAGGTGATGCGCAGTGCTGATGTAGTTTCGGTCTCCGATGTAATCGCCGCCAGTCAGTCAATCAGTCCTTCACACATGCCACAGCTCGGATAGCAGGAAAATGGCTGGGCTTGTAACTGCGGTCAAGAGCAGAAACTGGTGAGTACGATGCAAACTGTTTTCGCCGCTGCTGCCAAGGGGGGGGGGGGGGGGTTAGACGGAAAGCATAGCTATTTTTGTAGCCAGTAACAGGTCACAAGTCGCAGGTCACGAGTGGCAGGTTATGCGCAGTGCTGATGTATTATCGATTTCCGATGTAATCGTCACCAGTCAGTTAACCAGTCCTCCACACGTGCCACAGCTCGGATAGCAGGAAAATGGCTGGGCTTGTAACTGTGGTAAAGAGCAGAAACTGGTGAGTACGATGCAAACTGTTTTCGCCGCTGCTGCCAAGTGGGGGTTAGACGGAAAGCACAGCTCTTTTTGTAGCCAGTAACAGGTCACGAGTCGCAGGTTATGCGCAGTGCTTTTGTAGTATCGGTCTCCGATGTAATCGCCGCCAGTCAGTCAATCAGTCCTTCACGCGTGTCACACCTCGGATAGCAGGAAAATGGCCGGGCTTGTAACTGCGGTAAAAAACAGAAACTGATGAGTACGATGCAAACTGTTTTCGCCGCTGGGACCAAGTGGGGGCTATACGGAAAGCCCAGCTATTTTTGTAGCCAGTAACATGTCACAAGGCGCAGGTCACGAGTGGCAGGTTATGCGCAGTGCTGATGTAGTATCGGTCTCCGATGTAATCGTCACCATTCAGTTAACCAGTCCTCCACACGTGCCACAGCTCGGATAGCAGGAAAATGGCTGGGCTTGTAACTGCGGTAAAGAGCAGAAACTGATGAGTACGATGCAAACTGTTTTCGCCGCTTCTGCCAAGTGGGGGTTAGACGGAAAGCACATCTCTTTTTGTAGCCACTAACAGGTCACGAGTCGCAGGTTATGCGCAGTGCTGATGTAGTATCGGTCTCCGATGTAATCGCCGCCAGTCAATCAATCAGTCCTTCACACGTGCCACAGCTCGGATAGTAGGAAAATGGCTGGGCTTGTAACTGCGGTAAAGAGCAGAAACTGGTGGGTACGATGCAAACTGTTTTCGCCGCTGCTGCCAAGGGGGGTTATACGGAAAGCACAGCTATTTTTGTAGCCAGTAACATGTCACAAGGCGCAGGTCACGAGTGGCAGGTTATGCGTAGTGCTGATGTAGTATCGGTCTCCGATGTAATCGTCACCAGTCAGTTAACCAGTCCTCCACACGTGCCACAGCTCGGATAGCAGGAAAATGGCTGGGCTTGTAACTGCGGTAAAGAGCAGAAACTGATGAGTACGATGCAAACTGTTTTCGCCGCTGCTGCCAAGTGGGGGTTAGACGGAAAGCACAGCTCTTTTTGTAGCCAGTAACAGGTCACGAGTCGCTGGTTATGCGCAGTGCTGATGTACTATCGGTCTCCGATGTAATCGCCGCCAGTCAGTCAATCAGTCCTTCACACGTGCCACAGCTCGGAGAGCAGGAAAATGGCTGGGCTTGTAACTGCGGTAAAGAGCAGAAACTGATGAGTGCGATGCAAACTGTTTTCGCCGCTGCAGCCAAGTGGGGGTTAGACGGAAAGCACAGCTCTTTTTGTAGCCAGTAACAGGTCACGAGTCGCTGGTTATGCGCAGTGCTGATGTAGTATCTGTCTCCGATGTAATCGCCGCCAGTCAGTCAATCAGTCCTTCACACGTGCCACAGCTCGGATAGCAGGAAAATGGCTGGGCTTGTAACTGCGGTAAAGAGCAGAAACTGATGAGTACGATGCAAACTGTTTTCGCCGCTGGGACCAAGTGGGGGTTAGACGGAAAACACAGCTCTTTTTGTAGCCAGTAACAGGTCACGAGGCGCAGGTCACGAGTCGCATGCTATGCGCAGTGCTGATGTAGTATCGGTTTCCGATATAATCGCCGCCAGTCAGTGAATCAGTCCTTCACACGTGCCACAGCTCGGATAGCAGGGAAATGGCTGGGCTTGCAACTGCGGTAAAGAGCAGAAACTGATGAGTACGATGCAAACTGTTTTCGCCGCTGCTGCCAAGTGGGGGTTAGACGGAAAGCAC
The DNA here is from genome assembly GCF_055883805.1 of Amblyomma maculatum. Lineage (NCBI taxonomy): Eukaryota > Metazoa > Arthropoda > Arachnida > Ixodida > Ixodidae > Amblyomma > Amblyomma maculatum. Next base: position 142,573,194 of record NC_139353.1, read on the forward strand.
AACTCTTTTTGTAGCCAGTAACAGGTCACGAGTAGCAGGTTATGCGCAGTGCTGATGGAGTATCGGTCTCCGATGTAATCGCCGCCAGTCAGTCAATCAGTCCTTCACACGTGCCACAGCTCGGATAGCAGGAAAATGGCTGGGCTTGTAACTGCGGTAAAGAGCAGAAACTGGTGAGTACAATGCAAACTGTTTTCGCCGCTGCTGCCAAGCGGGGGTTAGACGGAAAGCACAGCTCTTTTTGTAGCCAGTAACAGGTCACAAGGCGCAGGTCACGAGTCGCAGGTGATGCGCAGTGCTGATGTAGTTTCGGTCTCCGATGTAATCGCCGCCAGTCAGTCAATCAGTCCTTCACACATGCCACAGCTCGGATAGCAGGAAAATGGCTGGGCTTGTAACTGCGGTAAAGAGCAGAAACTGATGAGTACGATGCAAACTGTTTTCGCCGCTGCTGCCAAGTGGGGGTTAGACGGAAAGCACAGCTCTTCTTGTAGCCAGTAACAGGTCACGAGTCGCAGGTTATGCGCAGTGCTGATGTAGTATCGGTTTCCGATGTAATCGCGCCAGTCAGTCAATTAGTCCTTCACACGTGCCACAGCTTGGATAGCAGGAAAATGGCTGGGCTTGTAACTGCGGTAAAGAGCAGAAACTGATGAGTACGATGCAAACTGTTTTCGCCGCTGGGACCAAGTGGGGGTTGGACGGAAAACACAGCTCTTTTTGTAGCCAGTAACAGGTCACAAGGCGCAGGTCACGAGTCGCAGGTGATGCGCAGTGCTGATGTAGTTTCGGTCTCCGATGTAATCGCCGCCAGTCAGTCAATCAGTCCTTCACACATGCCACAGCTCGGATAGCAGGAAAATGGCTGGGCTTGTAACTGCGGTAAAGAGCAGAAACTGATGAGTACGATGCAAACTGTTTTCGCCGCTGCTGCCAAGTGGGGGTTAGACGGAAAGCACAGCTCTTCTTGTAGCCAGTAACAGGTCACGAGTCGCAGGTTATGCGCAGTGCTGATGTAGTATCGGTTTCCGATGTAATCGCGCCAGTCAGTCAATTAGTGTCTCACACAGTGCCACAGCTTGGATAGCAGGAAAATGGCTCGGCTTGTAACTGCGGTAAAGAGCAGAAACTGATGAGTACGATGCAAAATGTTTTCGCCGCTGGGACCAAGTGGGGGTTAGACGGAAAACACAGCTCTTTTTGTAGCCAGTAACAAGTCACGAGGCGCAGGTCACGAGTCGCATGCTATGCGCAGTGCTGATATAATATCGGTTTCCGATATAATCGCCGCCAGTCAGTGAATCAGTCCTTCACACGTGCCACAGCTCGGATAGCAGGAAAATGGCTGGGCTTGTAACTGCGGTAAAGAGCAGAAACTGGTGAGTACGATGCAAACTGTTTTCGCCGCTGCTGCCAAGGGGGGGGGGGGGGGGGGGGTTAGACGGAAAGCACAGCTATTTTTGTAGCCAGTAACAGGTCACAAGGCGCAGGTCACGAGTGGCAGGTTATGCGCAGTGCTGATGTATTATCGATTTCCGATGTAATCGTCACCAGTCAGTTAACCAGTCCTCCACACGTGCCACAGCTCGGATAGCAGGAAAATGGCTGGGCTTGTAACTGCGGTAAAGAGCAGAAACTGGTGGGTACGATGCAAACTGTTTTCGCCGCTGCTGCCAAGGGGGGTTATACGGAAAGCACAGCTATTTTTGTAGCCAGTAACATGTCACAAGGCGCAGGTCACGAGTGGCAGGTTATGCGTAGTGCTGATGTAGTATCGGTCTCCGATGTAATCGTCACCAGTCAGTTAACCAGTCCTCCACACGTGCCACAGCTCGGATAGCAGGAAAATGGCTGGGCTTGTAACTGCGGTAAAGAGCAGAAACTGATGAGTACGATGCAAACTGTTTTCGCCGCTGCTGCCAAGTGGGGGTTAGACGGAAAGCACAGCTCTTTTTGTAGCCAGTAACAGGTCACGAGTCGCTGGTTATGCGCAGTGCTGATGTACTATCGGTCTCCGATGTAATCGCCGCCAGTCAGTCAATCAGTCCTTCACACGTGCCACAGCTCGGAGAGCAGGAAAATGGCTGGGCTTGTAACTGCGGTAAAGAGCAGAAACTGATGAGTGCGATGCAAACTGTTTTCGCCGCTGCAGCCAAGTGGGGGTTAGACGGAAAGCACAGCTCTTTTTGTAGCCAGTAACAGGTCACGAGTCGCTGGTTATGCGCAGTGCTGATGTAGTATCTGTCTCCGATGTAATCGCCGCCAGTCAGTCAATCAGTCCTTCACACGTGCCACAGCTCGGATAGCAGGAAAATGGCTGGGCTTGTAACTGCGGTAAAGAGCAGAAACTGATGAGTACGATGCAAACTGTTTTCGCCGCTGGGACCAAGTGGGGGTTAGACGGAAAACACAGCTCTTTTTGTAGCCAGTAACAGGTCACGAGGCGCAGGTCACGAGTCGCATGCTATGCGCAGTGCTGATGTAGTATCGGTTTCCGATATAATCGCCGCCAGTCAGTGAATCAGTCCTTCACACGTGCCACAGCTCGGATAGCAGGGAAATGGCTGGGCTTGCAACTGCGGTAAAGAGCAGAAACTGATGAGTACGATGCAAACTGTTTTCGCCGCTGCTGCCAAGTGGGGGTTAGACGGAAAGCACAACTCTTTTTGTAGCCAGTAACAGGTCACGAGTAGCAGGTTATGCGCAGTGCTGATGGAGTATCGGTCTCCGATGTAATCGCCGCCAGTCAGTCAATCAGTCCTTCACACGTGCCACAGCTCGGATAGCAGGAAAATGGCTGGGCTTGTAACTGCGGTAAAGAGCAGAAACTGGTGAGTACAATGCAAACTGTTTTCGCCGCTGCTGCCAAGCGGGGGTTAGACGGAAAGCACAGCTCTTTTTGTAGCCAGTAACAGGTCACAAGGCGCAGGTCACGAGTCGCAGGTGATGCGCAGTGCTGATGTAGTTTCGGTCTCCGATGTAATCGCCGCCAGTCAGTCAATCAGTCCTTCACACATGCCACAGCTCGGATAGCAGGAAAATGGCTGGGCTTGTAACTGCGGTAAAGAGCAGAAACTGATGAGTACGATGCAAACTGTTTTCGCCGCTGCTGCCAAGTGGGGGTTAGACGGAAAGCACAGCTCTAATTTAGCCAGTAACAGGTCACGAGTCGCAGGTTATGCGCAGTGCTGATGTAGTATCGGTTTCCGATGTAATCGCGCCAGTCAGTCAATTAGTCCTTCACACGTGCCACAGCTTGGATAGCAGGAAAATGGCTGGGCTTGTAACTGCGGTAAAGAGCAGAAACTGATGAGTACGATGCAAAATGTTTTCGCCGCTGGGACCAAGTGGGGGTTAGACGGAAAACACAGCTCTTTTTGTAGCCAGTAACAAGTCACGAGGCGCAGGTCACGAGTCGCATGCTATGCGCAGTGCTGATATAATATCGGTTTCCGATATAATCGCCGCCAGTCAGTGAATCAGTCCTTCACACGTGCCACAGCTCGGATAGCAGGAAAATGGCTGGGCTTGTAACTGCGGTAAAGAGCAGAAACTGGTTAGTACGATGCAAACTGTTTTCGCCGCTGCTGCCAAGGGGGGGGGGGGGGGTTAGACGGAAAGCACAGCTATTTTTGTAGCCAGTAACAGGTCACAAGGCGCAGGTCACGAGTGGCAGGTTATGCGCAGTGCTGATGTATTATCGATTTCCGATGTAATCGTCACCAGTCAGTTAACCAGTCCTCCACACGTGCCACAGCTCGGATAGCAGGAAAATGGCTGGGCTTGTAACTGCGGTAAAGAGCAGAAACTGGTGAGTACGATGCAAACTGTTTTCGCCGCTGCTGCCAAGTGGGGGTTAGACGGAAAGCACAGCTCTTTTTGTAGCCAGTAACAGGTCACGAGTCGCAGGTTATGCGCAGTGCTTTTGTAGTATCGGTCTCCGATGTAATCGCCGCCAGTCAGTGAATCAGTCCTTCACGCGTGTCACACCTCGGATAGCAGGAAAATGGCCGGGCTTGTAACTGCGGTAAAAAACAGAAACTGATGAGTACGATGCAAACTGTTTTCGCCGCTGGGACGAAGTGGGGGCTATACGGAAAGCCCAGCTATTTTTGTAGCCAGTAACATGTCACAAGGCGCAGGTCACGAGTGGCAGGTTATGCGCAGTGCTGATGTAGTATCGGTCTCCGATGTAATCGTCACCATTCAGTTAACCAGTCCTCCACACATGCCACAGCTCGGATAGCAGGAAAATGGCTGGGCTTGTAACTGCGGTAAAGAGCAGAAAGTGATGAGTACGATGCAAACTGTTTTCGCCGCTGCTGCCAAGTGGGGGTTAGACGGAAAGAACAGCTCTTTTTGTAGCCACTAACAGGTCACGAGTCGCAGGTTATGCGCAGTGCTGATGTAGTATCGGTCTCCGATGTAATCGCCGCCAGTCAGTCAATCAGTCCTTCACACGTGCCACAGCTCGGATAGCAGGAAAATGGCTGGGCTTGTGACTGCCGTAAAGAGCAGAAACTGATCAGTACGATGCAAACTGTTTTTGCCGCTGCTGCCAAGTGGGGGTTGGACGGAAAACACAGCTCTTTTTGTAGCCAGTAACAGGTCACAAGGCGCAGGTCACGAGTCGCAGGTGATGCGCAGTGCTGATGTAGTTTCGGTCTCCGATGTAATCGCCGCCAGTCAGTCAATCAGTCCTTCACACATGCCACAGCTCGGATAGCAGGAAAATGGCTGGGCTTGTAACTGTGGTAAAGAGCAGAAACTGATGAGTACGATGCAAACTGTTTTCGCCGCTGCTGCCAAGTGGGGGTTAGACGGAAAGCACAGCTCTTCTTGTAGCCAGTAACAGGTCACGAGTCGCAGGTTATGCGCAGTGCTGATGTAGTATCGGTTTCCGATGTAATCGCGCCAGTCAGTCAATTAGTGTCTCACACAGTGCCACAGCTTGGATAGCAGGAAAATGGCTGGGCTTGTAACTGCGGTAAAGAGCAGAAACTGATGAGTACGATGCAAACTGTTTTCGCCGCTGGGACCAAGTGGGGGTTGGACGGAAAACACAGCTCTTTTTGTAGCCAGTAACAAGTCACGAGGCGCAGGTCACGAGTCGCATGCTATGCGCAGTGCTGATATAATATCGGTTTCCGATATAATCGCCGCCAGTCAGTGAATCAGTCCTTCACACGTGCCACAGCTCGGATAGCAGGAAAATGGCTGGGCTTGTAACTGCGGTAAAGAGCAGAAACTGGTGAGTACGATGCAAACTGTTTTCGCCGCTGCTGCCAAGGGGGGGGGGGGGGGTTAGACGGAAAGCACAGCTATTTTTGTAGCCAGTAACAGGTCACAAGGCGCAGGTCACGAGTGGCAGGTTATGCGCAGTGCTGATGTATTATCGATTTCCGATGTAATCGTCACTAGTCAGTTAACCAGTCCTCCACACGTGCCACAGCTCGGATAGCAGGAAAATGGCTGGGCTTGTAACTGCGGTAAAGAGCAGAAACTGGTGAGTACGATGCAAACTGTTTTCGCCGCTGCTGCCAAGTGGGGGTTAGACGGAAAGCACAGCTCTTTTTGTAGCCAGTAACAGGTCACGAGTCGCAGGTTATGCGCAGTGCTTTTGTAGTATCGGTCTCCGATGTAATCGCCGCCAGTCAGTCAATCAGTCCTTCACGCGTGTCACACCTCGGATAGCAGGAAAATGGCCGGGCTTGTAACTGCGGTAAAAAACAGAAACTGATGAGTACGATGCAAACTGTTTTCGCCGCTGGGACCAAGTGGGGGCTATACGGAAAGCCCAGCTATTTTTGTAGCCAGTAACATGTCACAAGACGCAGGTCACGAGTGGCAGGTTATGCGCAGTGCTGATGTAGTATCGGTCTCCGATGTAGTCGTCACCATTCAGTTAACCAGTCCTCCACACGTGCCACAGCTCGGATAGCAGTAAAATGGCTGGGCTTGTAACTGCGGTAAAGAGCAGAAACTGATGAGTACGATGCAAACTGTTTTCGCCGCTGCTGCCAAGTGGGGGTTAGACGGAAAGCACAGCTCTTTTTGTAGCCACTAACAGGTCACGAGTCGCAGGTTATGCGCAGTGCTGATGTAGTATCGGTCTCCGATGTAATCGCCGCAAGTCAGTCAATCAGTCCTTCACACGTGCCACAGCTCGGATAGCAGGAAAATGGCTGGGCTTGTAACTGCGGTAAAGAGCAGAAACTGGGGAGTACGATGCAAACTGTTTTCGCCGCTGCTGCCAAGGGGGGTTATACGGAAAGCACAGCTATTTTTGTAGCCAGTAACATGTCACAAGGCGCAGGTCACGAGTGGCAGGTTATGCGTAGTGCTGATGTAGTATCGGTCTCCGATGTAATCGTCACTAGTCAGTTAACCAGTCCTCAACACGTGCCACAGCTCGGATAGCAGGAAAATATCTGGGCTTGTAACTGCGGTAAAGAGCAGAAGCTTATGAGTACGATGCAAACTGTTTTCGCCGCTGCTGCCAAGTGGGGGTTAGACGGAAAGCACAGCTCTTTTTGTAGCCAGTAACAGGTCACGAGTCGCAGGTTATGCGCAGTGCTGATGTAGTATCGGTCTCCGATGTAATCGCCGCCAGTCAGTCAATCAGTCCTTCACACGTGCCACAGCTCGGATAGCAGGAAAATGGCTGGGCTTGTAACTGCGGTAAAGAGCAGAAACTGGGGAGTACGATGCAAACTGTTTTCGCCGCTGCTGCCAAGGGGGGTTATACGGAAAGCACAGCTATTTTTGTAGCCAGTAACATGTCACAAGGCGCAGGTCACGAGTGCCAGGTTATGCGCAGTGCTGATGTAGTATCGGTCTCCGATGTAATCGTCACCATTCAGTTAACCAGTCCTCCACACGTGCCACAGCTCGGATAGCAGGAAAATGGCTGGGCTTGTAACTGCGGTAAAGAGCAGAAACTGATGAGTACGATGCAAACTGTTTTCGCCGCTGCTGCCAAGTGGGGGTTAGACGGAAAGCACAGCTCTTTTTGTAGCCAGTAACAGGTCACGAGTTGCTGGTTATGCGCAGTGCTGATGTAGTATCGGTCTCCGATGTAATCGCCGCCAATCAGTCAATCAGTCCTTCACACGTGCCACAGCTCGGATAGCAGGAAAATGGCTGGGCTTGTAACTGCGGTAAAGAGCAGAAACTGATGAGTACGATGCAAACTGTTTTCGCCGCTGGGACCAAGTGGGGGTTAGACGGAAAACACAGCTCTTTTTGTAGCCAGTAACAGGTCACGAGGCGCAGGTCACGAGTCGCATGCTATGCGCAGTGCTGATGTAGTATCGGTTTCCGATATAATCGCCGCCAGTCAGTGAATCAGTCCTTCACACGTGCCACAGCTCGGATAGCAGGGAAATGGCTGGGCTTGTAACTGTGGTAAAGAGCAGAAACTCATGAGTACGATGCAAACTGTTTTCGCCGCTGCTGCCAAGTGGGGGTTAGACGGAAAGCACAACTCTTTTTGTAGCCAGTAACAGGTCACGAGTAGCAGGTTATGCGCAGTGCTGATGGAGTATCGGTCTCCGATGTAATCGCCGCCAGTCAGTCAATCAGTCCTTCACACGTGCCACAGCTCGGATAGCAGGAAAATGGCTGGGCTTGTAACTGCGGTAAAGAGCAGAAACTGGTGAGTACGATGCAAACTGTTTTCGCCGCTGCTGCCAAGGGGGGTTATACGGAAAGCACAGCTAATTTTGTAGCCAGTAACATGTCACAAGGCGCAGGTCACGAGTGGCAGGTTATGCGCAGTGCTGATGTAGTATCGATTTCCGATGTAATCGTCCCCAGTCAGTTAATCAGTCTTCCACACGTGCCACAGCTCGGATAGCAGGAAAATGCCTGGGCTTGTAACTGCGGTAAAGAGCAGAAACTGGTGAGTACAATGCAAACTGTTTTCGCCGCTGCTGCCAAGCGGGGGTTAGACGGAAAGCACAGCTCTTTTTGTAGCCAGTAACAGGTCACAAGGCGCAGGTCACGAGTCGCAGGTGATGCGCAGTGCTGATGTAGTTTCGGTCTCCGATGTAATCGCCGCCAGTCAGTCAATCAGTCCTTCACACATGCCACAGCTCGGATAGCAGGAAAATGGCTGGGCTTGTAACTGCGGTAAAGAGCAGAAACTGATGAGTACGATGCAAACTGTTTTCGCCGCTGCTGCCAAGTGGGGGTTAGACGGAAAGCACAGCTCTTCTTGTAGCCAGTAACAGGTCACGAGTCGCAGGTTATGCGCAGTGCTGATGTAGTATCGGTTTCCGATGTAATCGCGCCAGTCAGTCAATTAGTCCTTCACACGAGCCACAGCTTGGATAGCAGGAAAATGGCTGGGCTTGTAACTGCGGTAAAGAGCAGAAACTGATGAGTACGATGCAAAATGTTTTCGCCGCTGGGACCAAGTGGGGGTTAGACGGAAAACACAGCTCTTTTTGTAGCCAGTAACAAGTCACGAGGCGCAGGTCACGAGTCGCATGCTATGCGCAGTGCTGATATAATATCGGTTTCCGATATAATCGCCGCCAGTCAGTGAATCAGTCCTTCACACGTGCCACAGCTCGGATAGCAGGAAAATGGCTGGGCTTGTAACTGCGGTAAAGAGCAGAAACTGGTGAGTACGATGCAAACTGTTTTCGCCGCTGCTGCCAAGGGGGGGGAAGGGGTTAGACGGAAAGCACAGCTATTTTTGTAGCCAGTAACAGGTCACAAGCCGCAGGTCACGAGTGGCAGGTTATGCGCAGTGCTGATGTATTATCGATTTCCGATGTAATCGTCACCAGTCAGTTAACCAGTCCTCCACACGTGCCACAGCTCGGATAGCAGGAAAATGGCTGGGCTTGTAACTGCGGTAAAGAGCAGAAACTGGTGAGTACGATGCAAACTGTTTTCGCCGCTGCTGCCAAGTGGGGGTTAGACGGAAAGCACAGCTCTTTTTGTAGCCAGTAACAGGTCACGAGTCGCAGGTTATGCGCAGTGCTTTTGTAGTATCGGTCTCCGATGTAATCGCCGCCAGTCAGTCAATCAGTCCTTCACGCGTGTCACACCTCGGATAGCAGGAAAATGGCCGGGCTTGTAACTGCGGTAAAAAACAGAAACTGATGAGTACGATGCAAACTGTTTTCGCCGCTGGGAACAAGTGGGGGCTATACGGAAAGCCCAGCTATTTTTGTAGCCAGTAACATGTCACAAGGCGCAGGTCACGAGTGGCAGGTTATGCGCAGTGCTGATGTAGTATCGGTCTCCGATGTAGTCGTCACCATTCAGTTAACCAGTCCTCCACACGTGCCACAGCTCGGATAGCAGTAAAATGGCTGGGCTTGTAACTGCGGTAAAGAGCAGAAACTGATGAGTACGATGCAAACTGTTTTCGCCGCTGCTGCCAAGTGGGGGTTAGACGGAAAGCACAGCTCTTTTTGTAGCCACTAACAGGTCACGAGTCGCAGGTTATGCGCAGTGCTGATGTAGTATCGGTCTCCGATGTAATCGCCGCAAGTCAGTCAATCAGTCCTTCACACGTGCCACAGCTCGGATAGCAGGAAAATGGCTGGGCTTGTAACTGCGGTAAAGAGCAGAAACTGGGGAGTACGATGCAAACTGTTTTCGCCGCTGCTGCCAAGGGGGGTTATACGGAAAGCACAGCTATTTTTGTAGCCAGTAACATGTCACAAGGCGCAGGTCACGAGTGCCAGGTTATGCGCAGTGCTGATGTAGTATCGGTCTCCGATGTAATCGTCACCATTCAGTTAACCAGTCCTCCACACGTGCCACAGCTCGGATAGCAGGAAAATGGCTAGGCTTGTAACTGCGGTGAAGAGAAGAAACTGATGAGTACGATGCAAACTGTTTTCGCCGCTGCTGCCAAGTGGGGGTTAGACGGAAAGCACAGCTCTTTTTGTAGCCAGTAACAGGTCACGAGTCGCAGGTTATGCGCAGTGCTGATGTAGTATCGGTCTCCGATGTAATCGCCGCCAGTCAGTCAATCAGTCCTTCACACGTGCCACAGCTCGGATAGCAGGAAAATGGCTGGGCTTGTAACTGCGGTAAAGAGCAGAAACTGGTGAGTACGATGCAAACTGTTTTCGCCGCTGCTGCCAAGGGGGGTTATACGGAAAGCACAGCTATTTTTGTAGCCAGTAACATGTCACAAGGCGCAGGTCACGAGTGGCAGGTTATGCGTAGTGCTGATGTAGTATCGGTCTCCGATGTAATCGTCACCAGTCAGTTAACCAGTCCTCCACACGTGCCACAGCTCGGAGAGCAGGAAAATGGCTGGGCTTGTAACTGCGGTAAAGAGCAGAAACTGGTGAGTACGATGCAAACTGTTTTCGCCGCTGCTGCCAAGGGGGGGGAAGGGGTTAGACGGAAAGCACAGCTATTTTTGTAGCCAGTAACAGGTCACAAGCCGCAGGTCACGAGTGGCAGGTTATGCGCAGTGCTGATGTATTATCGATTTCCGATGTAATCGTCACCAGTCAGTTAACCAGTCCTCCACACGTGCCACAGCTCGGATAGCAGGAAAATGGCTGGGCTTGTAACTGCGGTAAAGAGCAGAAACTGGTGAGTACGATGCAAACTGTTTTCGCCGCTGCTGCCAAGTGGGGGTTAGACGGAAAGCACAGCTCTTTTTGTAGCCAGTAACAGGTCACGAGTCGCAGGTTATGCGCAGTGCTTTTGTAGTATCGGTCTCCGATGTAATCGCCGCCAGTCAGTCAATCAGTCCTTCACGCGTGTCACACCTCGGATAGCAGGAAAATGGCCGGGCTTGTAACTGCGGTAAAAAACAGAAACTGATGAGTACGATGCAAACTGTTTTCGCCGCTGGGAACAAGTGGGGGCTATACGGAAAGCCCAGCTATTTTTGTAGCCAGTAACATGTCACAAGGCGCAGGTCACGAGTGGCAGGTTATGCGCAGTGCTGATGTAGTATCGGTCTCCGATGTAGTCGTCACCATTCAGTTAACCAGTCCTCCACACGTGCCACAGCTCGGATAGCAGTAAAATGGCTGGGCTTGTAACTGCGGTAAAGAGCAGAAACTGATGAGTACGATGCAAACTGTTTTCGCCGCTGCTGCCAAGTGGGGGTTAGACGGAAAGCACAGCTCTTTTTGTAGCCACTAACAGGTCACGAGTCGCAGGTTATGCGCAGTGCTGATGTAGTATCGGTCTCCGATGTAATCGCCGCAAGTCAGTCAATCAGTCCTTCACACGTGCCACAGCTCGGATAGCAGGAAAATGGCTGGGCTTGTAACTGCGGTAAAGAGCAGAAACTGGGGAGTACGATGCAAACTGTTTTCGCCGCTGCTGCCAAGGGGGGTTATACGGAAAGCACAGCTATTTTTGTAGCCAGTAACATGTCACAAGGCGCAGGTCACGAGTGCCAGGTTATGCGCAGTGCTGATGTAGTATCGGTCTCCGATGTAATCGTCACCATTCAGTTAACCAGTCCTCCACACGTGCCACAGCTCGGATAGCAGGAAAATGGCTAGGCTTGTAACTGCGGTGAAGAGAAGAAACTGATGAGTACGATGCAAACTGTTTTCGCCGCTGCTGCCAAGTGGGGGTTAGACGGAAAGCACAGCTCTTTTTGTAGCCAGTAACAGGTCACGAGTCGCAGGTTATGCGCAGTGCTGATGTAGTATCGGTCTCCGATGTAATCGCCGCCAGTCAGTCAATCAGTCCTTCACACGTGCCACAGCTCGGATAGCAGGAAAATGGCTGGGCTTGTAACTGCGGTAAAGAGCAGAAACTGGTGAGTACGATGCAAACTGTTTTCGCCGCTGCTGCCAAGGGGGGTTATACGGAAAGCACAGCTATTTTTGTAGCCAGTAACATGTCACAAGGCGCAGGTCACGAGTGGCAGGTTATGCGTAGTGCTGATGTAGTATCGGTCTCCGATGTAATCGTCACCAGTCAGTTAACCAGTCCTCCACACGTGCCACAGCTCGGAGAGCAGGAAAATGGCTGGGCTTGTAACTGCGGTAAAGAGCAGAAACTGATGAGTGCGATGCAAACTGTTTTCGCCGCTGCTGCCAAGTGGGGGTTAGACGGAAAGCACAGCTCTTTTTGTAGCCAGTAACAGGTCACGAGTCGCTGGTTATGCGCAGTGCTGATGTAGTATCGGTCTCCGATGTAATCGCCGCCAGTCAGTCAATCAGTCCTTCACACGTGCCACAGCTCGGATAGCAGCAAAATGGCTGGGCTTGTAACTGCGGTAAAGAGCAGAAGCTGATGAGTACGATGCAAACTGTTTTCGCCGCTGGGACCAAGTGGGGGTTAGACGGAAAGCACTGCTATTTTTGTAGCCAGTAACATGTCACAAGGCGCAGGTCACGAGTCGCATGCTATGCGCAGTGCTGATGTAGTATCGGTTTCCGATATAATCGCCGCCAGTTAGTGAATCAGTCCTTCACACGTGCCACAGCTCGGATAGCAGGGAAATGGCTGGGCTTGTAACTGCGGTAAAGAGCAGAAACTGATGAGTACGATGCAAACTGTTTTCGCCGCTGCTGCCAAGTGGGGGTTAGACGGAAAGCACAGCTCTTTTTGTAGCCAGTAACAGGTCACGAGTCGCTGGTTATGCGCAGTGCTGATGTAGTATCGGTTTCCGATATAATCGCCGCCAGTCAGTGAATCAGTCCTTCACACGTGCCACAGCTCGGATAGCAGGAAAATGGCTAGGCTTGTAACTGCGGTAAAGAGCAGAAACTGATGAGTACGATGCAAACTGTTTTCGCCGCTGCTGCCAAGTGGGGGTTAGACGGAAAGCACAGCTCTTTTTGTAGCCAGTAACAGGTCACGAGTCGCTGGTTATGCGCAGTGCTGATGTAGTATCGGTCTCCGATGTAATCGCCGCCAGTCAGTCAATCAGTCCTTCACACGTGCCACAGCTCGGATAGCAGGAAAATGGCTGGGCTTGTAACTGCGGTAAAGAGCAGAAACTGGTGAGTACGATGCAAACTGTTTTCGCCGCTGCTGCCAAGGGGGGTTATACGGAAAGCACAGCTATTTTTGTAGCCAGTAACAGGTCACAAGGCGCAGGTCACGAGTCGCAGGTTATGCGTAGTGCTGATGTAGTATCGGTCTCCGATGTAATCGTCACCAGTCAGTTAACCAGTCCTCCACACGTGCCACAGCTCGGAGAGCAGGAAAATGGCTGGGCTTGTAACTGCGGTAAAGAGCAGAAACTGATGAGTACGATGCAAACTGTTTTCGCCGCTGCTGCCAAGTGGGGGTTAGACGGAAAGCACAGCTCTTTTTGTAGCCAGTAACAGGTCACGAGTCGCTGGTTATGCGCAGTGCTGATGTAGTATCGGTTTCCGATATAATCGCCGCCAGTCAGTGAATCAGTCCTTCACACGTGCCACAGCTCGGATAGCAGGAAAATGGCTAGGCTTGTAACTGCGGTAAAGAGCAGAAACTGATGAGTACGATGCAAACTGTTTTCGCCGCTGCTGCCAAGTGGGGGTTAGACGGAAAGCACAGCTCTTTTTGTAGCCAGTAACAGGTCACGAGTCGCTGGTTATGCGCAGTGCTGATGTAGTATCGGTTTCCGATATAATCGCCGCCAGTCAGTGAATCAGTCCTTCACACGTGCCACAGCTCGGATAGCAGGGAAATGGCTGGGCTTGTAACTGCGGTAAAGAGCAGAAACTGATGAGTACGATGCAAACTGTTTTCGCCGCTGCTGCCAAGTGGGGGTTAGACGGAAAGCACAGCTCTTTTTGTAGCCAGTAACAGGTCACGAGTCGCTGGTTATGCGCAGTGCTGATGTAGTATCGGTTTCCGATATAATCGCCGCCAGTCAGTGAATCAGTCCTTCACACGTGCCACAGCTCGGATAGCAGGAAAATGGCTAGGCTTGTAACTGCGGTAAAGAGCAGAAACTGATGAGTACGATGCAAACTGTTTTCGCCGCTGCTGCCAAGTGGGGGTTAGACGGAAAGCACAGCTCTTTTTGTAGCCAGTAACAGGTCACGAGTCGCTGGTTATGCGCAGTGCTGATGTAGTATCGGTTTCCGATATAATCGCCGCCAGTCAGTGAATCAGTCCTTCACACGTGCCACAGCTCGGATAGCAGGAAAATGGCTAGGCTTGTAACTGCGGTAAAGAGCAGAAACTGATGAGTACGATGCAAACTGTTTTCGCCGCTGCTGCCAAGTGGGGGTTAGACGGAAAGCACAGCTCTTTTTGTAGCCAGTAACAGGTCACGAGTCGCAGGTTATGCGCAGTGCTGATGTAGTATCGGTCTCCGATGTAATCGCCGCCAGTCAGTCAATCAGTCCTTCACACGTGCCACAGCTCGGATAGCAGGAAAATGGCTGGGCTTGTAACTGCGGTAAAGAGCAGAAACTGGTGAGTACGATGCAAACTGTTTTCGCCGCTGCTGCCAAGGGGGGTTATACGGAAAGCACAGCTATTTTTGTAGCCAGTAACATGTCACAAGGCGCAGGTCACGAGTGGCAGGTTATGCGTAGTGCTGATGTAGTATCGGTCTCCGATGTAATCGTCACCAGTCAGTTAACCAGTCCTCCACACGTGCCACAGCTCGGAGAGCAGGAAAATGGCTGGGCTTGTAACTGCGGTAAAGAGCAGAAACTGATGAGTGCGATGCAAACTGTTTTCGCCGCTGCTGCCAAGTGGGGGTTAGACGGAAAGCACAGCTCTTTTTGTAGCCAGTAACAGGTCACGAGTCGCTGGTTATGCGCAGTGCTGATGTAGTATCGGTCTCCGATGTAATCGCCGCCAGTCAGTCAATCAGTCCTTCACACGTGCCACAGCTCGGATAGCAGCAAAATGGCTGGGCTTGTAACTGCGGTAAAGAGCAGAAGCTGATGAGTACGATGCAAACTGTTTTCGCCGCTGGGACCAAGTGGGGGTTAGACGGAAAGCACTGCTATTTTTGTAGCCAGTAACATGTCACAAGGCGCAGGTCACGAGTCGCATGCTATGCGCAGTGCTGATGTAGTATCGGTTTCCGATATAATCGCCGCCAGTCAGTGAATCAGTCCTTCACACGTGCCACAGCTCGGATAGCAGGGAAATGGCTGGGCTTGTAACTGCGGTAAAGAGCAGAAACTGATGAGTACGATGCAAACTGTTTTCGCCGCTGCTGCCAAGTGGGGGTTAGACGGAAAGCACAGCTCTTTTTGTAGCCAGTAACAGGTCACGAGTCGCATGCTATGCGCAGTGCTGATGTAGTATCGGTTTCCGATATAATCGCCGCCAGTCAGTGAATCAGTCCTTCACACGTGCCACAGCTCGGATAGCAGGAAAATGGCTAGGCTTGTAACTGCGGTAAAGAGCAGAAACTGATGAGTACGATGCAAACTGTTTTCGCCGCTGCTGCCAAGTGGGGGTTAGACGGAAAGCACAGCTCTTTTTGTAGCCAGTAACAGGTCACGAGTCGCTGGTTATGCGCAGTGCTGATGTAGTATCGGTTTCCGATATAATCGCCGCCAGTCAGTCAATCAGTCCTTCACACGTGCCACAGCTCGGATAGCAGGAAAATGCCTGGGCTTGTAACTGCGGTAAAGAGCAGAAACTGGTGAGTACAATGCAAACTGTTTTCGCCGCTGCTGCCAAGCGGGGGTTAGACGGAAAGCACAGCTCTTTTTGTAGCCAGTAACAGGTCACAAGGCGCAGGTCACGAGTCGCAGGTGATGCGCAGTGCTGATGTAGTTTCGGTCTCCGATGTAATCGCCGCCAGTCAGTCAATCAGTCCTTCACACATGCCACAGCTCGGATAGCAGGAAAATGGCTGGGCTTGTAACTGCGGTAAAGAGCAGAAACTGATGAGTACGATGCAAACAGTTTTCGCCGCTGCTGCCAAGTGGGGGTTAGACGGAAAGCACAGCTCTTCTTGTAGCCAGTAACAGGTCACGAGTCGCAGGTTATGCGCAGTGCTGATGTAGTATCGGTTTCCGATGTAATCGCGCCAGTCAGTCAATTAGTCCTTCACACGTGCCACAGCTTGGATAGCAGGAAAATGGCTGGGCTTGTAACTGCGGTAAAGAGCAGAAACTGATGAGTACGATGCAAAATGTTTTCGCCGCTGGGACCAAGTGGGGGTTAGACGGAAAACACAGCTCTTTTTGTAGCCAGTAACAAGTCACGAGGCGCAGGTCACGAGTCGCATGCTATGCGCAGTGCTGATATAATATCGGTTTCCGATATAATCGCCGCCAGTCAGTGAATCAGTCCTTCACACGTGCCACAGCTCGGATAGCAGGAAAATGGCTGGGCTTGTAACTGCGGTAAAGAGCAGAAACTGGTGAGTACGATGCAAACTGTTTTCGCCGCTGCTGCCAAGGGGGGGGGGGGGGGGTTAGACGGAAAGCACAGCTATTTTTGTAGCCAGTAACAGGTCACAAGGCGCAGGTCACGAGTGGCAGGTTATGCGCAGTGCTGATGTATTATCGATTTCCGATGTAATCGTCACCAGTCAGTTAACCAGTCCTCCACACGTGCCACAGCTCGGATAGCAGGAAAATGGCTGGGCTTGTAACTGCGGTAAAGAGCAGAAACTGGTGAGTACGATGCAAACTGTTTTCGCCGCTGCTGCCAAGTGGGGGTTAGACGGAAAGCACAGCTCTTTTTGTAGCCAGTAACAGGTCACGAGTCGCAGGTTATGCGCAGTGCTTTTGTAGTATCGGTCTCCGATGTAATCGCCGCCAGTCAGTCAATCAGTCCTTCACGCGTGTCACACCTCGGATAGCAGGAAAATGGCCGGGCTTGTAACTGCGGTAAAAAACAGAAACTGATGAGTACGATGCAAACTGTTTTCGCCGCTGGGAACAAGTGGGGGCTATACGGAAAGCCCAGCTATTTTTGTAGCCAGTAACATGTCACAAGGCGCAGGTCACGAGTGGCAGGTTATGCGCAGTGCTGATGTAGTATCGGTCTCCGATGTAGTCGTCACCATTCAGTTAACCGGTCCTCCACACGTGCCACAGCTCGGATAGCAGTAAAATGGCTGGGCTTGTAACTGCGGTAAAGAGCAGAAACTGATGAGTACGATGCAAACTGTTTTCGCCGCTGCTGCCAAGTGGGGGTTAGACGGAAAGCACAGCTCTTTTTGTAGCCACTAACAGGTCACGAGTCGCAGGTTATGCGCAGTGCTGATGTAGTATCGGTCTCCGATGTAATCGCCGCAAGTCAGTCAATCAGTCCTTCACACGTGCCACAGCTCGGATAGCAGGAAAATGGCTGGGCTTGTAACTGCGGTAAAGAGCAGAAACTGGGGAGTACGATGCAAACTGTTTTCACCGCTGCTGCCAAGGGGGGTTATACGGAAAGCACAGCTATTTTTGTAGCCAGTAACATGTCACAAGGCGCAGGTCACGAGTGCCAGGTTATGCGCAGTGCTGATGTAGTATCGGTCTCCGATGTAATCGTCACCATTCAGTTAACCAGTCCTCCACACGTGCCACAGCTCGGATAGCAGGAAAATGGCTAGGCTTGTAACTGCGGTAAAGAGAAGAAACTGATGAGTACGATGCAAACTGTTTTCGCCGCTGCTGCCAAGTGGGGGTTAGACGGAAAGCACAGCTCTTTTTGTAGCCAGTAACAGGTCACGAGTCGCAGGTTATGCGCAGTGCTGATGTAGTATCGGTTTCCGATGTAATCGCCGCCAGTCAGTCAATCAGTCCTTCACACGTGCCACAGCTCGGATAGCAGGAAAATGGCTGGGCTTGTAACTGCGGTAAAGAGCAGAAACTGGTGAGTACGATGCAAACTGTTTTCGCCGCTGCTGCCAAGGGGGGTTATACGGAAAGCACAGCTATTTTTGTAGCCAGTAACATGTCACAAGGCGCAGGTCACGAGTGGCAGGTTATGCGTAGTGCTGATGTAGTATCGGTCTCCGATGTAATCGTCACCAGTCAGTTAACCAGTCCTCCACACGTGCCACAGCTCGGAGAGCAGGAAAATGGCTGGGCTTGTAACTGCGGTAAAGAGCAGAAACTGATGAGTGCGATGCAAACTGTTTTCGCCGCTGCTGCCAAGTGGGGGTTAGACGGAAAGCACAGCTCTTTTTGTAGCCAGTAACAGGTCACGAGTCGCTGGTTATGCGCAGTGCTGATGTAGTATCGGTCTCCGATGTAATCGCCGCCAGTCAGTCAATCAGTCCTTCACACGTGCCACAGCTCGGATAGCAGCAAAATGGCTGGGCTTGTAACTGCGGTAAAGAGCAGAAGCTGATGAGTACGATGCAAACTGTTTTCGCCGCTGGGACCAAGTGGGGGTTAGACGGAAAGCACTGCTATTTTTGTAGCCAGTAACAGGTCACGAGTCGCTGGTTATGCGCAGTGCTGATGTAGTATCGGTCTCCGATGTAATCGCCGCCAGTCAGTCAATCAGTCCTTCACACGTGCCACAGCTCGGATAGCAGGAAAATGCCTGGGCTTGTAACTGCGGTAAAGAGCAGAAACTGGTGAGTACAATGCAAACTGTTTTCGCCGCTGCTGCCAAGCGGGGGTTAGACGGAAAGCACAGCTCTTTTTGTAGCCAGTAACAGGTCACGAGGCGCAGGTCACGAGTCGCATGCTATGCGCAGTGCTGATGTAGTATCGGTTTCCGATATAATCGCCGCCAGTCAGTGAATCAGTCCTTCACACGTGCCACAGCTCGGATAGCAGGGAAATGGCTGGGCTTGTAACTGCGGTAAAGAGCAGAAACTGATGAGTACGATGCAAACTGTTTTCGCCGCTGCTGCCAAGTGGGGGTTAGACGGAAAGCACAACTCTTTTTGTAGCCAGTAACAGGTCACGAGTAGCAGGTTATGCGCAGTGCTGATGGAGTATCGGTCTCCGATGTAATCGCCGCCAGTCAATCAATCAGTCCTTCACACGTGCCACAGCTCGGATAGCAGGAAAATGGCTGGGCTTGTAACTGCGGTAAAGAGCAGAAACTGGTGAGTACAATGCAAACTGTTTTCGCCGCTGCTGCCAAGCGGGGGTTAGACGGAAAGCACAGCTCTTTTTGTAGCCAGTAACAGGTCACAAGGCGCAGGTCACGAGTCGCAGGTGATGCGCAGTGCTGATGTAGTTTCGGTCTCCGATGTAATCGCCGCCAGTCAGTCAATCAGTCCTTCACACATGCCACAGCTCGGATAGCAGGAAAATGGCTGGGCTTGTAACTGCGGTAAAGAGCAGAAACTGGTGAGTACGATGCAAACTGTTTTCGCCGCTGCTGCCAAGGGGGGGGGGGGGGGGGGGGGGGTGTTAGACGGAAAGCACAGCTATTTTTGTAGCCAGTAACAGGTCACAAGTCGCAGGTCACGAGTGGCAGGTTATGCGCAGTGCTGATGTATTATCGATTTCCGATGTAATCGTCACCAGTCTGTTAACCAGTCCTCCACACGTGCCACAGCTCGGATAGCAGGAAAATGGCTGGGCTTGTAACTGCGGTAAAGAGCAGAAACTGGTGAGTACGATGCAAACTGTTTTCGCCGCTGCTGCCAAGTGGGGGTTAGACGGAAAGCACAGCTCTTTTTGTAGCCAGTAACAGGTCACGAGTCGCAGGTTATGCGCAGTGCTTTTGTAGTATCGGTCTCCGATGTAATCGCCGCCAGTCAGTCAATCAGTCCTTCACGCGTGTCACACCTCGGATAGCAGGAAAATGGCCGGGCTTGTAACTGCGGTAAAAAACAGAAACTGATGAGTACGATGCAAACTGTTTTCGCCGCTGGGACCAAGTGGGGGCTATACGGAAAGCCCAGCTATTTTTGTAGCCAGTAACATGTCACAAGGCGCAGGTCACGAGTGGCAGGTTATGCGCAGTGCTGATGTAGTATCGGTCTCCGATGTAATCGTCACCATTCAGTTAACCAGTCCTCCACACGTGCCACAGCTCGGATAGCAGGAAAATGGCTGGGCTTGTAACTGCGGTAAAGAGCAGAAACTGATGAGTACGATGCAAACTGTTTTCGCCGCTGCTGCCAAGTGGGGGTTAGACGGAAAGCACAGCTCTTTTTGTAGCCACTAACAGGTCACGAGTCGCAGGTTATGCGCAGTGCTGATGTAGTATCGGTCTCCGATGTAATCGCCGCCAGTCAATCAATCAGTCCTTCACACGTGCCACAGCTCGGATAGCAGGAAAATGGCTGGGCTTGTAACTGCGGTAAACAGCAGAAACTGGTGAGTACGATGCAAACTGTTTTCGCCGCTGCTGCCAAGGGGGGTTATACGGAAAGCACAGCTATTTTTGTAGCCAGTAACATGTCACAAGGCGCAGGTCACGAGTGGCAGGTTATGCGTAGTGCTGATGTAGTATCGGTCTCCGATGTAATCGTCACCAGTCAGTTAACCAGTCCTCCACACGTGCCACAGCTCGGATAGCAGGAAAATGGCTGGGCTTGTAACTGCGGTAAAGAGCAGAAACTGATGAGTACGATGCAAACTGTTTTCGCCGCTGCTGCCAAGTGGGGGTTAGACGGAAAGCACAGCTCTTTTTGTAGCCAGTAACAGGTCACGAGTCGCTGGTTATGCGCAGTGCTGATGTAGTATCGGTCTCCGATGTAATCGCCGCCAGTCAGTCAATCAGTCCTTCACACGTGCCACAGCTCGGATAGCAGGAAAATGGCTGGGCTTGTAACTGCGGTAAAGAGCAGAAACTGGTGAGTACGATGCAAACTGTTTTCACCGCTGCTGCCAAGGGGGGTTATACGGAAAGCCCAGCTATTTTTGTAGCCAGTAACATGTCACAAGGCGCAGGTCACGAGTGCCAGGTTATGCGCAGTGCTGATGTAGTATCGGTCTCCGATGTAATCGTCACCATTCAGTTAACCAGTCCTCCACACGTGCCACAGCTCGGATAGCAGGAAAATGGCTGGGCTTGTAACTGCGGTAAAGAGCAGAAACTGATGAGTACGATGCAAACTGTTTTCGCCGCTGCTGCCAAGTGGGGGTTAGACGGAAAGCACAGCTCTTTTTGTAGCCAGTAACAGGTCACGAGTCGCAGGTTATGCGCAGTGCTGATGTAGTATCGGTCTCCGATGTAATCGCCGCCAGTCAGTCAATCAGTCCTTCACACGTGCCACAGCTCGGATAGCAGGAAAATGGCTGGGCTTGTAACTGCGGTAAAGAGCAGAAACTGGTGAGTACGATGCAAACTGTTTTCGCCGCTGCTGCCAAGGGGGGTTATACGGAAAGCACTGCTATTTTTGTAGCCAGTTACATGTCACAAGGCGCAGGTCACGAGTGGCAGGTTATGCGTAGTGCTGATGTAGTATCGGTCTCCGATGTAATCGTCACCAGTCAGTTAACCAGTCCTCCACACGTGCCACAGCTCGGAGAGCAGGAAAATGGCTGGGCTTGTAACTGCGGTAAAGAGCAGAAACTGATGAGTGCGATGCAAACTGTTTTCACCGCTGCTGCCAAGTGGGGGTTAGACGGAAAGCACAGCTCTTTTTGTAGCCAGTAACAGGTCACGAGTCGCTGGTTATGCGCAGTGCTGATGTAGTATCGGTCTCCGATGTAATCGCCGCCAGTCAGTCAATCAGTCCTTCACACGTGCCACAGCTCGGATAGCAGGAAAATGGCTGGGCTTGTAACTGCGGTAAAGAGCAGAAACTGATGAGTACGATGCAAACTGTTTTCGCCGCTGGGACCAAGTGGGGGTTAGACGGAAAACACAGCTCTTTTTGTAACCAGTAACAGGTCACGAGGCGCAGGTCACGAGTCGCATGCTATGCGCAGTGCTGATGTAGTATCGGTTTCCGATATAATCGCCGCCAGTCAGTGAATCAGTCCTTCACACGTGCCACAGCTCGGATAGCAGTGAAATGGCTGGGCTTGTAACTGCGGTAAAGAGCAGAAACTGATGAGTACGATGCACACTGTTTTCGCCGCTGCTGCCAAGTGGGGGTTAGACGGAAAGCACAACTCTTTTTGTAGCCAGTAACAGGTCACGAGTAGCAGGTTATGCGCAGTGCTGATGGAGTATCGGTCTCCAAAGTAGTCGCCGCCAGTCAGTCAATCAGTCCTTCACACGTGCCACAGCTCGGATAGCAGGAAAATGGCTGGGCTTGTAACTGCGGTAAAGAGCAGAAACTGGTGAGTTCAATGCAAACTGTTTTCGCCGCTGCTGCCAAGCGGGGGTTAGACGGAAAGCACAGCTCTTTTTGTAGCCAGTAACAGGTCACAAGGCGCAGGTCACGAGTCGCAGGTGATGCGCAGTGCTGATGTAGTTTCGGTCTCCGATGTAATCGCCGCCAGTCAGTCAATCAGTCCTTCACACATGCCACAGCTCGGATAGCAGGAAAATGGCTGGGCTTGTAACTGCGGTAAAGAGCAGAAACTGATGAGTACGATGCAAACTGTTTTCGCCGCTGCTGCCAAGTGGGGGTTAGACGGAAAGCACAGCTCTTCTTGTAGCCAGTAACAGGTCACGAGTCGCAGGTTATGCGCAGTGCTGATGTAGTATCGGTTTCCGATGTAATCGCGCCAGTCAGTCAATTAGTCCTTCACACGTGCCACAGCTTGGATAGCAGGAAAATGGCTGGGCTTGTAACTGCGGTAAAGAGCAGAAACTGATGAGTACGATGCAAAATGTTTTCGCCGCTGGGACCAAGTGGGGGTTAGACGGAAAACACAGCTCTTTTTGTAGCCAGTAACAAGTCACGAGGCGCAGGTCACGAGTCGCATGCTATGCGCAGTGCTGATATAATATCGGTTTCCGATATAATCGCCACCAGTCAGTGAATCAGTCCTTCACACGTGCCACAGCTCGGATAGCAGGAAAATGGCTGGGCTTGTAACTGCGGTAAAGAGCAGAAACTGGTGAGTACGATGCAAACTGTTTTCGCCGCTGCTGCCAAGGGGGGGTTAGACGGAAACACAGCTATTTTTGTAGTCAGTAACAGGTCACAAGGCGCAGGTCACGAGTGGCAGGTTATGCGCAGTGCTGATGCATTATCGATTTCCGATGTAATCCTCACCAGTCAGTTAACCAGTCCTCCACACGTGCCACAGCTCGGATAGCAGGAAAATGGCTGGGCTTGTAAGTGCGGTAAAGAGCAGAAACTGGTGAGTACGATGCAAACTGTTTTCGCCGCTGCTGCCAAGTGGGGGTTAGACGGAAAGCACAGCTCTTTTTGTAGCCAGTAACAGGTCACGAGTCGCAGGTTATGCGCAGTGCTTTTGTAGTATCGGTCTCCGATGTAATCGCCGCCAGTCAGTCAATCAGTCCTTCACGCGTGTCACACCTCGGATAACAGGAAAATGGCCGGGCTTGTAACTGCGGTAACAAACAGAAACTGATGAGTACGATGCAAACTGTTTTCGCCGCTGGGACCAAGTGGGGGTTAGACGGAAAGTACAGCTCTTTTTGTAGCCAGTAACAGGTCACGAGGCGCAGGTCACGAGTCGCATGCTATGCGCAGTGCTGATGTAGTATCGGTTTCCGATGCAATCGCCGCCAGTCAGTGAATCAGTCCTTCACACGTGCCACAGCTCGGATAGCAGGGAAATGGCAGGGCTTGTAACTGCGGTAAAGAGCAGAAACTGATGAGTACGGTGCAAACTGTTGTCGCCGCTGCTGCCAAGTGGGGGTTAGACGGAAAGCACAACTCTTTTTGTAGCCAGTAACAGGTCACGAGTCGCAGGTTATGCGCAGTGCTGATGTAGTATCGGTCTCCGATGTAATCGCCGCCAGTCAGTCAATCAGTCCTTCACACGTGCCACAGCTCAAATAGCAGGAAAATGGCTGGGCTTGTAACTGCGCTAAAGAGCAGAAACTGGTGAGTACGATGCAAACTGTTTTCGCCACTGCTGCCAAGGGGGGCTATACGGAAATCCCAGCTATTTTTGTAGCCAGTAACATGTCACAAGGCGCAGGTCACGAGTGGCAGGTTATGCGCAGTGCTGATGTAGTATCGGACTCCGATGTAATCGTCACCATTCAG
The DNA here is from genome assembly GCF_055883805.1 of Amblyomma maculatum. Classification (NCBI taxonomy): domain Eukaryota; kingdom Metazoa; phylum Arthropoda; class Arachnida; order Ixodida; family Ixodidae; genus Amblyomma; species Amblyomma maculatum. Next base: position 142,597,114 of record NC_139353.1, read on the forward strand.
TTAACCAGTCCTCCACACGTGCCACAGCTCGGATTGCAGGAAAATGGCTGGGCTTGTAACTGCGGTAAAGAGCAGAAACTGATGAGTACGATGCAAACTGTTTTCGCCGCTGCTGCCAAGTGGGGTTTAGACGGAAAGCACAGCTCTTTTTGTAGCCAGTAACAGGTCACGAGTCGCAGGTTATGCGCAGTGCTGATGTAGTATCGGTCTCCAATGTAATCGCCGCCAGTCAGTCAATCAGTCCTTCACACGTGCCACAGCTCGGATAGCAGGAAAATGGCTGGGCTTGTAACTGCGGTAAAGAGCAGAAACTGATGAGTACGATGCAAACTGTTTTCGCCGCTGCTGCCAAGTGGGGGTTAGACGGAAAGCACAGCTCTTCTTGTAGCCAGTAACAGGTCACGAGTCGCAGGTTATGCGCAGTGCTGATGTAGTATCGGTTTCCGATGTAATCGCGCCAGTCAGTCAATTAGTCCTTCACACGTGCCACAGCTTGGATAGCAGGAAAATGGCTGGGCTTGTAACTGCGGTAAAGAGCAGAAACTGATGAGTACGATGCAAAATGTTTTCGCCGCTGGGACCAAGTGGGGGTTAGACGGAAAACACAGCTCTTTTTGTAGCCAGTAACAAGTCACGAGGCGCAGGTCACGAGTCGCATGCTATGCGCAGTGCTGATATAATATCGGTTTCCGATATAATCGCCGCCAGTCAGTGAATCAGTCCTTCACACGTGCCACAGCTCGGATAGCAGGAAAATGGCTGGGCTTGTAACTGCGGTAAAGAGCAGAAACTGGTGAGTACGATGCAAACTGTTTTCGCCGCTGCTGCCAAGGGGGGGGTTAGACGGAAAGCACAGCTATTTTTGTAGCCAGTAACAGGTCACAAGGCGCAGGTCACGAGTGGCAGGTTATGCGCAGTGCTGATGTATTATCGATTTCCGATGTAATCCTCACCAGTCAGTTAACCAGTCCTCCACACGTGCCACAGCTCGGATAGCAGGAAAATGGCTGGGCTTGTAACTGCGGTAAAGAGCAGAAACTGGTGAGTACGATGCAAACTGTTTTCGCCGCTGCTGCCAAGTGGGGGTTAGACGGAAAGCACAGCTCTTTTTGTAGCCAGTAACAGGTCACGAGTCGCAGGTTATGCGCAGTGCATTTGTAGTATCGGTCTCCGATGTAATCGCCGCCAGTCAGTCAATCAGTCCTTCACGCGTGTCACACCTCGGATAGCAGGAAAATGGCCGGGCTTGTAACTGCGGTAAAAAACAGAAACTGATGAGTTCGATGCAAACTGTTTTCGCCGCTGGGACCAAGTGGGGGCTATACGGAAAGCCCAGCTATTTTTGTAGCCAGTAACATGTCACAAGGCGCAGGTCACGAGTGGCAGGTTATGCGCAGTGCTGATGTAGTATCGGTCTCCGATGTAGTCGTCACCATTCAGTTAACCAGTCCTCCACACGTGCCACAGCTCGGATAGCAGTAAAATGGCTGGGCTTGTAACTGCGGTAAAGAGCAGAAACTGATGAGTACGATGCAAATTGTTTTCGCCGCTGCTGCCAAGTGGGGGTTAGACGGAAAGCACAGCTCTTTTTGTAGCCACTAACAGGTCACGAGTCGCAGGTTATGCGCAGTGCTGATGTAGTATCGGTCTCCGATGTAATCGCCGCCAGTCAGTCAATCAGTCCTTCACACGTGCCACAGCTCGGATAGCAGGAAAATGGCTGGGCTTGTAACTGCGGTAAAGAGCAGAAACTGGGGAGTACGATGCAAACTGTTTTCGCCGCTGCTGCCAAGGGGGGTTATACGGAAAGCACAGCTATTTTTGTAGCCAGTAACGTGTCACAAGGCGCAGGTCACGAGTGCCAGGTTATGCGCAGTGCTGATGTAGTATCGGTCTCCGATGTAATCGTCACCATTCAGTTAACCAGTCCTCCACACGTGCCACAGCTCGGATAGCAGGAAAATGGCTAGGCTTGTAACTGCGGTAAAGAGAAGAAACTGATGAGTACGATGCAAACTGTTTTCGCCGCTGCTGCCAAGTGGGGGTTAGACGGAAAGCACAGCTCTTTTTGTAGCCAGTAACAGGTCACGAGTCGCAGGTTATGCGCAGTGCTGATGTAGTATCGGTCTCCGATGTAATCGCCGCCAGTCAGTCAATCAGTCCTTCACACGTGCCACAGCTCGGATAGCAGGAAAATGGCTGGGCTTGTAACTGCGGTAAAGAGCAGAAACTGGTGAGTACGATGCAAACTGTTTTCGCCGCTGCTGCCAAGGGGGGTTATACGGAAAGCACAGCTATTTTTGTAGCCAGTAACATGTCACAAGGCGCAGGTCACGAGTGGCAGGTTATGCGTAGTGCTGATGTAGTATCGGTCTCCGATGTAATCGTCACCAGTCAGTTAACCAGTCCTCCACACGTGCCACAGCTCGGAGAGCAGGAAAATGGCTGGGCTTGTAACTGCGGTAAAGAGCAGAAACTGATGAGTGCGATGCAAACTGTTTTCGCCGCTGCTGCCAAGTGGGGGTTAGACGGAAAGCACAGCTTTTTTTGTAGCCAGTAACAGGTCACGAGTCGCTGGTTATGCGCAGTGCTGATGTAGTATCGGTCTCCGATGTAATCGCCGCCAGTCAGTCAATCAGTCCTTCACACGTGCCACAGCTCGGATAGCAGGAAAATGGCTGGGCTTGTAACTGCGGTAAAGAGCAGAAACTGGTGAGTACAATGCAAACTGTTTTCGCCGCTGCTGCCAAGCGGGGGTTAGACGGAAAGCACAGCTATTTTTGTAGCCAGTAACAGGTCACAAGTCGCAGGTCACGAGTGGCAGGTTATGCGCAGTGCTGATGTATTATCGATTTCCGATGTAATCGTCACCAGTCAGTTAACCAGTCCTCCACACGTGCCACAGCTCGGATAGCAGGAAAATGGCTGGGCTTGTAACTGCGGTAAAGAGCAGAAACTGGTGAGTACGATGCAAACTGTTTTCGCCGCTGCTGCCAAGTGGGGGTTAGACGGAAAGCACAGCTCTTTTTGTAGCCAGTAACAGGTCACGAGTCGCAGGTGATGCGCAGTGCTGATGTAGTTTCGGTCTTCGATGTAATCGCCGCCAGTCAGTCAATCAGTCCTTCACACATGCCACAGCTCGGATAGCAGGAAAATGGCTGGGCTTGTAACTGCGGTAAAGAGCAGAAACTGGTGAGTACGATGCAAACTGTTTTCGCCGCTGCTGCCAAGGGGGGGGGGGGGGGGGGGTTAGACGGAAAGCACAGCTATTTTTGTAGCCAGTAACAGGTCACAAGTCGCAGGTCACGAGTGGCAGGTTATGCGCAGTGCTGATGTATTATCGATTTCCGATGTAATCGTCACCAGTCAGTTAACCAGTCCTCCACACGTGCCACAGCTCGGATAGCAGGAAAATGGCCGGGCTTGTAACTGCGGTAAAAAACAGAAACTGATGAGTACGATGCAAACTGTTTTCGCCGCTGGGACCAAGTGGGGGCTATACGGAAAGCCCAGCTATTTTTGTAGCCAGTAACATGTCACAAGGCGCAGGTCACGAGTGGCAGGTTATGCGCAGTGCTGATGTAGTATCGGTCTCCGATGTAATCGTCACCATTCAGTTAACCAGTCCTCCACACGTGCCACAGCTCGGATAGCAGGAAAATGGCTGGGCTTGTAACTGCGGTAAAGAGCAGAAACTGATGAGTACGATGCAAACTGTTTTCGCCGCTGCTGCCAAGTGGGGGTTAGACGGAAAGCACAGCTCTTTTTGTAGCCACTAACAGGTCACGAGTCGCAGGTTATGCGCAGTGCTGATGTAGTAGCGGTCTCCGATGTAATCGCCGCCAGTCAATCAATCAGTCCTTCACACGTGCCACAGCTCGGATAGCAGGAAAATGGCTGGGCTTGTAACTGCGGTAAAGAGCAGAAACTGGTGAGTACGATGCAAACTGTTTTCGCCGCTGCTGCCAAGGGGGGTTATACGGAAAGCACTGCTATTTTTGTAGCCAGTAACATGTCACAAGGCGCAGGTCACGAGTGGCAGGTTATGCGTAGTGCTGATGTAGTATCGGTCTCCGATGTAATCGTCACCAGTCAGTTAACCAGTCCTCCACACGTGCCACAGCTCGGAGAGCAGGAAAATGGCTGGGCTTGTAACTGCGGTAAAGAGCAGAAACTGATGAGTGCGATGCAAACTGTTTTCGCCGCTGCTGCCAAGTGGGGGTTAGACGGAAAGCACAGCTCTTTTTGTAGCCAGTAACAGGTCACGAGTCGCTGGTTATGCGCAGTGCTGATGTAGTATCGGTCTCCGATGTAATCGCCGCCAGTCAGTCAATCAGTCCTTCACACGTGCCACAGCTCGGATAGCAGGAAAATGGCTGGGCTTGTAACTGCGGTAAAGAGCAGAAACTGATAAGTACGATGCAAACTGTTTTCGCCGCTGGGACCAAGTGGGGGTTAGACGGAAAACACAGCTCTTTTTGTAGCCAGTAACAGGTCACGAGGCGCAGGTCACGAGTCGCATGCTATGCGCAGTGCTGATGTAGTATCGGTTTCCGATATAATCGCCGCCAGTCAGTGAATCAGTCCTTCACACGTGCCACAGCTCGGATAGCAGTGAAATGGCTGGGCTTGTAACTGCGGTAAAGAGCAGAAACTGATGAGTACGATGCAAACTGTTTTCGCCGCTGCTGCCAAGTGGGGGTTAGACGGAAAGCACAACTCTTTTTGTAGCCAGTAACAGGTCACGAGTAGCAGGTTATGCGCAGTGCTGATGTAGTATCGGTCTCCGATGTAATCGCCGCCAGTCAATCAATCAGTCCTTCACACGTGCCACAGCTCGGATAGCAGGAAAATGGCTGGGCTTGTAACTGCGGTAAACAGCAGAAACTGGTGAGTACGATGCAAACTGTTTTCGCCGCTGCTGCCAAGGGGAGTTATACGGAAAGCACAGCTATTTTTGTAGCCAGTAACATGTCACAAGGCGCAGGTCACGAGTGGCAGGTTATGCGCAGTGCTGATGTAGTATCGGTTTCCGATATAATCGCCGCCAGTCAGTGAATCAGTCCTTCACACGTGCCACAGCTCGGATAGCAGGGAAATGGCTGGGCTTGTAACTGCGGTAAAGAGCAGAAACTGATGAGTACGATGCAAACTGTTTTCGCCGCTGCTGCCAAGTGGGGGTTAGACGGAAAGCACAGCTCTTTTTGTAGCCAGTAACAGGTCACGAGTCGCTGGTTATGCGCAGTGCTGATGTAGTATCGGTCTCCGATGTAATCGCCGCCAGTCAGTCAATCAGTCCTTCACACGTGCCACAGCTCGGATAGCAGGAAAATGCCTGGGCTTGTAACTGCGGTAAAGAGCAGAAACTGGTGAGTACAATGCAAACTGTTTTCGCCGCTGCTGCCAAGCGGGGGTTAGACGGAAAGCACAGCTCTTTTTGTAGCCAGTAACAGGTCACGAGGCGCAGGTCACGAGTCGCATGCTATGCGCAGTGCTGATGTAGTATCGGTTTCCGATATAATCGCCGCCAGTCAGTGAATCAGTCCTTCACACGTGCCACAGCTCGGATAGCAGGGAAATGGCTGGGCTTGTAACTGCGGTAAAGAGCAGAAACTGATGAGTACGATGCAAACTGTTTTCGCCGCTGCTGCCAAGTGGGGGTTAGACGGAAAGCACAACTCTTTTTGTAGCCAGTAACAGGTCACGAGTAGCAGGTTATGCGCAGTGCTGATGGAGTATCGGTCTCCGATGTAATCGCCGCCAGTCAATCAATCAGTCCTTCACACGTGCCACAGCTCGGATAGCAGGAAAATGGCTGGGCTTGTAACTGCGGTAAAGAGCAGAAACTGGTGAGTACAATGCAAACTGTTTTCGCCGCTGCTGCCAAGCGGGGGTTAGACGGAAAGCACAGCTCTTTTTGTAGCCAGTAACAGGTCACAAGGCGCAGGTCACGAGTCGCAGGTGATGCGCAGTGCTGATGTAGTTTCGGTCTCCGATGTAATCGCCGCCAGTCAGTCAATCAGTCCTTCACACATGCCACAGCTCGGATAGCAGGAAAATGGCTGGGCTTGTAACTGCGGTAAAGAGCAGAAACTGGTGAGTACGATGCAAACTGTTTTCGCCGCTGCTGCCAAGGGGGGGGGGGGGGTTAGACGGAAAGCACAGCTATTTTTGTAGCCAGTAACAGGTCACAAGTCGCAGGTCACGAGTGGCAGGTTATGCGCAGTGCTGATGTATTATCGATTTCCGATGTAATCGTCACCAGTCTGTTAACCAGTCCTCCACACGTGCCACAGCTCGGATAGCAGGAAAATGGCTGGGCTTGTAACTGCGGTAAAGAGCAGAAACTGGTGAGTACGATGCAAACTGTTTTCGCCGCTGCTGCCAAGTGGGGGTTAGACGGAAAGCACAGCTCTTTTTGTAGCCAGTAACAGGTCACGAGTCGCAGGTTATGCGCAGTGCTTTTGTAGTATCGGTCTCCGATGTAATCGCCGCCAGTCAGTCAATCAGTCCTTCACGCGTGTCACACCTCGGATAGCAGGAAAATGGCCGGGCTTGTAACTGCGGTAAAAAACAGAAACGGATGAGTACGATGCAAACTGTTTTCGCCGCTGGGACCAAGTGGGGGCTATACGGAAAGCCCAGCTATTTTTGTAGCCAGTAACATGTCACAAGGCGCAGGTCACGAGTGGCAGGTTATGCGCAGTGCTGATGTAGTATCGGTCTCCGATGTAATCGTCACCATTCAGTTAACCAGTCCTCCACACGTGCCACAGCTCGGATAGCAGGAAAATGGCTGGGCTTGTAACTGCGGTAAAGAGCAGAAACTGATGAGTACGATGCAAACTGTTTTCGCCGCTGCTGCCAAGTGGGGGTTAGACGGAAAGCACAGCTCTTTTTGTAGCCACTAACAGGTCACGAGTCGCAGGTTATGCGCAGTGCTGATGTAGTATCGGTCTCCGATGTAATCGCCGCCAGTCAATCAATCAGTCCTTCACACGTGCCACAGCTCGGATAGCAGGAAAATGGCTGGGCTTGTAACTGCGGTAAACAGCAGAAACTGGTGAGTACGATGCAAACTGTTTTCGCCGCTGCTGCCAAGGGGGGTTATACGGAAAGCACAGCTATTTTTGTAGCCAGTAACATGTCACAAGGCGCAGGTCACGAGTGGCAGGTTATGCGTAGTGCTGATGTAGTATCGGTCTCCGATGTAATCGTCACCAGTCAGTTAACCAGTCCTCCACACGTGCCACAGCTCGGATAGCAGGAAAATGGCTGGGCTTGTAACTGCGGTAAAGAGCAGAAACTGATGAGTACGATGCAAACTGTTTTCGCCGCTGCTGCCAAGTGGGGGTTAGACGGAAAGCACAGCTCTTTTTGTAGCCAGTAACAGGTCACGAGTCGCTGGTTATGCGCAGTGCTGATGTAGTATCGGTCTCCGATGTAATCGCCGCCAGTCAATCAATCAGTCCTTCACACGTGCCACAGCTCGGATAGCAGGAAAATGGCTGGGCTTGTAACTGCGGTAAACAGCAGAAACTGGTGAGTACGATGCAAACTGTTTTCGCCGCTGCTGCCAAGGGGAGTTATACGGAAAGCACAGCTATTTTTGTAGCCAGTAACATGTCACAAGGCGCAGGTCACGAGTGGCAGGTTATGCGCAGTGCTGATGTAGTATCGGTTTCCGATATAATCGCCGCCAGTCAGTGAATCAGTCCTTCACACGTGCCACAGCTCGGATAGCAGGGAAATGGCTGGGCTTGTAACTGCGGTAAAGAGCAGAAACTGATGAGTACGATGCAAACTGTTTTCGCCGCTGCTGCCAAGTGGGGGTTAGACGGAAAGCACAGCTCTTTTTGTAGCCAGTAACAGGTCACGAGTCGCTGGTTATGCGCAGTGCTGATGTAGTATCGGGTCCGATGTAATCGCCGCCAGTCAGTCAATCAGTCCTTCACACGTGCCACAGCTCGGATAGCAGGAAAATGCCTGGGCTTGTAACTGCGGTAAAGAGCAGAAACTGGTGAGTACAATGCAAACTGTTTTCGCCGCTGCTGCCAAGCGGGGGTTAGACGGAAAGCACAGCTCTTTTTGTAGCCAGTAACAGGTCACGAGGCGCAGGTCACGAGTCGCATGCTATGCGCAGTGCTGATGTAGTATCGGTTTCCGATATAATCGCCGCCAGTCAGTGAATCAGTCCTTCACACGTGCCACAGCTCGGATAGCAGGGAAATGGCTGGGCTTGTAACTGCGGTAAAGAGCAGAAACTGATGAGTACGATGCAAACTGTTTTCGCCGCTGCTGCCAAGTGGGGGTTAGACGGAAAGCACAACTCTTTTTGTAGCCAGTAACAGGTCACGAGTAGCAGGTTATGCGCAGTGCTGATGGAGTATCGGTCTCCGATGTAATCGCCGCCAGTCAATCAATCAGTCCTTCACACGTGCCACAGCTCGGATAGCAGGAAAATGGCTGGGCTTGTAACTGCGGTAAAGAGCAGAAACTGGTGAGTACAATGCAAACTGTTTTCGCCGCTGCTGCCAAGCGGGGGTTAGACGGAAAGCACAGCTCTTTTTGTAGCCAGTAACAGGTCACAAGGCGCAGGTCACGAGTCGCAGGTGATGCGCAGTGCTGATGTAGTTTCGGTCTCCGATGTAATCGCCGCCAGTCAGTCAATCAGTCCTTCACACATGCCACAGCTCGGATAGCAGGAAAATGGCTGGGCTTGTAACTGCGGTAAAGAGCAGAAACTGGTGAGTACGATGCAAACTGTTTTCGCCGCTGCTGCCAAGGGGGGGGGGGGGGGGGGGGGGGTTAGACGGAAAGCACAGCTATTTTTGTAGCCAGTAACAGGTCACAAGTCGCAGGTCACGAGTGGCAGGTTATGCGCAGTGCTGATGTATTATCGATTTCCGATGTAATCGTCACCAGTCTGTTAACCAGTCCTCCACACGTGCCACAGCTCGGATAGCAGGAAAATGGCTGGGCTTGTAACTGCGGTAAAGAGCAGAAACTGGTGAGTACGATGCAAACTGTTTTCGCCGCTGCTGCCAAGTGGGGGTTAGACGGAAAGCACAGCTCTTTTTGTAGCCAGTAACAGGTCACGAGTCGCAGGTTATGCGCAGTGCTTTTGTAGTATCGGTCTCCGATGTAATCGCCGCCAGTCAGTCAATCAGTCCTTCACGCGTGTCACACCTCGGATAGCAGGAAAATGGCCGGGCTTGTAACTGCGGTAAAAAACAGAAACTGATGAGTACGATGCAAACTGTTTTCGCCGCTGGGACCAAGTGGGGGCTATACGGAAAGCCCAGCTATTTTTGTAGCCAGTAACATGTCACAAGGCGCAGGTCACGAGTGGCAGGTTATGCGCAGTGCTGATGTAGTATCGGTCTCCGATGTAATCGTCACCATTCAGTTAACCAGTCCTCCACACGTGCCACAGCTCGGATAGCAGGAAAATGGCTGGGCTTGTAACTGCGGTAAAGAGCAGAAACTGATGAGTACGATGCAAACTGTTTTCGCCGCTGCTGCCAAGTGGGGGTTAGACGGAAAGCACAGCTCTTTTTGTAGCCACTAACAGGTCACGAGTCGCAGGTTATGCGCAGTGCTGATGTAGTATCGGTCTCCGATGTAATCGCCGCCAGTCAATCAATCAGTCCTTCACACGTGCCACAGCTCGGATAGCAGGAAAATGGCTGGGCTTGTAACTGCGGTAAACAGCAGAAACTGGTGAGTACGATGCAAACTGTTTTCGCCGCTGCTGCCAAGGGGGGTTATACGGAAAGCACAGCTATTTTTGTAGCCAGTAACATGTCACAAGGCGCAGGTCACGAGTGGCAGGTTATGCGTAGTGCTGATGTAGTATCGGTCTCCGATGTAATCGTCACCAGTCAGTTAACCAGTCCTCCACACGTGCCACAGCTCGGATAGCAGGAAAATGGCTGGGCTTGTAACTGCGGTAAAGAGCAGAAACTGATGAGTACGATGCAAACTGTTTTCGCCGCTGCTGCCAAGTGGGGGTTAGACGGAAAGCACAGCTCTTTTTGTAGCCAGTAACAGGTCACGAGTCGCTGGTTATGCGCAGTGCTGATGTAGTATCGGTCTCCGATGTAATCGCCGCCAGTCAGTCAATCAGTCCTTCACACGTGCCACAGCTCGGATAGCAGGAAAATGGCTGGGCTTGTAACTGCGGTAAAGAGCAGAAACTGGTGAGTACGATGCAAACTGTTTTCACCGCTGCTGCCAAGGGGGGTTATACGGAAAGCCCAGCTAGTTTTGTAGCCAGTAACATGTCACAAGGCGCAGGTCACGAGTGCCAGGTTATGCGCAGTGCTGATGTAGTATCGGTCTCCGATGTAATCGTCACCATTCAGTTAACCAGTCCTCCACACGTGCCACAGCTCGGATAGCAGGAAAATGGCTGGGCTTGTAACTGCGGTAAAGAGCAGAAACTGATGAGTACGATGCAAACTGTTTTCGCCGCTGCTGCCAAGTGGGGGTTAGACGGAAAGCACAGCTCTTTTTGTAGCCAGTAACAGGTCACGAGTCGCAGGTTATGCGCAGTGCTGATGTAGTATCGGTCTCCGATGTAATCGCCGCCAGTCAGTCAATCAGTCCTTCACACGTGCCACAGCTCGGATAGCAGGAAAATGGCTGGGCTTGTAACTGCGGTAAAGAGCAGAAACTGGTGAGTACGATGCAAACTGTTTTCGCCGCTGCTGCCAAGGGGGGTTATACGGAAAGCACTGCTATTTTTGTAGCCAGTAACATGTCACAAGGCGCAGGTCACGAGTGGCAGGTTATGCGTAGTGCTGATGTAGTATCGGTCTCCGATGTAATCGTCACCAGTCAGTTAACCAGTCCTCCACACGTGCCACAGCTCGGAGAGCAGGAAAATGGCTGGGCTTGTAACTGCGGTAAAGAGCAGAAACTGATGAGTGCGATGCAAACTGTTTTCACCGCTGCTGCCAAGTGGGGGTTAGACGGAAAGCACAGCTCTTTTTGTAGCCAGTAACAGGTCACGAGTCGCTGGTTATGCGCAGTGCTGATGTAGTATCGGTCTCCGATGTAATCGCCGCCAGTCAGTCAATCAGTCCTTCACACGTGCCACAGCTCGGATAGCAGGAAAATGGCTGGGCTTGTAACTGCGGTAAAGAGCAGAAACTGATGAGTACGATGCAAACTGTTTTCGCCGCTGGGACCAAGTGGGGGTTAGACGGAAAACACAGCTCTTTTTGTAACCAGTAACAGGTCACGAGGCGCAGGTCACGAGTCGCATGCTATGCGCAGTGCTGATGTAGTATCGGTTTCCGATATAATCGCCGCCAGTCAGTGAATCAGTCCTTCACACGTGCCACAGCTCGGATAGCAGTGAAATGGCTGGGCTTGTAACTGCGGTAAAGAGCAGAAACTGATGAGTACGATGCACACTGTTTTCGCCGCTGCTGCCAAGTGGGGGTTAGACGGAAAGCACAACTCTTTTTGTAGCCAGTAACAGGTCACGAGTAGCAGGTTATGCGCAGTGCTGATGGAGTATCGGTCTCCAAAGTAATCGCCGCCAGTCAGTCAATCAGTCCTTCACACGTGCCACAGCTCGGATAGCAGGAAAATGGCTGGGCTTGTAACTGCGGTAAAGAGCAGAAACTGGTGAGTTCAATGCAAACTGTTTTCGCCGCTGCTGCCAAGCGGGGGTTAGACGGAAAGCACAGCTCTTTTTGTAGCCAGTAACAGGTCACAAGGCGCAGGTCACGAGTCGCAGGTGATGCGCAGTGCTGATGTAGTTTCGGTCTCCGATGTAATCGCCGCCAGTCAGTCAATCAGTCCTTCACACATGCCACAGCTCGGATAGCAGGAAAATGGCTGGGCTTGTAACTGCGGTAAAGAGCAGAAACTGATGAGTACGATGCAAACTGTTTTCGCCGCTGCTGCCAAGTGGGGGTTAGACGGAAAGCACAGCTCTTCTTGTAGCCAGTAACAGGTCACGAGTCGCAGGTTATGCGCAGTGCTGATGTAGTATCGGTTTCCGATGTAATCGCGCCAGTCAGTCAATTAGTCCTTCACACGTGCCACAGCTTGGATAGCAGGAAAATGGCTGGGCTTGTAACTGCGGTAAAGAGCAGAAACTGATGAGTACGATGCAAAATGTTTTCGCCGCTGGGACCAAGTGGGGGTTAGACGGAAAACACAGCTCTTTTTGTAGCCAGTAACAAGTCACGAGGCGCAGGTCACGAGTCGCATGCTATGCGCAGTGCTGATATAATATCGGTTTCCGATATAATCGCCACCAGTCAGTGAATCAGTCCTTCACACGTGCCACAGCTCGGATAGCAGGAAAATGGCTGGGCTTGTAACTGCGGTAAAGAGCAGAAACTGGTGAGTACGATGCAAACTGTTTTCGCCGCTGCTGCCAAGGGGGGGTTAGACGGAAAGCACAGCTATTTTTGTAGTCAGTAACAGGTCACAAGGCGCAGGTCACGAGTGGCAGGTTATGCGCAGTGCTGATGCATTATCGATTTCCGATGTAATCCTCACCAGTCAGTTAACCAGTCCTCCACACGTGCCACAGCTCGGATAGCAGGAAAATGGCTGGGCTTGTAAGTGCGGTAAAGAGCAGAAACTGGTGAGTACGATGCAAACTGTTTTCGCCGCTGCTGCCAAGTGGGGGTTAGACGGAAAGCACAGCTCTTTTTGTAGCCAGTAACAGGTCACGAGTCGCAGGTTATGCGCAGTGCTTTTGTAGTATCGGTCTCCGATGTAATCGCCGCCAGTCAGTCAATCAGTCCTTCACGCGTGTCACACCTCGGATAACAGGAAAATGGCCGGGCTTGTAACTGCGGTAAAAAACAGAAACTGATGAGTACGATGCAAACTGTTTTCGCCGCTGGGACCAAGTGGGGGTTAGACGGAAAGTACAGCTCTTTTTGTAGCCAGTAACAGGTCACGAGGCGCAGGTCACGAGTCGCATGCTATGCGCAGTGCTGATGTAGTATCGGTTTCCGATATAATCGCCGCCAGTCAGTGAATCAGTCCTTCACACGTGCCACAGCTCGGATAGCAGGGAAATGGCAGGGCTTGTAACTGCGGTAAAGAGCAGAAACTGATGAGTACGGTGCAAACTGTTGTCGCCGCTGCTGCCAAGTGGGGGTTAGACGGAAAGCACAACTCTTTTTGTAGCCAGTAACAGGTCACGAGTCGCAGGTTATGCGCAGTGCTGATGTAGTATCGGTCTCCGATGTAATCGCCGCCAGTCAGTCAATCAGTCCTTCACACGTGCCACAGCTCAAATAGCAGGAAAATGGCTGGGCTTGTAACTGCGGTAAAGAGCAGAAACTGGTGAGTACGATGCAAACTGTTTTCGCCACTGCTGCCAAGGGGGGCTATACGGAAATCCCAGCTATTTTTGTAGCCAGTAACATGTCACAAGGCGCAGGTCACGAGTGGCAGGTTATGCGCAGTGCTGATGTAGTATCGGACTCCGATGTAATCGTCACCATTCAGTTAACCAGTCCTCCACACGTGCCACAGCTCGGATTGCAGGAAAATGGCTGGGCTTGTAACTGCGGTAAAGAGCAGAAACTGATGAGTACGATGCAAACTGTTTTCGCCGCTGCTGCCAAGTGGGGTTTAGACGGAAAGCACAGCTCTTTTTGTAGCCAGTAACAGGTCACGAGTCGCAGGTTATGCGCAGTGCTGATGTAGTATCGGTCTCCAATGTAATCGCCGCCAGTCAGTCAATCAGTCCTTCACACGTGCCACAGCTCGGATAGCAGGAAAATGGCTGGGCTTGTAACTGCGGTAAAGAGCAGAAACTGATGAGTACGATGCAAACTGTTTTCGCCGCTGCTGCCAAGTGGGGGTTAGACGGAAAGCACAGCTCTTCTTGTAGCCAGTAACAGGTCACGAGTCGCAGGTTATGCGCAGTGCTGATGTAGTATCGGTTTCCGATGTAATCGCGCCAGTCAGTCAATTAGTCCTTCACACGTGCCACAGCTTGGATAGCAGGAAAATGGCTGGGCTTGTAACTGCGGTAAAGAGCAGAAACTGATGAGTACGATGCAAAATGTTTTCGCCGCTGGGACCAAGTGGGGGTTAGACGGAAAACACAGCTCTTTTTGTAGCCAGTAACAAGTCACGAGGCGCAGGTCACGAGTCGCATGCTATGCGCAGTGCTGATATAATATCGGTTTCCGATATAATCGCCGCCAGTCAGTGAATCAGTCCTTCACACGTGCCACAGCTCGGATAGCAGGAAAATGGCTGGGCTTGTAACTGCGGTAAAGAGCAGAAACTGGTGAGTACGATGCAAACTGTTTTCGCCGCTGCTGCCAAGGGGGGGGGTTAGACGGAAAGCACAGCTATTTTTGTAGCCAGTAACAGGTCACAAGGCGCAGGTCACGAGTGGCAGGTTATGCGCAGTGCTGATGTATTATCGATTTCCGATGTAATCCTCACCAGTCAGTTAACCAGTCCTCCACACGTGCCACAGCTCGGATAGCAGGAAAATGGCTGGGCTTGTAACTGCGGTAAAGAGCAGAAACTGGTGAGTACGATGCAAACTGTTTTCGCCGCTGCTGCCAAGTGGGGGTTAGACGGAAAGCACAGCTCTTTTTGTAGCCAGTAACAGGTCACGAGTCGCAGGTTATGCGCAGTGCATTTGTAGTATCGGTCTCCGATGTAATCGCCGCCAGTCAGTCAATCAGTCCTTCACGCGTGTCACACCTCGGATAGCAGGAAAATGGCCGGGCTTGTAACTGCGGTAAAAAACAGAAACTGATGAGTTCGATGCAAACTGTTTTCGCCGCTGGGACCAAGTGGGGGCTATACGGAAAGCCCAGCTATTTTTGTAGCCAGTAACATGTCACAAGGCGCAGGTCACGAGTGGCAGGTTATGCGCAGTGCTGATGTAGTATCGGTCTCCGATGTAGTCGTCACCATTCAGTTAACCAGTCCTCCACACGTGCCACAGCTCGGATAGCAGTAAAATGGCTGGGCTTGTAACTGCGGTAAAGAGCAGAAACTGATGAGTACGATGCAAATTGTTTTCGCCGCTGCTGCCAAGTGGGGGTTAGACGGAAAGCACAGCTCTTTTTGTAGCCACTAACAGGTCACGAGTCGCAGGTTATGCGCAGTGCTGATGTAGTATCGGTCTCCGATGTAATCGCCGCCAGTCAGTCAATCAGTCCTTCACACGTGCCACAGCTCGGATAGCAGGAAAATGGCTGGGCTTGTAACTGCGGTAAAGAGCAGAAACTGGGGAGTACGATGCAAACTGTTTTCGCCGCTGCTGCCAAGGGGGGTTATACGGAAAGCACAGCTATTTTTGTAGCCAGTAACGTGTCACAAGGCGCAGGTCACGAGTGCCAGGTTATGCGCAGTGCTGATGTAGTATCGGTCTCCGATGTAATCGTCACCATTCAGTTAACCAGTCCTCCACACGTGCCACAGCTCGGATAGCAGGAAAATGGCTAGGCTTGTAACTGCGGTAAAGAGAAGAAACTGATGAGTACGATGCAAACTGTTTTCGCCGCTGCTGCCAAGTGGGGGTTAGACGGAAAGCACAGCTCTTTTTGTAGCCAGTAACAGGTCACGAGTCGCAGGTTATGCGCAGTGCTGATGTAGTATCGGTCTCCGATGTAATCGCCGCCAGTCAGTCAATCAGTCCTTCACACGTGCCACAGCTCGGATAGCAGGAAAATGGCTGGGCTTGTAACTGCGGTAAAGAGCAGAAACTGGTGAGTACGATGCAAACTGTTTTCGCCGCTGCTGCCAAGGGGGGTTATACGGAAAGCACAGCTATTTTTGTAGCCAGTAACATGTCACAAGGCGCAGGTCACGAGTGGCAGGTTATGCGTAGTGCTGATGTAGTATCGGTCTCCGATGTAATCGTCACCAGTCAGTTAACCAGTCCTCCACACGTGCCACAGCTCGGAGAGCAGGAAAATGGCTGGGCTTGTAACTGCGGTAAAGAGCAGAAACTGATGAGTGCGATGCAAACTGTTTTCGCCGCTGCTGCCAAGTGGGGGTTAGACGGAAAGCACAGCTTTTTTTGTAGCCAGTAACAGGTCACGAGTCGCTGGTTATGCGCAGTGCTGATGTAGTATCGGTCTCCGATGTAATCGCCGCCAGTCAGTCAATCAGTCCTTCACACGTGCCACAGCTCGGATAGCAGGAAAATGGCTGGGCTTGTAACTGCGGTAAAGAGCAGAAACTGGTGAGTACAATGCAAACTGTTTTCGCCGCTGCTGCCAAGCGGGGGTTAGACGGAAAGCACAGCTCTTTTTGTAGCCAGTAACAGGTCACAAGGCGCAGGTCACGAGTCGCAGGTGATGCGCAGTGCTGATGTAGTTTCGGTCTTCGATGTAATCGCCGCCAGTCAGTCAATCAGTCCTTCACACATGCCACAGCTCGGATAGCAGGAAAATGGCTGGGCTTGTAACTGCGGTAAAGAGCAGAAACTGGTGAGTACGATGCAAACTGTTTTCGCCGCTGCTGCCAAGGGGGGGGGGGGGGGGGGGGTTAGACGGAAAGCACAGCTATTTTTGTAGCCAGTAACAGGTCACAAGTCGCAGGTCACGAGTGGCAGGTTATGCGCAGTGCTGATGTATTATCGATTTCCGATGTAATCGTCACCAGTCAGTTAACCAGTCCTCCACACGTGCCACAGCTCGGATAGCAGGAAAATGGCTGGGCTTGTAACTGCGGTAAAGAGCAGAAACTGGTGAGTACGATGCAAACTGTTTTCGCCGCTGCTGCCAAGTGGGGGTTAGACGGAAAGCACAGCTCTTTTTGTAGCCAGTAACAGGTCACGAGTCGCAGGTTATGCGCAGTGCTTTTGTAGTATCGGTCTCCGATGTAATCGCCGCCAGTCAGTCAATCAGTCCTTCACGCGTGTCACACCTCGGATAGCAGGAAAATGGCCGGGCTTGTAACTGCGGTAAAAAACAGAAACTGATGAGTACGATGCAAACTGTTTTCGCCGCTGGGACCAAGTGGGGGCTATACGGAAAGCCCAGCTATTTTTGTAGCCAGTAACATGTCACAAGGCGCAGGTCACGAGTGGCAGGTTATGCGCAGTGCTGATGTAGTATCGGTCTCCGATGTAATCGTCACCATTCAGTTAACCAGTCCTCCACACGTGCCACAGCTCGGATAGCAGGAAAATGGCTGGGCTTGTAACTGCGGTAAAGAGCAGAAACTGATGAGTACGATGCAAACTGTTTTCGCCGCTGCTGCCAAGTGGGGGTTAGACGGAAAGCACAGCTCTTTTTGTAGCCACTAACAGGTCACGAGTCGCAGGTTATGCGCAGTGCTGATGTAGTAGCGGTCTCCGATGTAATCGCCGCCAGTCAATCAATCAGTCCTTCACACGTGCCACAGCTCGGATAGCAGGAAAATGGCTGGGCTTGTAACTGCGGTAAAGAGCAGAAACTGGTGAGTACGATGCAAACTGTTTTCGCCGCTGCTGCCAAGGGGGGTTATACGGAAAGCACTGCTATTTTTGTAGCCAGTAACATGTCACAAGGCGCAGGTCACGAGTGGCAGGTTATGCGTAGTGCTGATGTAGTATCGGTCTCCGATGTAATCGTCACCAGTCAGTTAACCAGTCCACCACACGTGCCACAGCTCGGAGAGCAGGAAAATGGCTGGGCTTGTAACTGCGGTAAAGAGCAGAAACTGATGAGTGCGATGCAAACTGTTTTCGCCGCTGCTGCCAAGTGGGGGTTAGACGGAAAGCACAGCTCTTTTTGTAGCCAGTAACAGGTCACGAGTCGCTGGTTATGCGCAGTGCTGATGTAGTATCGGTCTCCGATGTAATCGCCGCCAGTCAGTCAATCAGTCCTTCACACGTGCCACAGCTCGGATAGCAGGAAAATGGCTGGGCTTGTAACTGCGGTAAAGAGCAGAAACTGATAAGTACGATGCAAACTGTTTTCGCCGCTGGGACCAAGTGGGGGTTAGACGGAAAACACAGCTCTTTTTGTAGCCAGTAACAGGTCACGAGGCGCAGGTCACGAGTCGCATGCTATGCGCAGTGCTGATGTAGTATCGGTTTCCGATATAATCGCCGCCAGTCAGTGAATCAGTCCTTCACACGTGCCACAGCTCGGATAGCAGTGAAATGGCTGGGCTTGTAACTGCGGTAAAGAGCAGAAACTGATGAGTACGATGCAAACTGTTTTCGCCGCTGCTGCCAAGTGGGGGTTAGACGGAAAGCACAACTCTTTTTGTAGCCAGTAACAGGTCACGAGTAGCAGGTTATGCGCAGTGCTGATGGAGTATCGGTCTCCAAAGTAATCGCCGCCAGTCAGTCAATCAGTCCTTCACACGTGCCACAGCTCGGATAGCAGGAAAATGGCTGGGCTTGTAACTGCGGTAAAGAGCAGAAACTGGTGAGTTCAATGCAAACTGTTTTCGCCGCTGCTGCCAAGCGGGGGTTAGACGGAAAGCACAGCTCTTTTTGTAGCCAGTAACAGGTCACAAGGCGCAAATCACGAGTCGCAGGTGATGCGCAGTGCTGATGTAGTTTCGGTCTCCGATGTAATCGCCGCCAGTCAGTCAATCAGTCCTTCACACATGCCACAGCTCGGATAGCAGGAAAATGGCTGGGCTTGTAACTGCGGTAAAGAGCAGAAACTGATGAGTACGATGCAAACTGTTTTCGCCGCTGCTGCCAAGTGGGGGTTAGACGGAAAGCACAGCTCTTCTTGTAGCCAGTAACAGGTCACGAGTCGCAGGTTATGCGCAGTGCTGATGTAGTATCGGTTTCCGATGTAATCGCGCCAGTCAGTCAATTAGTCCTTCACACGTGCCACAGCTTGGATAGCAGGAAAATGGCTGGGCTTGTAACTGCGGTAAAGAGCAGAAACTGATGAGTACGATGCAAAATGTTTTCGCCGCTGGGACCAAGTGGGGGTTAGACGGAAAACACAGCTCTTTTTGTAGCCAGTAACAAGTCACGAGGCGCAGGTCACGAGTCGCATGCTATGCGCAGTGCTGATATAATATCGGTTTCCGATATAATCGCCACCAGTCAGTGAATCAGTCCTTCACACGTGCCACAGCTCGGATAGCAGGAAAATGGCTGGGCTTGTAACTGCGGTAAAGAGCAGAAACTGGTGAGTACGATGCAAACTGTTTTCGCCGCTGCTGCCAAGGGGGGATTAGACGGAAAGCACAGCTATTTTTGTAGCCAGTAACAGGTCACAAGGCGCAGGTGACGAGTGGCAGGTTATGCGCGGTGCTGATGCATTATCGATTTCCGATGTAATCCTCACCAGTCAGTTAACCAGTCCTCCACACGTGCCACAGCTCGGATAGCAGGAAAATGGCTGGGCTTGTAACTGCGGTAAAGAGCAGAAACTGGTGAGTACGATGCAAACTGTTTTCGCCGCTGCTGCCAAGTGGGGGTTAGACGGAAAGCACAGCTCTTTTTGTAGCCAGTAACAGGTCACGAGTCGCAGGTTATGCGCAGTGCTTTTGTAGTATCGGTCTCCAAAGTAATCGCCGCCAGTCAGTCAATCAGTCCTTCACACGTGCCACAGCTCGGATAGCAGGAAAATGGCTGGGCTTGTAACTGCGGTAAAGAGCAGAAACTGGTGAGTTCAATGCAAACTGTTTTCGCCGCTGCTGCCAAGCGGGGGTTAGACGGAAAGCACAGCTCTTTTTGTAGTCAGTAACAGGTCACAAGGCGCAGGTCACGAGTCGCAGGTGATGCGCAGTGCTGATGTAGTTTCGGTCTCCGATGTAATCGTCACCAGTCAGTTAACCAGTCCTCCACACGTGCCACAGCTCGGATAGCAGGAAAATGGCTGGGCTTGTAACTGCGGTAAAGAGCAGAAAGTGATGAGTACGATGCAAACTGTTTTCGCCGCTGCTGCCAAGTGGGGGTTAGACGGAAAGCACAGCTCTTTTTGTAGCCAGTAACAGGTCACGAGTCGCTGGTTATGCGCAGTGCTGATGTAGTATCGGTCTCCGATGTAATCGCCGCCAGTCAGTCAATCAGTCCTTCACACGTGCCACAGCTCGGATAGCAGGAAAATGGCTGGGCTTGTAACTGCGGTAAAGAGCAGAAACTGGTGAGTACGATGCAAACTGTTTTCGCCGCTGCTGCCAAGGGGGGTTATACGGAAAGCCCAGCTATTTTTGTAGCCAGTAACATGTCACAAGGCGCAGGTCACGAGTGCCAGGTTATGCGCAGTGCTGATGTAGTATTGGTCTCCGATGTAATCGTCACCATTCAGTTAACCAGTCCTCCACACGTGCCACAGCTCGGATAGCAGGAAAATGGCTGGGCTTGTAACTGCGGTAAAGAGCAGAAACTGATGAGTACGATGCAAACTTTTTTCGCCGCTGCTGCCAAGTGGGGGTTAGACGGAAAGCACAGCTCTTTTTGTAGCCAGTAACAGGTCACGAGTCGCAGGTTATGCGCAGTGCTGATGTAGTATCGGTCTCCGATGTAATCGCTGCCAGTCAGTCAAACAGTCCTTCACACGTGCCACAGCTCGGATAGCAGGAAAATGGCTGGGCTTGTAACTGCGGTAAAGAGCAGAAACTGGTGAGTACGATGCAAACTGTTTTCGCCGCTGCTGCCAAGGGGGGTTATACGGAAAGCACTGCTATTTTTGTAGCCAGTAACATGTCACAAGGCGCAGGTCACGAGTGGCAGGTTATGCGTAGTGCTGATGTAGTATCGGTCTCCGATGTAATCGTCACCAGTCAGTTAACCAGTCCTCCACACGTGCCACAGCTCGGAGAGCAGGAAAATGGCTGGGCTTGTAACTGCGGTAAAGAGCAGAAACTGATGAGTGCGATGCAAACTGTTTTCGCCGCTGCTGCCAAGTGGGGGTTAGACGGAAAGCACAGCTCTTTTTGTAGCCAGTAACAGGTCACGAGTCGCTGGTTATGCGCAGTGCTGATGTAGTATCGGTCTCCGATGTAATCGCCGCCAGTCAGTCAATCAGTCCTTCACACGTGCCACAGCTCGGATAGCAGGAAAATGGCTGGGCTTGTAACTGCGGTAAAGAGCAGAAACTGATAAGTACGATGCAAACTGTTTTCGCCGCTGGGACCAAGTGGGGGTTAGACGGAAAACACAGCTCTTTTTGTAGCCAGTAACAGGTCACGAGGCGCAGGTCACGAGTCGCATGCTATGCGCAGTGCTGATGTAGTATCGGTTTCCGATATAATCGCCGCCAGTCAGTGAATCAGTCCTTCACACGTGCCACAGCTCGGATAGCAGTGAAATGGCTGGGCTTGTAACTGCGGTAAAGAGCAGAAACTGATGAGTACGATGCAAACTGTTTTCGCCGCTGCTGCAAAGTGGGGGTTAGACGGAAAGCACAACTCTTTTTGTAGCCAGTAACAGGTCACGAGTAGCAGGTTATGCGCAGTGCTGATGGAGTATCGGTCTCCAAAGTAATCGCCGCCAGTCAGTCAATCAGTCCTTCACACGTGCCACAGCTCGGATAGCAGGAAAATGGCTGGGCTTGTAACTGCGGTAAAGAGCAGAAACTGGTGAGTTCAATGCAAACTGTTTTCGCCGCTGCTGCCAAGCGGGGGTTAGACGGAAAGCACAGCTCTTTTTGTAGCCAGTAACAGGTCACAAGGCGCAAATCACGAGTCGCAGGTGATGCGCAGTGCTGATGTAGTTTCGGTCTCCGATGTAATCGCCGCCAGTCAGTCAATCAGTCCTTCACACATGCCACAGCTCGGATAGCAGGAAAATGGCTGGGCTTGTAACTGCGGTAAAGAGCAGAAACTGATGAGTACGATGCAAACTGTTTTCGCCGCTGCTGCCAAGTGGGGGTTAGACGGAAAGCACAGCTCTTCTTGTAGCCAGTAACAGGTCACGAGTCGCAGGTTATGCGCAGTGCTGATGTAGTATCGGTTTCCGATGTAATCGCGCCAGTCAGTCAATTAGTCCTTCACACGTGCCACAGCTTGGATAGCAGGAAAATGGCTGGGCTTGTAACTGCGGTAAAGAGCAGAAACTGATGAGTACGATGCAAAATGTTTTCGCCGCTGGGACCAAGTGGGGGTTAGACGGAAAACACAGCTCTTTTTGTAGCCAGTAACAAGTCACGAGGCGCAGGTCACGAGTCGCATGCTATGCGCAGTGCTGATATAATATCGGTTTCCGATATAATCGCCACCAGTCAGTGAATCAGTCCTTCACACGTGCCACAGCTCGGATAGCAGGAAAATGGCTGGGCTTGTAACTGCGGTAAAGAGCAGAAACTGGTGAGTACGATGCAAACTGTTTTCGCCGCTGCTGCCAAGGGGGGGTTAGACGGAAAGCACAGCTATTTTTGTAGCCAGTAACAGGTCACAAGGCGCAGGTCACGAGTGGCAGGTTATGCGCAGTGCTGATGCATTATCGATTTCCGATGTAATCCTCACCAGTCAGTTAACCAGTCCTCCACACGTGCCACAGCTCGGATAGCAGGAAAATGGCTGGGCTTGTAACTGCGGTAAAGAGCAGAAACTGGTGAGTACGATGCAAACTGTTTTCGCCGCTGCTGCCAAGTGGGGGTTAGACGGAAAGCACAGCTCTTTTTGTAGCCAGTAACAGGTCACGAGTCGCAGGTTATGCGCAGTGCTTTTGTAGTATCGGTCTCCAAAGTAATCGCCGCCAGTCAGTCAATCAGTCCTTCACACGTGCCACAGCTCGGATAGCAGGAAAATGGCTGGGCTTGTAACTGCGGTAAAGAGCAGAAACTGGTGAGTTCAATGCAAACTGTTTTCGCCGCTGCTGCCAAGCGGGGGTTAGACGGAAAGCACAGCTCTTTTTGTAGCCAGTAACAGGTCACAAGGCGCAGGTCACGAGTCGCAGGTGATGCGCAGTGCTGATGTAGTTTCGGTCTCCGATGTAACAGCCGCCAGTCAGTCAATCAGTCCTTCACACATGCCACAGCTCGGATAGCAGGAAAATGGCTGGGCTTGTAACTGCGGTAAAGAGCAGAAACTGATGAGTACGATGCAAACTGTTTTCGCCGCTGCTGCCAAGTGGGGGTTAGACGGAAAGCACAGCTCTTCTTGTAGCCAGTAACAGGTCACGAGTCGCAGGTTATGCGCAGTGCTGATGTAGTATCGGTTTCCGATGTAATCGCGCCAGTCAGTCAATTAGTCCTTCACACGTGCCACAGCTTGGATAGCAGGAAAATGGCTGGGCTTGTAACTGCGGTAAAGAGCAGAAACTGGTGAGTACGATGCAAACTGTTTTCGCCGCTGCTGCCAAGGGGGGGTTAGACGGAAAGCACAGCTATTTTTGTAGCCAGTAACAGGTCACAAGGCGCAGGTCACGAGTGGCAGGTTATGCGCAGTGCTGATGCATTATCGATTTCCGATGTAATCCTCACCAGTCAGTTAACCAGTCCTCCACACGTGCCACAGCTCGGATAGCAGGAAAATGGCTGGGCTTGTAACTGCGGTAAAGAGCAGAAACTGGTGAGTACGATGCAAACTGTTTTCGCCGCTGCTGCCAAGTGGGGGTTAGACGGAAAGCACAGCTCTTTTTGTAGCCAGTAACAGGTCACGAGTCGCAGGTTATGCGCAGTGCTTTTGTAGTATCGGTCTCCGATGTAATCGCCGCCAGTCAGTCAATCAGTCCTTCACGCGTGTCACACCTCGGATAACAGGAAAACGGCCGGGCTTGTAACTGCGGTAAAAAACAGAAACTGATGAGTACGATGCAAACTGTTTTCGCCGCTGGGACCAAGTGGGGGTTAGACGGAAAGTACAGCTCTTTTTGTAGCCAGTAACAGGTCACGAGGCGCAGGTCACGAGTCGCATGCTATGCGCAGTGCTGATGTAGTATCGGTTTCCGATATAATCGCCGCCAGTCAGTGAATCAGTCCTTCACACGTGCCACAGCTCGGATAGCAGGGAAATGGCAGGGCTTGTAACTGCGGTAAAGAGCAGAAACTGATGAGTACGGTGCAAACTGTTGTCGCCGCTGCTGCCAAGTGGGGGTTAGACGGAAAGCACAGCTCTTTTTGTAGCCAGTAACAGGTCACGAGTCGCTGGTTATGCGCAGTGCTGATGTAGTATCGGTCTCCGATGTAATCGCCGCCAGTCAGTCAATCAGTCCTTCACACGTGCCACAGCTCGGATAGCAGGAAAATGGCTGGGCTTGTAACTGCGGTAAAGAGCAGAAACTGGTGAGTACGATGCAAACTGTTTTCGCCGCTGCTGCCAAGGGGGGTTATACGGAAAGCCCAGCTATTTTTGTAGCCAGTAACATGTCACAAGGCGCAGGTCACGAGTGCCAGGTTATGCGCAGTGCTGATGTAGTATTGGTCTCCGATGTAATCGTCACCATTCAGTTAACCAGTCCTCCACACGTGCCACAGCTCGGATAGCAGGAAAATGGCTGGGCTTGTAACTGCGGTAAAGAGCAGAAACTGATGAGTACGATGCAAACTTTTTTCGCCGCTGCTGCCAAGTGGGGGTTAGACGGAAAGCACAGCTCTTTTTGTAGCCAGTAACAGGTCACGAGTCGCAGGTTATGCGCAGTGCTGATGTAGTATCGGTCTCCGATGTAATCGCTGCCAGTCAGTCAAACAGTCCTTCACACGTGCCACAGCTCGGATAGCAGGAAAATGGCTGGGCTTGTAACTGCGGTAAAGAGCAGAAACTGGTGAGTACGATGCAAACTGTTTTCGCCGCTGCTGCCAAGGGGGGTTATACGGAAAGCACTGCTATTTTTGTAGCCAGTAACATGTCACAAGGCGCAGGTCACGAGTGGCAGGTTATGCGTAGTGCTGATGTAGTATCGGTCTCCGATGTAATCGTCACCAGTCAGTTAACCAGTCCTCCACACGTGCCACAGCTCGGAGAGCAGGAAAATGGCTGGGCTTGTAACTGCGGTAAAGAGCAGAAACTGATGAGTGCGATGCAAACTGTTTTCGCCGCTGCTGCCAAGTGGGGGTTAGACGGAAAGCACAGCTCTTTTTGTAGCCAGTAACAGGTCACGAGTCGCTGGTTATGCGCAGTGCTGATGTAGTATCGGTCTCCGATGTAATCGCCGCCAGTCAGTCAATCAGTCCTTCACACGTGCCACAGCTCGGATAGCAGGAAAATGGCTGGGCTTGTAACTGCGGTAAAGAGCAGAAACTGATAAGTACGATGCAAACTGTTTTCGCCGCTGGGACCAAGTGGGGGTTAGACGGAAAACACAGCTCTTTTTGTAGCCAGTAACAGGTCACGAGGCGCAGGTCACGAGTCGCATGCTATGCGCAGTGCTGATGTAGTATCGGTTTCCGATATAATCGCCGCCAGTCAGTGAATCAGTCCTTCACACGTGCCACAGCTCGGATAGCAGTGAAATGGCTGGGCTTGTAACTGCGGTAAAGAGCAGAAACTGATGAGTACGATGCAAACTGTTTTCGCCGCTGCTGCAAAGTGGGGGTTAGACGGAAAGCACAACTCTTTTTGTAGCCAGTAACAGGTCACGAGTAGCAGGTTATGCGCAGTGCTGATGGAGTATCGGTCTCCAAAGTAATCGCCGCCAGTCAGTCAATCAGTCCTTCACACGTGCCACAGCTCGGATAGCAGGAAAATGGCTGGGCTTGTAACTGCGGTAAAGAGCAGAAACTGGTGAGTTCAATGCAAACTGTTTTCGCCGCTGCTGCCAAGCGGGGGTTAGACGGAAAGCACAGCTCTTTTTGTAGCCAGTAACAGGTCACAAGGCGCAAATCACGAGTCGCAGGTGATGCGCAGTGCTGATGTAGTTTCGGTCTCCGATGTAATCGCCGCCAGTCAGTCAATCAGTCCTTCACACATGCCACAGCTCGGATAGCAGGAAAATGGCTGGGCTTGTAACTGCGGTAAAGAGCAGAAACTGATGAGTACGATGCAAACTGTTTTCGCCGCTGCTGCCAAGTGGGGGTTAGACGGAAAGCACAGCTCTTCTTGTAGCCAGTAACAGGTCACGAGTCGCAGGTTATGCGCAGTGCTGATGTAGTATCGGTTTCCGATGTAATCGCGCCAGTCAGTCAATTAGTCCTTCACACGTGCCACAGCTTGGATAGCAGGAAAATGGCTGGGCTTGTAACTGCGGTAAAGAGCAGAAACTGATGAGTACGATGCAAAATGTTTTCGCCGCTGGGACCAAGTGGGGGTTAGACGGAAAACACAGCTCTTTTTGTAGCCAGTAACAAGTCACGAGGCGCAGGTCACGAGTCGCATGCTATGCGCAGTGCTGATATAATATCGGTTTCCGATATAATCGCCACCAGTCAGTGAATCAGTCCTTCACACGTGCCACAGCTCGGATAGCAGGAAAATGGCTGGGCTTGTAACTGCGGTAAAGAGCAGAAACTGGTGAGTACGATGCAAACTGTTTTCGCCGCTGCTGCCAAGGGGGGGTTAGACGGAAAGCACAGCTATTTTTGTAGCCAGTAACAGGTCACAAGGCGCAGGTCACGAGTGGCAGGTTATGCGCAGTGCTGATGCATTATCGATTTCCGATGTAATCCTCACCAGTCAGTTAACCAGTCCTCCACACGTGCCACAGCTCGGATAGCAGGAAAATGGCTGGGCTTGTAACTGCGGTAAAGAGCAGAAACTGGTGAGTACGATGCAAACTGTTTTCGCCGCTGCTGCCAAGTGGGGGTTAGACGGAAAGCACAGCTCTTTTTGTAGCCAGTAACAGGTCACGAGTCGCAGGTTATGCGCAGTGCTTTTGTAGTATCGGTCTCCAAAGTAATCGCCGCCAGTCAGTCAATCAGTCCTTCACACGTGCCACAGCTCGGATAGCAGGAAAATGGCTGGGCTTGTAACTGCGGTAAAGAGCAGAAACTGGTGAGTTCAATGCAAACTGTTTTCGCCGCTGCTGCCAAGCGGGGGTTAGACGGAAAGCACAGCTCTTTTTGTAGCCAGTAACAGGTCACAAGGCGCAGGTCACGAGTCGCAGGTGATGCGCAGTGCTGATGTAGTTTCGGTCTCCGATGTAACAGCCGCCAGTCAGTCAATCAGTCCTTCACACATGCCACAGCTCGGATAGCAGGAAAATGGCTGGGCTTGTAACTGCGGTAAAGAGCAGAAACTGATGAGTACGATGCAAACTGTTTTCGCCGCTGCTGCCAAGTGGGGGTTAGACGGAAAGCACAGCTCTTCTTGTAGCCAGTAACAGGTCACGAGTCGCAGGTTATGCGCAGTGCTGATGTAGTATCGGTTTCCGATGTAATCGCGCCAGTCAGTCAATTAGTCCTTCACACGTGCCACAGCTTGGATAGCAGGAAAATGGCTGGGCTTGTAACTGCGGTAAAGAGCAGAAACTGGTGAGTACGATGCAAACTGTTTTCGCCGCTGCTGCCAAGGGGGGGTTAGACGGAAAGCACAGCTATTTTTGTAGCCAGTAACAGGTCACAAGGCGCAGGTCACGAGTGGCAGGTTATGCGCAGTGCTGATGCATTATCGATTTCCGATGTAATCCTCACCAGTCAGTTAACCAGTCCTCCACACGTGCCACAGCTCGGATAGCAGGAAAATGGCTGGGCTTGTAACTGCGGTAAAGAGCAGAAACTGGTGAGTACGATGCAAACTGTTTTCGCCGCTGCTGCCAAGTGGGGGTTAGACGGAAAGCACAGCTCTTTTTGTAGCCAGTAACAGGTCACGAGTCGCAGGTTATGCGCAGTGCTTTTGTAGTATCGGTCTCCGATGTAATCGCCGCCAGTCAGTCAATCAGTCCTTCACGCGTGTCACACCTCGGATAACAGGAAAACGGCCGGGCTTGTAACTGCGGTAAAAAACAGAAACTGATGAGTACGATGCAAACTGTTTTCGCCGCTGGGACCAAGTGGGGGTTAGACGGAAAGTACAGCTCTTTTTGTAGCCAGTAACAGGTCACGAGGCGCAGGTCACGAGTCGCATGCTATGCGCAGTGCTGATGTAGTATCGGTTTCCGATATAATCGCCGCCAGTCAGTGAATCAGTCCTTCACACGTGCCACAGCTCGGATAGCAGGGAAATGGCAGGGCTTGTAACTGCGGTAAAGAGCAGAAACTGATGAGTACGGTGCAAACTGTTGTCGCCGCTGCTGCCAAGTGGGGGTTAGACGGAAAGCACAACTCTTTTTGTAGCCAGTAACAGGTCACGAGTCGCAGGTTATGCGCAGTGCTGATGTAGTATCGGTCTCCGATGTAATCGCCGCCAGTCAGTCAATCAGTCCTTCACACGTGCCACAGCTCAAATAGCAGGAAAATGGCTGGGCTTGTAACTGCGGTAAAGAGCAGAAACTGGTGAGTACGATGCAAACTGTTTTCGCCACTGCTGCCAAGGGGGGCTATACGGAAATCCCAGCTATTTTTGTAGCCAGTAACATGTCACAAGGCGCAGGTCACGAGTGGCAGGTTATGCGCAGTGCTGATGTAGTATCGGTCTCCGATGTAATCGTCACCATTCAGTTAACCAGTCCTCCACACGTCCCACAGCTCGGATAGCAGGAAAATGGCTGGGCTTGTAACTGCGGTAAAGAGCAGAAACTGATGAGTACGATGCAAACTGTTTTCGCCGCTGCTGCCAAGTGGGGGTTAGACGGAAAGCACAGCTCTTTTTGTAGCCAGTAACAGGTCACGAGTCGCAGGTTATGCGCAGTGCTGATGTAGTATCGGTCTCCGATGTAATCGCCGCCAGTCAGTCAATCAGTCCTTCACACGTGCCACAGCTCGGATAGCAGGAAAATGGCTGGGCTTGTAACTGCGGTAAAGAGCAGAAACTGGTGAGTACGATGCAAACTGTTTTCGCCGCTGCTGCCAAGGGGGGTTATACGGAAAGCACTGCTATTTTTGTAGCCAGTAACATGTCACAAGGCGCAGGTCACGAGTGGCAGGTTATGCGTAGTGCTGATGTAGTATCGGTCTCCGATGTAATCGTCACCAGTCAGTTAACCAGTCCTTCACACGTGCCACAGCTCGGATAGCAGGGAAATGGCTGGGCTTGTAACTGCGGTAAAGAGCAGAAACTGATGAGTACGATGCAAACTGTTTTCGCCGCTGCTGCCAAGTGGGGGTTAGACGGAAAGCACAACTCTTTTTGTAGCCAGTAACAGGTCACGAGTAGCAGGTTATGCGCAGTGCTGATGGAGTATCGGTCTCCGATGTAATCGCCGCCAGTCAGTCAATCAGTCCTTCACACGTGCCACAGCTCGGATAGCAGGAAAATGGCTGGGCTTGTAACTGCGGTAAAGAGCAGAAACTGGTGAGTACAATGCAAACTGTTTTCGCCGCTGCTGCCAAGCGGGGGTTAGACGGAAAGCACAGCTCTTTTTGTAGCCAGTAACAGGTCACAAGGCGCAGGTCACGAGTCGCAGGTGATGCGCAGTGCTGATTTAGTTTCGGTCTCCGATGTAATCGCCGCCAGTCAGTCAATCAGTCCTTCACACATGCCACAGCTCGGATAGCAGGAAAATGGCTGGGCTTGTAACTGCGGTAAAGAGCAGAAACTGATGAGTACGATGCAAACTGTTTTCGCCGCTGCTGCCAAGTGGGGGTTAGACGGAAAGCACAGCTCTTCTTGTAGCCAGTAACAGGTCACGAGTCGCAGGTTATGCGCAGTGCTGATGTAGTATCGGTTTCCGATGTAATCGCGCCAGTCAGTCAATTAGTCCTTCACACGTGCCACAGCTTGGATAGCAGGAAAATGGCTGGGCTTGTAACTGCGGTAAAGAGCAGAAACTGATGAGTACGATGCAAAATGTTTTCGCCGCTGGGACCAAGTGGGGGTTAGACGGAAAACACAGCTCTTTTTGTAGCCAGTAACAAGTCACGAGGCGCAGGTCACGAGTCGCATGCTATGCGCAGTGCTGATATAATATCGGTTTCCGATATAATCGCCACCAGTCAGTGAATCAGTCCTTCACACGTGCCACAGCTCGGATAGCAGGAAAATGGCTGGGCTTGTAACTGCGGTAAAGAGCAGAAACTGGTGAGTACGATGCAAACTGTTTTCGCCGCTGCTGCCAAGGGGGGGGTTAGACGGAAAGCACAGCTATTTTTGTAGCCAGTAACAGGTCACAAGGCGCAGGTCACGAGTGGCAGGTTATGCGCAGTGCTGATGCATTATCGATTTCCGATGTAATCCTCACCAGTCAGTTAACCAGTCCTCCACACGTGCCACAGCTCGGATAGCAGGAAAATGGCTGGGCTTGTAACTGCGGTAAAGAGCAGAAACTGGTGAGTACGATGCAAACTGTTTTCGCCGCTGCTGCCAAGTGGGGGTTAGACGGAAAGCACAGCTCTTTTTGTAGCCAGTAACAGGTCACGAGTCGCAGGTTATGCGCAGTGCTTTTGTAGTATCGGTCTCCGATGTAATCGCCGCCAGTCAGTCAATCAGTCCTTCACGCGTGTCACACCTCGGATAGCAGGAAAATGGCCGGGCTTGTAACTGCGGTAAAAAACAGAAACTGATGAGTACGATGTAAACTGTTTTCGCCGCTGGGACCAAGTGGGGGTTAGACGGAAAGTACAGCTCTTTTTGTAGCCAGTAACAGGTCACGAGGCGCAGGTCACGAGTCGCATGCTATGCGCAGTGCTGATGTAGTATCGGTTTCCGATATAATCGCCGCCAGTCAGTGAATCAGTCCTTCACACGTGCCACAGCTCGGATAGCAGGGAAATGGCAGGGCTTGTAACTGCGGTAAAGAGCAGAAACTGATGAGTACGGTGCAAACTGTTGTCGCCGCTGCTGCCAAGTGGGGGTTAGACGGAAAGCACAACTCTTTTTGTAGCCAGTAACAGGTCACGAGTCGCAGGTTATGCGCAGTGCTAATGTAGTATCGGTCTCCGATGTAATCGCCGCCAGTCAGTCAATCAGTCCTTCACACGTGCCACAGCTCAAATAGCAGGAAAATGGCTGGGCTTGTAACTGCGGTAAAGAGCAGAAACTGGTGAGTACGATGCAAACTGTTTTCGCCACTGCTGCCAAGGGGGGCTATACGGAAATTCCAGCTATTTTTGTAGCCAGTAACATGTCACAAGGCGCAGGTCACGAGTGGCAGGTTATGCGCAGTGCTGATGTAGTATCGGTCTCCGATGTAATCGTCACCATTCAGTTAACCAGTCCTCCACACGTGCCACAGCTCGGATAGCAGGAAAGTGGCTGGGCTTGTAACTGCGGTAAAGAGCAGAAACTGATGAGTACGATGCAAACTGTTTTCGCCGCTGCTGCCAAGTGGGGGTTAGACGGAAAGCACAGCTCTTTTTGTAGCCACTAACAGGTCACGAGTCGCAGGTTATGCGCAGTGCTGATGTAGTATCGGTCTCCGATGTAATCGCCGCCAGTCAGTCAATCAGTCCTTCACACGTGCCACAGCTCGGACAGCAGGAAAATGGCTGGGCTTGTAACTGCGGTAAAGAGCAGAAACTGGTGAGTACGATGCAAACTGTTTTCGCCGCTGCTGCCAAGGGGGGTTATACGGAAAGCACAGCTATTTTTGTAGCCAGTAACATGTCACAAGGCGCAGGTCACGAGTGGCAGGTTATGCGTAGTGCTGATGTAGTATCGGTCTCCAATGTAATCGTCACCAGTCAGTTAACCAGTCCTCCACACGTGCCACAGCTCGGATAGCAGGAAAATGGCTGGGCTTGTAACTGCGGTAAAGAGCAGAAACTGATGAGTACGATGCAAACTGTTTTCGCCGCTGCTGCCAAGTGGGGGTTAGACGGAAAGCACAGCTCTTTTTGTAGCCAGTAACAGGTCACGAGTCGCTGGTTATGCGCAGTGCTGATGTAGTATCGGTCTCCGATGTAATCGCCGCCAGTCAGTCAATCAGTCCTTCACACGTGCCACAGCTCGGATAGCAGGAAAATGGCTGGGCTTGTAACTGCGGTAAAGAGCAGAAACTGGTGAGTACGATGCAAACTGTTTTCGCCGCTGCTGCCAAGGGGGGTTATACGGAAAGCCCAGCTATTTTTGTAGCCAGTAACATGTCACAAGGCGCAGGTCACGAGTGCCAGGTTATGCGCAGTGCTGATGTAGTATCGGTCTCCGATGTAATCGTCACCATTCAGTTAACCAGTCCTCCACACGTGCCACAGCTCGGATAGCAGGAAAATGGCTGGGCTTGTAACTGCGGTAAAGAGCAGAAACTGATGAGTACGATGCAAACTGTTTTCGCCGCTGCTGCCATGTGGGGGTTAGACGGAAAGCACAGCTCTTTTTGTAGCCAGTAACAGGTCACGAGTCGCAGGTTATGCGCAGTGCTGATGTAGTATCGGTCTCCGATGTAATCGCCGCCAGTCAGTCAATCAGTCCTTCACACGTGCCACAGCTCGGATAGCAGGAAAATGGCTGGGCTTGTAACTGCGGTAAAGAGCAGAAACTGGTGAGTACGATGCAAACTGTTTTCGCCGCTGCTGCCAAGGGGGGTTATACGGAAAGCACAGCTATTTCTGTAGCCAGTAACATGTCACAAGGCGCAGGTCACGAGTGGCAGGTTATGCGTAGTGCTGATGTAGTATCGGTCTCCGATGTAATCGTCACCAGTCAGTTAACCAGTCCTCCACACGTGCCACAGCTCGGAGAGCAGGAAAATGGCTGGGCTTGTAACTGCGGTAAAGAGCAGAAACTGATGAGTGCGATGCAAACTGTTTTCGCCGCTGCTGCCAAGTGGGGGTTAGACGGAAAGCACAGCTCTTTTTGTAGCCAGTAACAGGTCACGAGTCGCTGGTTATGCGCAGTGCTGATGTAGTATCGGTCTCCGATGTAATCGCCGCCAGTCAGTCAATCCGTCCTTCACACGTGCCACAGCTCGGATAGCAGGAAAATGGCTGGGCTTGTAACTGCGGTAAAGAGCAGAAACTGATGAGTACGATGCAAACTGTTTTCGCCGCTGGGGCCAAGTGGGGGTTAGACGGAAAGCACAGATCTTTTTGTAGCCAGTAACAGGTCACGAGGCGCAGGTCACGAGTCGCAGGCTATGCGCAGTGCTGATGTAGTATCGGTTTCCGATATAATCGCCGCCAGTCAGTGAATCAGTCCTTCACACGTACCACAGCTTGGATAGCAGGAAAATGGCTGGGCTTGTAACTGCGGTAAAGAGCAGAAACTGATGAGTACGATGCAAACTGTTTTCGCCGCAGCTGCCAAGGGGGGGATAGACGAAAAGCACAGCTCTTTTTGTAGCCAGTAACAGGTCACAAGGCGCAGGTCACGAATCGCAGGTTATGCGCAGAGCTGATGTAGTATCGGTTTCCGATGTAATCGCGACCAGTCAGTTAATCAGTCCTTCACACGTGCCACAGCTCGGATAGCAGGAAAATGGCTGGGCTTGTAACTGTGGTAAAGAGCAGAAACTGATGAGTACGATGCAAACTGTTTTTGCCGCTGCTGCCAAGTGGGGGCTAGACGGAAAGCACATCTCTTTTTGTATCCAGTAACAGGTCACAAGGCGCAGGTCACAAGTCGCAGGTTATGCGCAGTGCTGATGTAGTATCGATCTCCGATGTAATCACCGCCAGTCAGTCAATCAGTCCGTCGCACGTGCCATACCTCGGATAGCAGGAAAATGGCTGGGCTTGTAACTGCGGTAAAGAGAAGAAACTGATGAGTACGATGCGAACTGTTTTCGCCGCTGCTGCCAAGTGGGGGTTAGACGGAAAGCACAGCTCTTTTTGTAGCCAGTAACAGGTCACGAGTCGCAGGTTATGCGCAGTGCTGATGTAGTATCGGTCTCCGATGTAATCGCCGTCAGTCAGTCAATCAGTCCTTCACACGTGCCACAGCTCGGATAGCCGTAAAATGGCTGGGCTTGTAACTGCCGCAAAGAGCAGAAACTGATGAGTGCGATGCAAACTGTTTTCGCCGCTGCTGCCAAGTGGGGGTTAGACGGAAAGCACAGCTCTTTTTGTAGCCAGTAACAGGTCACGAGTCGCTGGTTATGCGCAGTGCTGATGTAGTATCGGTCTCCGATGTAATCGCCGCCAGTCAGTCAATCCGTCCTTCACACGTGCCACAGCTCGGATAGCAGGAAAATGGCTGGGCTTGTAACTGCGGTAAAGAGCAGAAACTGATGAGTACGATGCAAACTGTTTTCGCCGCAGCTGCCAAGGGGGGGTTAGACGAAAAGCACACCTCTTTTTGTAGCCAGTAACAGGTCACAAGGCGCAGGTCACGAGTCGCTGGTTATGCGCAGTGCTGATGTAGTATCGGTCTCCGATGTAATCGCCGCCAGTCAGTCAATCCGTCCTTCACACGTGCCACAGCTCGGATAGCAGGAAAATGGCTGGGCTTGTAACTGCGGTAAAGAGCAGAAACTGATGAGTACGATGCAAACTGTTTTCACCGCTGGGACCAAGTGGGGGTTAGACGGAAAACACAGCTCTTTTTGTAGCCAGTAACAGGTCACGAGGCGCAGGTCACGAGTCGCATGCTATGCGCAGTGCTGATGTAGTATCGGTTTCCTATATAATCGCCGCCAGTCAGTGAATCAGTCCTTCACACGTGCCACAGCTCGGATAGCAGGGAAATGGCTGGGCTTGTAACTGCAGTAAAGAGCAGAAACTGATGAGTACGATGCAAACTGTTTTCGCCTCTGCTGCCAAGTGGGGGTTAGACGGAAAGCACAACTCTTTTTGTAGCCAGTAACAGGTCACGAGTAGCAGGCTATGCGCAGTGCTGATGGAGTATCGGTCTCCGATGTAATCGCCGCCAGTCAGTCAATCAGTCCTTCACACATGCCACAGCTCGGATAGCAGGAAAATGGCTGGGCTTGTAACTGCGGTAAAGAGCAGAAACTGATGAGTACGATGCAAACTGTTTTCGCCGCTGGGACCAAGTGGGGGTTAGACGGAAAGCACAGCTCTTTTTGTAGCCAGTAACAGGTCACGAGGCGCAGGTCACGAGTCGCAGGCTATGCGCAGTGCTGATGTAGTATCGGTTTCCGATGCAATCGCCGCCAGTCAGTGAATCAGTTCTTCACACGTGCCACAGCTCGGGTAGAAGGAAAATGGCTGGGCTTGTAACTGTGGTAAAGAGCACAAACTGATGAGTACGATGCAAACTGTTTACGCCGCTGGGACCAAGTGGGGGTTAGACGGAAAGCACAGCTCTTTTTGTAGCCAGTAACCGGTCACGAGGCGCAGGTCACAAGTCGCAGGTTATGCGCAGTGCTGATGTAGTACCGGTCTCCGATGTAATCGTCGCCAGGCAGTCAATCAGTTCTTCACACGTGCCACAGCTCGGGTAGAAGGAAAATGGCGGGGCTTGTAACTGTGGTAAAGAGCACAAACTGATGAGTACGTTGCAAACTGTTTTCGCCGCTGGGACCAAGTGGGGGTTAGACGGAAAGCACAGCTCTTTTTGTAGCCAGTAGCAGTTCACGAGTCGCAGGTTATGCGCAGTGCTGATGTAGTATCGGTTTCCGATGTAATCGCCGCCAGAGAGTGAATCAGTCCTTCACACGTGCCACAGCTCGGATAGCAGGAAAATGGCTGGGCTTGTAACTGCGGTAAAGAGCAGAAACTGATGAGTACGATGCACACTGTTTTCGCCGCTGGGACCAAGTGGGGGCTAGACGGAAAACACAGCTCTTTTTGTAGCCAGTAACAGGTCACGAGGCGCAGGTCACGAGTCGCATGCTATGCGCAGTGCTGATGTAGTATCGGTTTCCGATATAATCGCCGCCAGTCAGTGAATCAGTCCTTCACACGTGCCACAGCTCGGATAGCAGGAAAATGGCTGGGCTTTTAACTGCCGTAAAGAGCAGAAACTGATCAGTACGATGCAAACTGTTTTTGCCGCTGCTGCCAAGTGGGGGTTAGACGGAAAGCACAGCTCTTTTTGTAGCCAGTGACCGGTCACGAGGCGCAGGTCACAAGTCGCAGGTTATGCGTTGTGCTGATGTAGTATCTGTCTCCGATCTAATCGTCACCAGGCAGTCAATTAGTTCTTCACACGTGCCACAGCTCGGGTAGAAGGAAAATGGCTGGGCTTGTAACTGCGGTAAAAAGCAGAAACTGCTGAGTACGATGCAAACTGTTTTCGCCGCTGCTGCCAAGTGGGGGTTAGACGGAAACCACAGCTCTTTCTGTAGCCAGTAACAGGTCACGAGTCCCAGGTTATGCGCAGTGCTGACGTAGTATCGGTCTCCGATGTAATCGCCGCCAGTCACCCAATCAGTTCTTCACACGTGCCACAGCTCGGGTAGCAGGAAGATGGCTGGGCTTGTAACTGCGGTAAAGAGCAGAAACTGATGAGTACGATGCAAACTATTTTCGCCGCAGCTGCCAAGGGGGGGGTTAGACGAAAAGCACAGCTGTTTTTGTAGCCAGTAACAGGTCACAAGGCGCAGGTCACGAGTCGCAGGTTATGCGCAGAGCTGATGTAGTATCGGTTTCCGATGTAATCGCGACCAGTCAGTTAATCAGTCCTTCACACGTGCCACAGCTCGGTTAGCAGGAAAATGGCTGGGCTTGTAACTGCCGTAAAGAGCAGAAACTGATCAGTACGATGCAAACTGTTTTCGCCGCTGCTGCCAAGTGGGGGTTAGACGGAAAGCACAGCTCTTTTTGTAGCCAGTAACCGGTCACGAGGCGCAGGTCACAAGTCGCAGGTTATGCGCAGTGCTGATGTAGTACCGGTCTCCGATGTAATCGTCGCCATGCAGTCAATGAGTTCTTCACACGTGCCACTGTTCGGGTAGCAGGAAAATGGCTGGGCTTGTAACTGTGGTAAAGAGCACGAACTGATGAGTACGATGCAAACTGTTTTCGCCGCTGGGACCAAGTGGGGGTTAGACGGAAAGCACAGCTCTTTTTGTAGCCAGTAACAGGTCACGAGTCGCAGGTTATGCGCAGTGCTGATGTAGTATCCGTTTCCGATGTAATCGCCGCCAGTCAAAAATCAGTCCTTCACACGTGCCACAGCTCGGATAGCAGGAAAATGGCTGGTCTTGTAACTGCGGTAAAGAGCAGAAACTGATGAGTACGATGCAAACTGTTTTCGCCGCTGGGGCCAAGTGGGGGTTAGACGGAAAGCACAGATCTTTTTGTAGCCAGTAACAGGTCACGAGGCGCAGGTCACGAGTCGCAGGCTATGCGCAGTGCTGATGTAGTATCGGTTTCCGATATAATCGCCGCCAGTCAGTGAATCAGTCCTTCACACGTACCACAGCTTGGATAGCAGGAAAATGGCTGGGCTTGTAACTGCGGTAAAGAGCAGAAACTGATGAGTACGATGCAAACTGTTTTCGCCGCAGCTGCCAAGGGGGGGATAGACGAAAAGCACAGCTCTTTTTGTAGCCAGTAACAGGTCACAAGGCGCAGGTCACGAATCGCAGGTTATGCGCAGAGCTGATGTAGTATCGGTTTCCGATGTAATCGCGACCAGTCAGTTAATCAGTCCTTCACACGTGCCACAGCTCGGATAGCAGGAAAATGGCTGGGCTTGTAACTGTGGTAAAGAGCAGAAACTGATGAGTACGATGCAAACTGTTTTTGCCGCTGCTGCCAAGTGGGGGCTAGACGGAAAGCACATCTCTTTTTGTATCCAGTAACAGGTCACAAGGCGCAGGTCACAAGTCGCAGGTTATGCGCAGTGCTGATGTAGTATCGATCTCCGATGTAATCACCGCCAGTCAGTCAATCAGTCCGTCGCACGTGCCATACCTCGGATAGCAGGAAAATGGCTGGGCTTGTAACTGCGGTAAAGAGAAGAAACTGATGAGTACGATGCGAACTGTTTTCGCCGCTGCTGCCAAGTGGGGGTTAGACGGAAAGCACAGCTCTTTTTGTAGCCAGTAACAGGTCACGAGTCGCAGGTTATGCGCAGTGCTGATGTAGTATCGGTCTCCGATGTAATCGCCGTCAGTCAGTCAATCAGTCCTTCACACGTGCCACAGCTCGGATAGCCGTAAAATGGCTGGGCTTGTAACTGCCGCAAAGAGCAGAAACTGATCAGTACGATGCAAACTGTTTTCGCCGCTGCTGCCAAGTGGGGGTTAGACGGAAAGCACAGCTCCTTTTGCAGCCAGTAACCGGTAACGAGGCGGAGGTCACAAGTCGCAGGTTATGCGCTGTGCTGATGTAGTATCGGTCTCCGATGTAATCTTCGCCAGGCAGTCAATCAGTTCTTGACACGTGCCACAGCTCGGGTAGCAGGAAAATGGCTGGGCTTGTAGCTGCGGTAAAGAGCACAAACTGATGAGTACGATGCAAACGGTTTATGCCGCTGGGACCAAGTGGGGGTTAGACGGAAAGCACAGCTCTTTTTGTAGCCAGTAGCAGGTCACGAGTCGCAGGTTATGCGCAGCGCTGATGTAGTATCGGTTTTCGATGTAATCGCCGCCAGTCAGTCAATCAGTCCTTCACACGTGCCACAGCTCGGATAGCAGGAAAATGGCTGGGCTTGTAACTGCGGTAAAGAGCAGAAACTGATGAGTACGATGCACACTGTTTTCGCCGCTGGGACCAAGTGGGGTTTAGACGGAAAACACAGCTCTTTTTGTAGCCAGTAACAGGTCACGAGGCGCAGGTCACGAGTCGCATGCTATGCGCAGTGCTGATGTAGTATCGGTTTCCGATATAA
The DNA here is from genome assembly GCF_055883805.1 of Amblyomma maculatum. Taxonomy (NCBI): domain Eukaryota; kingdom Metazoa; phylum Arthropoda; class Arachnida; order Ixodida; family Ixodidae; genus Amblyomma; species Amblyomma maculatum. The sequence continues at coordinate 142,635,631 of NC_139353.1, forward strand.
TCGCCACCAGTCAGTGAATCAGTCCTTCACACGTGCCACAGCTCGGATAGCAGGAAAATGGCTGGGCTTGTAACTGCGGTAAAGAGCAGAAACTGATGAGTACGATGCAAACTGTTTTCGCCGCTGCTGCCAAGTGGGGTTAGACGGAAAGCACAGCTCTTTTTGTAGCCAGTAACAGGTCACGAGTCGCAGGTTATGCGCAGTGCTGATGTAGTATCGGTCTCCGATGTAATCGCCGCCAGTCAGTCAATCAGTCCTTCACACGTGTCACAGCTCGGGTAGCAGGAAAATGGCTGGGCTTGTAGCTGCGGTAAAGAGCACAAACTAATGAGTACGATGCAAACGGTTTATGCCGCTGGGACTAAGTGGGGGTTAGTCGGAAAGCACAGCTCTTTTTGTAGCCAGTAGCAGGTCACGAGTCGCAGGTTATGCGCAGTGCTGATGTAGTATCGGTTTCCGATGTAATCGCCGCCAGTCAGTCAATCAGTTCTTCACACGTGCCACAGCTCGGATAGCAGGAAAATGGCTGGGCTTGTAACTGCGGTAAAGAGCAGAAACTGATGAGTACGATGCACACTGTTTTCGCCGCTGGGACCAAGTGGGGGTTAGACGGAAAACACAGCTCTTTTTGTAGCCAGTGACCGATCACGAGGCGCAGGTCACAAGTCGCAGGTTATGCGCTGTGCTGATGTAGTATCTGTCTCCGATGTAATCGTCACCAGGCAGTCAATTTGTTCTTCACACGTGCCACAGCTCGGGTAGAAGGAAAATGGCTGGGCTTGTAACTGCGGTAAAGAGCAGAAACTGATGAGTACGATGCAAACTGTTTTCGCCGCTGCTGCCAAGTGGGGGTTAGACGGAAAGCACAGCTCTTTCTGTAGCCAGTAAGAGGTCACGAGTCCCAGGTTATGCGCAGTGCTGACGTAGTATCGGTCTCCGATGTAATCGCCGCCAGTCAGCCAATCAGTTCTTCACACGTGCCACAGCTCGGGTAGCAGGAAAATGGCTGGGCTTGTAACTGCGGTAAAGAGAAGAAACTGATGAGTACGATGCAAACTGTTTTCGCCGCAGCTGCCAAGGGGGGATTAGACGAAAAGCACAGCTCTTTTTGTAGCCAGTAACAGGTCACAAGGCGCAGGTCACGAGTCCCAGGTTATGCGCAGTGCTGACGTAGTATCGGTCTCCGATGTAATCGCCGCCAGTCAGCCAATCAGTTCTTCACACGTGCCACAGCTCGGGTAGCAGGAAAATGGCTGGGCTTGTAACTGCGGTAAAGAGCAGAAACTGATGAGTACGATGCAAACTGTTTTCGCCGCTGCTGCCATGTGGGGGTTAGACGGAAAGCACAGCTCTTTTTGTAGCCAGTAACCGGTCACGAGGCGCAGGTCACAAGTCGCAGGTTATGCGCAGTGCTGATGTAGTACCGGTCTCCGATGTAATCGTCGCCATGCAGTCAATGAGTTCTTCACACGTGCCACTGTTCGGGTAGCAGGAAAATGGCTGGGCTTGTAACTGTGGTAAAGAGCACAAACTGATGAGTACGATGCAAACTGTTTTCGCCGCTGGGACCAAGTGGGGGTTAGACGGAAAGCACAGCTCTTTTTGTAGCCAGTAACAGGTCACGAGTCGCAGGTTATGCGCAGTGCTGATGTAGTATCCGTTTCCGATGTAATCGCCGCCAGTCAAAAATCAGTCCTTCACACGTGCCACAGCTCGGATAGCAGGAAAATGGCTGAGAGCAGAAACTGATGAGTACGATGCAAACTGTTTTCGGCGCTGCTGCCAAGTGGGGGTTAGACGGAAAGCACAGCTCTTTCTGTAGCCAGTAAGAGGTCACGAGTCCCAGGTTATGCGCAGTGCTGACGTAGTATCGGTCTCCGATGTAATCGCCGCCAGTCAGCCAATCAGTTCTTCACACGTGCCACAGCTCGGGTAGCAGGAAAATGGCTGGGCTTGTAACTGCGGTAAAGAGCAGAAACTGATGAGTACGATGCAAACTGTTTTCGCCGCAGCTGCCAAGGGGGGGTTAGACGAAAAGCACAGCTCTTTTTGTAGCCAGTAACAGGTCAAAAGGCGCAGGTCACGAGTCCCAGGTTATGCGCAGTGCTGACGTAGTATCGGTCTCCGATGTAATCGCCGCCAGTCAGCCAATCAGTTCTTCACACGTGCCACAGCTCGGGTAGCAGGAAAATGGCTGGGCTTGTAACTGCGGTAAAGAGCAGAAACTGATGAGTACGATGCAAACTGTTTTCGCCGCTGCTGCCAAGTGGGGGTTAGACGGAAAGCACAGCTCTTTTTGTAGCCAGTAACCGGTCACGAGGCGCAGGTCACAAGTCGCAGGTTATGCGCAGTGCTGATGTAGTACCGGTCTCCGATGTAATCGTCGCCAGGCAGTCAATCAGTTCTTCACACGTGCCACAGCTCGGGTAGAAGGAAAATGGCGGGGCTTGTAACTGTGGTAAAGAGCACAAACTGATGAGTACGTTGCAAACTGTTTTCGCCGCTGGGACCAAGTGGGGGTTAGACGGAAAGCACAGCTCTTTTTGTAGCCAGTAGCAGTTCACGAGTCGCAGGTTATGCGCAGTGCTGATGTAGTATCGGTTTCCGATGTAATCGCCGCCAGTGAGTGAATCAGTCCTTCACACGTGCCACAGCTCGGATAGCAGGAAAATGGCTGGGCTTGTAACTGCGGTAAAGAGCAGAAACTGATGAGTACGATGCACACTGTTTTCGCCGCTGGGACCAAGTGGGGGTTAGACGGAAAACACAGCTCTTTTTGTAGCCAGTAACAGGTCACGAGGCGCAGGTCACGAGTCGCATGCTATGCGCAGTGCTGATGTAGTATCGGTTTCCGATATAATCGCCGCCAGTCAGTGAATCAGTCCTTCACACGTGCCACAGCTCGGATAGCAGGAAAATGGCTGGGCTTTTAACTGCCGTAAAGAGCAGAAACTGATCAGTACGATGCAAACTGTTTTTTCCGCTGCTGCCAAGTGGGGGTTAGACGGAAAGCACAGCTCTTTTTGTAGCCAGTGACCGGTCACGAGGCGCAGGTCACAAGTCGCAGGTTATGCGCTGTGCTGATGTAGTATCTGTCTCCGATGTAATCGTCACCAGGCAGTCAATTAGTTCTTCACACGTGCCACAGCTCGGGTAGAAGGAAAATGGCTGGGCTTGTAACTGCGGTAAAAAGCAGAAACTGATGAGTACGATGCAAACTGTTTTCGCCGCTGCTGCCAAGTGGGGGTTAGACGGAAACCACAGCTCTTTCTGTAGCCAGTAACAGGTCACGAGTCCCAGGTTATGCGCAGTGCTGACGTAGTATCGGTCTCCGATGTAATCGCCGCCAGTCACCCAATCAGTTCTTCACACGTGCCACAGCTCGGGTAGCAGGAAGATGGCTGGGCTTGTAACTGCGGTAAAGAGCAGAAACTGATGAGTACGATGCAAACTATTTTCGCCGCAGCTGCCAAGGGGGGGTTAGACGAAAAGCACAGCTGTTTTTGTAGCCAGTAACAGGTCACAAGGCGCAGGTCACGAGTCGCAGGTTATGCGCAGAGCTGATGTAGTATCGGTTTCCGATGTAATCGCGACCAGTCAGTTAATCAGTCCTTCACACGTGCCACAGCTCGGTTAGCAGGAAAATGGCTGGGCTTGTAACTGCCGTAAAGAGCAGAAACTGATCAGTACGATGCAAACTGTTTTCGCCGCTGCTGCCAAGTGGGGGTTAGACGGAAAGCACAGCTCTTTTTGTAGCCAGTAACCGGTCACGAGGCGCAGGTCACAAGTCGCAGGTTATGCGCAGTGCTGATGTAGTACCGGTCTCCGATGTAATCGTCGCCATGCAGTCAATGAGTTCTTCACACGTGCCACTGTTCGGGTAGCAGGAAAATGGCTGGGCTTGTAACTGTGGTAAAGAGCACGAACTGATGAGTACGATGCAAACTGTTTTCGCCGCTGGGACCAAGTGGGGGTTAGACGGAAAGCACAGCTCTTTTTGTAGCCAGTAACAGGTCACGAGTCGCAGGTTATGCGCAGTGCTGATGTAGTATCCGTTTCCGATGTAATCGCCGCCAGTCAAAAATCAGTCCTTCACACGTGCCACAGCTCGGATAGCAGGAAAATGGCTGGTCTTGTAACTGCGGTAAAGAGCAGAAACTGATGAGTACGATGCAAACTGTTTTCGCCGCTGGGGCCAAGTGGGGGTTAGACGGAAAGCACAGATCTTTTTGTAGCCAGTAACAGGTCACAAGGCGCAGGTCACGAATCGCAGGTTATGCGCAGAGCTGATGTAGTATCGGTTTCCGATGTAATCGCGACCAGTCAGTTAATCAGTCGTTCACACGTGCCACAGCTCGGATAGCAGGAAAATGGCTGGGCTTGTAACTGTGGTAAAGAGCAGAAACTGATGAGTACGATGCAAACTGTTTTTGCCGCTGCTGCCAAGTGGGGGCTAGACGGAAAGCACATCTCTTTTTGTATCCAGTAACAGGTCACAAGGCGCAGGTCACAAGTCGCAGGTTATGCGCAGTGCTGATGTAGTATCGATCTCCGATGTAATCACCGCCAGTCAGTCAATCAGTCCGTCGCACGTGCCATACCTCGGATAACAGGAAAATGTCTGGGCTTGTAACTGCGGTAAAGAGAAGAAACTGATGAGTACGATGCGAACTGTTTTCGCCGCTGCTGCCAAGTGGGGGTTAGACGGAAAGCACAGCTCTTTTTGTAGCCAGTAACAGGTCACGAGTCGCAGGTTATGCGCAGTGCTGATGTAGTATCGGTCTCCGATGTAATCGCCGTCAGTCAGTCAATCAGTCCTTCACACGTGCCACAGCTCGGATAGCCGTAAAATGGCTGGGCTTGTAACTGCCGCAAAGAGCAGAAACTGATCAGTACGATGCAAACTGTTTTCGCCGCTGCTGCCAAGTGGGGGTTAGACGGAAAGCACAGCTCTTTTTGCAGCCAGTAACCGGTAACGAGGCGGAGGTCACAAGTCGCAGGTTATGCGCTGTGCTGATGTAGTATCGGTCTCCGATGTAATCTTCGCCAGGCAGTCAATCAGTTCTTGACACGTGCCACAGCTCGGGTAGCAGGAAAATGGCTGGGCTTGTAGCTGCGGTAAAGAGCACAAACTGATGAGTACGATGCAAACGGTTTATGCCGCTGGGACCAAGTGGGGGTTAGACGGAAAGCACAGCTCTTTTTGTAGCCAGTAGCAGGTCACGAGTCGCAGGTTATGCGCAGCGCTGATGTAGTATCGGTTTTCGATGTAATCGCCGCCAGTCAGTCAATCAGTCCTTCACACGTGCCACAGCTCGGATAGCAGGAAAATGGCTGGGCTTGTAACTGCGGTAAAGAGCAGAAACTGATGAGTACGATGCACACTGTTTTCGCCGCTGGGACCAAGTGGGGGTTAGACGGAAAACACAGCTCTTTTTGTAGCCAGTAACAGGTCACGAGGCGCAGGTCACGAGTCGCATGCTATGCGCAGTGCTGATGTAGTATCGATTTCCGATATAATCGCCACCAGTCAGTGAATCAGTCCTTCACACGTGCCACAGCTCGGATAGCAGGAAAATGGCTGGGCTTGTAACTGCGGTAAAGAGCAGAAACTGATGAGTACGATGCAAACTGTTTTCGCCGCTGCTGCCAAGTGGGGGTTAGACGGAAAGCACAGCTCTTTTTGTAGCCAGTAACAGGTCACGAGTCGCAGGTTATGCGCAGTGCTGATGTAGTATCGGTCTCCGATGTAATCGCCGCCAGTCAGTCAATCAGTCCTTCACACGTGTCACAGCTCGGGTAGCAGGAAAATGGCTGGGCTTGTAGCTGCGGTAAAGAGCGCAAACTGATGAGTACGATGCAAACGGTTTATGCCGCTGGGACTAAGTGGGGGTTAGTCGGAAAGCACAGCTCTTTTTGTAGCCAGTAGCAGGTCACGAGTCGCAGGTTATGCGCAGTGCTGATGTAGTATCGGTTTCCGATGTAATCGCCGCCAGTCAGTCAATCAGTTCTTCACACGTGCCACAGCTCGGATAGCAGGAAAATGGCTGGGCTTGTAACTGCGGTAAAGAGCAGAAACTGATGAGTACGATGCACACTGTTTTCGCCGCTGGGACCAAGTGGGGGTTAGACGGAAAACACAGCTCTTTTTGTAGCCAGTGACCGATCACGAGGCGCAGGTCACAAGTCGCAGGTTATGCGCTGTGCTGATGTAGTATCTGTCTCCGATGTAATCGTCACCAGGCAGTCAATTCGTTCTTCACACGTGCCACAGCTCGGGTAGAAGGAAAATGGCTGGGCTTGTAACTGCGGTAAAAAGCAGAAACTGATGAGTACGATGCAAACTGTTTTCGCCGCTGCTGCCAAGTGGGGGTTAGACGGAAAGCACAGCTCTTTCTGTAGCCAGTAAGAGGTCACGAGTCCCAGGTTATGCGCAGTGCTGACGTAGTATCGGTCTCGGATGTAATCGCCGCCAGTCAGCCAATCAGTTCTTCACACGTGCCACAGCTCGGGTAGCAGGAAAATGGCTGGGCTTGTAACTGCGGTAAAGAGCAGAAACTGATGAGTACGATGCAAACTGTTTTCGCCGCAGCTGCCAAGGGGGGGTTAGACGAAAAGCACAGCTCTTTTTGTAGCCAGTAACAGGTCACAAGGCGCAGGTCACGAGTCCCAGGTTATGCGCAGTGCTGACGTAGTATCGGTCTCCGATGTAATCGCCGCCAGTCAGCCAATCAGTTCTTCACACGTGCCACAGCTCGGATAGCAGGAAAATGGCTGGTCTTGTAACTGCGGTAAAGAGCAGAAACTGATGAGTACGATGCAAACTGTTTTCGCCGCTGGGGCCAAGTGGGGGTTAGACGGAAAGCACAGATCTTTTTGTAGCCAGTAACAGGTCACGAGGCGCAGGTCACGAGTCGTAGGCTATGCGCAGTGCTGATGTAGTATCGGTTTCCGATATAATCGCCGCCAGTCAGTGAATCAGTCCTTCACACGTACCACAGCTTGGATAGCAGGAAAATGGCTGGGCTTGTAACTGCGGTAAAGAGCAGAAACTGATGAGTACGATGCAAACTGTTTTCGCCGCAGCTGCCAAGGGGGGGATAGACGAAAAGCACAGCTCTTTTTGTAGCCAGTAACTGGTCACAAGGCGCAGGTCACGAATCGCAGGTTATGCGCAGAGCTGATGTAGTATCGGTTTCCGATGTAATCGCCGCCAGTGAGTGAATCAGTCCTTCACACGTGCCACAGCTCGGATAGCAGGAACATGGCTGGGCTTGTAACTGCGGTAAAGAGCAGAAACTGATGAGTACGATGCACACTGTTTTCGCCGCTGGGACCAAGTGGGGGTTAGACGGAAAACACAGCTCTTTTTGTAGCCAGTAACAGGTCACGAGGCGCAGGTCACGAGTCGCATGCTATGCGCAGTGCTGATGTAGTATCGGTTTCCGATATAATCGCCGCCAGTCAGTGAATCAGTCCTTCACACGTGCCACAGCTCGGATAGCAGGAAAATGGCTGGGCTTTTAACTGCCGTAAAGAGCAGAAACTGATCAGTACGATGCAAACTGTTTTTGCCGCTGCTGCCAAGTGGGGGTTAGACGGAAAGCACAGCTCTTTTTGTAGCCAGTGACCGGTCACGAGGCGCAGGTCACAAGTCGCAGGTTATGCGCTGTGCTGATGTAGTATCTGTCTCCGATGTAATCGTCACCAGGCAGTCAATTAGTTCTTCACACGTGCCACAGCTCGGGTAGAAGGAAAATGGCTGGGCTTGTAACTGCGGTAAAAAGCAGAAACTGATGAGTACGATGCAAACTGTTTTCGCCGCTGCTGCCAAGTGGGGGTTAGACGGAAAGCAGAGCTCTTTCTGTAGCCAGTAAGAGGTCACGAGTCCCAGGTTATGCGCAGTGCTGACGTAGTATCGGTCTCCGATGTAATCGCCGCCAGTCAGCCAATCAGTTCTTCACACGTGCCACAGCTCGGGTAGCAGGAAAATGGCTGGGCTTGTAACTGCGGTAAAGAGCAGAAACTGATGAGTACGATGCAAACTGTTTTCGCCGCAGCTGCCAAGGGGGGGTAGACGAAAAGCACAGCTCTTTTTGTAGCCAGTAACAGGTCACAAGGCGCAGGTCACGAGTCCCAGGTTATGCGCAGTGCTGACGTAGTATCGGTCTCCGATGTAATCGCCGCCAGTCAGCCAATCAGTTCTTCACACGTGCCACAGCTCGGGTAGCAGGAAAATGGCTGGGCTTGTAACTGCGGTAGAGAGCAGAAACTGATGAGTACGATGCAAACTGTTTTCGCCGCTGCTGCCAAGTGGGGGTTAGACGGAAAGCACAGCTCTTTTTGTAGCCAGTAACCGGTCACGAGGCGCAGGTCACAAGTCGCAGGTTATGCGCAGTGCTGATGTAGTACCGGTCTCCGATGTAATCGTCGCCATGCAGTCAATGAGTTCTTCACACGTGCCACTGTTCGGGTAGCAGGAAAATGGCTGGGCTTGTAACTGTGGTAAAGAGCACAAACTGATGAGTACGATGCAAACTGTTTTCGCCGCTGGGACCAAGTGGGGGTTAGACGGAAAGCACAGCTCTTTTTGTAGCCAGTAACAGGTCACGAGTCGCAGGTTATGCGCAGTGCTGATGTAGTATCCATTTCCGATGTAATCGCCGCCAGTCAAAAATCAGTCCTTCACACGTGCCACAGCTCGGATAGCAGGAAAATGGCTGGTCTTGTAACTGCGGTAAAGAGCAGAAACTGATGAGTACGATGCAAACTGTTTTCGCCGCTGGGGCCAAGTGGGGGTTAGACGGAAAGCACAGATCTTTTTGTAGCCAGTAACAGGTCACGAGGCGCAGGTCACGAGTCGCAGGCTATGCGCAGTGCTGATGTAGTATCGGTTTCCGATATAATCGCCGCCAGTCAGTGAATCAGTCCTTCACACGTACCACAGCTTGGATAGCAGGAAAATGGCTGGGCTTGTAACTGCGGTAAAGAGCAGAAACTGATGAGTACGATGCAAACTGTTTTCGCCGCAGCTGCCAAGGGGGGGATAGACGAAAAGCACAGCTCTTTTTGTAGCCAGTAACAGGTCACAAGGCGCAGGTCACGAATCGCAGGTTATGCGCAGAGCTGATGTAGTATCGGTTTCCGATGTAATCGCGACCAGTCAGTTAATCAGTCCTTCACACGTGCCACAGCTCGGATAGCAGGAAAATGGCTGGGCTTGTAATTGTGGTAAAGAGCAGAAACTGATGAGTACGATGCAAACTGTTTTTGCCGCTGCTGCCAAGTGGGGGCTAGACGGAAAGCACATCTCTTTTTGTATCCAGTAACAGGTCACAAGGCGCAGGTCACAAGTCGCAGGTTATGCGCAGTGCTGATGTAGTATCGATCTCCGATGTAATCACCGCCAGTCAGTCAATCAGTCCGTCGCACGTGCCATACCTCGGATAGCAGGAAAATGGCTGGGCTTGTAACTGCGGTAAAGAGAAGAAACTGATGAGTACGATGCGAACTGTTTTCGCCGCTGCTGCCAAGTGGGGGTTAGACGGAAAGCACAGCTCTTTTTGTAGCCAGTAACAGGTCACGAGTCGCAGGTTATGCGCAGTGCTGATGTAGTATCGGTCTCCGATGTAATTGCCGTCAGTCAGTCAATCAGTCCTTCACACGTGCCACAGCTCGGATAGCCGTAAAATGGCTGGGCTTGTAACTGCCGCAAAGAGCAGAAACTGATCAGTACGATGCAAACTGTTTTCGCCGCTGCTGCCAAGTGTGGGTTAGACGGAAAGCACAGCTCTTTTTGTAGCCAGTAACCGGTAACGAGGCGGAGGTCACAAGTCGCAGGTTATGCGCTGTGCTGATGTAGTATCGGTCTCCGATGTAATCTTCGCCAGGCAGTCAATCAGTTCTTGACACGTGCCACAGCTCGGGTAGCAGGAAAATGGCTGGGCTTGTAGCTGCGGTAAAGAGCACAAACTGATGAGTACGATGCAAACGGTTTATGCCGCTGGGACCAAGTGGGGGTTAGACGGAAAGCACAGCTCTTTTTGTAGCCAGTAGCAGGTCACGAGTCGCAGGTTATGCGCAGCGCTGATGTAGTATCGGTTTCCGATGTAATCGCCGCCAGTCAGTCAATCAGTCCTTCACACGTGCCACAGCTCGGATAGCAGGAAAATGGCTGGGCTTGTAACTGCGGTAAAGAGCAGAAACTGATGAGTACGATGCACACTGTTTTCGCCGCTGGGACCAAGTGGGGGTTAGACGGAAAACACAGCTCTTTTTGTAGCCAGTAACAGGTCACGAGGCGCAGGTCACGAGTCGCATGCTATGCGCAGTGCTGATGTAGTATCGGTTTCCGATATAATCGCCACCAGTCAGTGAATCAGTCCTTCACACGTGCCACAGCTCGGATAGCAGGAAAATGGCTGGGCTTGTAACTGCGGTAAAGAGCAGAAACTGATGAGTACGATGCAAACTGTTTTCGCCGCTGCTGCCAAGTGGGGGTTAGACGGAAAGCGCAGCTCTTTTTGTAGCCAGTAACAGGTCACGAGTCGCAGGTTATGCGCAGTGCTGATGTATCGGTCTCCGATGTAATCGCCGCCAGTCAGTCAATCAGTCCTTCACACGTGTCACAGCTCGGGTAGCAGGAAAATGGCTGGGCTTGTAGCTGCGGTAAAGAGCACAAACTGATGAGTACGATGCAAACGGTTTATGCCGCTGGGACTAAGTGGGGGTTAGTCGGAAAGCACAGCTCTTTTTGTAGCCAGTAGCAGGTCACGAGTCGCAGGTTATGCGCAGTGCTGATGTAGTATCGGTTTCCGATGTAATCGCCGCCAGTCAGTCAATCAGTTCTTCACACGTGCCACAGCTCGGATAGCAGGAAAATGGCTGGGCTTGTAACTGCGGTAAAGAGCAGAAACTGATGAGTACGATGCACACTGTTTTCGCCGCTGGGACCAAGTGGGGGTTAGACGGAAAACACAGCTCTTTTTGTAGCCAGTGACCGATCACGAGGCGCAGGTCACAAGTCGCAGGTTATGCGCTGTGCTGATGTAGTATCTGTCTCCGATGTAATCGTCACCAGGCAGTCAATTAGTTCTTCACACGTGCCACAGCTCGGGTAGAAGGAAAATGGCTGGGCTTGTAACTGCGGTAAAGAGCAGAAACTGATGAGTACGATGCAAACTGTGTTCGCCGCTGCTGCCAAGTGGGGGTTAGACGGAAAGCACAGCTCTTTCTGTAGCCAGTAAGAGGTCACGAGTCCCAGGTTATGCGCAGTGCTGACGTAGTATCGGTCTCCGATGTAATCGCCGCCAGTCAGCCAATCAGTTCTTCACACGTGCCACAGCTCGGGTAGCAGGAAAATGGCTGGGCTTGTAACTGCGGTAAAGAGCAGAAACTGATGAGTACAATGCAAACTGTTTTCGCCGCAGCTGCCAAGGGGGGGTTAGACGAAAAGCACAGCTCTTTTTGTAGCCAGTAACAGGTCACAAGGCGCAGATCACGAGTCCCAGGTTATGCGCAGTGCTGACGTAGTATCGGTCTCCGATGTAATCGCCGCTAGTCAGCCAATCAGTTCTTCACACGTGCCACAGCTCGGGTAGCAGGAAAATGGCTGGGCTTGTAACTGCGGTAAAGAGCAGAAACTGATGAGTACGATGCAAACTGTTTTCGCCGCAGCTGCCAAGTGGGGGTTAGACGGAAAGCACAGCTCTTTCTGTAGCCAGTAAGAGGTCACGAGTCCCAGGTTATGCGCAGTGCTGACCTAGTATCGGTCTCCGATGTAATCGCCGCCAGTCAGCCAATCAGTTCTTCACACGTGCCACAGCTCGGGTAGCAGGAAAATGGCTGGGCTTGTAACTGTGGTAAAGAGCAGAAACTGATGAGTACGATGCAAACTGTTTTTGCCGCTGCTGCCAAGTGGGGGCTAGACGGAAAGCACACCTCTTTTTGTATCCAGTAACAGGTCACAAGGCGCAGGTCACAAGTCGCAGGTTATGCGCAGTGCTGATGTAGTATCGATCTCCGATGTAATCACCACCAGTCAGTCAATCAGTCCGTCGCACGTGCCATACCTCGGATAGCAGGAAAATGGCTGGGCTTGTAACTGCGGCAAAGAGAAGAAACTGATGAGTACGATGCGAACTGTTTTCGCCGCTGCTGCCAAGTGGGGGTTAGACGGAAAGCACAGCTCATTTTGTAGCCAGTAACAGGTCACGAGTCGCAGGTTATGCGCAGTGCTGATGTAGTATCGGTCTCCGATGTAATCGCCGTCAGTCAGTCAATCAGTCCTTCACACGTGCCACAGCTCGGATAGCCGTAAAATGGCTGGGCTTGTAACTGCCGTAAAGAGCAGAAACTGATCAGTACGATGCAAACTGTTTTCGCCGCTGCTGCCAAGTGGGGGTTAGACGGAAAGCACAGCTCTTTTTGTAGCCAGTAACCGGTAACGAGGCGGAGGTCACAAGTCGCAGGTTATGCGCTGTGCTGATGTAGTATCGGTCTCCGATGTAATCTTCGCCAGGCAGTCAATCAGTTCTTGACACGTGCCACAGCTCGGGTAGCAGGAAAATGGCTGGGCTTGTAGCTGCGGTAAAGAGCACAAACTGATGAGTACGATGCAAACGGTTTATGCCGCTGGGACCAAGTGGGGGTTAGACGGAAAGCACAGCTCTTTTTGTAGCCAGTAACAGGTCACGAGGCGCAGGTCACGAGTCGCATGCTATGCGCAGTGCTGATGTAGTATCGGTTTCCGATATAATCGCCACCAGTCAGTGAATCAGTCCTTCACACGTGCCACAGCTCGGATAGCAGGAAAATGGCTGGGCTTGTAACTGCGGTAAAGAGCAGAAACTGATGAGTACGATGCAAACTGTTTTCGCCGCTGCTGCCAAGTGGGGGTTAGACGGAAAGCACAGCTCTTTTTGTAGCCAGTAACAGGTCACGAGTCGCAGGTTATGCGCAGTGCTGATGTAGTATCGGTCTCCGATGTAATCGCCGCCAGTCAGTCAATCAGTCCTTCACACGTGTCACAGCTCGGGTAGCAGGAAAATGGCTGGGCTTGTAGCTGCGGTAAAGAGCACAAACTGATGAGTACGATGCAAATGGTTTATGCCGCTGGGACTAAGTGGGGGTTAGTCGGAAAGCACAGCTCTTTTTGTAGCCAGTAGCAGGTCACGAGTCGCAGGTTATGCGCAGTGCTGATGTAGTATCGGTTTCCGATGTAATCGCCGCCAGTCAGTCAATCAGTCCTTCACACGTGCCACAGCTCGGATAGCAGGAAAATGGCTGGGCTTGTAACTGCGGTAAAGAGCAGAAACTGATGAGTACGATGCACACTGTTTTCGCCGCTGGGACCAAGTGGGGGTTAGACGGAAAACACAGCTCTTTTTGTAGCCAGTGACCGATCACGAGGCGCAGGTCACAAGTCGCAGGTTATGCGCTGTGCTGATGTAGTATCTGTCTCCGATGTAATCGTCACCAGGCAGTCAATTAGTTCTTCACACGTGCCACAGCTCGGGTAGAAGGAAAATGGCTGGGCTTGTAACTGCGGTAAAGAGCAGAAACTGATCAGTACGATGCAAACTGTTTTCGCCGCTGCTGCCAAGTGGGGGTTAGACGAAAAGCACAGCTCTTTTTGTAGCCAGTAACCGGTCACGAGGCGCAGGTCACAAGTCGCAGGTTATGCGCAGTGCTGATGTAGTACCGGTCTCCGATGTAATCGTCGCCAGGCAGTCAATCAGTTCTTCACACGTGCCACAGCTCGGGTAGACGGAAAATGGCTGGGCTTGTAATTGTGGTAAAGAGCACAAACTGATGAGTACGATGCAAACTGTTTTCGCCGCTGGGACCAAGTGGGGGTTAGACGGAAAGCACAGATCTTTTTGTAGCCCGTAACAGGTCACGAGGCGCAGGTCACGAGTCGCAGGCTATGCGCAGTGCTGATGTAGTATCGGTTTCCGATATAATCGCCGCCAGTCAGTGAATCAGTCTTGCACACGTGCGACAGCTTGGATAGCAGGGAAATGGCTGGGCTTGTAACTGCGGTAAAGAGCAGAAACTGATGAGTACGATGCAAACTGTTTTCGCCGCTGCTGCCAAGTGGGGGTTACACGGAAAGCACAACTCTTTTTGTAGCCAGTAACAGGTCACGAGTCGCAGGTTATGCGCAGTGCTAATGTAGTATCGGTCTCCGATGTAATCGCCGCCAGTCAGTCAATCAGACCTTCACACGTGCCACAGCTCGGATAGCAGGAAAATGGCTGGGCTTGTAACTGCGGTAAAGAGCAGAAACTGGTGAGTACGATGCAAACTGTTTTCGCCGCTGCTGCCAAGGGGGGTTATACGGAAAGCACAGCTATTTTTGTAGCCAGTAACATGTCACAAGGCGCAGGTCACGAGTGGCAGGTTATGCGTAGTGCTGATGTAGTATCGGTCTCCAATGTAATCGTCACCAGTCAGTTAACCAGTCCTCCACACGTGCCACAGCTCGGATAGCAGGAAAATGGCTGGGCTTGTAACTGCGGTAAAGAGCAGAAACTGATGAGTACGATGCAAACTGTTTTCGCCGCTGCTGCCAAGTGGGGGTTAGACGGAAAGCACAGCTCTTTTTGTAGCCAGTAACAGGTCACGAGTCGCTGGTTATGCGCAGTGCTGATGTAGTATCGGTCTCCGATGTAATCGCCGCCAGTCAGTCAATCAGTCCTTCACACGTGCCACAGCTCGGATAGCAGGAAAATGGCTGGGCTTGTAACTGCGGTAAAGAGCAGAAACTGGTGAGTACGATGCAAACTGTTTTCGCCGCTGCTGCCAAGGGGGGTTATACGGAAAGCCCAGCTATTTTTGTAGCCAGTAACATGTCACAAGGCGCAGGTCACGAGTGCCAGGTTATGCGCAGTGCTGATGTGGTATCGGTCTCCGATGTAATCGTCACCATTCAGTTAACCAGTCCTCCACACGTGCCACAGCTCGGATAGCAGGAAAATGGCTGGGCTTGTAACTGCGGTAAAGAGCAGAAACTGATGAGTACGATGCAAACTGTTTTCGCCGCTGCTGCCAAGTGGGGGTTAGACGGAAAGCACAGCTCTTTTTGTAGCCAGTAACAGGTCACGAGTCGCAGGTTATGCGCAGTGCTGATGTAGTATCGGTCTCCGATGTAATCGCCGCCAGTCAGTCAATCAGTCCTTCACACGTGCCACAGCTCGGATAGCAGGAAAATGGCTGGGCTTGTAACTGCGGTAAAGAGCAGAAACTGGTGAGTACGATGCAAACTGTTTTCGCCGCTGCTGCCAAGGGGGGTTATACGGAAAGCACAGCTATTTCTGTAGCCAGTAACATGTCACAAGGCGCAGGTCACGAGTGGCAGGTTATGCGTAGTGCTGATGTAGTATCGGTCTCCGATGTAATCGTCACCAGTCAGTTAACCAGTCCTCCACACGTGCCACAGCTCGGAGAGCAGGAAAATGGCTGGGCTTGTAACTGCGGTAAAGAGCAGAAACTGATGAGTGCGATGCAAACTGTTTTCGCCGCTGCTGCCAAGTGGGGGTTAGACGGAAAGCACAGCTCTTTTTGTAGCCAGTAACAGGTCACGAGTCGCTGGTTATGCGCAGTGCTGATGTAGTATCGGTCTCCGATGTAATCGCCGCCAGTCAGTCAATCCGTCCTTCACACGTGCCACAGCTCGGATAGCAGGAAAATGGCTGGGCTTGTAACTGCGGTAAAGAGCAGAAACTTATGAGTACGATGCAAACTGTTTTCGCCGCAGCTGCCAAGGGGGGGTTAGACGAAAAGCACACCTCTTTTTGTAGCCAGTAACAGGTCACAAGGCGCAGGTCACGAGTCGCTGGTTATGCACAGTGCTGATGTAGTATCGGTCTCCGATGTAATCGCCGCCAGTCAGTGAATCAGTTCTTCACACGTGCCACAGCTCGGGTAGAAGGAAAATGGCTGGGCTTGTAACTGTGGTAAAGAGCACAAACTGATGAGTACGATGCAAACTGTTTACGCCGCTGGGACCAAGTGGGGGTTAGACGGAAAGCACAGCTCTTTTTGTAGCCAGTAACCGGTCACGAGGCGCAGGTCACAAGTCGCAGGTTATGCGCAGTGCTGATGTAGTACCGGTCTCCGATGTAATCGTCGCCAGGCAGTCAATCAGTTCTTCACACGTGCCACAGCTCGGGTAGAAGGAAAATGGCGGGGCTTGTAACTGTGGTAAAGAGCACAAACTGATGAGTACGTTGCAAACTGTTTTCGCCGCTGGGACCAAGTGGGGGTTAGACGGAAAGCACAGCTCTTTTTGTAGCCAGTAGCAGTTCACGAGTCGCAGGTTATGCGCAGTGCTGATGTAGTATCGGTTTCCGATGTAATCGCCGCCAGTGAGTGAATCAGTCCTTCACACGTGCCACAGCTCGGATAGCAGGAAAATGGCTGGGCTTGTAACTGCGGTAAAGAGCAGAAACTGATGAGTACGATGCACACTGTTTTCGCCGCTGGGACCAAGTGGGGGTTAGACGGAAAGCGCAGCTCTTTTTGTAGCCAGTAACAGGTCACGAGTCGCAGGTTATGCGCAGTGCTGATGTAGTATCGGTCTCCGATGTAATCGCCGCCAGTCAGTCAATCAGTCCTTCACACGTGTCACAGCTCGGGTAGCAGGAAAATGGCTGGGCTTGTAGCTGCGGTAAAGAGCACAAACTGATGAGTACGATGCAAACGGTTTATGCCGCTGGGACTAAGTGGGGGTTAGTCGGAAAGCACAGCTCTTTTTGTAGCCAGTAGCAGGTCACGAGTCGCAGGTTATGCGCAGTGCTGATGTAGTATCGGTTTCCGATGTAATCGCCGCCAGTCAGTCAATCAGTCCTTCACACGTGCCACAGCTCGGATAGCAGGAAAATGGCTGGGCTTGTAACTGCGGTAAAGAGCAGAAACTGATGAGTACGATGCACACTGTTTTCGCCGCTGGGACCAAGTGGGGGTTAGACGGAAAACACAGCTCTTTTTGTAGCCAGTGACCGATCACGAGGCGCAGGTCACAAGTCGCAGGTTATGCGCTGTGCTGATGTAGTATCTGTCTCCGATGTAATCGTCACCAGGCAGTCAATTAGTTCTTCACACGTGCCACAGCTCGGGTAGAAGGAAAATGGCTGGGCTTGTAACTGCGGTAAAGAGCAGAAACTGATCAGTACGATGCAAACTGTTTTCGCCGCTGCTGCCAAGTGGGGGTTAGACGAAAAGCACAGCTCTTTTTGTAGCCAGTAACCGGTCACGAGGCGCAGGTCACAAGTCGCAGGTTATGCGCAGTGCTGATGTAGTACCGGTCTCCGATGTAATCGTCGCCAGGCAGTCAATCAGTTCTTCACACGTGCCACAGCTCGGGTAGACGGAAAATGGCTGGGCTTGTAATTGTGGTAAAGAGCACAAACTGATGAGTACGATGCAAACTGTTTTCGCCGCTGGGACCAAGTGGGGGTTAGACGGAAAGCACAGATCTTTTTGTAGCCCGTAACAGGTCACGAGGCGCAGGTCACGAGTCGCAGGCTATGCGCAGTGCTGATGTAGTATCGGTTTCCGATATAATCGCCGCCAGTCAGTGAATCAGTCTTGCACACGTGCGACAGCTTGGATAGCAGGGAAATGGCTGGGCTTGTAACTGCGGTAAAGAGCAGAAACTGATGAGTACGATGCAAACTGTTTTCGCCGCTGCTGCCAAGTGGGGGTTACACGGAAAGCACAACTCTTTTTGTAGCCAGTAACAGGTCACGAGTCGCAGGTTATGCGCAGTGCTAATGTAGTATCGGTCTCCGATGTAATCGCCGCCAGTCAGTCAATCAGACCTTCACACGTGCCACAGCTCGGATAGCAGGAAAATGGCTGGGCTTGTAACTGCGGTAAAGAGCAGAAACTGGTGAGTACGATGCAAACTGTTTTCGCCGCTGCTGCCAAGGGGGGTTATACGGAAAGCACAGCTATTTTTGTAGCCAGTAACATGTCACAAGGCGCAGGTCACGAGTGGCAGGTTATGCGTAGTGCTGATGTAGTATCGGTCTCCAATGTAATCGTCACCAGTCAGTTAACCAGTCCTCCACACGTGCCACAGCTCGGATAGCAGGAAAATGGCTGGGCTTGTAACTGCGGTAAAGAGCAGAAACTGATGAGTACGATGCAAACTGTTTTCGCCGCTGCTGCCAAGTGGGGGTTAGACGGAAAGCACAGCTCTTTTTGTAGCCAGTAACAGGTCACGAGTCGCTGGTTATGCGCAGTGCTGATGTAGTATCGGTCTCCGATGTAATCGCCGCCAGTCAGTCAATCAGTCCTTCACACGTGCCACAGCTCGGATAGCAGGAAAATGGCTGGGCTTGTAACTGCGGTAAAGAGCAGAAACTGGTGAGTACGATGCAAACTGTTTTCGCCGCTGCTGCCAAGGGGGGTTATACGGAAAGCCCAGCTATTTTTGTAGCCAGTAACATGTCACAAGGCGCAGGTCACGAGTGCCAGGTTATGCGCAGTGCTGATGTAGTATCGGTCTCCGATGTAATCGCCGCCAGTCAGTCAATCAGTCCTTCACACGTGCCACAGCTCGGATAGCAGGAAAATGGCTGGGCTTGTAACTGCGGTAAAGAGCAGAAACTGGTGAGTACGATGCAAACTGTTTTCGCCGCTGCTGCCAAGGGGGGTTATACGGAAAGCACAGCTATTTCTGTAGCCAGTAACATGTCACAAGGCGCAGGTCACGAGTGGCAGGTTATGCGTAGTGCTGATGTAGTATCGGTCTCCGATGTAATCGTCACCAGTCAGTTAACCAGTCCTCCACACGTGCCACAGCTCGGAGAGCAGGAAAATGGCTGGGCTTGTAACTGCGGTAAAGAGCAGAAACTGATGAGTGCGATGCAAACTGTTTTCGCCGCTGCTGCCAAGTGGGGGTTAGACGGAAAGCACAGCTCTTTTTGTAGCCAGTAACAGGTCACGAGTCGCTGGTTATGCGCAGTGCTGATGTAGTATCGGTCTCCGATGTAATCGCCGCCAGTCAGTCAATCCGTCCTTCACACGTGCCACAGCTCGGATAGCAGGAAAATGGCTGGGCTTGTAACTGCGGTAAAGAGCAGAAACTTATGAGTACGATGCAAACTGTTTTCGCCGCAGCTGCCAAGGGGGGGTTAGACGAAAAGCACACCTCTTTTTGTAGCCAGTAACAGGTCACAAGGCGCAGGTCACGAGTCGCTGGTTATGCACAGTGCTGATGTAGTATCGGTCTCCGATGTAATCGCCGCCAGTCAGTGAATCAGTTCTTCACACGTGCCACAGCTCGGGTAGAAGGAAAATGGCTGGGCTTGTAACTGTGGTAAAGAGCACAAACTGATGAGTACGATGCAAACTGTTTACGCCGCTGGGACCAAGTGGGGGTTAGACGGAAAGCACAGCTCTTTTTGTAGCCAGTAACCGGTCACGAGGCGCAGGTCACAAGTCGCAGGTTATGCGCAGTGCTGATGTAGTACCGGTCTCCGATGTAATCGTCGCCAGGCAGTCAATCAGTTCTTCACACGTGCCACAGCTCGGGTAGAAGGAAAATGGCGGGGCTTGTAACTGTGGTAAAGAGCACAAACTGATGAGTACGTTGCAAACTGTTTTCGCCGCTGGGACCAAGTGGGGGTTAGACGGAAAGCACAGCTCTTTTTGTAGCCAGTAGCAGTTCACGAGTCGCAGGTTATGCGCAGTGCTGATGTAGTATCGGTTTCCGATGTAATCGCCGCCAGTGAGTGAATCAGTCCTTCACACGTGCCACAGCTCGGATAGCAGGAAAATGGCTGGGCTTGTAACTGCGGTAAAGAGCAGAAACTGATGAGTACGATGCACACTGTTTTCGCCGCTGGGACCAAGTGGGGGTTAGACGGAAAGCGCAGCTCTTTTTGTAGCCAGTAACAGGTCACGAGTCGCAGGTTATGCGCAGTGCTGATGTAGTATCGGTCTCCGATGTAATCGCCGCCAGTCAGTCAATCAGTCCTTCACACGTGTCACAGCTCGGGTAGCAGGAAAATGGCTGGGCTTGTAGCTGCGGTAAAGAGCACAAACTGATGAGTACGATGCAAACGGTTTATGCCGCTGGGACTAAGTGGGGGTTAGTCGGAAAGCACAGCTCTTTTTGTAGCCAGTAGCAGGTCACGAGTCGCAGGTTATGCGCAGTGCTGATGTAGTATCGGTTTCCGATGTAATCGCCGCCAGTCAGTCAATCAGTTCTTCACACGTGCCACAGCTCGGATAGCAGGAAAATGGCTGGGCTTGTAACTGCGGTAAAGAGCAGAAACTGATGAGTACGATGCACACTGTTTTCGCCGCTGGGACCAAGTGGGGGTTAGACGGAAAACACAGCTCTTTTTGTAGCCAGTGACCGATCACGAGGCGCAGGTCACAAGTCGCAGGTTATGCGCTGTGCTGATGTAGTATCTGTCTCCGATGTAATCGTCACCAGGCAGTCAATTAGTTCTTCACACGTGCCACAGCTCGGGTAGAAGGAAAATGGCTGGGCTTGTAACTGCGGTAAAGAGCAGAAACTGATGAGTACGATGCAAACTGTGTTCGCCGCTGCTGCCAAGTGGGGGTTAGACGGAAAGCACAGCTCTTTCTGTAGCCAGTAAGAGGTCACGAGTCCCAGGTTATGCGCAGTGCTGACGTAGTATCGGTCTCCGATGTAATCGCCGCCAGTCAGCCAATCAGTTCTTCACACGTGCCACAGCTCGGGTAGCAGGAAAATGGCTGGGCTTGTAACTGCGGTAAAGAGCAGAAACTGATGAGTACAATGCAAACTGTTTTCGCCGCAGCTGCCAAGGGGGGGTTAGACGAAAAGCACAGCTCTTTTTGTAGCCAGTAACAGGTCACAAGGCGCAGGTCACGAGTCCCAGGTTATGCGCAGTGCTGACGTAGTATCGGTCTCCGATGTAATCGCCGCTAGTCAGCCAATCAGTTCTTCACACGTGCCACAGCTCGGGTAGCAGGAAAATGGCTGGGCTTGTAACTGCGGTAAAGAGCAGAAACTGATGAGTACGATGCAAACTGTTTTCGCCGCAGCTGCCAAGTGGGGGTTAGACGGAAAGCACAGCTCTTTCTGTAGCCAGTAAGAGGTCACGAGTCCCAGGTTATGCGCAGTGCTGACCTAGTATCGGTCTCCGATGTAATCGCCGCCAGTCAGCCAATCAGTTCTTCACACGTGCCACAGCTCGGGTAGCAGGAAAATGGCTGGGCTTGTAACTGTGGTAAAGAGCAGAAACTGATGAGTACGATGCAAACTGTTTTTGCCGCTGCTGCCAAGTGGGGGCTAGACGGAAAGCACATCTCTTTTTGTATCCAGTAACAGGTCACAAGGCGCAGGTCACAAGTCGCAGGTTATGCGCAGTGCTGATGTAGTATCGATCTCCGATGTAATCACCACCAGTCAGTCAATCAGTCCGTCGCACGTGCCATACCTCGGATAGCAGGAAAATGGCTGGGCTTGTAACTGCGGCAAAGAGAAGAAACTGATGAGTACGATGCGAACTGTTTTCGCCGCTGCTGCCAAGTGGGGGTTAGACGGAAAGCACAGCTCATTTTGTAGCCAGTAACAGGTCACGAGTCGCAGGTTATGCGCAGTGCTGATGTAGTATCGGTCTCCGATGTAATCGCCGTCAGTCAGTCAATCAGTCCTTCACACGTGCCACAGCTCGGATAGCCGTAAAATGGCTGGGCTTGTAACTGCCGTAAAGAGCAGAAACTGATCAGTACGATGCAAACTGTTTTCGCCGCTGCTGCCAAGTGGGGGTTAGACGGAAAGCACAGCTCTTTTTGTAGCCAGTAACCGGTAACGAGGCGGAGGTCACAAGTCGCAGGTTATGCGCTGTGCTGATGTAGTATCGGTCTCCGATGTAATCTTCGCCAGGCAGTCAATCAGTTCTTGACACGTGCCACAGCTCGGGTAGCAGGAAAATGGCTGGGCTTGTAGCTGCGGTAAAGAGCACAAACTGATGAGTACGATGCAAACGGTTTATGCCGCTGGGACCAAGTGGGGGTTAGACGGAAAGCACAGCTCTTTTTGTAGCCAGTAACAGGTCACGAGGCGCAGGTCACGAGTCGCATGCTATGCGCAGTGCTGATGTAGTATCGGTTTTCGATATAATCGCCACCAGTCAGTGAATCAGTCCTTCACACGTGCCACAGCTCGGATAGCAGGAAAATGGCTGGGCTTGTAACTGCGGTAAAGAGCAGAAACTGATGAGTACGATGCAAACTGTTTTCGCCGCTGCTGCCAAGTGGGGGTTAGACGGAAAGCACAGCTCTTTTTGTAGCCAGTAACAGGTCACGAGTCGCAGGTTATGCGCAGTGCTGATGTAGTATCGGTCTCCGATGTAATCGCCGCCAGTCAGTCAATCAGTCCTTCACACGTGTCACAGCTCGGGTAGCAGGAAAATGGCTGGGCTTGTAGCTGCGGTAAAGAGCACAAACTGATGAGTACGATGCAAATGGTTTATGCCGCTGGGACTAAGTGGGGGTTAGTCGGAAAGCACAGCTCTTTTTGTAGCCAGTAGCAGGTCACGAGTCGCAGGTTATGCGCAGTGCTGATGTAGTATCGGTTTCCGATGTAATCGCCGCCAGTCAGTCAATCAGTCCTTCACACGTGCCACAGCTCGGATAGCAGGAAAATGGCTGGGCTTGTAACTGCGGTAAAGAGCAGAAACTGATGAGTACGATGCACACTGTTTTCGCCGCTGGGACCAAGTGGGGGTTAGACGGAAAACACAGCTCTTTTTGTAGCCAGTGACCGATCACGAGGCGCAGGTCACAAGTCGCAGGTTATGCGCTGTGCTGATGTAGTATCTGTCTCCGATGTAATCGTCACCAGGCAGTCAATTAGTTCTTCACACGTGCCACAACTCGGGTAGAAGGAAAATGGCTGGGCTTGTAACTGCGGTAAAGAGCAGAAACTGATCAGTACGATGCAAACTGTTTTCGCCGCTGCTGCCAAGTGGGGGTTAGACGAAAAGCACAGCTCTTTTTGTAGCCAGTAACCGGTCACGAGGCGCAGGTCACAAGTCGCAGGTTATGCGCAGTGCTGATGTAGTACCGGTCTCCGATGTAATCGTCGCCAGGCAGTCAATCAGTTCTTCACACGTGCCACAGCTCGGGTAGACGGAAAATGGCTGGGCTTGTAATTGTGGTAAAGAGCACAAACTGATGAGTACGATGCAAACTGTTTTCGCCGCTGGGACCAAGTGGGGGTTAGACGGAAAGCACAGATCTTTTTGTAGCCCGTAACAGGTCACGAGGCGCAGGTCACGAGTCGCAGGCTATGCGCAGTGCTGATGTAGTATCGGTTTCCGATATAATCGCCGCCAGTCAGTGAATCAGTCTTGCACACGTGCGACAGCTTGGATAGCAGGGAAATGCCTGGGCTTGTAACTGCGGTAAAGAGCAGAAACTGATGAGTACGATGCAAACTGTTTTCGCCGCTGCTGCCAAGTGGGGGTTACACGGAAAGCACAACTCTTTTTGTAGCCAGTAACAGGTCACGAGTCGCAGGTTATGCGCAGTGCTAATGTAGTATCGGTCTCCGATGTAATCGCCGCCAGTCAGTCAATCAGACCTTCACACGTGCCACAGCTCGGATAGCAGGAAAATGGCTGGGCTTGTAACTGCGGTAAAGAGCAGAAACTGGTGAGTACGATGCAAACTGTTTTCGCCGCTGCTGCCAAGGGGGGTTATACGGAAAGCACAGCTATTTTTGTAGCCAGTAACATGTCACAAGGCGCAGGTCACGAGTGGCAGGTTATGCGTAGTGCTGATGTAGTATCGGTCTCCAATGTAATCGTCACCAGTCAGTTAACCAGTCCTCCACACGTGCCACAGCTCGGATAGCAGGAAAATGGCTGGGCTTGTAACTGCGGTAAAGAGCAGAAACTGATGAGTACGATGCAAACTGTTTTCGCCGCTGCTGCCAAGTGGGGGTTAGACGGAAAGCACAGCTCTTTTTGTAGCCAGTAACAGGTCACGAGTCGCTGGTTATGCGCAGTGCTGATGTAGTATCGGTCTCCGATGTAATCGCCGCCAGTCAGTCAATCAGTCCTTCACACGTGCCACAGCTCGGATAGCAGGAAAATGGCTGGGCTTGTAACTGCGGTAAAGAGCAGAAACTGGTGAGTACGATGCAAACTGTTTTCGCCGCTGCTGCCAAGGGGGGTTATACGGAAAGCCCAGCTATTTTTGTAGCCAGTAACATGTCACAAGGCGCAGGTCACGAGTGCCAGGTTATGCGCAGTGCTGATGTGGTATCGGTCTCCGATGTAATCGTCACCATTCAGTTAACCAGTCCTCCACACGTGCCACAGCTCGGATAGCAGGAAAATGGCTGGGCTTGTAACTGCGGTAAAGAGCAGAAACTGATGAGTACGATGCAAACTGTTTTCGCCGCTGCTGCCAAGTGGGGGTTAGACGGAAAGCACAGCTCTTTTTGTAGCCAGTAACAGGTCACGAGTCGCAGGTTATGCGCAGTGCTGATGTAGTATCGGTCTCCGATGTAATCGCCGCCAGTCAGTCAATCAGTCCTTCACACGTGCCACAGCTCGGATAGCAGGAAAATGGCTGGGCTTGTAACTGCGGTAAAGAGCAGAAACTTATGAGTACGATGCAAACTGTTTTCGCCGCAGCTGCCAAGGGGGGGTTAGACGAAAAGCACACCTCTTTTTGTAGCCAGTAACAGGTCACAAGGCGCAGGTCACGAGTCGCTGGTTATGCACAGTGCTGATGTAGTATCGGTCTCCGATGTAATCGCCGCCAGTCAGTGAATCAGTTCTTCACACGTGCCACAGCTCGGGTAGAAGGAAAATGGCTGGGCTTGTAACTGTGGTAAAGAGCACAAACTGATGAGTACGATGCAAACTGTTTACGCCGCTGGGACCAAGTGGGGGTTAGACGGAAAGCACAGCTCTTTTTGTAGCCAGTAACCGGTCACGAGGCGCAGGTCACAAGTCGCAGGTTATGCGCAGTGCTGATGTAGTACCGGTCTCCGATGTAATCGTCGCCAGGCAGTCAATCAGTTCTTCACACGTGCCACAGCTCGGGTAGAAGGAAAATGGCGGGGCTTGTAACTGTGGTAAAGAGCACAAACTGATGACTACGTTGCAAACTGTTTTCGCCGCTGGGACCAAGTGGGGGTTAGACGGAAAGCACAGCTCTTTTTGTAGCCAGTAGCAGTTCACGAGTCGCAGGTTATGCGCAGTGCTGATGTAGTATCGGTTTCCGATGTAATCGCCGCCAGTGAGTGAATCAGTCCTTCACACGTGCCACAGCTCGGATAGCAGGAAAATGGCTGGGCTTGTAACTGCGGTAAAGAGCAGAAACTGATGAGTACGATGCACACTGTTTTCGCCGCTGGGACCAAGTGGGGGTTAGACGGAAAACACAGCTCTTTTTGTAGCCAGTAACAGGTCACGAGGCGCAGGTCACGAGTCGCATGCTATGCGCAGTGCTGATGTAGTATCGGTTTCCGATATAATCGCCGCCAGTCAGTGAATCAGTCCTTCACACGTGCCACAGCTCGGATAGCAGGAAAATGGCTGGGCTTTTAACTGCCGTAAAGAGCAGAAACTGATCAGTACGATGCAAACTGTTTTTGCCGCTGCTGCCAAGTGGGGGTTAGACGGAAAGCACAGCTCTTTTTGTAGCCAGTGACCGGTCACGAGGCGCAAGTCGCAGGTTATGCGCTGTGCTGATGTAGTATCTGTCTCCGATGTAATCGTCACCAGGCAGTCAATTAGTTCTTCACACGTGCCACAGCTCGGGTAGAAGGAAAATGGCTGGGCTTGTAACTGCGGTAAAAAGCAGAAACTGATGAGTACGATGCAAACTGTTTTCGCCGCTGCTGCCAAGTGGGGGTTAGACGGAAACCACAGCTCTTTCTGTAGCCAGTAACAGGTCACGAGTCCCAGGTTATGCGCAGTGCTGACGTAGTATCGGTCTCCGATGTAATCGCCGCCAGTCACCCAATCAGTTCTTCACACGTGCCACAGCTCGGGTAGCAGGAAGATGGCTGGGCTTGTAACTGCGGTAAAGAGCAGAAACTGATGAGTACGATGCAAACTGTTTTCGCCGCAGCTGCCAAGGGGGGGGTTAGACGGAAAGCACAGCTCTTTTTGTAGCCAGTGACCGGTCACGAGGCGCAAGTCGCAGGTTATGCGCTGTGCTGATGTAGTATCTGTCTCCGATGTAATCGTCACCAGGCAGTCAATTAGTTCTTCACACGTGCCACAGCTCGGGTAGAAGGAAAATGGCTGGGCTTGTAACTGCGGTAAAAAGCAGAAACTGATGAGTACGATGCAAACTGTTTTCGCCGCTGCTGCCAAGTGGGGGTTAGACGGAAACCACAGCTCTTTCTGTAGCCAGTAACAGGTCACGAGTCCCAGGTTATGCGCAGTGCTGACGTAGTATCGGTCTCCGATGTAATCGCCGCCAGTCACCCAATCAGTTCTTCACACGTGCCACAGCTCGGGTAGCAGGAAGATGGCTGGGCTTGTAACTGCGGTAAAGAGCAGAAACTGATGAGTACGATGCAAACTGTTTTCGCCGCAGCTGCCAAGGGGGGGGTTAGACGAAAAGCACAGCTGTTTTTGTAGCCAGTAACAGGTCACAAGGCGCAGGTCACGAGTCGCAGGTTATGCGCAGAGCTGATGTAGTATCGGTTTCCGATGTAATCGCGACCAGTCAGTTAATCAGTCCTTCACACGTGCCACAGCTCGGTTAGCAGGAAAATGGCTGGGCTTGTAACTGCCGTAAAGAGCAGAAACTGATCAGTACGATGCAAACTGTTTTCGCCGCTGCTGCCAAGTGGGGGTTATACGGAAAGCACAGCTCTTTTTGTAGCCAGTAACCGGTCACGAGGCGCAGGTCACAAGTCGCAGGTTATGCGCAGTGCTGATGTAGTACCGGTCTCCGATGTAATCGTCGCCATGCAGTCAATGAGTTCTTCACACGTGCCACTGTTCGGGTAGCAGGAAAATGGCTGGGCTTGTAACTGTGGTAAAGAGCACGAACTGATGAGTACGATGCAAACTGTTTTCGCCGCTGGGACCAAGTGGGGGTTAGACGGAAAGCACAGCTCTTTTTGTAGCCAGTAACAGGTCACGAGTCGCAGGTTATGCGCAGTGCTGATGTAGTATCCGTTTCCGATGTAATCGCCGCCAGTCAAAAATCAGTCCTTCACACGTGCCACAGCTCGGATAGCAGGAAAATGGCTGGGCTTGTAACTGCGGTAAAGAGCAGAAACTGATGAGTACGATGCAAACTGTTTTCGCCGCAGCTGCCAAGGGGGGGATAGACGAAAAGCACAGCTCTTTTTGTAGCCAGTAACAGGTCACAAGGCGCAGGTCACGAATCGCAGGTTATGCGCAGAGCTGATGTAGTATCGGTTTCCGATGTAATCGCGACCAGTCAGTTAATCAGTCCTTCACACGTGCCACAGCTCGGATAGCAGGAAAATGGCTGGGCTTGTAACTGTGGTAAAGAGCAGAAACTGATGAGTACGATGCAAACTGTTTTTGCCGCTGCTGCCAAGTGGGGGCTAGACGGAAAGCACATCTCTTTTTGTATCCAGTAACAGGTCACAAGGCGCAGGTCACAAGTCGCAGGTTATGCGCAGTGCTGATGTAGTATCGATCTCCGATGTAATCACCGCCAGTCAGTCAATCAGTCCGTCGCACGTGCCATACCTCGGATAGCAGGAAAATGGCTGGGCTTGTAACTGCGGTAAAGAGAAGAAACTGATGAGTACGATGCGAACTGTTTTCGCCGCTGCTGCCAAGTGGGGGTTAGACGGAAAGCACAGCTCTTTTTGTAGCCAGTAACAGGTCACGAGTCGCAGGTTATGCGCAGTGTTGATGTAGTATCGGTCTCCGATGTAATCGCCGTCAGTCAGTCAATCAGTCCTTCACACGTGCCACAGCTCGGATAGCCGTAAAATGGCTGGGCTTGTAACTGCCGCAAAGAGCAGAAACTGATCAGTACGATGCAAACTGTTTTCGCCGCTGCTGCCAAGTGGGGGTTAGACGGAAAGCACAGCTCTTTTTGCAGCCAGTAACCGGTAACGAGGCGGAGGTCACAAGTCGCAGGTTATGCGCTGTGCTGATGTAGTATCGGTCTCCGATGTAATCTTCGCCAGGCAGTCAATCAGTTCTTGACACGTGCCACAGCTCGGGTAGCAGGAAAATGGCTGGGCTTGTAGCTGCGGTAAAGAGCACAAACTGATGAGTACGATGCAAACGGTTTATGCCGCTGGGACCAAGTGGGGGTTAGACGGAAAGCACAGCTCTTTTTGTAGCCAGTAGCAGGTCACGAGTCGCAGGTTATGCGCAGCGCTGATGTAGTATCGGTTTTCGATGTAATCGCCGCCAGTCAGTCAATCAGTCCTTCACACGTGCCACAGCTCGGATAGCAGGAAAATGGCTGGGCTTGTAACTGCGGTAAAGAGCAGAAACTGATGAGTACGATGCACACTGTTTTCGCCGCTGGGACCAAGTGGGGGTTAGACGGAAAACACAGCTCTTTTTGTAGCCAGTAACAGGTCACGAGGCGCAGGTCACGAGTCGCATGCTATGCGCAGTGCTGATGTAGTATCGGTTTCCGATATAATCGCCACCAGTCAGTGAATCAGTCCTTCACACGTGCCACAGCTCGGATAGCAGGAAAATGGCTGGGCTTGTAACTGCGGTAAAGAGCAGAAACTGATGAGTACGATGCAAACTGTTTTCGCCGCTGCTGCCAAGTGGGGGTTAGACGGAAAGCACAGCTCTTTTTGTAGCCAGTAACAGGTCACGAGTCGCAGGTTATGCGCAGTGCTGATGTAGTATCGGTCTCCGATGTAATCGCCGCCAGTCAGTCAATCAGTCCTTCACACGTGTCACAGCTCGGGTAGCAGGAAAATGGCTGGGCTTGTAGCTGCGGTAAAGAGCACAAACTGATGAGTACGATGCAAACGGTTTATGCCGCTGGGACTAAGTGGGGGTTAGTCGGAAAGCACAGCTCTTTTTGTAGCCAGTAGCAGGTCACGAGTCGCAGGTTATGCGCAGTGCTGATGTAGTATCGGTTTCCGATGTAATCGCCGCCAGTCAGTCAATCAGTTCTTCACACGTGCCACAGCTCGGATAGCAGGAAAATGGCTGGGCTTGTAACTGCGGTAAAGAGCAGAAACTGATGAGTACGATGCACACTGTTTTCGCCGCTGGGACCAAGTGGGGGTTAGACGGAAAACACAGCTCTTTTTGTAGCCAGTGACCGATCACGAGGCGCAGGTCACAAGTCGCAGGTTATGCGCTGTGCTGATGTAGTATCTGTCTCCGATGTAATCGTCACCAGGCAGTCAATTCGTTCTTCACACGTGCCACAGCTCGGGTAGAAGGAAAATGGCTGGGCTTGTAACTGCGGTAAAGAGCAGAAACTGATGAGTACGATGCAAACTGTTTTCGCCGCTGCTGCCAAGTGGGGGTTAGACGGAAAGCACAGCTCTTTCTTTAGCCAGTAAGAGGTCACGAGTCCCAGGTTATGCGCAGTGCTGACGTAGTATCGGTCTCCGATGTAATCGCCGCCAGTCAGCCAATCAGTTCTTCACACGTGCCACAGCTCATGTAGCAGGAAAATGGCTGGGCTTGTAACTGCGGTAAAGAGCAGAAACTGATGAGTACGATGCAAACTGTTTTCGCCGCAGCTGCCAAGGCGGGGTTAGACGAAAAGCACAGCTCTTTTTGTAGCCAGTAACAGGTCACAAGGCGCAGGTCACGAGTCCCAGGTTATGCGCAGTGCTGACGTAGTATCGGTCTCCGATGTAATCGCCGCCAGTCAGCCAATCAGTTCTTCACACGTGCCACAGCTCGGGTAGCAGGAAAATGACTGGGCTTGTAACTGCGGTAAAGAGCAGAAACTGATGAGTACGATGCAAACTGTTTTCGCCGCTGCTGCCAAGTGGGGGTTAGACGGAAAGCACAGCTCTTTTTGTAGCCAGTAACCGGTCACGAGGCGCAGGTCACAAGTCGCAGGTTATGCACAGTGCTGATGTAGTACCGGTCTCCGATGTAATCGTCGCCATGCAGTCAATGAGTTCTTCACACGTGCCACTGTTCGGGTAGCAGGAAAATGGCTGGGCTTGTAACTGTGGTAAAGAGCACAAACTGATGAGTACGATGCAAACTGTTTTCGCCGCTGGGACCAAGTGGGGGTTAGACGGAAAGCACAGCTCTTTTTGTAGCCAGTAACAGGTCACGAGTCGCAGGTTATGCGCAGTGCTGATGTAGTATCCGTTTCCGATGTAATCGCCGCCAGTCAAAAATCAGTCCTTCACACGTGCCACAGCTCGGATAGCAGGAAAATGGCTGGTCTTGTAACTGCGGTAAAGAGCAGAAACTGATGAGTACGATGCAAACTGTTTTCGCCGCTGGGGCCAAGTGGGGGTTAGACGGAAAGCACAGATCTTTTTGTAGCCAGTAACAGGTCACGAGGCGCAGGTCACGAGTCGCAGGCTATGCGCAGTGCTGATGTAGTATCGGTTTCCGATATAATCGCCGCCAGTCAGTGAATCAGTCCTTCACACGTACCACAGCTTGGATAGCAGGAAAATGGCTGGGCTTGTAACTGCGGTAAAGAGCAGAAACTGATGAGTACGATGCAAACTGTTTTCGCCGCAGCTGCCAAGGGGGGGGATAGACGAAAAGCACAGCTCTTTTTGTAGCCAGTAACAGGTCACAAGGCGCAGGTCACGAATCGCAGGTTATGCGCAGAGCTGATGTAGTATCGGTTTCCGATGTAATCGTGACCAGTCAGTTAATCAGTCCTTCACACGTGCCACAGCTCGGATAGCAGGAAAATGGCTGGGCTTGTAACTGTGGTAAAGAGCAGAAACTGATGAGTACGATGCGAACTGTTTTTGCCGCTGCTGCCAAGTGGGGGCTAGACGGAAAGCACATCTCTTTTTGTATCCAGTAACAGGTCACAAGGCGCAGGTCACAAGTCGCAGGTTATGCGCAGTGCTGATGTAGTATCGATCTCCGATGTAATCACCGCCAGTCAGTCAATCAGTCCGTCGCACGTGCCATACCTCGGATAGCAGGAAAATGGCTGGGCTTGTAACTGCGGTAAAGAGAAGAAACTGATGAGTACGATGCGAACTGTTTTCTCCGCTGCTGCCAAGTGGGGGTTAGACGGAAAGCACAGCTCTTTTTGTAGCCAGTAACAGGTCACGAGTCGCAGGTTATGCGCAGTGCTGATGTAGTATCGGTCTCCGATGTAATTGCCGTCAGTCAGTCAATCAGTCCTTCACACGTGCCACAGCTCGGATAGCCGTAAAATGGCTGGGCTTGTAACTGCCGCAAAGAGCAGAAACTGATCAGTACGATGCAAACTGTTTTCGCCGCTGCTGCCAAGTGTGGGTTAGACGGAAAGCACAGCTCTTTTTGTAGCCAGTAGCAGGTCACGAGTCGCAGGTTATGCGCAGCGCTGATGTAGTATCGGTTTCCGATGTAATCGCCGCCAGTCAGTCAATCAGTCCTTCACACGTGCCACAGCTCGGATAGCAGGAAAATGGCTGGGCTTGTAACTGCGGTAAAGAGCAGAAACTGATGAGTACGATGCACACTGTTTTCGCCGCTGGGACCAAGTGGGGGTTAGACGGAAAACACAGCTCTTTTTGTAGCCAGTAACAGGTCACGAGGCGCAGGTCACGAGTCGCATGCTATGCGCAGTGCTGATGTAGTATCGGTTTCCGATATAATCGCCACCAGTCAGTGAATCAGTCCTTCACACGTGCCACAGCTCGGATAGCAGGAAAATGGCTGGGCTTGTAACTGCGGTAAAGAGCAGAAACTGATGAGTACGATGCAAACTGTTTTCGCCGCTGCTGCCAAGTGGGGGTTAGACGGAAAGCGCAGCTCTTTTTGTAGCCAGTAACAGGTCACGAGTCGCAGGTTATGCGCAGTGCTGATGTAGTATCGGTCTCCGATGTAATCGCCGCCAGTCAGTCAATCAGTCCTTCACACGTGCCACAGCTCGGGTAGAAGGAAAATGGCTGGGCTTGTAACTGTGGTAAAGAGCACAAACTGATGAGTACGATTCAAACGGTTTATGCCGCTGGGACTAAGTGGGGGTTAGTCGGAAAGCACAGCTCTTTTTGTAGCCAGTAGCAGGTCACGAGTCGCAGGTTATGCGCAGTGCTGATGTAGTATCGGTTTCCGATGTAATCGCCGCCAGTCAGTCAATCAGTTCTTCACACGTGCCACAGCTCGGATAGCAGGAAAATGGCTGGGCTTGTAACTGCGGTAAAGAGCAGAAACTGATGAGTACGATGCACACTGTTTTCGCCGCTGGGACCAAGTGGGGGTTAGACGGAAAACACAGCTCTTTTTGTAGCCAGTGACCGATCACGAGGCGCAGGTCACAAGTCGCAGGTTATGCGCTGTGCTGATGTAGTATCTGTCTCCGATGTAATCGTCACCAGGCAGTCAATTAGTTCTTCGCACGTGCCACAGCTCGGGTAGAAGGAAAATGGCTGGGCTTGTAACTGCGGTAAAGAGCAGAAACTGATGAGTACGATGCAAACTGTTTTCGCCGCAGCTGCCAAGGGGGGGTTAGACGAAAAGCACAGCCCTTTTTGTAGCCAGTAACAGGTCACAAGGCGCAGGTCACGAGTCCCAGGTTATGCGCAGTGCTGACGTAGTATCGGTCTCCGATGTAATCGCCGCTAGTCAGCCAATCAGTTCTTCACACGTGCCACAGCTCGGGTAGCAGGAAAATGGCTGGGCTTGTAACTGCGGTAAAGAGCAGAAACTGATGAGTACGATGCAAACTGTTTTCGCCGCAGCTGCCAAGTGGGGGTTAGACGGAAAGCACAGCTCTTTCTGTAGCCAGTAAGAGGTCACGAGTCCCAGGTTATTCGCAGTGCTGACGTAGTATCGGTCTCCGATGTAATCGCCGCCAGTCAGCCAATCAGTTCTTCACACGTGCCACAGCTCGGGTAGCAGGAAAATGGCTGGGCTTGTAACTGTGGTAAAGAGCAGAAACTGATGAGTACGATGCAAACTGTTTTTGCCGCTGCTGCCAAGTGGGGGCTAGACGGAAAGCACATCTCTTTTTGTATCCAGTAACAGGTCACAAGGCGCAGGTCACAAGTCGCAGGTTATGCGCAGTGCTGATGTAGTATCGATATCCGATGTAATCACCACCAGTCAGTCAATCAGTCCGTCGCACGTGCCATACCTCGGATAGCAGGAAAATGGCTGGGCTTGTAACTGCGGTAAAGAGAAGAAACTGATGAGTACGATGCGAACTGTTTTCGCCGCTGCTGCCAAGTGGGGGTTAGACGGAAAGCACAGCTCTTTTTGTAGCCAGTAACAGGTCACGAATCGCAGGTTATGCGCAGTGCTGATGTAGTATCGGTCTCCGATGTAATCGCCGTCAGTCAGTCAATCAGTCCTTCACACGTGCCACAGCTCGGATAGCCGTAAAATGGCTGGGCTTGTAACTGCCGTAAAGAGCAGAAACTGATCAGTACGATGCAAACTGTTTTCGCCGCTGCTGCCAAGTGGGGGTTAGACGGAAAGCACAGCTATTTTTGTAGCCAGTAACAGGTCACAAGGCGCAGGTCACGAGTGGCAGGTTATGCGCAGTGCTGATGTATTATCGGTTTCCGATGTAATCGCCGCCAGTCAGTCAATCAGTCCTTCACACGTGCCACAGCTCGGATAGCAGGAAAATGGCTGGGCTTGTAACTGCGGTAAAGAGCAGAAATTGATGAGTACGATGCACACTGTTTTCGCCGCTGGGACCAAGTGGGGGTTAGACGGAAAACACAGCTCTTTTTGTAGCCAGTAACAGGTCACGAGGCGCAGGTCACGAGTCGCATGCTATGCGCAGTGCTGATGTAGTATCGGTTTCCGATATAATCGCCACCAGTCAGTGAATCAGTCCTTCACACGTGCCACAGCTCGGATAGCAGGAAAATGGCTGGGCTTGTAACTGCGGTAAAGAGCAGAAACTGATGAGTACGATGCAAACTGTTTTCGCCGCTGCTGCCAAGTGGGGGTTAGACGGAAAGCACAGCTCTTTTTGTAGCCAGTAACCGGTCACGAGGCGCAGGTCACAAGTCGCAGGTTATGCGCAGTGCTGATGTAGTACCGGTCTCCGATGTAATCGTCGCCATGCAGTCAATGAGTTCTTCACACGTGCCACTGTTCGGGTAGCAGGAAAATGGCTGGGCTTGTAACTGTGGTAAAGAGCACAAACTGATGAGTACGATGCAAACTGTTTTCGCCGCTGGGACCAAGTGGGGGTTAGACGGAAAGCACAGCTCTTTTTGTAGCCAGTAACAGGTCACGAGTCGCAGGTTATGCGCAGTGCTGATGTAGTATCCGTTTCCGATGTAATCGCCGCCAGTCAAAAATCAGTCCTTCACACGTGCCACAGCTCGGATAGCAGGAAAATGGCTGGGCTTGTAACTGCGGTAAAGAGCAGAAACTGATGAGTACGATGCAAACTGTTTTCGCCGCAGCTGCCAAGGGGGGGGATAGACGAAAAGCACAGCTCTTTTTGTAGCCAGTAACAGGTCACAAGGCGCAGGTCACGAATCGCAGGTTATGCGCAGAGCTGATGTAGTATCGGTTTCCGATGTAATCGTGACCAGTCAGTTAATCAGTCCTTCACACGTGCCACAGCTCGGATAGCAGGAAAATGGCTGGGCTTGTAACTGTGGTAAAGAGCAGAAACTGATGAGTACGATGCAAACTGTTTTTGCCGCTGCTGCCAAGTGGGGGCTAGACGGAAAGCACATCCCTTTTTGTATCCAGTAACAGGTCACAAGGCGCAGGTCACAAGTCGCAGGTTATGCGCAGTGCTGATGTAGTATCGATCTCCGATGTAATCACCGCCAGTCAGTCAATCAGTCCGTCGCACGTGCCATACCTCGGATAGCAGGAAAATGGCTGGGCTTGTAACTGCGGTAAAGAGAAGAAACTGATGAGTACGATGCGAACTGTTTTCGCCGCTGCTGCCAAGTGGGGGTTAGACGGAAAGCACAGCTCTTTTTGTAGCCAGTAACAGGTCACGAGTCGCAGGTTATGCGCAGTGCTGATGTAGTATCGGTCTCCGATGTAATTGCCGTCAGTCAGTCAATCAGTCCTTCACACGTGCCACAGCTCGGATAGCCGTAAAATGGCTGGGCTTGTAACTGCCGCAAAGAGCAGAAACTGATCAGTACGATGCAAACTGTTTTCGCCGCTGCTGCCAAGTGTGGGTTAGACGGAAAGCACAGCTCTTTTTGTAGCCAGTAACCGGTAACGAGGCGGAGGTCACAAGTCGCAGGTTATGCGCTGTGCTGATGTAGTATCGGTCTCCGATGTAATCTTCGCCAGGCAGTCAATCAGTTCTTGACACGTGCCACAGCTCGGGTAGCAGGAAAATGGCTGGGCTTGTAGCTGCGGTAAAGAGCACAAACTGATGAGTACGATGCAAACGGTTTATGCCGCTGGGACCAAGTGGGGGTTAGACGGAAAGCACAGCTCTTTTTGTAGCCAGTAGCAGGTCACGAGTCGCAGGTTATGCGCAGCGCTGATGTAGTATCGGTTTCCGATGTAATCGCCGCCAGTCAGTCAATCAGTCCTTCACACGTGCCACAGCTCGGATAGCAGGAAAATGGCTGGGCTTGTAACTGCGGTAAAGAGCAGAAACTGATGAGTACGATGCACACTGTTTTCGCCGCTGGGACCAAGTGGGGGTTAGACGGAAAACACAGCTCTTTTTGTAGCCAGTAACAGGTCACGAGGCGCAGGTCACGAGTCGCATGCTATGCGCAGTGCTGATGTAGTATCGGTTTCCGATATAATCGCCACCAGTCAGTGAATCAGTCCTTCACACGTGCCACAGCTCGGATAGCAGGAAAATGGCTGGGCTTGTAACTGCGGTAAAGAGCAGAAACTGATGAGTACGATGCACACTGTTTTCGCCGCTGGGACCAAGTGGGGGTTAGACGGAAAACACAGCTCTTTTTGTAGCCAGTAACAGGTCACGAGGCGCAGGTCACGAGTCGCATGCTATGCGCAGTGCTGATGTAGTATCGGTTTCCGATATAATCGCCACCAGTCAGTGAATCAGTCCTTCACACGTGCCACAGCTCGGATAGCCGTAAAATGGCTGGGCTTGTAACTGCCGCAAAGAGCAGAAACTGATCAGTACGATGCAAACTGTTTTCGCCGCTGCTGCCAAGTGTGGGTTAGACGGAAAGCACAGCTCTTTTTGTAGCCAGTAACCGGTAACGAGGCGGAGGTCACAAGTCGCAGGTTATGCGCTGTGCTGATGTAGTATCGGTCTCCGATGTAATCGCCGCCAGTCAGTCAATCAGTCCTTCACACGTGTCACAGCTCCGGTAGCAGGAAAATGGCTGGGCTTGTAGCTGCGGTAAAGAGCACAAACTGATGAGTACGATGCAAACGGTTATGCCGCTGGGACTTAGTGGGGGTTAGTCGGAAAGCACAGCTCTTTTTGTAGCCAGTAGCAGGTCACGAGTCGCAGGTTATGCGCAGTGCTGATGTAGTATCGGTTTCCGATGTAATCGCCGCCAGTCAGTCAATTAGTCCTTCACACGTGCCACAGCTCGGATAGCAGGAAAATGGCTGGGCTTGTAACTGCGGTAAAGAGCAGAAACTGATGAGTACGATGCACACTGTTTTCGCCGCTGGGACCAAGTGGGGGTTAGACGGAAAACACAGCTCTTTTTGTAGCCAGTGACCGATCACGAGGCGCAGGTCACAAGTCGCAGGTTATGCGCTGTGCTGATGTAGTATCTGTCTCCGATGTAATCGTCACCAGGCAGTCAATTAGTTCTTCACACGTGCCACAGCTCGGGTAGAAGGAAAATGGCTGGGCTTGTAACTGCGGTAAAGAGCAGAAACTGATGAGTACGATGCAAACTGTTTTCGCCGCTGCTGCCAAGTGGGGGTTAGACGGAAAGCACAGCTCTTTCTGTAGCCAGTAAGAGGTCACGAGTCCCAGGTTATGCGCAGTGCTGACGTAGTATCGGTCTCCGATGTAATCGCCGCCAGTCAGCCAATCAGTTCTTCACACGTGTCACAGCTCGGGTAGCAGGAAAATGGCTGGGCTTGTAGCTGCGGTAAAGAGCACAAACTGATGAGTACGATGCAAACGGTTTATGCCGCTGGGACTAAGTGGGGGTTAGTCGGAAAGCACAGCTCTTTTTGTAGCCAGTAGCAGGTCACGAGTCGCAGGTTATGCGCAGTGCTGATGTAGTATCGGTTTCCGATGTAATCGCCGCCAGTCAGTCAATCAGTCCTTCACACGTGCCACAGCTCGGATAGCAGGAAAATGGCTGGCCTTGTAACTGCGGTAAAGAGCAGAAACTGATGAGTACGATGCAAACTGTTTTCGCCGCTGCCGCCAAGTGGGGGTTAGACGGAAAGCACAGCTCTTTCTGTAGCCAGTAAGAGGTCACGAGTCCCAGGTTATGCGCAGTGCTGACGTAGTATCGGTCTCCGATGTAATCGCCGCCAGTCAGCCAATCAGTTCTTCACACGTGCCACAGCTCGGGTAGCAGGAAAATGGCTGGGCTTGTAACTGCGGTAAAGAGCAGAAACTGATGAGTACGATGCAAACTGTTTTCGCCGCAGCTGCCAAGGGGGGGTTAGACGAAAAGCACAGCTCTTTTTGTAGCCAGTAACAGGTCACAAGGCGCAGGTCACGAGTCGCAGTTTATGCGCAGAGCTGATATAGTATCGGTTTCCGATGTAATCGCGACCAGTCAGTTAATCAGTCCTTCACACGTGCCACAGCTCGGATAGCAGGAAAATGGCTGGGCTTGTAACTGCCGTAAAGAGCAGAAACTGATCAGTACGATGCAAACTGTTTTCGCCGCTGCTGCCAAGTGGGGGTTAGACGGAAAGCACAGCTCTTTTTGTAGCCAGTAACCGGTCACGAGGCGCAGGTCACAAGTCGCAGGTTATGCGCAGTGCTGATGTAGTACCGGTCTCCGATGTAATCGTCGCCAGGCAGTCAATCAGTTCTTCACACGTGCCACAGCTCGGGTAGACGGAAAATGGCTGGGCTTGTAATTGTGGTAAAGAGCACAAACTGATGAGTACGATGCAAACTGTTTTCGCCGCTGGGACCAAGTGGGGGTTAGACGGAAAGCACAGATCTTTTTGTAGCCCGTAACAGGTCACGAGGCGCAGGTCACGAGTCGCAGGCTATGCGCAGTGCTGATGTAGTATCGGTTTCCGATATAATCGCCGCCAGTCAGTGAATCAGTCTTGCACACGTGCGACAGCTTGGATAGCAGGGAAATGGCTGGGCTTGTAACTGCGGTAAAGAGCAGAAACTGATGAGTACGATGCAAACTGTTTTCGCCGCTGCTGCCAAGTGGGGGTTACACGGAAAGCACAACTCTTTTTGTAGCCAGTAACAGGTCACGAGTCGCAGGTTATGCGCAGTGCTAATGTAGTATCGGTCTCCGATGTAATCGCCGCCAGTCAGTCAATCAGACCTTCACACGTGCCACAGCTCGGATAGCAGGAAAATGGCTGGGCTTGTAACTGTGGTAAAGAGCAGAAACTGGTGAGTACGATGCAAACTGTTTTCGCCGCTGCTGCAAAGGGGGGTTATACGGAAAGCACAGCTATTTTTGTAGCCAGTAACATGTCCCAAGGCGCAGGTCACGAGTGGCAGGTTATGCGCAGTGCTGATGTAGTATCGGTCTCCGATGTAATCGTCACCAGTCAGTTAACCAGTCCTCCACACGTGCCACAACTCGGATAGCAGGAAAATGGCTGGGCTTGTAACTGCGGTAAATCGCAGAAACTGATGAGTACGATGCAAACTGTTTTCGCCGCTGCTGACAAGTGGGGGTTAGACGGAAAGCACAGCTCTTTTTGTAGCCAGTAACAGGTCACGAGTCGCAGGTTATGCGCAGTGCTGATGTAGTATCGGTCTCCGATGTAATCGCCGCCAGTCAGTCAATCAGTCCTTAACACGTGCCACAGCTCGGATAGCAGGAAAATGGCTGGGCTTGTAACTGCGGTAAAGAGCAGAAACTGGTGAGTACGATGCAAACTGTTTTCGCCGCTGCTGCCAAGGGGGGTTATACGGAAAGCACAGCTATTTTTGTAGCCTGTAACATGTCACAAGGCGCAGGTCACGAGTGGCAGGTTATGCGCAGTGCTGATGTAGTATCGGTCTCCGATGTAGTCGTCACCAGTCAGTCAATCAGTCCTTCACACCTGCCACAGCTCGGATAGCAGGAAAATGGCTGGGCTTGTAACTGTGGTAAAGAGCACAAACTGATGAGTACGATGCAAACTGTTTACGCCGCTGGGATCAAGTGGGGGTTAGACGGAAAGCACAGCTCTTTTTGTAGCCATTAACAGGTCACGAGTCGCAGGTTATGCGCAGTGCTGATGTAGTATCGATTTCCGATGTAATCGTCACCAGTCAGTTAATCAGTCCTTCACACGTGCCACAGCTCGGGTAGCAGGAACATGGCTGGGCTTGTAACTGCGGTAAAGAGCAGAAACTGATGAGTACGATGCAAACTGTTTTCGCCGCAGCTGCTAAGGGGGGGTTAGACGAAAAGCACAGCTCTTTTTGTAGCCAGTAACAGGTCACAAGGCGCAGGTCACGAGTCGCAGGTTATGCGC
Organism: Amblyomma maculatum; assembly: GCF_055883805.1. Classification (NCBI taxonomy): domain Eukaryota; kingdom Metazoa; phylum Arthropoda; class Arachnida; order Ixodida; family Ixodidae; genus Amblyomma; species Amblyomma maculatum. The sequence goes on from NC_139353.1 coordinate 142,675,311, forward strand.
AGAGCTGATGTAGTATCGGTTTCCGATGTAATCGCGACCAGTCAGTTAATCAGTCTTTCACACGTGCCACAGCTCGGTTAGCAGGAAAATGGCTGGGCTTGTAACTGCCGTAAAGAGCAGAAACTGATCAGTACGATGCAAACTGTTTTCGCCGCTGCTGCCAAGTGGGGGTTAGACGGAAAGCACAGCTCTTTTTGTAGCCAGTAACCGGTCACGAGGCGCAGGTCACAAGTCGCAGGTTATGCGCAGTGCTGATGTAGTACCGGTCTCCGATGTAATCGTCGCCAGGCAGTCAATCAGTTCTTCACACGTGCCACAGCTCGGGTAGAAGGAAAATGGCTGGGCTTGTAACTGTGGTAAAGAGCACAAACTGATGAGTACGATGCAAACTGTTTTCGCCGCTGGGACCAAGTGGGGGTTAGACGGAAAGCACAGCTCTTTTTGTAGCCAGTAACAGGTCACGAGTCGCAGGTTATGCGCAGTGCTGATGTAGTATCCGTTTCCGATGTAATCGCCGTCAGTCAGTGAATCAGTCCTTCACACGTGCCACAGCTTGGATAGCAGGAAAATGGCTGGGCTTGTAACTGCGGTAAAGAGCAGAGACTGATGAGTACGATGCAAACTGTGTTCGCCGCTGCTGCTAAGTGGGAGTTAGACGGAAACCACAGCTCTTTCTGTAGCCAGTAACAGGTCACGAGTCGCAGGTTATGCGCAGTGCTTACGTAGTATCGGTCTCCGATGTAATCGCCGCCAGTCAGTCAATCAGTTCTTCACACGTGCCACAGCTCGGGTAGCAGGAAAATGGCTGGGCTTGTAACTGCGGTAAAGAGCTGAAACTGATGAGTACGATGCAAACTGTTTTCGCCGCAGCTGCCAAGGGGGGGTTAGACGAAAAGCACAGCTCTTTTTGTAGCCAGTAACAGGTCACAAGGCGCAGGTCACGAATCGCAGGTTATGCGCAGAGCTGATGTAGTATCGGTTTCCGATGTAATCGCGACCAGTCAGTTAATCAGTCCTTCACACGTGCCACAGCTCGGATAGCAGGAAAATGGCTGGGCTTGTAACTGTGGTAAAGAGCAGAAACTGATGAGTACGATGCAAACTGTTTTCGCCGCTGCTGACAAGTGGGGGTTAGACGGAAAGCACAGCTCTTTTTGTAGCCAGTAACAGGTCACGAGTCGCAGGTTATGCGCAGTGCTGATGTAGTATCGGTCTCCGATGTAATCACCGCCAGTCAGTCAATCAGTCCGTCACACGTGCCATACCTCGGATAGCAGGAAAATGGCTGGGCTTGTAACTGCGGTAAAGAGAAGAAACTGATGAGTAGATGCGAACTGTTTTCGCCGCTGCTGCCAAGTGGGGGTTAGACGGAAAGCACAGCTTTTTTTGTAGCCAGTAACAGGTCACGAGTCGCAGGTTATGCGCAGTGCTGATGTAGTATCGGTCTCCGATGTAATCGCCGCCAGTCAGTCAATCAGTCCTTCACACGTGCCACAGCTCGGATAGACGGAAAATGGCTGGGCTTGTAATTGTGGTAAAGAGCACAAACTGATGAGTACGATGCAAACTGTTTTCGCCGCTGGGACCAAGTGGGAGTTAGACGGAAAGCACAGATCTTTTTGTAGCCCGTAACAGGTCACGAGGCGCAGGTCACGAGTCGCAGGCTATGCGCAGTGCTGATGTAGTATCGGTTTCCGATATAATCGCCGCCAGTCAGTGAATCAGTCTTGCACACGTGCGACAGCTTGGATAGCAGGGAAATGGCTGGGCTTGTAACTGCGGTAAAGAGCAGAAACTGATGAGTACGATGCAAACTGTTTTCGCCGCTGCTGCCAAGTGGGGGTTACACGGAAAGCACAACTCTTTTTGTAGCCAGTAACAGGTCACGAGTCGCAGGTTATGCGCAGTGCTAATGTAGTATCGGTCTCCGATGTAATCGCCGCCAGTCAGTCAATCAGACCTTCACACGTGCCACAGCTCGGATAGCAGGAAAATGGCTGGGCTTGTAACTGCGGTAAAGAGCAGAAACTGGTGAGTACGATGCAAACTGTTTTCGCCGCTGCTGCAAAGGGGGGTTATACGGAAAGCACAGCTATTTTTGTAGCCAGTAACAGGTCACAAGGCGCAGGTCACGAGTCGCAGGTTATGCGCAGTGCTGATGTAGTATCGGTTTCCGATGTAATCGCGACCAGTCAGTTAATCAGTCCTTCACACGTGCCCCAGCTCGGATAGCAGGAAAATGGCTGGTCTTGTAACTGCGGTAAAGAGAAGAAACTGATGAGTACGATGCAAACTGTTTTCGCCGCTGCTGCCAAGTGGGGGTTAGACGGAAAGCACAGCTCTTTCCGTAGCCAGTAACAGGTCACGAGTCCCAGGTTATGCGCAGTGCTGACGTAGTATCGGTCTCCGATGTAATCGCCGCCAGTCAGCCAATCAGTTCTTCACACGTGCCACAGCTCGGGTAGCAGGAAAATGGCTGGGCTTGTAACTGCGGTAAAGAGCAGAAACTGATGAGTACGATGCAAACTGCTTTCGCCGCAGCTGCCAAGGGGGGGTTAGACGAAAAGCACAGCTCTTTTTGTAGCCAGTAACAGGTCACAAGGCGCAGGTGACGAGTCGCAGGTTATGCGCAGAGCTGATGTAGTATCGGTTTCCGATGTAATCGCGACCAGTCAGTTAATCAGTCCTTCACACGTGCCTCAGCTCGGATAGCAGGAAAATGGCTGGGCTTGTAACTGCCGTAAAGAGCAGAAACTGATCAGTACGATGCAAACTGTTTTCGCCGCTGCTGCCAAGTGGGGGTTAGACGGAAAACACAGCTCTTTTTGAAGCCAGTAACCGGTCACGAGGCGCAGGTCACAAGTCGCAGGTTATCCGCAGTGCTGATGTAGTACCGGTCTCCGATGTAATCGTCGCCAGGCAGTCAATCAGTTCTTCACACGTGCCACAGCTCGGGGAGAAGGAAAATGGCTGGGCTTGTAACTGTGGTAAACAGCACAAACTGATGAGTACGATGCCAACTGTTTTCGCCGCTGTGACCAAGTGGGGGTTAGACGGAAAGCACAGCTCTTTTTGTAGCCAGTAACAGGTCACGAGTCGCAGGTTATGCGCAGTGCTGATGTAACATCCGTTTCCGATGTAATCGCCGCCAGTCAGTCAATCAGTCCTTCCCACGTGCCACAGCTCGGATAGCAGGAAAATGGCTGGGCTTGTAACTGCGGTAAAGAGCAGAAACTGATGAGTACGATGCAAACTGTTTTCGCCGCTGGGACCAAGTGGGGGTTAGACGGAAAGCACAGATATTTTTGTTGCCAGTAACAGGTCACGAGGCGCAGGTCACGAGTCGCAGGCTATGCGCAGTGCTGATGTAGTATCGGTTTCCGATATAATCGCCGCCAGTCAGTGAATCAGTCCTTCACACGTGCCACAGCTCGGATAGCAGGAAAATGGCTGGGCTTGTAACTGCCGTAAAGAGCAGAAACTGATCAGTAGGATGCAAACTGTTTTCGCCGCTGCTGCCAAGTGGGGGTTAGACGGAAAGCACAGCTCTTTTTGTAGCCAGTAACCGGTCACGAGGCGCAGGTCACAAGTCGCAGGTTATGCGCAGTGCTGATGTAGTACCGGTCTCCGATGTAATCGTCGCCAGGCAGTCAATCAGTTCTTCACACGTGCCACAGCTCGGGTAGACGGAAAATGGCTGGGCTTGTAATTGTGGTAAAGAGCAGAAACTGATGAGTACGATGCAAACTGTTTTCGCCGCTGGGACCAAGTGGGGGTTAGACGGAAAGCAAAGATATTTTTGTAGCCAGTAACAGGTCACGAGGCGCAGGTCACGAGTCGCAGGCTATGCGCAGTGCTGATGTAGTATCGGTTTCCGATATAATCGCCGCCAGTCAGTGAATCAGTCTTGCACACGTGCGATAGCTTGGATAGCAGGGAAATGGCTGGGCTTGTAACTGCGGTAAAGAGCAGAAACTGATGAGTACGATGCAAACTGTTTTCGCCGCTGCTGCCAAGTGGGGGTTACACGGAAAGCACAACTCTTTTTGTAGCCAGTAACAGGTCACGAGTCGCAGGTTATGCGCAGTGCTGATGTAGTATCGGTCTCCGATGTAATCGCCGCCAGTCAGTCAATCAGACCTTCACACGTGCCACAGCTCGGATAGCAGGAAAATGGCTGGGCTTGTAACTGCGGTAAAGAGCAGAAACTGGTGAGTACGATGCAAACTGTTTTCGCCGCTGCTGCAAAGTGGGGTTATACGGAAAGCACAGCTATTTTTGTAGCCAGTAACATGTCCCAAGGCGCAGGTCACGAGTCGCAGGTTATGCGCAGTGCTGATGTAGTATCGGTCTCCAATGTAATCGCCGCCAGTCAGTCAATCAGTCCTTCACACGTGCCACAGCTCGGATAGCAGGAAAATGGCTGGGCTTGTAACTGCGGTAAAGAGCAGAAACTGGTGAGTACGATGCAAACTGTTTTCGCCGCTGCTGCCAAGGGGGGTCATACGGAAAGCACAGCTATTTTTGTAGCCTGTAACATGTCACAAGGCGCAGGTCACGAGTGGCAGGTTATGCGCAGTGCTGATGTAGTATCGGTCTCCGATGTAGTCGTCACCAGTCAGTCAATCAGTCCTTCACACGTGCCACAGCTCGGATAGCAGGAAAATGGCTGGGCTTGTAACTGTGATAAAGAGCACAAACTGATGAGTACGATGCAAACTGTTTACGCCGCTGGGATCAAGTGGGGGTTAGACGGAAAGCACAGCTCTTTTCGTAGCCATTAACAGGTCACGAGTCGCAGGTTATGCGCAGTGCTAATGTAGTATCGGTCTCCGATGTAATCGCCGCCAGTCAGTCAATCAGACCTTCACACGTGCCACAGCTCGGATAGCAGGAAAATGGCTGGGCTTGTAACTGCGGTAAAGAGCAGAAACTGGTGAGTACGATGCAAACTGTTTTCGCCGCTGCTGCAAAGGGGGGTTATACGGAAAGCACAGCTATTTTTGTAGCCAGTAACAGGTCACAAGGCGCAGGTCACGAGTCGCAGGTTATGCGCAGTGCTGATGTAGTATCGGTTTCCGATGTAATCGCGACCAGTCAGTTAATCAGTCCTTCCACGTGCCCCAGCTCGGATAGCAGGAAAATGGCTGGTCTTGTAACTGCGGTAAAGAGAAGAAACTGATGAGTACGATGCAAACTGTTTTCGCCGCTGCTGCCAAGTGGGGGTTAGACGGAAAGCACAGCACTTTCCGTAGCCAGTAACAGGTCACGAGTCCCAGGTTATGCGCAGTGCTGACGTAGTATCGGTCTCCGATGTAATCGCCGCCAGTCAGCCAATCAGTTCTTCACACGTGCCACAGCTCGGGTAGCAGGAAAATGGCTGGGCTTGTAACTGCGGTAAAGAGCAGAAACTGATGAGTACGATGCAAACTGCTTTCGCCGCAGCTGCCAAGGGGGGGTTAGACGAAAAGCACAGCTCTTTTTGTAGCCAGTAACAGGTCACAAGGCGCAGGTGACGAGTCGCAGGTTATGCGCAGTGCTGATGTAGTATCGGTTTCCGATGTAATCGCGACCAGTCAGTTAATCAGTCCTTCCACGTGCCCCAGCTCGGATAGCAGGAAAATGGCTGGGCTTGTAACTGCGGTAAAGAGCAGAAACTGATGAGTACGATGCAAACTGTTTTCGCCGCAGCTGCCAAGTGGGGGTTAGACGGAAAGCACAGCTCTTTCTGTAGCCAGTAAGAGGTCACGAGTCCCAGGTTATTCGCAGTGCTGACGTAGTATCGGTCTCCGATGTAATCGCCGCCAGTCAGCCAATCAGTTCTTCACACGTGCCACAGCTCGGGTAGCAGGAAAATGGCTGGGCTTGTAACTGTGGTAAAGAGCAGAAACTGATGAGTACGATGCAAACTGTTTTTGCCGCTGCTGCCAAGTGGGGGCTAGACGGAAAGCACATCTCTTTTTGTATCCAGTAACAGGTCACAAGGCGCAGGTCACAAGTCGCAGGTTATGCGCAGTGCTGATGTAGTATCGATATCCGATGTAATCACCACCAGTCAGTCAATCAGTCCGTCGCACGTGCCATACCTCGGATAGCAGGAAAATGGCTGGGCTTGTAACTGCGGTAAAGAGAAGAAACTGATGAGTACGATGCGAACTGTTTTCGCCGCTGCTGCCAAGTGGGGGTTAGACGGAAAGCACAGCTCTTTTTGTAGCCAGTAACAGGTCACGAATCGCAGGTTATGCGCAGTGCTGATGTAGTATCGGTCTCCGATGTAATCGCCGTCAGTCAGTCAATCAGTCCTTCACACGTGCCACAGCTCGGATAGCCGTAAAATGGCTGGGCTTGTAACTGCCGTAAAGAGCAGAAACTGATCAGTACGATGCAAACTGTTTTCGCCGCTGCTGCCAAGTGGGGGTTAGACGGAAAGCACAGCTATTTTTGTAGCCAGTAACAGGTCACAAGGCGCAGGTCACGAGTGGCAGGTTATGCGCAGTGCTGATGTATTATCGGTTTCCGATGTAATCGCCGCCAGTCAGTCAATCAGTCCTTCACACGTGCCACAGCTCGGATAGCAGGAAAATGGCTGGGCTTGTAACTGCGGTAAAGAGCAGAAATTGATGAGTACGATGCACACTGTTTTCGCCGCTGGGACCAAGTGGGGGTTAGACGGAAAACACAGCTCTTTTTGTAGCCAGTAACAGGTCACGAGGCGCAGGTCACGAGTCGCATGCTATGCGCAGTGCTGATGTAGTATCGGTTTCCGATATAATCGCCACCAGTCAGTGAATCAGTCCTTCACACGTGCCACAGCTCGGATAGCAGGAAAATGGCTGGGCTTGTAACTGCGGTAAAGAGCAGAAACTGATGAGTACGATGCAAACTGTTTTCGCCGCTGCTGCCAAGTGGGGGTTAGACGGAAAGCACAGCTCTTTTTGTAGCCAGTAACCGGTCACGAGGCGCAGGTCACAAGTCGCAGGTTATGCGCAGTGCTGATGTAGTACCGGTCTCCGATGTAATCGTCGCCATGCAGTCAATGAGTTCTTCACACGTGCCACTGTTCGGGTAGCAGGAAAATGGCTGGGCTTGTAACTGTGGTAAAGAGCACAAACTGATGAGTACGATGCAAACTGTTTTCGCCGCTGGGACCAAGTGGGGGTTAGACGGAAAGCACAGCTCTTTTTGTAGCCAGTAACAGGTCACGAGTCGCAGGTTATGCGCAGTGCTGATGTAGTATCCGTTTCCGATGTAATCGCCGCCAGTCAAAAATCAGTCCTTCACACGTGCCACAGCTCGGATAGCAGGAAAATGGCTGGGCTTGTAACTGCGGTAAAGAGCAGAAACTGATGAGTACGATGCAAACTGTTTTCGCCGCAGCTGCCAAGGGGGGGGATAGACGAAAAGCACAGCTCTTTTTGTAGCCAGCAACAGGTCACAAGGCGCAGGTCACGAATCGCAGGTTATGCGCAGAGCTGATGTAGTATCGGTTTCCGATGTAATCGTGACCAGTCAGTTAATCAGTCCTTCACACGTGCCACAGCTCGGATAGCAGGAAAATGGCTGGGCTTGTAACTGTGGTAAAGAGCAGAAACTGATGAGTACGATGCAAACTGTTTTTGCCGCTGCTGCCAAGTGGGGGCTAGACGGAAAGCACATCCCTTTTTGTATCCAGTAACAGGTCACAAGGCGCAGGTCACAAGTCGCAGGTTATGCGCAGTGCTGATGTAGTATCGATCTCCGATGTAATCACCGCCAGTCAGTCAATCAGTCCGTCGCACGTGCCATACCTCGGATAGCAGGAAAATGGCTGGGCTTGTAACTGCGGTAAAGAGAAGAAACTGATGAGTACGATGCGAACTGTTTTCGCCGCTGCTGCCAAGTGGGGGTTAGACGGAAAGCACAGCTCTTTTTGTAGCCAGTAACAGGTCACGAGTCGCAGGTTATGCGCAGTGCTGATGTAGTATCGGTCTCCGATGTAATTGCCGTCAGTCAGTCAATCAGTCCTTCACACGTGCCACAGCTCGGATAGCCGTAAAATGGCTGGGCTTGTAACTGCCGCAAAGAGCAGAAACTGATCAGTACGATGCAAACTGTTTTCGCCGCTGCTGCCAAGTGTGGGTTAGACGGAAAGCACAGCTCTTTTTGTAGCCAGTAACCGGTAACGAGGCGGAGGTCACAAGTCGCAGGTTATGCGCTGTGCTGATGTAGTATCGGTCTCCGATGTAATCTTCGCCAGGCAGTCAATCAGTTCTTGACACGTGCCACAGCTCGGGTAGCAGGAAAATGGCTGGGCTTGTAGCTGCGGTAAAGAGCACAAACTGATGAGTACGATGCAAACGGTTTATGCCGCTGGGACCAAGTGGGGGTTAGACGGAAAGCACAGCTCTTTTTGTAGCCAGTAGCAGGTCACGAGTCGCAGGTTATGCGCAGCGCTGATGTAGTATCGGTTTCCGATGTAATCGCCGCCAGTCAGTCAATCAGTCCTTCACACGTGCCACAGCTCGGATAGCAGGAAAATGGCTGCGCTTGTAACTGCGGTAAAGAGCAGAAACTGATGAGTACGATGCACACTGTTTTCGCCGCTGGGACCAAGTGGGGGTTAGACGGAAAACACAGCTCTTTTTGTAGCCAGTAACAGGTCACGAGGCGCAGGTCACGAGTCGCATGCTATGCGCAGTGCTGATGTAGTATCGGTTTCCGATATAATCGCCACCAGTCAGTGAATCAGTCCTTCACACGTGCCACAGCTCGGATAGCAGGAAAATGGCTGGGCTTGTAACTGCGGTAAAGAGCAGAAACTGATGAGTACGATGCACACTGTTTTCGCCGCTGGGACCAAGTGGGGGTTAGACGGAAAACACAGCTCTTTTTGTAGCCAGTAACAGGTCACGAGGCGCAGGTCACGAGTCGCATGCTATGCGCAGTGCTGATGTAGTATCGGTTTCCGATATAATCGCCACCAGTCAGTGAATCAGTCCTTCACACGTGCCACAGCTCGGATAGCCGTAAAATGGCTGGGCTTGTAACTGCCGCAAAGAGCAGAAACTGATCAGTACGATGCAAACTGTTTTCGCCGCTGCTGCCAAGTGTGGGTTAGACGGAAAGCACAGCTCTTTTTGTAGCCAGTAACCGGTAACGAGGCGGAGGTCACAAGTCGCAGGTTATGCGCTGTGCTGATGTAGTATCGGTCTCCGATGTAATCGCCGCCAGTCAGTCAATCAGTCCTTCACACGTGTCACAGCTCCGGTAGCAGGAAAATGGCTGGGCTTGTAGCTGCGGTAAAGAGCACAAACTGATGAGTACGATGCAAACGGTTTATGCCGCTGGGACTTAGTGGGGGTTAGTCGGAAAGCACAGCTCTTTTTGTAGCCAGTAGCAGGTCACGAGTCGCAGGTTATGCGCAGTGCTGATGTAGTATCGGTTTCCGATGTAATCGCCGCCAGTCAGTCAATTAGTCCTTCACACGTGCCACAGCTCGGATAGCAGGAAAATGGCTGGGCTTGTAACTGCGGTAAAGAGCAGAAACTGATGAGTACGATGCACACTGTTTTCGCCGCTGGGACCAAGTGGGGGTTAGACGGAAAACACAGCTCTTTTTGTAGCCAGTGACCGATCACGAGGCGCAGGTCACAAGTCGCAGGTTATGCGCTGTGCTGATGTAGTATCTGTCTCCGATGTAATCGTCACCAGGCAGTCAATTAGTTCTTCACACGTGCCACAGCTCGGGTAGAAGGAAAATGGCTGGGCTTGTAACTGCGGTAAAGAGCAGAAACTGATGAGTACGATGCAAACTGTTTTCGCCGCTGCTGCCAAGTGGGGGTTAGACGGAAAGCACAGCTCTTTCTGTAGCCAGTAAGAGGTCACGAGTCCCAGGTTATGCGCAGTGCTGACGTAGTATCGGTCTCCGATGTAATCGCCGCCAGTCAGCCAATCAGTTCTTCACACGTGTCACAGCTCGGGTAGCAGGAAAATGGCTGGGCTTGTAGCTGCGGTAAAGAGCACAAACTGATGAGTACGATGCAAACGGTTTATGCCGCTGGGACTAAGTGGGGGTTAGTCGGAAAGCACAGCTCTTTTTGTAGCCAGTAGCAGGTCACGAGTCGCAGGTTATGCGCAGTGCTGATGTAGTATCGGTTTCCGATGTAATCGCCGCCAGTCAGTCAATCAGTCCTTCACACGTGCCACAGCTCGGATAGCAGGAAAATGGCTGGCCTTGTAACTGCGGTAAAGAGCAGAAACTGATGAGTACGATGCAAACTGTTTTCGCCGCTGCCGCCAAGTGGGGGTTAGACGGAAAGCACAGCTCTTTCTGTAGCCAGTAAGAGGTCACGAGTCCCAGGTTATGCGCAGTGCTGACGTAGTATCGGTCTCCGATGTAATCGCCGCCAGTCAGCCAATCAGTTCTTCACACGTGCCACAGCTCGGGTAGCAGGAAAATGGCTGGGCTTGTAACTGCGGTAAAGAGCAGAAACTGATGAGTACGATGCAAACTGTTTTCGCCGCAGCTGCCAAGGGGGGGTTAGACGAAAAGCACAGCTCTTTTTGTAGCCAGTAACAGGTCACAAGGCGCAGGTCACGAGTCGCAGTTTATGCGCAGAGCTGATATAGTATCGGTTTCCGATGTAATCGCGACCAGTCAGTTAATCAGTCCTTCACACGTGCCACAGCTCGGATAGCAGGAAAATGGCTGGGCTTGTAACTGCCGTAAAGAGCAGAAACTGATCAGTACGATGCAAACTGTTTTCGCCGCTGCTGCCAAGTGGGGGTTAGACGGAAAGCACAGCTCTTTTTGTAGCCAGTAACCGGTCACGAGGCGCAGGTCACAAGTCGCAGGTTATGCGCAGTGCTGATGTAGTACCGGTCTCCGATGTAATCGTCGCCAGGCAGTCAATCAGTTCTTCACACGTGCCACAGCTCGGGTAGACGGAAAATGGCTGGGCTTGTAATTGTGGTAAAGAGCACAAACTGATGAGTACGATGCAAACTGTTTTCGCCGCTGGGACCAAGTGGGGGTTAGACGGAAAGCACAGATCTTTTTGTAGCCCGTAACAGGTCACGAGGCGCAGGTCACGAGTCGCAGGCTATGCGCAGTGCTGATGTAGTATCGGTTTCCGATATAATCGCCGCCAGTCAGTGAATCAGTCTTGCACACGTGCGACAGCTTGGATAGCAGGGAAATGGCTGGGCTTGTAACTGCGGTAAAGAGCAGAAACTGATGAGTACGATGCAAACTGTTTTCGCCGCTGCTGCCAAGTGGGGGTTACACGGAAAGCACAACTCTTTTTGTAGCCAGTAACAGGTCACGAGTCGCAGGTTATGCGCAGTGCTAATGTAGTATCGGTCTCCGATGTAATCGCCGCCAGTCAGTCAATCAGACCTTCACACGTGCCACAGCTCGGATAGCAGGAAAATGGCTGGGCTTGTAACTGTGGTAAAGAGCAGAAACTGGTGAGTACGATGCAAACTGTTTTCGCCGCTGCTGCAAAGGGGGGTTATACGGAAAGCACAGCTATTTTTGTAGCCAGTAACATGTCCCAAGGCGCAGGTCACGAGTGGCAGGTTATGCGCAGTGCTGATGTAGTATCGGTCTCCGATGTAATCGTCACCAGTCAGTTAACCAGTCCTCCACACGTGCCACAACTCGGATAGCAGGAAAATGGCTGGGCTTGTAACTGCGGTAAATCGCAGAAACTGATGAGTACGATGCAAACTGTTTTCGCCGCTGCTGACAAGTGGGGGTTAGACGGAAAGCACAGCTCTTTTTGTAGCCAGTAACAGGTCACGAGTCGCAGGTTATGCGCAGTGCTGATGTAGTATCGGTCTCCGATGTAATCGCCGCCAGTCAGTCAATCAGTCCTTAACACGTGCCACAGCTCGGATAGCAGGAAAATGGCTGGGCTTGTAACTGCGGTAAAGAGCAGAAACTGGTGAGTACGATGCAAACTGTTTTCGCCGCTGCTGCCAAGGGGGGTTATACGGAAAGCACAGCTATTTTTGTAGCCTGTAACATGTCACAAGGCGCAGGTCACGAGTGGCAGGTTATGCGCAGTGCTGATGTAGTATCGGTCTCCGATGTAGTCGTCACCAGTCAGTCAATCAGTCCTTCACACCTGCCACAGCTCGGATAGCAGGAAAATGGCTGGGCTTGTAACTGTGGTAAAGAGCACAAACTGATGAGTACGATGCAAACTGTTTACGCCGCTGGGATCAAGTGGGGGTTAGACGGAAAGCACAGCTCTTTTTGTAGCCATTAACAGGTCACGAGTCGCAGGTTATGCGCAGTGCTGATGTAGTATCGATTTCCGATGTAATCGTCACCAGTCAGTTAATCAGTCCTTCACACGTGCCACAGCTCGGGTAGCAGGAACATGGCTGGGCTTGTAACTGCGGTAAAGAGCAGAAACTGATGAGTACGATGCAAACTGTTTTCGCCGCAGCTGCTAAGGGGGGGTTAGACGAAAAGCACAGCTCTTTTTGTAGCCAGTAACAGGTCACAAGGCGCAGGTCACGAGTCGCAGGTTATGCGCAGAGCTGATGTAGTATCGGTTTCCGATGTAATCGCGACCAGTCAGTTAATCAGTCTTTCACACGTGCCACAGCTCGGTTAGCAGGAAAATGGCTGGGCTTGTAACTGCCGTAAAGAGCAGAAACTGATCAGTACGATGCAAACTGTTTTCGCCGCTGCTGCCAAGTGGGGGTTAGACGGAAAGCACAGCTCTTTTTGTAGCCAGTAACCGGTCACGAGGCGCAGGTCACAAGTCGCAGGTTATGCGCAGTGCTGATGTAGTACCGGTCTCCGATGTAATCGTCGCCAGGCAGTCAATCAGTTCTTCACACGTGCCACAGCTCGGGTAGAAGGAAAATGGCTGGGCTTGTAACTGTGGTAAAGAGCACAAACTGATGAGTACGATGCAAACTGTTTTCGCCGCTGGGACCAAGTGGGGGTTAGACGGAAAGCACAGATCTTTTTGTAGCCCGTAACAGGTCACGAGGCGCAGGTCACGAGTCGCAGGCTATGCGCAGTGCTGATGTAGTATCGGTTTCCGATATAATCGCCGCCAGTCAGTGAATCAGTCTTGCACACGTGCGACAGCTTGGATAGCAGGGAAATGGCTGGGCTTGTAACTGCGGTAAAGAGCAGAAACTGATGAGTACGATGCAAACTGTTTTCGCCGCTGCTGCCAAGTGGGGGTTACACGGAAAGCACAACTCTTTTTGTAGCCAGTAACAGGTCACGAGTCGCAGGTTATGCGCAGTGCTAATGTAGTATCGGTCTCCGATGTAATCGCCGCCAGTCAGTCAATCAGACCTTCACACGTGCAACAGCTCGGATAGCAGGAAAATGGCTGGGCTTGTAACTGCGGTAAAGAGCAGAAACTGGTGAGTACGATGCAAACTGTTTTCGCCGCTGCTGCAAAGGGGGGTTATACGGAAAGCACAGCTATTTTTGTAGCCAGTAACAGGTCACAAGGCGCAGGTCACGAGTCGCAGGTTATGCGCAGTGCTGATGTAGTATCGGTTTCCGATGTAATCGCGACCAGTCAGTTAATCAGTCCTTCACACGTGCCCCAGCTCGGATAGCAGGAAAATGGCTGGTCTTGTAACTGCGGTAAAGAGAAGAAACTGATGAGTACGATGCAAACTGTTTTCGCCGCTGCTGCCAAGTGGGGGTTAGACGGAAAGCACAGCTCTTTCCGTAGCCAGTAACAGGTCACGAGTCCCAGGTTATGCGCAGTGCTGACGTAGTATCGGTCTCCGATGTAATCGCCGCCAGTCAGCCAATCAGTTCTTCACACGTGCCACAGCTCGGGTAGCAGGAAAATGGCTGGGCTTGTAACTGCGGTAAAGAGCAGAAACTGATGAGTACGATGCAAACTGCTTTCGCCGCAGCTGCCAAGGGGGGGTTAGACGAAAAGCACAGCTCTTTTTGTAGCCAGTAACAGGTCACAAGGCGCAGGTGACGAGTCGCAGGTTATGCGCAGAGCTGATGTAGTATCGGTTTCCGATGTAATCGCGACCAGTCAGTTAATCAGTCCTTCACACGTGCCTCAGCTCGGATAGCAGGAAAATGGCTGGGCTTGTAACTGCCGTAAAGAGCAGAAACTGATCAGTACGATGCAAACTGTTTTCGCCGCTGCTGCCAAGTGGGGGTTAGACGGAAAACACAGCTCTTTTTGAAGCCAGTAACCGGTCACGAGGCGCAGGTCACAAGTCGCAGGTTATCCGCAGTGCTGATGTAGTACCGGTCTCCGATGTAATCGTCGCCAGGCAGTCAATCAGTTCTTCACACGTGCCACAGCTCGGGTAGAAGGAAAATGGCTGGGCTTGTAACTGTGGTAAACAGCACAAACTGATGAGTACGATGCCAACTGTTTTCGCCGCTGTGACCAAGTGGGGGTTAGACGGAAAGCACAGCTCTTTTTGTAGCCAGTAACAGGTCACGAGTCGCAGGTTATGCGCAGTGCTGATGTAACATCCGTTTCCGATGTAATCGCCGCCAGTCAGTCAATCAGTCCTTCCCACGTGCCACAGCTCGGATAGCAGGAAAATGGCTGGGCTTGTAACTGCGGTAAAGAGCAGAAACTGATGAGTACGATGCAAACTGTTTTCGCCGCTGGGACCAAGTGGGGGTTAGACGGAAAGCACAGATATTTTTGTTGCCAGTAACAGGTCACGAGGCGCAGGTCACGAGTCGCAGGCTATGCGCAGTGCTGATGTAGTATCGGTTTCCGATATAATCGCCGCCAGTCAGTGAATCAGTCCTTCACACGTGCCACAGCTCGGATAGCAGGAAAATGGCTGGGCTTGTAACTGCCGTAAAGAGCAGAAACTGATCAGTAGGATGCAAACTGTTTTCGCCGCTGCTGCCAAGTGGGGGTTAGACGGAAAGCACAGCTCTTTTTGTAGCCAGTAACCGGTCACGAGGCGCAGGTCACAAGTCGCAGGTTATGCGCAGTGCTGATGTAGTACCGGTCTCCGATGTAATCGTCGCCAGGCAGTCAATCAGTTCTTCACACGTGCCACAGCTCGGGTAGACGGAAAATGGCTGGGCTTGTAATTGTGGTAAAGAGCAGAAACTGATGAGTACGATGCAAACTGTTTTCGCCGCTGGGACCAAGTGGGGGTTAGACGGAAAGCACAGATATTTTTGTAGCCAGTAACAGGTCACGAGGCGCAGGTCACGAGTCGCAGGCTATGCGCAGTGCTGATGTAGTATCGGTTTCCGATATAATCGCCGCCAGTCAGTGAATCAGTCTTGCACACGTGCGATAGCTTGGATAGCAGGGAAATGGCTGGGCTTGTAACTGCGGTAAAGAGCAGAAACTGATGAGTACGATGCAAACTGTTTTCGCCGCTGCTGCCAAGTGGGGGTTACACGGAAAGCACAACTCTTTTTGTAGCCAGTAACAGGTCACGAGTCGCAGGTTATGCGCAGTGCTGATGTAGTATCGGTCTCCGATGTAATCGCCGCCAGTCAGTCAATCAGACCTTCACACGTGCCACAGCTCGGATAGCAGGAAAATGGCTGGGCTTGTAACTGCGGTAAAGAGCAGAAACTGGTGAGTACGATGCAAACTGTTTTCGCCGCTGCTGCAAAGTGGGGTTATACGGAAAGCACAGCTATTTTTGTAGCCAGTAACATGTCCCAAGGCGCAGGTCACGAGTCGCAGGTTATGCGCAGTGCTGATGTAGTATCGGTCTCCAATGTAATCGCCGCCAGTCAGTCAATCAGTCCTTCACACGTGCCACAGCTCGGATAGCAGGAAAATGGCTGGGCTTGTAACTGCGGTAAAGAGCAGAAACTGGTGAGTACGATGCAAACTGTTTTCGCCGCTGCTGCCAAGGGGGGTCATACGGAAAGCACAGCTATTTTTGTAGCCTGTAACATGTCACAAGGCGCAGGTCACGAGTGGCAGGTTATGCGCAGTGCTGATGTAGTATCGGTCTCCGATGTAGTCGTCACCAGTCAGTCAATCAGTCCTTCACACGTGCCACAGCTCGGATAGCAGGAAAATGGCTGGGCTTGTAACTGTGATAAAGAGCACAAACTGATGAGTACGATGCAAACTGTTTACGCCGCTGGGATCAAGTGGGGGTTAGACGGAAAGCACAGCTCTTTTCGTAGCCATTAACAGGTCACGAGTCGCAGGTTATGCGCAGTGCTAATGTAGTATCGGTCTCCGATGTAATCGCCGCCAGTCAGTCAATCAGACCTTCACACGTGCCACAGCTCGGATAGCAGGAAAATGGCTGGGCTTGTAACTGCGGTAAAGAGCAGAAACTGGTGAGTACGATGCAAACTGTTTTCGCCGCTGCTGCAAAGGGGGGTTATACGGAAAGCACAGCTATTTTTGTAGCCAGTAACAGGTCACAAGGCGCAGGTCACGAGTCGCAGGTTATGCGCAGTGCTGATGTAGTATCGGTTTCCGATGTAATCGCGACCAGTCAGTTAATCAGTCCTTCCACGTGCCCCAGCTCGGATAGCAGGAAAATGGCTGGTCTTGTAACTGCGGTAAAGAGAAGAAACTGATGAGTACGATGCAAACTGTTTTCGCCGCTGCTGCCAAGTGGGGGTTAGACGGAAAGCACAGCACTTTCCGTAGCCAGTAACAGGTCACGAGTCCCAGGTTATGCGCAGTGCTGACGTAGTATCGGTCTCCGATGTAATCGCCGCCAGTCAGCCAATCAGTTCTTCACACGTGCCACAGCTCGGGTAGCAGGAAAATGGCTGGGCTTGTAACTGCGGTAAAGAGCAGAAACTGATGAGTACGATGCAAACTGCTTTCGCCGCAGCTGCCAAGGGGGGGTTAGACGAAAAGCACAGCTCTTTTTGTAGCCAGTAACAGGTCACAAGGCGCAGGTGACGAGTCGCAGGTTATGCGCAGAGCTGATGTAGTATCGGTTTCAGATGTAATCGCGACCAGTCAGTTAATCAGTCCTTCACACGTGCCTCAGCTCGGATAGCAGGAAAATGGCTGGGCTTGTAACTGCCGTAAAGAGCAGAAACTGATCAGTACGATGCAAACTGTTTTCGCCGCTGCTGCCAAGTGGGGGTTAGACGGAAAACACAGCTCTTTTTGAAGCCAGTAACCGGTCACGAGGCGCAGGTCACAAGTCGCAGGTTATCCGCAGTGCTGATGTAGTACCGGTCTCCGATGTAATCGTCGCCAGGCAGTCAATCAGTTCTTCACACGTGCCACAGCTCGGGTAGAAGGAAAATGGCTGGGCTTGTAACTGTGGTAAAGAGCACAAACTGATGAGTACGATGCCAACTGTTTTCGCCGCTGTGACCAAGTGGGGGTTAGACGGAAAGCACAGCTCTTTTTGTAGCCAGTAACAGGTCACGAGTCGCAGGTTATGCGCAGTGCTGATGTAACATCCGTTTCCGATGTAATCGCCGCCAGTCAGTCAATCAGTCCTTCCCACGTGCCACAGCTCGGATAGCAGGAAAATGGCTGGGCTTGTAACTGCGGTAAAGAGCAGAAACTGATGAGTACGATGCAAACTGTTTTCGCCGCTGGGACCAAGTGGGGGTTAGACGGAAAGCACAGATATTTTTGTAGCCAGTAACAGGTCACGAGGCGCAGGTCACGAGTCGCAGGCTATGCGCAGTGCTGATGTAGTATCGGTTTCCGATATAATCGCCGCCAGTCAGTGAATCAGTCCTTCACACGTGCCACAGCTCGGATAGCAGGAAAATGGCTGGGCTTGTAACTGCCGTAAAGAGCAGAAACTGATCAGTAGGATGCAAACTGTTTTCGCCGCTGCTGCCAAGTGGGGGTTAGACGGAAAGCACAGCTCTTTTTGCAGCCAGTAACCGGTCACGAGGCGCAGGTCACAAGTCGCAGGTTATGCGCAGTGCTGATGTAGTACCGGTCTCCGATGTAATCGTCGCCAGGCAGTCAATCAGTTCTTCACACGTGCCACAGCTCGGGTAGACGGAAAATGGCTGGGCTTGTAATTGTGGTAAAGAGCAGAAACTGATGAGTACGATGCAAACTGTTTTCGCCGCTGGGACCAAGTGGGGGTTAGACGGAAAGCACAGATATTTTTGTAGCCAGTAACAGGTCACGAGGCGCAGGTCACGAGTCGCAGGCTATGCGCAGTGCTGATGTAGTATCGGTTTCCGATATAATCGCCGCCAGTCAGTGAATCAGTCTTGCACACGTGCGATAGCTTGGATAGCAGGGAAATGGCTGGGCTTGTAACTGCGGTAAAGAGCAGAAACTGATGAGTACGATGCAAACTGTTTTCGCCGCTGCTGCCAAGTGGGGGTTACACGGAAAGCACAACTCTTTTTGTAGCCAGTAACAGGTCACGAGTCGCAGGTTATGCGCAGTGCTGATGTAGTATCGGTCTCCGATGTAATCGCCGCCAGTCAGTCAATCAGACCTTCACACGTGCCACAGCTCGGATAGCAGGAAAATGGCTGGGCTTGTAACTGCGGTAAAGAGCAGAAACTGGTGAGTACGATGCAAACTGTTTTCGCCGCTGCTGCAAAGGGGGGTTATACGGAAAGCACAGCTATTTTTGTAGCCAGTAACATGTCCCAAGGCGCAGGTCACGAGTCGCAGGTTATGCGCAGTGCTGATGTAGTATCGGTCTCCAATGTAATCGCCGCCAGTCAGTCAATCAGTCCTTCACACGTGCCACAGCTCGGATAGCAGGAAAATGGCTGGGCTTGTAACTGCGGTAAAGAGCAGAAACTGGTGAGTACGATGCAAACTGTTTTCGCCGCTGCTGCCAAGGGGGGTCATACGGAAAGCACACCTATTTTTGTAGCCTGTAACATGTCACAAGGCGCAGGTCACGAGTGGCAGGTTATGCGCAGTGCTGATGTAGTATCGGTCTCCGATGTAGTCGTCACCAGTCAGTCAATCAGTCCTTCACACGTGCCACAGCTCGGATAGCAGGAAAATGGCTGGGCTTGTAACTGTGGTAAAGAGCACAAACTGATGAGTACGATGCAAACTGATTACGCCGCTGGGATCAAGTGGGGGTTAGACGGAAAGCACAGCTCTTTTTGTAGCCATTAACAGGTCACGAGTCGCAGGTTATGCGCAGTGCTGATGTAGTATCGATTTCCGATGTGATCGTCACCAGTCAGTTAATCAGTCCTTCACACGTGCCACAGCTCGGGTAGCAGGAAAATGGCTGGGCTTGTAACTGCGGTAAAGAGCAGAAACTGATGAGTACGATGCAAACTGTTTTCGCCGCAGCTGCTAAGGGGGGGTTAGACGAAAAGCACAGCTCTTTTTGTAGCCAGTAACAGGTCACAAGGCGCAGGTCACGAGTCGCAGGTTATGCGCAGAGCTGATGTAGTATCGGTTTCCGATGTAATCGCGACCAGTCAGTTAATCAGTCTTTCACACGTGCCACAGCTCGGTTAGCAGGAAAATGGCTGGGCTTGTAACTGCCGTAAAGAGCAGAAACTGATCAGTACGATGCAAACTGTTTTCGCCGCTGCTGCCAAGTGCGGGTTAGACGGAAAGCACAGCTCTTTTTGTAGCCAGTAACCGGTCACGAGGCGCAGGTCACAAGTCGCAGGTTATGCGCAGTGCTGATGTAGTACCGGTCTCCGATGTAATCGTCGCCAGGCAGTCAATCAGTTCTTCACACGTGCCACAGCTCGGGTAGCAGGAAAATGGCTGGGCTTGTAGCTGCGGTAAAGAGCACAAACTGATGAGTACGATGCAAACGGTTTATGCCGCTGGGACCAAGTGGGGGTTAGACGGAAAGCACAGCTCTTTTTGTAGCCAGTAACAGGTCACGAGTCGCAGGTTATGCGCAGTGCTGATGTAGTATCCGTTTCCGATGTAATCGCCGCCAGTCAGTGAATCAGTCCTTCACACGTGCCACAGCTTGGATAGCAGGAAAATGACTGGGCTTGTAACTGCGGTAATGAGCAGAGACTGATGAGTACGATGCAAACTGTGTTCGCCGCTGCTGCTAAGTGGGAGTTAGACGGAAACCACAGCTCTTTCTGTAGCCAGTAACAGGTCACGAGTCCCAGGTTATGCGCAGTGCTTACGTAGTATCGGTCTCCGATGTAATCGCCGCCAGTCAGTCAATCAGTTCTTCACACGTGCCACAGCTCGGGTAGCAGGAAAATGGCTGGGCTTGTACCTGCGGTAAAGAGCAGAAACTGATGAGTACGATGCAAACTGTTTTCGCCGCAGCTGCCAAGGGGGGGTTAGACGAAAAGCACAGCTCTTTTTGTATCCAGTAACAGGTCACAAGGCGCAGGTCACAAGTCGCAAGTTGTGGGCAGTGCTGATGTAGTATCGATCTCCGATGTAATCACCGCCAGTCAGTCAATCAGTCCGTCACACGTGCCATACCTCGGATAGCAGGAAAATGGCTGGGCTTGTAACTGCGGTAAAGAGAAGAAACTGATGAGTACGATGCGAACTGTTTTCGCCGCTGCTGCCAAGTGGGGGTTAGACGGAAAGCACAGCTTTTTTTGTAGCCAGTAACAGGTCACGAGTCGCAGGTTATGCGCAGTGCTGATGTAGTATCGGTCTCCGATGTAATCGCCGCCAGTCAGTCAATCAGTCCTTCACACGTGCCACAGCTCGGGTAGCAGGAAAATGGCTGGGCTTGTAGCTGCGGTAAAGAGCACAAACTGATGAGTACGATGCAAACGGTTTATGCCGCTGGGACCAAGTGGGGGTTAGACGGAAAGCACAGCTCTTTTTGTAGCCAGTAGCAGGTCACGAGTCGCAGGTTATGCGCAGTGCTGATGTAGTATCGGTTTCCGATGTAATCGCCGCCAGTCAGTGAATCAGTCCTTCACACGTGCCACAGCTCGGATAGCAGGAAAATGGCTGGGCTTGTAACTGCGGTAAACAGCAGAAACTGATGAGTACGATGCAAACTGTTTTCGCCGCTGCTGCCAAGGGGGGGTTAGACGGAAAGCACAGCTATTTTTTTTAGCCAGTAACAGGTCACAAGGCGCAGGTCACGGGTCGCAGGTTATGCGCAGTGCTGATGTAGTATCGGTTTCCGATGTAATCGCGACCAGTCAGTTAATCAGTCCTTCACACGTGCCCCAGCTCGGATAGCAGGAAAATGGCTGGTCTTGTAACTGCGGTAAAGAGAAGAAACTGATGAGTACGATGCAAACTGTTTTCGCCGCTGCTGCCAAGTGGGGGTTAGACGGAAAGCACAGCTCTTTCCGTAGCCAGTATCAGGTCACGAGTCGCAGGTTATGCGCAGTGCTGATGTAGTATCGATTTCCGATGTAATCGTCACCAGTCAGTTAATCAGTCCTTCACACGTGCCACAGCTCGGGTAGCAGGAAAATGGCTGGGCTTCTAACTGCGGTAAAGAGCAGAAACTGATGAGTACGATGCAAACTGTTTTCGCCGCAGCTGCTAAGGGGGGGTTAGACGAAAATCACAGCTCTTTTTGTAGCCAGTAACAGGTCACAAGGCGCAGGTCACGAGTCGCAGGTTATGCGCAGAGCTGATGTAGTATCGGTTTCCGATGTAATCGCGACCAGTCAGTTAATCAGTCTTTCACACGTGCCACAGCTCGGTTAGCAGGAAAATGGCTGGGCTTGTAACTGCCGTAAAGAGCAGAAACTGATCAGTACGATGCAAACTGTTTTCGCCGCTGCTGCCAAGTGGGGGTTAGACGGAAAGCACAGCTCTTTTTGTAGCCAGTAACCGGTCACGAGGCGCAGGTAACAAGTCGCAGGTTATGCGCAGTGCTGATGTAGTACCGGTCTCCGATGTAATCGTCGCCAGGCAGTCAATCAGTTCTTCACACGTGCCACAGCTCGGGTAGCAGGAAAATGGCTGGGCTTGTAGCTGCGGTAAAGAGCACAAACTGATGAGTACGATGCAAACGGTTTATGCCGCTGGGACCAAGTGGGGGTTAGACGGAAAGCACAGCTCTTTTTGTAGCCAGTAACAGGTCACGAGTCGCAGGTTATGCGCAGTGCTGATGTAGTATCCGTTTCCGATGTAATCGCCGCCAGTCAGTGAATCAGTCCTTCACACGTGCCACAGCTTGGATAGCAGGAAAATGGCTGGGCTTGTAACTGCGGTAAAGAGCAGAAACTGATGAGTACGATGCAAACTGTTTTCGCCGCAGCTGCTAAGGGGGGGTTAGACGAAAAGCACAGCTCTTTTTGTAGCCAGTAACAGGTCACAAGGCGCAGGTCACGAGTCGCAGGTTATGCGCAGAGCTGATGTAGTATCGGTTTCCGATGTAATCGCGACCAGTCAGTTAATCAGTCTTTCACACGTGCCACAGCTCGGTTAGCAGGAAAATGGCTGGGCTTGTAACTGCCGTAAAGAGCAGAAACTGATCAGTACGATGCAAACTGTTTTCGCCGCTGCTGCCAAGTGGGGGTTAGACGGAAAGCACAGCTCTTTTTGTAGCCAGTAACCGGTCACGAGGCGCAGGTCACAAGTCGCAGGTTATGCGCAGTGCTGATGTAGTACCGGTCTCCGATGTAATCGTCGCCAGGCAGTCAATCAGTTCTTCACACGTGCCACAGCTCGGGTAGCAGGAAAATGGCTGGGCTTGTAGCTGCGGTAAAGAGCACAAACTGATGAGTACGATGCAAACGGTTTATGCCGCTGGGACCAAGTGGGGGTTAGACGGAAAGCACAGCTCTTTTTGTAGCCAGTAACAGGTCACGAGTCGCAGGTTATGCGCAGTGCTGATGTAGTATCCGTTTCCGATGTAATCGCCGCCAGTCAGTGAATCAGTCCTTCACACGTGCCACAGCTTGGATAGCAGGAAAATGACTGGGCTTGTAACTGCGGTAAAGAGCAGAGACTGATGAGTACGATGCAAACTGTGTTCGCCGCTGCTGCTAAGTGGGAGTTAGACGGAAACCACAGCTCTTTCTGTAGCCAGTAACAGGTCACGAGTCCCAGGTTATGCGCAGTGCTTACGTAGTATCGGTCTCCGATGTAATCGCCGCCAGTCAGTCAATCAGTTCTTCACACGTGCCACAGCTCGGGTAGCAGGAAAATGGCTGGGCTTGTAACTGCGGTAAAGAGCAGAAACTGATGAGTACGATGCAAACTGTTTTCGCCGCAGCTGCCAAGGGGGGGTTAGACGAAAAGCACAGCTCTTTTTGTATCCAGTAACAGGTCACAAGGCGCAGGTCACAAGTCGCAAGTTGTGGGCAGTGCTGATGTAGTATCGATCTCCGATGTAATCACCGCCAGTCAGTCAATCAGTCCGTCACACGTGCCATACCTCGGATAGCAGGAAAATGGCTGGGCTTGTAACTGCGGTAAAGAGAAGAAACTGATGAGTACGATGCGAACTGTTTTCGCCGCTGCTGCCAAGTGGGGGTTAGACGGAAAGCACAGCTTTTTTTGTAGCCAGTAACAGGTCACGAGTCGCAGGTTATGCGCAGTGCTGATGTAGTATCGGTCTCCGATGTAATCGCCGCCAGTCAGTCAATCAGTCCTTCACACGTGCCACAGCTCGGATAGCCGGAAAATGGCTGGGCTTGTAACTGCCGTAAAGAGCAGAAACTGATCAGTACGATGCAAACTGTTTTCGCCGCTGCTGCCAAGTGGGGGTTAGACGGAAAGCACAGCTCTTTTTGTAGCCAGTAACCGGTAACGAGGCGCAGGTCACAAGTCGCAGGTTATGCGCTGTGCTGATGTAGTATCGGTCTCCGATGTAATCTTCGCCAGGCAGTCAATCAGTTCGTCACACGTGCCACAGCTCGGGTAGCAGGAAAATGGCTGGGCTTGTAGCTGCGGTAAAGAGCACAAACTGATGAGTACGATGCAAACGGTTTATGCCGCTGGGACCAAGTGGGGGTTAGACGGAAAGCACAGCTCTTTTTGTAGCCAGTAGCAGGTCACGAGTCTCAGGTTATGCGCAGTGCTGATGTAGTATCGGTTTCCGATGTAATCGCCGCCAGTCAGTGAATCAGTCCTTCACACGTGCCACAGCTCGGATAGCAGGAAAATGGCTGGGCTTGTAACTGCGGTAAACAGCAGAAACTGATGAGTACGATGCAAACTGTTTTCGCCGCTGCTGCCAAGGGGGGGTTAGCCGGAAAGCACAGCTATTTTTTTTAGCCAGTAACAGGTCACAAGGCGCAGGTCACGGGTCGCAGGTTATGCGCAGTGCTGATGTAGTATCGGTTTCCGATGTAATCGCGACCAGTCAGTTAATCAGTCCTTCACACGTGCCCCAGCTCGGATAGCAGGAAAATGGCTGGTCTTGTAACTGCGGTAAAGAGAAGAAACTGATGAGTACGATGCAAACTGTTTTCGCCGCTGCTGCCAAGTGGGGGTTAGACGGAAAGCACAGCTCTTTCCGTAGCCAGTAACAGGTCACGAGTCGCAGGTTATGCGCAGTGCTGATGTAGTATCGATTTCCGATGTAATCGTCACCAGTCAGTTAATCAGTCCTTCACACGTGCCACAGCTCGGGTAGCAGGAAAATGGCTGGGCTTGTAACTGCGGTAAAGAGCAGAAACTGATGAGTACGATGCAAACTGTTTTCGCCGCAGCTGCTAAGGGGGGGTTAGACGAAAATCACAGCTCTTTTTGTAGCCAGTAACAGGTCACAAGGCGCAGGTCACGAGTCGCAGGTTATGCGCAGAGCTGATGTAGTATCGGTTTCCGATGTAATCGCGACCAGTCAGTTAATCAGTCTTTCACACGTGCCACAGCTCGGTTAGCAGGAAAATGGCTGGGCTTGTAACTGCCCTAAAGAGCAGAAACTGATCAGTACGATGCAAACTTTTTTCGCCGCTGCTGCCAAGTGGGGGTTAGACGGAAAGCACAGCTCTTTTTGTAGCCAGTAACCGGTCACGAGGCGCAGGTCACAAGTCGCAGGTTATGCGCAGTGCTGATGTAGTACCGGTCTCCGATGTAATCGTCGCCAGGCAGTCAATCAGTTCTTCACACGTGCCACAGCTCGGGTAGAAGGAAAATGGCTGGGCTTGTAACTGTGGTAAAGAGCACAAACTGATGAGTACGATGCAAACTGTTTTCGCCGCTGGGACCAAGTGGGGGTTAGACGGAAAGCACAGCTCTTTTTGTAGCCAGTAACAGGTCACGAGTCGCAGGTTATGCGCAGTGCTGATGTAGTATCCGTTTCCGATGTAATCGCCGCCAGTCAGTGAATCAGTCCTTCATACGTGCCACAGCTTGGATAGCAGGAAAATGGCTGGGCTTGTAACTGCGGTAAAGAGCAGAGACTGATGAGTACGATGCAAACTGTGTTCGCCGCTGCTGCTAAGTAGGGTTTTACGGAAAGCACAGCTATTTTTGTAGCCAGTAACATGTCCCAAGGCGCAGGTCACGAGTCGCAGGTTATGCGCAGTGCTGATGTAGTATCGGTCTCCAATGTAATCGCCGCCAGTCAGTCAATCAGTCCTTCACACGTGCCACAGCTCGGGTAGCAGGAAAATGGCTGGGCTTGTAACTGCGGTAAAGAGCAGAAACTGATGAGTACGATGCAAACGGTTTATGCCGCTGGGACCAAGTGGGGGTTAGACGGAAAGCACAGCTCTTTTTGTAGCCAGTAGCAGGTCACGAGTCGCAGGTTATGCGCAGTGCTGATGTAGTATCGGTTTCCGATGTAATCGCCGCCAGTCAGTGAATCAGTCCTTCACACGTGCCACAGCTCGGATAGCAGGAAAATGGCTGGGCTTGTAACTGCGGTAAACAGCAGAAACTGATGAGTACGATGCAAACTGTTTTCGCCGCTGCTGCCAAGGGGGGGTTAGACGGAAAGCACAGCTATTCTTTTTAACCAGTAACAGGTCACAAGGCGCAGGTCACGGGTCGCAGGTTATGCGCAGTGCTGATGTAGTATCGGTTTCCGATGTAATCGCGACCAGTCAGTTAATCAGTCCTTCACACGTGCCCCAGCTCGGATAGCAGGAAAATGGCTGGTCTTGTAACTGCGGTAAAGAGAAGAAACTGATGAGTACGATGCAAACTGTTTTCGCCGCTGCTGCCAAGTGGGGGTTAGACGGAAAGCACAGCTCTTTCCGTAGCCAGTAACAGGTCACGAGTCCCAGGTTATGCGCAGTGCTGACGTAGTATCGGTCTCCGATGTAATCGCCGCCAGTCAGCCAATCAGTTCTTCACACGTGCCACAGCTCGGGTAGCAGGAACATGGCTGGGCTTGTAACTGCGGTAAAGAGCAGAAACTGATGAGTACGATGCAAACTGCTTTCGCCGCAGCTGCCAAGGGGGGGTTAGACGAAAAGCACAGCTCTTTTTGTAGCCAGTAACAGGTCACAAGGCACAGGTGACGAGTCGCAGGTTATGCGCAGAGCTGATGTAGTATCGGTTTCCGATGTAATCGCGACCAGTCAGTTAATCAGTCCTTCACACGTGCCTCAGCTCGGATAGCAGGAAAATGGCTGGGCTTGTAACTGCCGTAAAGAGCAGAAACTGATCAGTACGATGCAAACTGTTTTCGCCGCTGCTGCCAAGTGGGGGTTAGACGGAAAACACAGCTCTTTTTGTAGCCAGTAACCGGTCACGAGGCGCAGGTCACAATTCGCAGGTTATGCGCAGTGCTGATGTAGTACCGGTCTCCGATGTAATCGTCGCCAGGCAGTCAATCAGTTCTTCACACGTGCCACAGCTCGGGTAGAAGGAAAATGGCTGGGCTTGTAACTGTGGTAAAGAGCACAAACTGATGAGTACGATGCCAACTGTTTTCGCCGCTGTGACCAAATGGGGGTTAGACGGAAAGCACAGCTCTTTTTGTAGCCAGTAACAGGTCACGAGTCGCAGGTTATGCGCAGTGCTGATGTAACATCCGTTTCCGATGTAATCGCCGCCAGTCAGTCAATCAGTCCTTCCCACGTGCCACAGCTCGGATAGCAGGAAAATGGCTGGGCTTGTAACTGCGGTAAAGAGCAGAAACTGATGAGTACGATGCAAACTGTTTTCGCCGCTGGGACCAAGTGGGGGTTAGACGGAAAGCACAGATATTTTTGTAGCCAGTAACAGGTCACGAGGCGCAGGTCACGAGTCGCAGGCTATGCGCAGTTCTGATGTAGTATCGGTTTCCGATATAATCGCCGCCAGTCAGTGAATCAGTCCTTCACACGTGCCACAGCTTGGATAGCAGGAAAATGGCTGGGCTTGTAACTGCGGTAAAGAGCAGAAACTGATGAGTACGATGCAAACTGTTTTCGCCGCTGCTGCCAAGTGGGGGTTAGACGGAAAGCACAGCTCTTTTTGTAGCCAGTAACAGGTCACGAGTCGCAGGTTATGCACAGTGCTGATGTAGTATCGGTCTCCGATGTAATCGCCGCCAGTCAGTCAATCAGTCCTTCACACGTGCCACAGCTCGGATAGCAGGAAAATGGCTGGGCTTGTAACTGCCGTAAAGAGCAGAAACTGATCAGTACGATGCAAAACTGTTTTCGCCGCTGCTGCCAAGTGGGCTTAGACGGAAAGCACAGCTCTTTTTGTAGCCAGTAACCGGTAACGAGGCGCAGGTCACAAGTCGCAGGTTATGCGCTGTGCTGATGTAGTATCGGTCTCCGATGTAATCTTCGCCAGGCAGTCAATCAGTTCTTCACACGTGCCACAGCTCGGGTAGCAGGAAAATGGCTGGGCTTGTAACTGCGGTAAAGAGCACAAACTGATGAGTACGATGCAAACGGTTTATGCCGCTGGGACCAAGTGGGGGTTAGACGGAAAGCACAGCTCTTTTTGTAGCCAGTAGCAGGTCACGAGTCGCAGGTTATGCGCAGTGCTGATGTAGTATCGGTTTCCGATGTAATCGCCGCCTGTCAGTCAATCAGTCCTTCACACGTGCCACAGCTCGGATAGCAGGAAAATGGCTGGGCTTGTAACTGCGGTAAAGAGCAGAAACTGATGAGTACGATGCAAACTGTTTTCGCCGCTGGGACCAAGTGGGGGTTAGACGGAAAACACAGCTCTTTTTGTAGCCAGTAACAGGTCACGAAGCGCAGGTCACGAGTCGCATGCTATGCGCAGTGCTGATGTAGTATCGGTTTCCGATATGATCGCCGCCAGTCAGTGAATCAGTCCTTCACACGTGCCACAGCTCGGATAGCAGGAAAATGGCTGGGCTTGTAACTGCGGTAAAGAGCAGAAACTGGTGAGTACGATGCAAACTGTTTTCGCCACTGCTGCCAAGGGGGGCTATACGGAAAGCCCAGCTATTTTTGTAGCCAGTAACATGTCACAAGGCGCAGGTCACGAGTGGCAGGTTATGCGCAGTGCTGATGTAGTATCGGTCTCCGATGTAATCGTCACCATTCAGTTAACCAGTCCTCCACACGTGCCACAGCTCGGATAGCAGGAAAATGGCTGGGCTTGTAACTGCGGTAAAGAGCAGAAACTGATGAGTACGATGCAAACTGTTTTCGCCGCTGCTGCCAAGTGGGGGTTAGACGGAAAGCACAGCTCTTTTTGTAGCCAGTAACAGGTCACGAGTCGCAGGTTATGCGCAGTGCTGATGTAGTATCGGTCTCCGATGTAATCGCCGCCAGTCAGTCAATCAGTCCTTCACACGTGCCACAGCTCGGATAGCAGGAAAATGGCTGGGCTTGTAACTGCGGTAAAGAGCAGAAACTGGTGAGTACGATGCAAACTGTTTTCGCCGCTGCTGCCAAGGGGGGTTATACGGAAAGCCCAGCTATTTTTGTAGCCAGTAACATGTCACAAGGCGCAGGTCACGAGTGCCAGGTTATGCGCAGTGCTGATGTAGTATCGGTCTCCGATGTAATCGTCACCATTCAGTTAACCAGTCCTCCACACGTGCCACAGCTCGGATAGCAGGAAAATGGCTGGGCTTGTAACTGCGGTAAAGAGCAGAAACTGATGAGTACGATGCAAACTGTTTTCGCCGCTGCTGCCAAGTGGGGGTTAGACGGAAAGCACAGCTCTTTTTGTAGCCAGTAACAGGTCACGAGTCGCAGGTTATGCGCAGTGCTGATGTAGTATCGGTCTGCGATGTAATCGCCGCCAGTCAGTCAATCAGTCCTTCACACGTGCCACAGCTCGGATAGCAGGAAAATGGCTGGGCTTGTAACTGCGGTAAAGAGCAGAAACTGGTGAGTACGATGCAAACTGTTTTCGCCGCTGCTGCCAAGGGGGGTTATACGGAAAGCACAGCTATTTCTGTAGCCAGTAACATGTCACAAGGCGCAGGTCACGAGTGGCAGGTTATGCGTAGTGCTGATGTAGTATCGGTCTCCGATGTAATCGTCACCAGTCAGTTAAACAGTCCTCCACACGTGCCACAGCTCGGGTAGCAGGAACATGGCTGGGCTTGTAACTGCGGTAAAGAGCAGAAACTGATGAGTACGATGCAAACTGCTTTCGCCGCTGCTGCCAAGTGGGGGTTAGACGGAAAGCACAGCTCTTTCCGTAGCCAGTAACAGGTCACGAGTCCCAGGTTATGCGCAGTGCTGACGTAGTATCGGTCTCCGATGTAATCGCCGCCAGTCAGCCAATCAGTTCTTCACATGTGCCACAGCTCGGGTAGCAGGAACATGGCTGGGCTTGTAACTGCGGTAAAGAGCAGAAACTGATGAGTACGATGCAAACTGCTTTCGCCGCAGCTGCCAAGGGGGGGTTAGACGAAAAGCACAGCTCTTTTTGTAGCCAGTAACAGGTCACAAGGCGCTGGTGACGAGTCGCAGGTTATGCGCAGAGCTGATGTAGTATCGGTTTCCGATGTAATCGCGACCAGTCAGTTAATCAGTCCTTCACACGTGCCTCAGCTCGGATAGCAGGAAAATGGCTGGGCTTGTAACTGCCGTAAAGAGCAGAAACTGATCAGTACGATGCAAACTGTTTTCGCCGCTGCTGCCAAGTGGGGGTTAGACGGAAAACACAGCTCTTTTTGTAGCCAGTAACCGGTCACGAGGCGCAGGTCACAAGTCGCAGGTTATGCGCAGTGCTGATGTAGTACCGGTCTCCGATGTAATCGTCGCCAGGCAGTCAATCAGTTCTTCACACGTGCCACAGCTCGGGTAGAAGGAAAATGGCTGGGCTTGTAACTGTGGTAAAGAGCACAAACTGATGAGTACGATGCCAACTGTTTTCGCCGCTGTGACCAAGTGGGGGTTAGACGGAAAGCACAGCTCTTTTTGTAGCCAGTAACAGGTCACGAGTCGCAGGTTATGCGCAGTGCTGATGTAACATCCGTTTCCGATGTAATCGCCGCCAGTCAGTCAATCAGTCCTTCCCACGTGCCACAGCTCGGATAGCAGGAAAATGGCTGGGCTTGTAACTGCGGTAAAGAGCAGAAACTGATGAGTACGATGCAAACTGTTTTCGCCGCTGGGACCAAGTGGGGGTTAGACGGAAAGCACAGATATTTTTGTAGCCAGTAACAGGTCACGAGGCGCAGGTCACGAGTCGCAGGCTATGCGCAGTGCTGATGTAGTATCGGTTTCCGATATAATCGCCGCCAGTCAGTGAATCAGTCCTTCACACGTGCCACAGCTTGGATAGCAGGAAAATGGCTGGGCTTGTAACTGCGGTAAAGAGCAGAAACTGATGAGTACGATGCAAACTGTTTTCGCCGCTGCTGCCAAGTGGGGGTTAGACGGAAAGCACAGCTCTTTTTGTAGCCAGTAACAGGTCACGAGTCGCAGGTTATGCACAGTGCTCATGTAGTATCGGTCTCCGATGTAATCGCCGCCAGTCAGTCAATCAGTCCTTCACACGTGCCACAGCTCGGATAGCAGGAAAATGGCTGGGCTTGTAACTGCCGTAAAGAGCAGAAACTGATCAGTACGATGCAAAACTGTTTTCGCCGCTGCTGCCAAGTGGGCTTAGACGGAAAGCACAGCTCTTTTTGTAGCCAGTAACCGGTAACGAGGCGCAGGTCACAAGTCGCAGGTTATGCGCTGTGCTGATGTAGTATCGGTCTCCGATGTAATCTTCGCCAGGCAGTCAATCAGTTCTTCACACGTGCCACAGCTCGGGTAGCAGGAAAATGGCTGGGCTTGTAACTGCGGTAAAGAGCACAAACTGATGAGTACGATGCAAACGGTTTATGCCGCTGGGACCAAGTGGGGGTTAGACGGAAAGCACAGCTCTTTTTGTAGCCAGTAGCAGGTCACGAGTCGCAGGTTATGCGCAGTGCTGATGTAGTATCGGTTTCCGATGTAATCGCCGCCTGTCAGTCAATCAGTCCTTCACACGTGCCACAGCTCGGATAGCAGGAAAATGGCTGGGCTTGTAACTGCGGTAAAGAGCAGAAACTGATGAGTACGATGCAAACTGTTTTCGCCGCTGTGACCAAGTGGGGGTTAGACGGAAAACACAGCTCTTTTTGTAGCCAGTAACAGGTCACGAAGCGCAGGTCACGAGTCGCATGCTATGCGCAGTGCTGATGTAGTATCGGTTTCCGATATGATCGCCGCCAGTCAGTGAATCAGTCCTTCACACGTGCCACAGCTCGGATAGCAGGAAAATGGCTGGGCTTGTAACTGCGGTAAAGAGCAGAAACTGGTGAGTACGATGCAAACTGTTTTCGCCACTGCTGCCAAGGGGGGCTATACGGAAAGCCCAGCTATTTTTGTAGCCAGTAACATGTCACAAGGCGCAGGTCACGAGTGGCAGGTTATGCGCAGTGCTGATGTAGTATCGGTCTCCGATGTAATCGTCACCATTCAGTTAACCAGTCCTCCACACGTGCCACAGCTCGGATAGCAGGAAAATGGCTGGGCTTGTAACTGCGGTAAAGAGCAGAAACTGATGAGTACGATGCAAACTGTTTTCGCCGCTGCTGCCAAGTGGGGGTTAGACGGAAAGCACAGCTCTTTTTGTAGCCAGTAACAGGTCACGAGTCGCAGGTTATGCGCAGTGCTGATGTAGTATCGGTCTCCGATGTAATCGCCGCCAGTCAGTCAATCAGTCCTTCACACGTGCCACAGCTCGGATAGCAGGAAAATGGCTGGGCTTGTAACTGCGGTAAAGAGCAGAAACTGGTGAGTACGATGCAAACTGTTTTCGCCGCTGCTGCCAAGGGGGGGTTATACGGAAAGCACAGCTATTTTTGTAGCCAGTAACATGTCACAAGGCGCAGGTCACGAGTGGCAGGTTATGCGCAGTGCTGATGTAGTATCGGTCTCCGATGTAATCGCCGCCAGTCAGTCAATCAGTCCTTCACACGTGCCACAGCTCGGATAGCAGGAAAATGGCTGGGCTTGTAACTGCGGTAAAGAGCAGAAACTGATGAGTACGATGCACACTGTTTTCGCCGCTGGGACCAAGTGGGCGTTAGACGGAAAGCACAGCTCTTTTTGTAGCCAGTAACAGGTCACGAGTCGCAGGTTATGCGCAGTGCTGATGTAGTATCCGTTTCCGATGTAATCGCCGCCAGTCAGTGAATCAGTCCTTCACACGTGCCACAGCTTGGATAGCAGGAAAATGGCTGGGCTTGTAACTGCGGTAAAGAGCAGAGACTGATGAGTACGATGCAAACTGTGTTCGCCGCTGCTGCTAAGTGGGAGTTAGACGGAAACCACAGCTCTTTCTGTAGCCAGTAACAGGTCACGAGTCCCAGGTTATGCGCAGTGCTTACGTAGTATCGGTCTCCGAAGTAATCGTCGCCAGTCAGTCAATCAGTTCTTCACACGTGCCACAGCTCGGGTAGCAGGAAAATGGCTGGGCTTGTAACTGCGGTAAAGAGCAGAAACTGATGAGTACGATGCAAACTGTTTTCGCCGCAGCTGCCAAGGGGGGGTTAGACGAAAAGCACAGCTCTTTTTGTAGCCAGTAACAGGTCACAAGGCGCAGGTCACGAATCGCAGGTTATGCGCAGAGCTGATGTAGTACCGGTTTCCGATGTAATCGCGACCAGTCAGTTAATCAGTCCTTTACACGTGCCACAGCTCGGATAGCAGGAAAATGGCTGGGCTTGTAACTGTGGTAAAGAGCAGAAACTGAAGAGTACGATGCAAACTGTTTTTGTCGCTGCTGCCAAGTGGGGGCTAGACGGAAAGAACATCTCTTTTTGTATCCAGTAACAGGTCACAAGGCGCAGGTCACAAGTCGCAAGTTGTGCGCAGTGCTGATGTAGTATCGATCTCCGATGTAATCCCCGCCAGTCAGTCAATCAGTCCGTCACACGTGCCATACCTCGGATAGCAGGAAAATGGCTGGGCTTGTAACTGCGGTAAAGAGAAGAAACTGATGAGTACGATGCGAACTGTTTTCGCCGCTGCTGCCAAGTGGGGGTTAGACGGAAAGCACAGCTTTTTTTGTAGCCAGTAACAGGTCACGAGTCGCAGGTTATGCGCAGTGCTGATGTAGTATCGGTCTGCGATGTAATCTTCGCCAGGCAGTCAATCAGTTCTTCACACGTGCCACAGCTCGGGTAGCAGGAAAATGGCTGGGCTTGTAGCTGCGGTAAAGAGCACAAACTGATGAGTACGATGCAAACGGTTTATGCCGCTGGGACCAAGTGGGGGTTAGACGGAAAGCACAGCTCTTTTTGTAGCCAGTAGCAGGTCACGAGTCGCAGGTTATGCGCAGTGCTGATGTAGTATCGGTTTCCGATGTAATCGCCGCAAGTCAGTCAATCAGTCCTTCACACGTGCCACAGCTCGGATAGCAGGAAAATGGCTGGGCTTGTAACTGCGGTAAAGAGCAGAAACTGATGAGTACGATGCACACTGTTTTCGCCGCTGGGACCAAGTGGGGGTTAGACGGAAAACACAGCTCTTTTTGTAGCCAGTAACAGGTCACAAGGCGCAGGTCACGAGTCGCATGCTATGCGCAGTGCTGATGTAGTATCGCTTTCCGATATAATCGCCGCCAGTCAGTGAATCAGTCCTTCACACGTGCCACAGCTCGGATAGCAGGAAAATGGCTGGGCTTGTAACTGCGGTAAAGAGCAGAAACTGATGAGTACGACGCAAACTGTTTTCGCCGCTGCTGCCAAGGGGGGGTTAGACGGAAAGCACAGCTTTTTTTTTTAGCCAGTAACATGTCACAAGGCGCAGGTCACGAGTCGCAGGTTATGCGCAGTGCTGATGTAGTATCGGTTTCCGATGTAATCGCGACCAGTCAGTTAATCAGTCCTTCACACGTGCCCCAGCTCGGATAGCAGGAAAATGGCTGGTCTTGTAACTGCGGTAAAGAGAAGAAACTGATGAGTACGATGCAAACTGTTTTCGCCGCTGCTGCCAAGTGGGGGTTAGACGGAAAGCACAGCTCTTTCCGTAGCCAGTAGCAGGTCACGAGTCCCAGGTTATGCGCAGTGCTGACGTAGTATCGGTCTCCGATGTAATCGCCGCCAGTCAGCCAATCAGTTCTTCACACGTGCCACAGCTCGGGTAGCAGGAAAATGGCTGGGCTTGTACCTGCGGTAAAGAGCAGAAACTGATGAGTACGATGCAAACTGCTTTCGCCGCAGCTGCCAAGGGGGGGTTAGACGAAAAGCACAGCTCTTTTTGTAGCCAGTAACAGGTCACAAGGCGCAGGTGACGAGTCGCAGGTTATGCGCAGAGCTGATGTAGTATCGGTTTCCGATGTAATCGCGACCAGTCAGTTAATCAGTCCTTCACACGTGCCTCAGCTCGGATAGCAGGAAAATGGCTGGGCTTGTAACTGCCGTAAAGAGCAGAAACTGATCAGTACGATGCAAACTGTTTTCGCCGCTGCTGCCAAGTGGGGGTTAGACGGAAAACACAGCTCTTTTTGTAGCCAGTAACCGGTCACGAGGCGCAGGTCACAAGTCGCAGGTTATGCGCAGTGCTGATGTAGTACCGGTCTCCGATGTAATCGTCGCCAGGCAGTCAATCAGTTCTTCACACGTGCCACAGCTCGGGTAGAAGGAAAATGGCTGGGCTTGTAACTGTGGTAAAGAGCACAAACTGATGAGTACGATGCCAACTGTTTTCGCCGCTGTGACCAAGTGGGGGTTAGACGGAAAGCACAGCTCTTTTTGTAGCCAGTAACAGGTCACGAGTCGCAGGTTATCCGCAGTGCTGATGTAACATCCGTTTCCGATGTAATCGCCGCCAGTCAGTCAATCAGTCCTTCCCACGTGCCACAGCTCGGATAGCAGGAAAATGGCTGGGCTTGTAACTGCGGTAAAGAGCAGAAACTGATGAGTACGATGCAAACTCTTTTCGCCGCTGGGACCAAGTGGGGGTTAGACGGAAAGCACAGATATTTTTGTAGCCAGTAACAGGTCACGAGGCGCAGGTCACGAGTCGCAGGCTATGCGCAGTGCTGATGTAGTATCGGTTTCCGATATAATCGCCGCCAGTCAGTGAATCAGTCCTTCACACGTGCCACAGCTTGGATAGCAGGAAAATGGCTGGGCTTGTAACTGCGGTAAAAAGCAGAAACTGATGAGTACGATGCAAACTGTTTTCGCCGCTGCTGCAAGTGGGGGTTAGACGGAAAGCACAGCTCTTTTTGTAGCCAGTAACAGGTCACGAGTCGCAGGTTATGCGCAGTGCTGATGTAGTACCGGTCTCCTATGTAATCGTCGCCAGGCAGTCAATCAGTTCTTCACACGTGCCACAGCTCGGGTAGCAGGAAAATGGCTGGGCTTGTAACTGCGGTAAAGAGCACAAACTGATGAGTACGATGCAAACGGTTTATGCCGCTGGGACCAAGTGGGGGTTAGACGGAAAGCACAGCTCTTTTTGTAGCCTGTAGCAGGTCACGAGTCGCAGGTTATGCGCAGTGCTGATGTAGTATCGGTTTCCGATGTAATCGCCGCCAGTCAGTCAATCAGTCCTTCACACGTGCCACAGCTCGGATAGCAGGAAAATGGCTGGGCTTGTAACTGCGGTAAAGAGCAGAAACTGATGAGTACGATGCAAACTGTTTTCGCCGCTGGAACCAAGTGGGGGTTAGACGGAAAACACAGCTCTTTTTGTAGCCAGTAACAGGTCACGAAGCGCAGGTCACGAGTCGCATGCTATGCGCAGTGCTGATGTAGCATCGGTTTCCGATATGATCGCCGCCAGTCAGTGAATCAGTCCTTCACACGTGCCACAGCTCGGATAGCAGGAAAATGGCTGGGCTTGTAACTGCGGTAAAGAGCAGAAACTGGTGAGTACGATGCAAACTGTTTTCGCCGCTGCTGCCAAGTGGGGGTTAGACGGAAAGCACAGCTCTTTTTGTAGCCAGTAACAGGTCACGAGTCGCAGGTTATGCGCAGTGCTTTTGTAGTATCGGTCTCCGATGTAATCGCCGCCAGTCAGTCAATCAGTCCTTCACGCGTGTCACACCTCGGATAGCAGGAAAATGGCAGGGCTTGTAACTGCGGTAAAAAACAGAAACTGATGAGTACGATGCAAACTGTTTTCGCCGCTGGGACCAAGTGGGGGTTAGACGGAAAGTACAGCTCTTTTTGTAGCCAGTAACAGGTCACGAGGCGCAGGTCACGAGTCGCATGCTATGCGCAATGCTGATGTAGCATCGGTTTCCGATATGATCGCCGCCAGTCAGTGAATCAGTCCTTCACACGTGCCACAGCTCGGATAGCAGGAAAATGGCTGGGCTTGTAACTGCGGTAAAGAGCAGAAACTGGTGAGTACGATGCAAACTGTTTTCGCCGCTGCTGCCAAGTGGGGGTTAGACGGAAAGCACAGCTCTTTTTGTAGCCAGTAACAGGTCGATATTGTCGACCATAAACCCTGACTGCTCATTGGAGGGTAAAATTCTCAAGTTAAAGCTCAGCTACTTTGGTCATCTGATGAGAAGAGAGGAGTCGCTGGAGAAAGATTTGATGTTGGGAAAGGTTGAGGGTCGCCGGAGAAGGGGTAGGCAGCGAACGCGATGGTTAGATGGCATTCTCGAGGCATTGCAGATGAAGCTATGTGATGTTAAGAAGATAGTGAGAGACCGGAAAGCGTGGCGTGACATGGTCCATAGGGTCACGAAGAGTCGGACACGACTGAACGCCTGAACTGAACTGACTGAACAGGTCACGAGTCGCAGGTTATGCGCAGTGCTGATGTAGTATCGGTTTCCGATATAATCGCCGCCAGTCAGTGAATCAGTCCTTCACACGTGCCACAGCTCGGATAGCAGGGAAATGGCAGGGCTTGTAACTGCGGTAAAGAGCAGAAACTGATGAGTACGATGCAAACTGTTTTCGCCGCTGCTGCCAAGTGGGGGTTAGACGGAAAGCACAACTCTTTTTGCAGCCAGTAACAGGTCACGATTTGCAGGTTATGCGCAGTGCTGATGTAGTATCGGTCTCCGATGTAATCGCCGCCAGTCAGTCAATCAGTCCTTCACACGTGCCACAGCTCGGATAGCAGGAAAATGGCTGGGCTTGTAACTGCGGTAAAGAGCAGAAACTGGTGAGTACGATGCAAACTGTTTTCGCCACTGCTGCCAAGGGGGGCTATACGGAAAGCCCAGCTATTTTTGTAGCCAGTAACATGTCACAAGGCGCAGGTCACGAGTGGCAGGTTATGCGCAGTGCTGATGTAGTATCGGTCTCCGATGTAACCGTCACCATTCAGTTAACCAGTCCTCCACACGTGCCACAGCTCGGATAGCAGGAAAATGGCTGGGCTTGTAACTGCGGTAAAGAGCAGAAACTGATGAGTACGATGCAAACTGTTTTCGCCGCTGCTGCCAAGTGGGGGTTAGACGGAAAGCACAGCTCTTTTTGTAGCCAGTAACAGGTCACGAGTCGCAGGTTATGCGCAGTGCTGATGTAGTATCGGTCTCCGATGTAATCGCCGCCATGCAGTCAATCAGTCCTTCACACGTGCCACAGCTCGGATAGCAGGAAAATGGCTGGGCTTGTAACTGCGGTAAAGAGCAGAAACTGGTGAGTACGATGCAAACTGTTTTCGCCGCTGCTGCCAAGGGGGGGTTATACGGAAAGCACAGCTATTTTTGTAGCCAGTAACATGTCACAAGGCGCAGGTCACGAGTGGCAGGTTATGCGTAGTGCTGATGTAGTATCGGTCTCCGATGTAATCATCACCAGTCAGTTAACCAGTCCTCCACACGTGCCACAGCTCGGAGAGCAGGAAAATGGCTGGGCTTGTAACTGCGGTAAAGAGCAGAATCTGATGAGTACGATGCAAACTGTTTTCGCCGCTGCTGCCAAGTGGGGGTTAGACGGAAAGCACAGCTTTTTTTTTTTAGCCAGTAACATGTCACAAGGCGCAGGTCACGAGTCGCAGGTTATGCGCAGTGCTGATGTAGTATCGGTTTCCGATGTAATCGCGACCAGTCAGTTAATCAGTCCTTCACACGTGCCCCAGCTCGGATAGCAGGAAAATGGCTGGGCTTGTAACTGCCGTAAAGAGCAGAAACTGATCAGTACGATGCAAACTGTTTTCGCCGCTGCTGCCAAGTGGGGGTTAGACGGAAAACACAGCTCTTTTTGTAGCCAGTAACCGGTCACGAGGCGCAGGTCACAAGTCGCAGGTTATGCGCAGTGCTGATGTAGTACCGGTCTCCGATGTAATCGTCGCCAGGCAGTCAATCAGTTCTTCACACGTGCCACAGCTCGGGTAGAAGGAAAATGGCTGGGCTTGTAACTGCGGTAAAGAGCAGAAACTGATGAGTACGATGCAAACTGCTTTCGCCGCAGCTGCCAAGGGGGGGTTAGACGAAAAGCACAGCTCTTTTTGTAGCCAGTAACAGGTCACAAGGCGCAGGTGACGAGTCGCAGGTTATGCGCAGAGCTGATGTAGTATCGGTTTCCGATGTAATCGCGACCAGTCAGTTAATCAGTCCTTCACACGTGCCTCAGCTCGGATAGCAGGAAAATGGCTGGGCTTGTAACTGCCGTAAAGAGCAGAAACTGATCAGTACGATGCAAACTGTTTTCGCCGCTGCTGCCAAGTGGGGGTTAGACGGAAAACACAGCTCTTTTTGTAGCCAGTAACCGGTCACGAGGCGCAGGTCACAAGTCGCAGGTTATGCGCAGTGCTGATGTAGTACCGGTCTCCGATGTAATCGTCGCCAGGCAGTCAATCAGTTCTTCACACGTGCCACAGCTCGGGTAGAAGGAAAATGGCTGGGCTTGTAACTGTGGTAAAGAGCACAAACTGATGAGTACGATGCCAACTGTTTTCGCCGCTGTGACCAAGTGGGGGTTAGACGGAAAGCACAGCTCTTTTTGTAGCCAGTAACAGGTCACGAGTCGCAGGTTATGCGCAGTGCTGATGTAACATCCGTTTCCGATGTAATCGCCGCCAGTCAGTCAATCAGTCCTTCCCACGTGCCACAGCTCGGATAGCAGGAAAATGGCTGGGCTTGTAACTGCGGTAAAGAGCAGAAACTGATGAGTACGATGCAAACTGTTTTCGCCGCTGGGACCAAGTGGGGGTTAGACGGAAAGCACAGATATTTTTGTAGCCAGTAACAGGTCACGAGGCGCAGGTCACGAGTCGCAGGCTATGCGCAGTGCTGATGTAGTATCGGTTTCCGATATAATCGCCGCCAGTCAGTGAATCAGTCCTTCACACGTGCCACAGCTTGGATAGCAGGAAAATGGCTGGGCTTGTAACTGCGGTAAAGAGCAGAAACTGATCAGTACGTTGCAAAACTGTTTTCGCCGCTGCTGCCAAGTGGGGTTAGACGGAAAGCACAGCTCTTTTTGTAGCCAGTAACCGGTAACGAGGCGCAGGTCACAAGTCGCAGGTTATGCGCTGTGCTGATGTAGTATCGGTCTCCGATGTAATCTTCGCCAGGCAGTCAATCAGTTCTTCACACGTGCCACAGCTCGGGTAGCAGGAAAATGGCTGGGCTTGTAACTGCGGTAAAGAGCACAAACTGATGAGTACGATGCAAACGGTTTATGCCGCTGGGACCAAGTGGGGGTTAGACGGAAAGCACAGCTCTTTTTGTAGCCAGTAGCAGGTCACGAGTCGCAGGTTATGCGCAGTGCTGATGTAGTATCGGTTTCCGATGTAATCGCCGCCAGTCAGTCAATCAGTCCTTCACACGTGCCACAGCTCGGATAGCAGGAAAATGGCTGGGCTTGTAACTGCGGTAAAGAGCAGAAACTGATGAGTACGATGCAAACTGTTTTCGCCGCTGGAACCAAGTGGGGGTTAGACGGAAAACACAGCTCTTTTTGTAGCCAGTAACAGGTCACGAAGCGCAGGTCACGAGTCGCATGCTATGCGCAGTGCTGATGTAGTATCGGTTTCCGATATAATCGCCGCCAGTCAGTGAATCAGTCCTTCACACGTGCCACAGCTCGGATAGCAGGGAAATGGCAGGGCTTGTAACTGCGGTAAAGAGCAGAAACTGATGAGTACGATGCAAACTGTTTTCGCCGCTGCTGCCAAGTGGGGGTTAGACGGAAAGCACAACTCTTTTTGTAGCCAGTAACAGGTAACGAGTCGCAGGTTATGCGCAGTGCTGATGTAGTATCGGTCTCCGATGTAATCGCCGCCAGTCAGTCAATCAGTCCTTCACACGTGCCACAGCTCGGATAGCAGGAAAATGGCTGGGCTTGTAACTGCGGTAAAGAGCAGAAACTGGTGAGTACGATGCAAACTGTTTTCGCCACTGCTGCCAAGGGGGGCTATACGGAAAGCCCAGCTATTTTTGTAGCCAGTAACATGTCACAAGGCGCAGGTCACGAGTGGCAGGTTATGCGCAGTGCTGATGTAGTATCGGTCTCCGATGTAATCGTCACCATTCAGTTAACCAGTCCTCCACACGTGCCACAGCTCGGATAGCAGGAAAATGGCTGGGCTTGTAACTGCGGTAAAGAGCAGAAACTGATGAGTACGATGCAAACTGTTTTCGCCGCTGCTGCCAAGTGGGGGTTAGACGGAAAGCACAGCTCTTTTTGTAGCCAGTAACAGGTCACGAGTCGCAGGTTATGCGCAGTGCTGATGTAGTATCGGTCTCCGATGTAATCGCCGCCATGCAGTCAATCAGTCCTTCACACGTGCCACAGCTCGGATAGCAGGAAAATGGCTGCGCTTGTAACTGCGGTAAAGAGCAGAAACTGGTAAGTACGATGCAAACTGTTTTCGCCGCTGCTGCCAAGGGGGGGTTATACGGAAAGCACAGTTTTTTTGTAGCCAGTAACATGTCACAAGGCGCAGGTCACGAGTGGCAGGTTATGCGTAGTGCTGATGTAGTATCGGTCTCCGATGTAATCATCACCAGTCAGTTAACCAGTCCTCCACACGTGCCACAGCTCGGATAGCAGGAAAATGGCTGGGCTTGTAACTGCGGTAAAGAGCAGAATCTGATGAGTACGATGCAAACTGTTTTCGCCGCTGCTGCCAAGTGGGGGTTAGACGGAAAGCGCAGCTCTTTTTGTAGCCAGTAACAGGTCACGAGTCGCTGGTTATGCGCATTGCTGATGTAGTATCGGTCTCCGATGTAATCGCCGCCAGTCAGTCAATCAGTCCTTCACACGTGCCACAGCTCGGATAGCAGGAAAATGGCTGGGCTTGTAACTGCGGTAAAGAGCAGAAAGTGGTGAGTACGATGCAAACTGTTTTCGCCGCTGCTGCCAAGGGGGGTTATACGGAAAGCCCAGCTATTTTTGTAGCCAGTAACATGTCACAAGGCGAAGGTCACGAGTGCCAGGTTATGCGCAGTGCTGATGTAGTATCGGTCTCCGATGTAATCGTCACCATTCAGTTAACCAGTCCTCCACACGTGCCACAGCTCGGATAGCAGGAAAATGGCTGGGCTTGTAACTGCGGTAAAGAGCAGAAACTGATGAGTACGATGCAAACTGTTTTCGCCGCTGCTGCCAAGTGGGGGTTAGACGGAAAGCACAGCTCTTTTTGTAGCTAGTAACAGGTCACGAGTCGCAGGTTATGCGCAGTGCTGATGTAGTATCGGTCTCCGATGTAATCGCCGCCAGTCAGTCAATCAGTCCTTCACACGTGCCACAGCTCGGATAGCAGGAAAATGGCTGGGCTTGTAACTGCGGTAAAGAGCAGAAACTGGTGAGTACGATGCAAACTGTTTTCGCCGCTGCTGCCAAGGGGGGTTATACGGAAAGCACAGCTATTTTTGTAGCCAGTAACATGTCACAAGGCGCAGGTCACGAGTGGCAGGTTATGCGTAGTGCTGATGTAGTATCGGTCTCCGATGTAATCGTCACCAGTCAGTTAACCAGTCCTCCACACGTGCCACAGCTCGGATAGCAGGAAAATGGCTGGGCTTGTAACTGCGGTAAAGAGCAGAAACTGATGAGTGCGATGCAAACTGTTTTCGCCGCTGCTGCCAAGTGGGGGTTAGACGGAAAGCACAGCTCTTTTTGTAGCCAGTAACAGGTCAGGAGTCGCTGGTTATGCGCAGTGCTGATGTAGTATCGGTCTCCGATGTAATCGCCGCCAGTCAGTCAATCAGTCCTTCACACGTGCCACAGCTCGGATAGCAGGAAAATGGCTGGGCTTGTAACTGCGGTAAAGAGCAGAAACTGATGAGTACGATTCAAACTGTTTTCGCCGCTGGGACCAAGTGGGGGTTAGACGGAAAACACAGCTCTTTTTGTAGCCAGTAACAGGTCACGAGGCGCAGGTCACGAGTCGCATGCTATGCGCAGTGCTGATGTAGTATCGGTTTCCGATATAATCGCCGCCAGTCAGTGAATCAGTCCTTCACACGTGCCACAGCTCGGATAGCAGGGAAATGGCTGGGCTTGTAACTGCGGTAAAGAGCAGAAACTGATGAGTACGATGCAAACTGTTTTCGCCGCTGCTGCCAAGTGGGGGTTAGACGGAAAGCACAACTCTTTTTGTAGCCAGTAACAGGTCACGAGTAGCAGGTTATGCGCAGTGCTGATGGAGTATCAGTCTCCGATGTAATCGCCGCCAGTCAGTCAATCAGTCCTTCACACATGCCACAGCTCGGATAGCAGGAAAATGGCTGGGCTTGTAACTGCGGTAAAGAGCAGAAACTGATGAGTACGATGCAAACTGTTTTCGCCGCTGGGACCAAGTGGGGGTTAGACGGAAAGCACAGCTCTTTTTGTAGCCAGTAACAGGTCACGAGGCGCAGGTCACGAGTCGCAGGCTATGCGCAGTGCTGATGTAGTATCGGTTTCCGATGCAATCGCCGCCAGTCAGTGAATCAGTTCTTCACACGTGCCACAGCTCGGGTAGAAGGAAAATGGCTGGGCTTGTAACTGTGGTAAAGAGCACAAACTGATGAGTACGATGCAAACTGTTTACGCCGCTGGGACCAAGTGGGGGTTACACGGAAAGCACAGCTCTTTTTGTAGCCAGTAATAGGTCACGAGTTACCGGTTATGCGCAGAGCTTATGTAGTATCGGTTTCCGATGTAATCGCGACCAGTCAGTTAATCAGTCCTTCACACGTGCCACAGCTCGGTTAGCAGGAAAATGGCTGGGCTTGTAACTGCCGTAAAGAGCAGAAACTGATGAGTACGATGCAAACTGTTTTCGCCGCTGCTGCCAAGTGGGGGTTAGACGGAAAGCACAGCTCTTTTTTTAGCCAGTAACCGGTCACGAGGCGCAGGTCACAAGTCGCAGGTTATGCGCAGTGCTGATGTAGTACCGGTCTCCGATGTAATCGTCGCCAGGCAGTCAATCAGTTCTTCACACGTGCCACAGCTCGGGTAGAAGGAAAATGGCTGGGCTTGTAACTGTGGTAAAGAGCACAAACTGATGAGTACGATGCACACTGTTTTCGCCGCTGGGGCCAAGTGGGGGTTAGACGGAAAACACAGCTCTTTTTGTAGCCAGTAACAGGTCACAAGGCGCAGGTCACGAGTCGCATGCTATGCGCAGTGCTGATGTAGTATCGCTTTCCGATATAATCGCCGCCAGTCAGTGAATCAGTCCTTCACACGTGCCACAGCTCGGATAGCAGGAAAATGGCTGGGCTTGTAACTGCGGTAAAGAGCAGAAACTGATGAGTACGATGCAAACTGTTTTCGCCGCTGCTGCCAAGGGGGGGTTAGACGGAAAGCACAGCTTTTTTTTTAGCCAGTAACAGGTCACAAGGCTCAGGTCACGAGTCGCAGGTTATGCGCAGTGCTGATGTAGTATCGGTTTCCGATGTAATCGCGACCAGTCAGTTAATCAGTCCTTCACACGTGCCCCAGCTCGGATAGCAGGAAAATGGCTGGTCTTGTAACTGCGGTAAAGAGAAGGAACTGATGAGTACGATGCAAACTGTTTTCGCCGCTGCTGCCAAGTGGGGGTTAGACGGAAAGCACAGCTCTTTCCGTAGCCAGTAACAGGTCACGAGTCCCAGGTTATGCGCAGTGCTGACGTAGTATCGGTCTCCGATGTAATCGCCGCCAGTCAGTCAATCAGTCCTTCACACGTGCCACAGCTCGGATAGCAGGAAAATGGCTGGGCTTGTAACTGCGGTAAAGAGCAGAAACTGATGAGTACGATGCAAACTGTTTTCGCCGCTGGGACCAAGTGGGGGTTAGACGGAAAGCACAGATCTTTTTGTAGCCAGTAACAGGTCACGAGGCGCAGGTCACGAGTGTCAGGCTATGGGCAGTGCTGTTGTAGTATCGGTTTCCGATATAATCGCCGCCAGTCAGTGAATCAGTCTTTCACACGTGCCACAGCTTGGATAGCAGTAAAATGGCTGGGCTTGTAACTGCGGTAAAGAGCAGAAACTGATGAGTACGATGCAAACTGTTTTCGCCGCTGCTGCCAA
Organism: Amblyomma maculatum; assembly: GCF_055883805.1. Lineage (NCBI taxonomy): Eukaryota > Metazoa > Arthropoda > Arachnida > Ixodida > Ixodidae > Amblyomma > Amblyomma maculatum. The sequence continues at coordinate 142,719,890 of NC_139353.1, forward strand.
GTGGGGGTTAGACGGAAAGCACAGCTCTTCTTGTAGCCAGTAACAGGTCACGAGTCGCAGGTTATGCGCAGTGCTGATGTAGTATCGGTTTCCGATGTAATCGCGCCAGTCAGTCAATTAGTCCTTCACACGTGCCACAGCTTGGATAGCAGGAAAATGGCTGGGCTTGTAACTGCGGTAAAGAGCAGAAACTGATGAGTACGATGCAAAATGTTTTCGCCGCTGGGACCAAGTGGGTTTAGACGGAAAACACAGCTCTTTTTGTAGCCAGTAACAGGTCACGAGGCGCAGGTCACGAGTCGCATGCTATGCGCAGTGCTGATATAGTATCGGTTTCCGATATAATCGCCGCCAGTCAGTGAATCAGTCCTTCACACGTGCCACAGCTCGGATAGCAGGAAAATGGCTGGGCTTGTAACTGCGGTAAAGAGCAGAAACTGATGAGTACGATGCAAACTGTTTTCGCCGCTGCTGCAAAGTGGGGGTTAGACGGAAAGCACAGCTCTTTTCGTAGCCAGTAACAGGTCACGAGTCGCAGGTTATGCGCAGTGCTTTTGTAGTATCGGTCTCCGATGTAATCGCCGCCAGTCAGTCAATCAGTCCTTCACGCGTGTCACACCTCGGATAGCAGGAAAATGGCCGGGCTTGTAACTGCGGTAAAGAGCAGAAACTGGTGAGTACGATGCAAACTGTTTTCGCCGCTGCTGCCAAGGGGGGTTATACGGAAAGCACAGCTCTTTTTGTAGCCAGTAACAGGTCACGAGGCGCAGGTCACGAGTCGCAGGCTATGCGCAGTGCTGATGTAGTATCGGTTTCCGATGCAATCGCCGCCAGTCAGTGAATCAGTTCTTCACACGTGCCATAGCTCGGGTAGAAGGAAAATGGCTGGGCTTGTAACTGTGGTAAAGAGCACAAACTGATGAGTACGATGCACACTGTTTTCGCCGCTGGGACCAAGTGGGGGTTAGACAGAAAACACAGCTCTTTTTGTAGCCAGTAACAGGTCACAAGGCGCAGGTCACGAGTCGCATGCTATGCGCAGTGCTGATGTAGTATCGCTTTCCGATATAATCGCCGCCAGTCAGTGAATCAGTCCTTCACACGTGCCACAGGTCGGATAGCAGGAAAATGGCTGGGCTTGTAACTGCGGTAAAGAGCAGAAACTGATGAGTACGATGCAAACTGCTTTCGCCGCAGCTGCCAAGGGGGGGTTAGACGAAAAGCACAGATATTTTTGTAGCCAGTAACAGGTCACGAGGCGCAGGTCACGAGTCGCAGGCTATGCGCAGTGCTGATGTAGTATCGGTTTCCGATATAATCGCCGCCAGTCAGTGAATCAGTCCTTCACACGTGCCCCAGCTTGGATAGCAGGAAAATGGCTGGGCTTGTAACTGCGGTAAAGAGCAGAAACTGATCAGTACGTTGCAAAACTGTTTTCGCCGCTGCTGCCAAGTGGGGTTAGACGGAAAGCACAGCTCTTTTTGTAGCCAGTAACCGGTAACGAGGCGCAGGTCACAAGTCGCAGGTTATGCGCTGTGCTGATGTAGTATCGGTCTCCGATGTAATCTTCGCCAGGCAGTCAATCAGTTCTTCACACGTGCCACAGCTCGGGTAGCAGGAAAATGGCTGGGCTTGTAACTGCGGTAAAGAGCACAAACTGATGAGTACGATGCAAACGGTTTATGCCGCTGGGACCAAGTGGGGGTTAGACGGAAAGCACAGCTCTTTTTGTAGCCAGTAGCAGGTCACGAGTCGCAGGTTATGCGCAGTGCTGATGTAGTATCGGTTTCCGATGTAATCGCCGCCAGTCAGTCAATCAGTCCTTCACACGTGCCACAGCTCGGATAGCAGGAAAATGGCTGGGCTTGTAACTGCGGTAAAGAGCAGAAACTGATGAGTACGATGCAAACTGTTTTCGCCGCTGGAACCAAGTGGGGGTTAGACGGAAAACACAGCTCTTTTTGTAGCCAGTAACAGGTCACGAAGCGCAGGTCACGAGTCGCATGCTATGCGCAGTGCTGATGTAGCATCGGTTTCCGATATGATCGCCGCCAGTCAGTGAATCAGTCCTTCACACGTGCCACAGCTCGGATAGCAGGAAAATGGCTGGGCTTGTAACTGCGGTAAAGAGCAGAAACTGGTGAGTACGATGCAAACTGTTTTCGCCGCTGCTGCCAAGTGGGGGTTAGACGGAAAGCACAGCTCTTTTTGTAGCCAGTAACAGGTCACGAGTCGCAGGTTATGCGCAGTGCTTTTGTAGTATCGGTCTCCGATGTAATCGCCGCCAGTCAGTCAATCAGTCCTTCACGCGTGTCACACCTCGGATAGCAGGAAAATGGCCGGGCTTGTAACTGCGGTAAAAAACAGAAACTGATGAGTACGATGCAAACTGTTTTCGCCGCTGCTGCCAAGTGGGGGTTAGACGGAAAGCACAACTCTTTTTGTAGCCAGTAACATGTCACAAGGCGCAGGTCACGAGTCGCATGCTATGCGCAGTGCTGATGTAGTATCGGTTTCCGATATAATCGCCGCCAGTCAGTGAATCAGTCCTTCACACATGCCACAGCTCGGATAGCAGGGAAATGGCATGGCTTGTAACTGCGGTAAAGAGAAGAAACTGATGAGTACGATGCAAACTGTTTTCGCCGCTGCTGCCAAGTGGGGGTTAGACAGAAAGCACAACTCTTTTTGTAGCCAGTAACAGGTAACGAGTCGCAGGTTATGCGCAGTGCTGATGTAGTATCGGTCTCCGATGTAATCGCCGCCAGTCAGTCAATCAGTCCTTCACACGTGCCACAGCTCGGATAGCAGGAAAATGGCTGGGCTTGTAACTGCGGTAAAGAGCAGAAACTGGTGAGTACGATGCAAACTGTTTTCGCCACTGCTGCCAAGGGGGGCTATACGGAAAGCCCAGCTATTTTTGTAGCCAGTAACATGTCACAAGGCGCAGGTCACGAGTGGCAGGTTATGCGCAGTGCTGATGTAGTATCGGTCTCCGATGTAATCGTCACCATTCAGTTAACCAGTCCTCCACACGTGCCACAGCTCGGATAGCAGGAAAATGGCTGGGCTTGTAACTGCGGTAAAGAGCAGAAACTGATGAGTACGATGCAAACTGTTTTCGCCGCTGCTGCCAAGTGGGGGTTAGACGGAAAGCACAGCTCTTTTTGTAGCCAGTAACAGGTCACGAGTCGCAGGTTATGCGCAGTGCTGATGTAGTATCGGTCTCCGATGTAATCGCCGCCATGCAGTCAATCAGTCCTTCACACGTGCCACAGCTCGGATAGCAGGAAAATGGCTGCGCTTGTAACTGCGGTAAAGAGCAGAAACTGGTGAGTACGATGCAAACTGTTTTCGCCGCTGCTGCCAAGAGGTGGTTATACGGAAAGCACAGCTATTTTTGTAGCCAGTAACATGTCACAAGGCGCAGGTCACGAGTGGCAGGTTATGCGTAGTGCTGATGTAGTATCGGTCTCCGATGTAATCATCACCAGTCAGTTAACCAGTCCTCCACACGTGCCACAGCTCGGATAGCAGGAAAATGGCTGGGCTTGTAACTGCGGTAAAGAGCAGAATCTGATGAGTACGATGCAAACTGTTTTCGCCGCTGCTGCCAAGTGGGGGTTAGACGGAAAGCGCAGCTCTTTTTGTAGCCAGTAACAGGTCACGAGTCGCTGGTTATGCGCAGTGCTGATGTAGTATCGGTCTCCGATGTAATCGCCGCCAGTCAGTCAATCAGTCCTTCACACGTGCCACAGCTCGGATAGCAGGAAAATGGCTGGGCTTGTAACTGCGGTAAAGAGCAGAAAGTGGTGAGTACGATGCAAACTGTTTTCGCCGCTGCTGCCAAGGGGGGTTATACGGAAAGCCCAGCTATTTTTGTAGCCAGTAACATGTCACAAGGCGAAGGTCACGAGTGCCAGGTTATGCGCAGTGCTGACGTAGTATCGGTCTCCGATGTAATCGTCACCATTCAGTTAACCAGTCCTCCACACGTGCCACAGCTCGGATAGCAGGAAAATGGCTGGGCTTGTAACTGCGGTAAAGAGCAGAAACTGATGAGTACGATGCAAACTGTTTTCGCCGCTGCTGCCAAGTGGGGGTTAGACGGAAAGCACAGCTCTTTTTGTAGCTAGTAACAGGTCACGAGTCGCAGGTTATGCGCAGTGCTGATGTAGTATCGGTCTCCGATGTAATCGCCGCCAGTCAGTCAATCAGTCCTTCACACGTGCCACAGCTCGGATAGCAGGAAAATGGCTGGGCTTGTAACTGCGGTAAAGAGCAGAAACTGGTGAGTACGATGCAAACTGTTTTCGCCGCTGCTGCCAAGGGGGGTTATACGGAAAGCACAGCTATTTTTGTAGCCAGTAACATGTCACAAGGCGCAGGTCACGAGTGGCAGGTTATGCGTAGTGCTGATGTAGTATCGGTCTCCGATGTAATCGTCACCAGTCAGTTAACCAGTCCTCCACACGTGCCACAGCTCGGATAGCAGGAAAATGGCTGGGCTTGTAACTGCGGTAAAGAGCAGAAACTGATGAGTGCGATGCAAACTGTTTTCGCCGCTGCTGCCAAGTGGGGGTTAGACGGAAAGCACAGCTCTTTTTGTAGCCAGTAACAGGTCAGGAGTCGCTGGTTATGCGCAGTGCTGATGTAGTATCGGTCTCCGATGTAATCGCCGCCAGTCAGTCAATCAGTCCTTCACACGTGCCACAGCTCGGATAGCAGGAAAATGGCTGGGCTTGTAACTGCGGTAAAGAGCAGAAACTGATGAGTACGATTCAAACTGTTTTCGCCGCTGGGACCAAGTGGGGGTTAGACGGAAAACACAGCTCTTTTTGTAGCCAGTAACAGGTCACGAGGCGCAGGTCACGAGTCGCATGCTATGCGCAGTGCTGATGTAGTATCGGTTTCCGATATAATCGCCGCCAGTCAGTGAATCAGTCCTTCACACGTGCCACAGCTCGGATAGCGGGGAAATGGCTGGGCTTGTAACTGCGGTAAAGAGCAGAAACTGATGAGTACGATGCAAACTGTTTTCGCCGCTGCTGCCAAGTGGGGGTTAGACGGAAAGCACAACTCTTTTTGTAGCCAGTAACAGGTCACGAGTAGCAGGTTATGCGCAGTGCTGATGGAGTATCAGTCTCCGATGTAATCGCCGCCAGTCAGTCAATCAGTCCTTCACACATGCCACAGCTCGGATAGCAGGAAAATGGCGGGGCTTGTAACTGCGGTAAAGAGCAGAAACTGATGAGTACGATGCAAACTGTTTTCGCCGCTGGGACCAAGTGGGGGTTAGACGGAAAGCACAGCTCTTTTTGTAGCCAGTAACAGGTCACGAGGCGCAGGTCACGAGTCGCAGGCTATGCGCAGTGCTGATGTGGTATCGGTTTCCGATGCAATCGCCGCCAGTCAGTGAATCAGTTCTTCACACGTGCCACAGCTCGGGTAGAAGGAAAATGGCTGGGCTTGTAACTGTGGTAAAGAGCACAAACTGATGAGTACGATGCAAACTGTTTACGCCGCTGGGACCAAGTGGGGGTTAGACGGAAAGCACAGCTCTTTTTGTAGCCAGTAATAGGTCACGAGTCACCGGTTATGCGCAGAGCTTATGTAGTATCGGTTTCCGATGTAATCGCGACCAGTCAGTTAATCAGTCCTTCACACGTGCCACAGCTCGGTTAGCAGGAAAATGGCTGGGCTTGTAACTGCCGTAAAGAGCAGAAACTGATGAGTACGATGCAAACTGTTTTCGCCGCTGCTGCCAAGTGGGGGTTAGACGGAAAGCACAGCTCTTTTTTTAGCCAGTAACCGGTCACGAGGCGCAGGTCACTAGTCGCAGGTTATGCGCAGTGCTGATGTAGTACCGGTCTCCGATGTAATCGTCGCCAGGCAGTCAATCAGTTCTTCACACGTGCCACAGCTCGGGTAGAAGGAAAATGGCTGGGCTTGTAACTGTGGTAAAGAGCACAAACTGATGAGTACGATGCAAACTGTTTTAGCCGCTGGGACCAAGTGGGGGTTAGACGGAAAGCACAGCTCTTTTTGTAGCCAGTAGCAGGTCACGAGTCGCAGGTTATGCGCAGTGTTGATGTAGTATCGGTTTCCGATGTAATCGCCGCCAGTGAGTGAATCAGTCCTTCACACGTGCCACAGCTCGGATAGCAGGAAAATGGCTGGGCTTGTAACTGCCGTAAAGAGCAGAAACTGATCAGTACGATGCAAACTGTTTTTGCCGCTGCTGCCAAGTGGGGGTTAGACGGAAAGCACAGCTCTTTTTGTAGCCAGTGACCGGTCACGAGGCGCAGGTCACAAGTCGCAGGTTATGCGCTGTGCTGATGTAGTATCTGTCTCCGATGTAATCGTCACCAGGCAGTCAATTAGTTCTTCACACGTGCCACAGCTCGGGTAGAAGAAAAATGGCTGGGCTTGTAACTGCGGTAAAGAGCAGAAACTGATGAGTACGATGCAAACTGTTTTCGCCGCTGCTGCCAAGTGGGGGTTAGACGGAAACCACAGCTCTTTCTGTAGCCAGTAACAGGTCACGAGTCCCAGGTTATGCGCAGTGCTGACGTAGTATCGGTCTCCGATGTAATCGCCGCCAGTCACCCAATCAGTTCTTCACACGTGCCACAGCTCGGGTAGCAGGAAAAAGGCTGGGCTTGTAACTGCGGTAAAGAGCAGAAACTGATGAGTACGATGCAAACTGTTTTCGCCGCAGCTGCCAAGGGGGGGTTAGACGAAAAGCACAGCTGTTTTTGTAGCCAGTAACAGGTCACAAGGCGCAGGTCACGAGTCGCAGGTTATGCGCAGAGCTGATGTAGTATCGGTTTCCGATGTAATCGCGACCAGTCTGTTAATCAGTCCTTCACACGTGCCACAGCTCGGTTAGCAGGAAAATGGCTGGGCTTGTAACTGCCGTAAAGAGCAGAAACTGATCAGTACGATGCAAACTGTTTTCGCCGCTGCTGCCAAGTGGGGGTTAGACGGAAAGCACAGCTCTTTTTGTAGCCAGTAACCGGTCACGAGGCGCAGGTCACAAGTCTCAGGTTATGCGCAGTGCTGATGTAGTACCGGTCTCCGATGTAATCGTCGCCAGGCAGTCAATAAGTTCATCACACGTGCCACAGCTCGGGTAGAAGGAAAATGGCTGGGCTTGTAACTGTGGTAAAGAGCAGAAACTGATGAGTACGATGCAAACTGTTTTCGCCGCTGGGACCAAGTGGGGGTTAGACGGAAAGCACAGATCTTTTTGTAGCCAGTAACAGGTCACGAGGCGCAGGTCACGAGTGGCAGGCTATGGGCAGTGCTGTTGTAGTATCGGTTTCCGATATAATCGCCGCCAGTCAGTGAATCAGTCCTTCACACGTGCCACAGCTCGGATAGCAGGAAAATGGCTGGGCTTGTAACTGCGGTAAAGAGCAGAAACTGATGAGTACGATGCAAACTGTTTTCGCCGCTGCTGCCAAGTGGGGGTTAGACGGAAAGCACAGCTCTTTTTGTAGCCAGTAACAGGTCACGAGTCGCAGGTTATGCGCAGTGCTTTTGTAGTATCGGTCTCCGATGTAATCGCCGCCAGTCAGTCAATCAGTCCTTCACGCGTGTCACACCTCGGATAGCAGGAAAATGGCCGGGCTTGTAACTGCGGTAAAGAGCAGAAACTGGTGAGTACGATGCAAACTGTTTTCGCCGCTGCTGCCAAGGGGGGTTATACGGAAAGCACAGCTCTTTTTTTAGCCAGTAACAGGTCACGAGGCGCAGGTCACGAGTCGCAGGCTATGCGCAGTGCTGATGTAGTATCGGTTTCCGATGCAATCGCCGCCAGTCAGTGAATCAGTTCTTCACACGTGCCACAGCTCGGGTAGAAGGAAAATGGCTGGGCTTCTAACTGTGGTAAAGAGCACAAACTGATGAGTACGATGCACACTGTTTTCGCCGCTGGGACCAAGTGGGGGTTAGACGGAAAACACAGCTCTTTTTGTAGCCAGTAACAGGTCACAAGGCGCAGGTCACGAGTCGCATGCTATGCGCAGTGCTGATGTAGTATCGCTTTCCGATATAATCGCCGCCAGTCAGTGAATCAGTCCTTCACACGTGCCACAGCTCGGATAGCAGGAAAATGGCTGGGCTTGTAACTGCGGTAAAGAGCAGAAACTGATGAGTACGATGCAAACTGTTTTCGCCGCTGCTGCCAAGGGGGGGTTAGACGGAAAGCACAGCTTTTTTTTAGCCAGTAACAGGTCACAAGGCTCAGGTCACGAGTCGCAGGTTATGCGCAGTGCTGATGTAGTATCGGTTTCCGATGTAATCGCGACCAGTCAGTTAATCAGTCCTTCACACGTGCCCCAGCTCGGATAGCAGGAAAATGGCTGGTCTTGTAACTGCGGTAAAGAGAAGAAACTGATGAGTACGATGCAAACTGTTTTCGCCGCTGCTGCCAAGTGGGGGTTAGACGGAAAGCACAGCTCTTTCCGTAGCCAGTAACAGGTCACGAGTCCCAGGTTATGCGCAGTGCTGACGTAGTATCGGTCTCCGATGTAATCGCCGCCAGTCAGTCAATCAGTCCTTCACACGTGCCACAGCTCGGATAGCAGGAAAATGGCTGGGCTTGTAACTGCGGTAAAGAGCAGAAACTGATGAGTACGATGCAAACTGTTTTCGCCGCTGGGACCAAGTGGGGGTTAGACGGAAAGCACAGATCTTTTTGTAGCCAGTAACAGGTCACGAGGCGCAGGTCACGAGTGTCAGGCTATGGGCAGTGCTGTTGTAGTATCGGTTTCCGATATAATCGCCGCCAGTCAGTGAATCAGTCTTTCACACGTGCCACAGCTTGGATAGCAGGAAAATGGCTGGGCTTGTACCTGCGGTAAAGAGCAGAAACTGATGAGTACGATGCAAACTGTTTTCGCCGCTGCTGCCAAGTGGGGGTTAGACGGAAAGCACAGCTCTTCTTGTAGCCAGTAACAGGTCACGAGTCGCAGGTTATGCGCAGTGCGATGTAGTATCGGTTTCCGATGTAATCGCGCCAGTCAGTCAATTAGTCCTTCACACGTGCCACAGCTTGGATAGCAGGAAAATGGCTGGGCTTGTAACTGCGGTAAAGAGCAGAAACTGATGAGTACGATGCAAAATGTTTTCGCCGCTGGGACCAAGTGGGTTTAGACGGAAAACACAGCTCTTTTTGTAGCCAGTAACAGGTCACGAGGCGCAGGTCACGAGTCGCATGCTATGCGCAGTGCTGATATAGTATCGGTTTCCGATATAATCGCCGCCAGTCAGTGAATCAGTCCTTCACACGTGCCACAGCTCGGATAGCAGGAAAATGGCTGGGCTTGTAACTGCGGTAAAGAGCAGAAACTGATGAGTACGATGCAAACTGTTTTCGCCGCTGGGACCAAGTGGGGGTTAGACGGAAAGCACAGATCTTTTTGTAGCCAGTAACAGGTCACGAGGCGCAGGTCACGAGTGTCAGGCTATGGGCAGTGCTGTTGTAGTATCGGTTTCCGATATAATCGCCGCCAGTCAGTGAATCAGTCTTTCACACGTGCCACAGCTTGGATAGCAGGAAAATGGCTGGGCTTGTAACTGCGGTAAAGAGCAGAAACTGATGAGTACGATGCAAACTGTTTTCGCCGCTGCTGCCAAGTGGGGGTTAGACGGAAAGCACAGCTCTTCTTGTAGCCAGTAACAGGTCACGAGTCGCAGGTTATGCGCAGTGCTGATGTAGTATCGGTTTCCGATGCAATCGCCGCCAGTCAGTGAATCAGTTCTTCACACGTGCCACAGCTCGGGTAGAAGGAAAATGGCTGGGCTTGTAACTGTGGTAAAGAGCACAAACTGATGAGTACGATGCACACTGTTTTCGCCGCTGGGACCAAGTGGGGGTTAGACGGAAAACACAGCTCTTTTTGTAGCCAGTAACAGGTCACAAGGCGCAGGTCACGAGTCGCATGCTATGCGCAGTGCTGATGTAGTATCGCTTTCCGATATAATCGCCGCCAGTCAGTGAATCAGTCCTTCACACGTGCCACAGGTCGGATAGCAGGAAAATGGCTGGGCTTGTAACTGCGGTAAAGAGCAGAAACTGATGAGTACGATGCAAACTGTTTTCGCTGCTGCTGCCAAGGGGGGGTTAGACGGAAAGCACAGCTTTTTTTTTTAGCCAGTAACAGGTCACAAGGCGCAGGTCACGAGTCGCAGGTTATGCGCAGTGCTGATGTAGTATCGGTTTCCGATGTAATCGCGACCAGTCAGTTAATCAGTCCTTCACACGTGCCCCAGCTCGGATAGCAGGAAAATGGCTGGTCTTGTAACTGCGGTAAAGAGAAGAAACTGATGAGTACGATGCAAACTGTTTTCGCCGCTGCTGCCAAGTGGGGGTTAGACGGAAAGCACAGCTCTTTCCGTAGCCAGTAACAGGTCACGAGTCCCAGGTTATGCGCAGTGCTGACGTAGTATCGCTCTCCGATGTAATCGCCGCCAGTCAGCCAATCAGTTCTTCACACGTGCCACAGCTCGGGTAGCAGGAAAATGGCTGGGCTTGTAACTGCGGTAAAGAGCAGAAACTGATGAGTACGATGCAAACTGCTTTCGCCGCAGCTGCCAAGGGGGGTTAGACGAAAAGCACAGCTCTTTTTGTAGCCAGTAACAGGTCACAAGGCGCAGGTGACGAGTCGCAGGTTATGCGCAGAGCTGATGTAGTATCGGTTTCCGATGTAATCGCGACCAGTCAGTTGATCAGTCCTTCACACGTGCCTCAGCTCAGATAGCAGGAAAATGGCTGGGCTTGTAACTGCCGTAAAGAGCAGAAACTGATCAGTACGATGCAAACTGTTTTCGCCGCTGCTGCCAAGTGGGGGTTAGACGGAAAACACAGCTCTTTTTGTAGCCAGTAACCGGTCACGAGGCGCAGGTCACAAGCCGCAGGTTATGCGCAGTGCTGATGTAGTACCGGTCTCCGATGTAATCGTCGCCAGGCAGTCAATCAGTTCTTCACACGTGCCACAGCTCGGGTAGAAGGAAAATGGCTGGGCTTGTAACTGTGGTAAAGAGCACAAACTGATGAGTACGATGCCAACTGTTTTCGCCGCTGTGACCAAGTGGGGGTTAGACGGAAAGCACAGCTCTTTTTGTAGCCAGTAACAGGTCACGAGTCGCAGGTTATGCGCAGTGCTGATGTAACATCCGTTTCCGATGTAATCGCCGCCAGTCAGTCAATCAGTCCTTCCCACGTGCCACAGCTCGGATAGCAGGAAAATGGCTGGGCTTGTAACTGCGGTAAAGAGCAGAAACTGATGAGTACATTTCAAACTGTTTTCGCCGCTGGGACCAAGTGGGGGTTAGACGGAAAGCACCGATATTTTTGTAGCCAGTAACAGGTCACGAGGCGCAGGTCACGAGTCGCAGGCTATGCGCAGTGCTGATGTAGTATCGGTTTCCGATATAATCGCCGCCAGTCAGTGAATCAGTCCTTCACACGTGCCACAGCTTGGATAGCAGGAAAATGGCTGGGCTTGTAACTGCGGTAAAGAGCAGAAACTGATGAGTACGATGCAAACTGTTTTCGCCGCTGCTGCCAAGTGGGGGTTAGACGGAAAGCACAGCTCCTTTTGTAGCCAGTAACAGGGCACGAGTCGCAGGTTATGCGCAGTGCTGATGTAGTATCGGTCTCCGATGTAATCGCCGCCAGTCAGTCAATCAGTCCTTCACACGTGCCACAGCTCGGAATGCAGGAAAATGGCTGGGCTTGTAACTGCTGTAAAGAGCAGAAACTGATCAGTACGATGCAAACTGTTTTCGCCGCTGCTGACAAGTGGGGGTTAGACGGAAAGCACAGCTCTTTTTGTAGCCAGTAACAGGTCACGAGTCGCAGGTTATGCGCAGTGCTGATGTAGTATCGGTCTCCGATGTAATCACCGCCAGTCAGTCAATCAGTCCGTCACACGTGCCATACCTCGGATAGCAGGAAAATGGCTGGGCTTGTAACTGCGGTAAAGAGCAGAAACTGATCAGTACGATGCAAACTGTTTTTGCCGCTGCTGCCAAGTGGGGGTTAGACGGAAAGCACAGCTCTTTTTGTAGCCAGTGACCGGTCACGAGGCGCAGGTCACAAGTCGCAGGTTATGCGCTGTGCTGATGTAGTATCTGTCTCCGATGTAATCGTCACCAGGCAGTCAATTAGTTCTTCACACGTGCCACAGCTCGGGTAGAAGAAAAATGGCTGGGCTTGTAACTGCGGTAAAGAGCAGAAACTGATGAGTACGATGCAAACTGTTTTCGCCGCTGCTGCCAAGTGGGGGTTAGACGGAAACCACAGCTCTTTCTGTAGCCAGTAACAGGTCACGAGTCCCAGGTTATGCGCAGTGCTGACGTAGTATCGGTCTCCGATGTAATCGCCGCCAGTCACCCAATCAGTTCTTCACACGTGCCACAGCTCGGGTAGCAGGAAAAAGGCTGGGCTTGTAACTGCGGTAAAGAGCAGAAACTGATGAGTACGATGCAAACTGTTTTCGCCGCAGCTGCCAAGGGGGGGTTAGACGAAAAGCACAGCTGTTTTTGTAGCCAGTAACAGGTCACAAGGCGCAGGTCACGAGTCGCAGGTTATGCGCAGAGCTGATGTAGTATCGGTTTCCGATGTAATCGCGACCAGTCTGTTAATCAGTCCTTCACACGTGCCACAGCTCGGTTAGCAGGAAAATGGCTGGGCTTGTAACTGCCGTAAAGAGCAGAAACTGATCAGTACGATGCAAACTGTTTTCGCCGCTGCTGCCAAGTGGGGGTTAGACGGAAAGCACAGCTCTTTTTGTAGCCAGTAACCGGTCACGAGGCGCAGGTCACAAGTCTCAGGTTATGCGCAGTGCTGATGTAGTACCGGTCTCCGATGTAATCGTCGCCAGGCAGTCAATAAGTTCATCACACGTGCCACAGCTCGGGTAGAAGGAAAATGGCTGGGCTTGTAACTGTGGTAAAGAGCAGAAACTGATGAGTACGATGCAAACTGTTTTCGCCGCTGGGACCAAGTGGGGGTTAGACGGAAAGCACAGATCTTTTTGTAGCCAGTAACAGGTCACGAGGCGCAGGTCACGAGTGGCAGGCTATGGGCAGTGCTGTTGTAGTATCGGTTTCCGATATAATCGCCGCCAGTCAGTGAATCAGTCCTTCACACGTGCCACAGCTCGGATAGCAGGAAAATGGCTGGGCTTGTAACTGCGGTAAAGAGCAGAAACTGATGAGTACGATGCAAACTGTTTTCGCCGCTGCTGCCAAGTGGGGGTTAGACGGAAAGCACAGCTCTTTTTGTAGCCAGTAACAGGTCACGAGTCGCAGGTTATGCGCAGTGCTTTTGTAGTATCGGTCTCCGATGTAATCGCCGCCAGTCAGTCAATCAGTCCTTCACGCGTGTCACACCTCGGATAGCAGGAAAATGGCCGGGCTTGTAACTGCGGTAAAGAGCAGAAACTGGTGAGTACGATGCAAACTGTTTTCGCCGCTGCTGCCAAGGGGGGTTATACGGAAAGCACAGCTCTTTTTTTAGCCAGTAACAGGTCACGAGGCGCAGGTCACGAGTCGCAGGCTATGCGCAGTGCTGATGTAGTATCGGTTTCCGATGCAATCGCCGCCAGTCAGTGAATCAGTTCTTCACACGTGCCACAGCTCGGGTAGAAGGAAAATGGCTGGGCTTGTAACTGTGGTAAAGAGCACAAACTGATGAGTACGATGCACACTGTTTTCGCCGCTGGGACCAAGTGGGGGTTAGACGGAAAACACAGCTCTTTTTGTAGCCAGTAACAGGTCACAAGGCGCAGGTCACGAGTCGCATGCTATGCGCAGTGCTGATGTAGTATCGCTTTCCGATATAATCGCCGCCAGTCAGTGAATCAGTCCTTCACACGTGCCACAGCTCGGATAGCAGGAAAATGGCTGGGCTTGTAACTGCGGTAAAGAGCAGAAACTGATGAGTACGATGCAAACTGTTTTCGCCGCTGCTGCCAAGGGGGGGTTAGACGGAAAGCACAGCTTTTTTTTAGCCAGTAACAGGTCACAAGGCTCAGGTCACGAGTCGCAGGTTATGCGCAGTGCTGATGTAGTATCGGTTTCCGATGTAATCGCGACCAGTCAGTTAATCAGTCCTTCACACGTGCCCCAGCTCGGATAGCAGGAAAATGGCTGGTCTTGTAACTGCGGTAAAGAGAAGAAACTGATGAGTACGATGCAAACTGTTTTCGCCGCTGCTGCCAAGTGGGGGTTAGACGGAAAGCACAGCTCTTTCCGTAGCCAGTAACAGGTCACGAGTCCCAGGTTATGCGCAGTGCTGACGTAGTATCGGTCTCCGATGTAATCGCCGCCAGTCAGTCAATCAGTCCTTCACACGTGCCACAGCTCGGATAGCAGGAAAATGGCTGGGCTTGTAACTGCGGTAAAGAGCAGAAACTGATGAGTACGATGCAAACTGTTTTCGCCGCTGGGACCAAGTGGGGGTTAGACGGAAAGCACAGATCTTTTTGTAGCCAGTAACAGGTCACGAGGCGCAGGTCACGAGTGTCAGGCTATGGGCAGTGCTGTTGTAGTATCGGTTTCCGATATAATCGCCGCCAGTCAGTGAATCAGTCTTTCACACGTGCCACAGCTTGGATAGCAGGAAAATGGCTGGGCTTGTACCTGCGGTAAAGAGCAGAAACTGATGAGTACGATGCAAACTGTTTTCGCCGCTGCTGCCAAGTGGGGGTTAGACGGAAAGCACAGCTCTTCTTGTAGCCAGTAACAGGTCACGAGTCGCAGGTTATGCGCAGTGCGATGTAGTATCGGTTTCCGATGTAATCGCGCCAGTCAGTCAATTAGTCCTTCACACGTGCCACAGCTTGGATAGCAGGAAAATGGCTGGGCTTGTAACTGCGGTAAAGAGCAGAAACTGATGAGTACGATGCAAAATGTTTTCGCCGCTGGGACCAAGTGGGTTTAGACGGAAAACACAGCTCTTTTTGTAGCCAGTAACAGGTCACGAGGCGCAGGTCACGAGTCGCATGCTATGCGCAGTGCTGATATAGTATCGGTTTCCGATATAATCGCCGCCAGTCAGTGAATCAGTCCTTCACACGTGCCACAGCTCGGATAGCAGGAAAATGGCTGGGCTTGTAACTGCGGTAAAGAGCAGAAACTGATGAGTACGATGCAAACTGTTTTCGCCGCTGGGACCAAGTGGGGGTTAGACGGAAAGCACAGATCTTTTTGTAGCCAGTAACAGGTCACGAGGCGCAGGTCACGAGTGTCAGGCTATGGGCAGTGCTGTTGTAGTATCGGTTTCCGATATAATCGCCGCCAGTCAGTGAATCAGTCTTTCACACGTGCCACAGCTTGGATAGCAGGAAAATGGCTGGGCTTGTAACTGCGGTAAAGAGCAGAAACTGATGAGTACGATGCAAACTGTTTTCGCCGCTGCTGCCAAGTGGGGGTTAGACGGAAAGCACAGCTCTTCTTGTAGCCAGTAACAGGTCACGAGTCGCAGGTTATGCGCAGTGCTGATGTAGTATCGGTTTCCGATGCAATCGCCGCCAGTCAGTGAATCAGTTCTTCACACGTGCCACAGCTCGGGTAGAAGGAAAATGGCTGGGCTTGTAACTGTGGTAAAGAGCACAAACTGATGAGTACGATGCACACTGTTTTCGCCGCTGGGACCAAGTGGGGGTTAGACGGAAAACACAGCTCTTTTTGTAGCCAGTAACAGGTCACAAGGCGCAGGTCACGAGTCGCATGCTATGCGCAGTGCTGATGTAGTATCGCTTTCCGATATAATCGCCGCCAGTCAGTGAATCAGTCCTTCACACGTGCCACAGGTCGGATAGCAGGAAAATGGCTGGGCTTGTAACTGCGGTAAAGAGCAGAAACTGATGAGTACGATGCAAACTGTTTTCGCTGCTGCTGCCAAGGGGGGGTTAGACGGAAAGCACAGCTTTTTTTTTTAGCCAGTAACAGGTCACAAGGCGCAGGTCACGAGTCGCAGGTTATGCGCAGTGCTGATGTAGTATCGGTTTCCGATGTAATCGCGACCAGTCAGTTAATCAGTCCTTCACACGTGCCCCAGCTCGGATAGCAGGAAAATGGCTGGTCTTGTAACTGCGGTAAAGAGAAGAAACTGATGAGTACGATGCAAACTGTTTTCGCCGCTGCTGCCAAGTGGGGGTTAGACGGAAAGCACAGCTCTTTCCGTAGCCAGTAACAGGTCACGAGTCCCAGGTTATGCGCAGTGCTGACGTAGTATCGCTCTCCGATGTAATCGCCGCCAGTCAGCCAATCAGTTCTTCACACGTGCCACAGCTCGGGTAGCAGGAAAATGGCTGGGCTTGTAACTGCGGTAAAGAGCAGAAACTGATGAGTACGATGCAAACTGCTTTCGCCGCAGCTGCCAAGGGGGGTTAGACGAAAAGCACAGCTCTTTTTGTAGCCAGTAACAGGTCACAAGGCGCAGGTGACGAGTCGCAGGTTATGCGCAGAGCTGATGTAGTATCGGTTTCCGATGTAATCGCGACCAGTCAGTTGATCAGTCCTTCACACGTGCCTCAGCTCAGATAGCAGGAAAATGGCTGGGCTTGTAACTGCCGTAAAGAGCAGAAACTGATCAGTACGATGCAAACTGTTTTCGCCGCTGCTGCCAAGTGGGGGTTAGACGGAAAACACAGCTCTTTTTGTAGCCAGTAACCGGTCACGAGGCGCAGGTCACAAGCCGCAGGTTATGCGCAGTGCTGATGTAGTACCGGTCTCCGATGTAATCGTCGCCAGGCAGTCAATCAGTTCTTCACACGTGCCACAGCTCGGGTAGAAGGAAAATGGCTGGGCTTGTAACTGTGGTAAAGAGCACAAACTGATGAGTACGATGCCAACTGTTTTCGCCGCTGTGACCAAGTGGGGGTTAGACGGAAAGCACAGCTCTTTTTGTAGCCAGTAACAGGTCACGAGTCGCAGGTTATGCGCAGTGCTGATGTAACATCCGTTTCCGATGTAATCGCCGCCAGTCAGTCAATCAGTCCTTCCCACGTGCCACAGCTCGGATAGCAGGAAAATGGCTGGGCTTGTAACTGCGGTAAAGAGCAGAAACTGATGAGTACATTTCAAACTGTTTTCGCCGCTGGGACCAAGTGGGGGTTAGACGGAAAGCACCGATATTTTTGTAGCCAGTAACAGGTCACGAGGCGCAGGTCACGAGTCGCAGGCTATGCGCAGTGCTGATGTAGTATCGGTTTCCGATATAATCGCCGCCAGTCAGTGAATCAGTCCTTCACACGTGCCACAGCTTGGATAGCAGGAAAATGGCTGGGCTTGTAACTGCGGTAAAGAGCAGAAACTGATGAGTACGATGCAAACTGTTTTCGCCGCTGCTGCCAAGTGGGGGTTAGACGGAAAGCACAGCTCCTTTTGTAGCCAGTAACAGGTCACGAGTCGCAGGTTATGCGCAGTGCTGATGTAGTATCGGTCTCCGATGTAATCGCCGCCAGTCAGTCAATCAGTCCTTCACACGTGCCACAGCTCGGAATGCAGGAAAATGGCTGGGCTTGTAACTGCTGTAAAGAGCAGAAACTGATCAGTACGATGCAAAACTGTTTTCGCCGCTGCTGCCAAGTGGGGTTAGACGGAAAGCACAGCTCTTTTTGTAGCCAGTAACCGGTAACGAGGCGCAGGTCACAAGTCGCAGGTTATGCGCTGTGCTGATATAGTATCGGTCTCCGATGTAATCTTCGCCAGGCAGTCAATCAGTTCTTCACACGTGCCACAGCTCGGGTAGCAGGAAAATGGCTGGGCTTGTAACTGCGGTAAAGAGCACAAACTGATGAGTACGATGCAAACGGTTTATGCCGCTGGGACCAAGTGGGGGTTAGACGGAAAGCACAGCTCTTTTTGTAGCCAGTAGCAGGTCACGATTCGCAGGTTATGCGCAGTGCTGATGTAGTATCGGTTTCCGATGTAATCGCCGCCAGTCAGTCAATCAGTCCTTCACACGTGCCACAGCTCGGATAGCAGGAAAATGGCTGGGCTTGTAACTGCGGTAAAGTGCACAAACTGATGAGTACGATGCAAACGGTTTATGCCGCTGGGACCAAGTGGGGGTTAGACGGAAAGCACAGCTCTTTTTGTAGCCAGTAGCAGGTCACGAGTCGCAGGTTATGCGCAGTGCTGATGTAGTATCGGTTTCCGATGTAATCGCCGCCAGTAAGTCAATCAGTCCTTCACACGTGCCACAGCTCGGATAGCAGGAAAATGGCTGGGCTTGTAACTGCGGTAAAGAGCAGAAACTGATGAGTACGATGCAAACTGTTTTCGCCGCTGGGACCAAGTGGGGGTTAGACGGAAAACACAGCTCTTTTTGTAGCCAGTAACAGGTCACGAAGCGCAGGTCACGAGTCGCATGCTATGTGCAGTGCTGATGTAGTATCGGTTTCCGATATGATCGCCGCCAGTCAGTGAATCAGTCCTTCACACGTACCACAGCTCGGATAGCAGGAAAATGGCTGGGCTTGTAACTGCCGTAAAGAGCAGAAACTGATCAGTACGATGCAAACTGTTTTCGCCGCTGCTGCCAAGTGGGGGTTAGACGGAAAGCACAGCTCTTTTTGTAGCCAGTAACAGGTCACGAGGCGCAGGTCACAAGTCGCAGGTTATGCGCAGTGCTGATGTAGTATCGGTTTCCGATGTAATCGTCACCAGGCAGTCAATTAGTTCTTCACACGTGCCACAGCTCGGGTAGCAGGAAAATGGCTGGGCTTGTAACTGCGGTAAAGAGCAGAAACTGGTGAGTACGATGCAAACTGTTTTCGCCGCTGCTGCCAAGTGGGGGTTAGAAGGAAAGCACAGCTCTTTTTGTAGCCAGTAACAGGTCACGAGTCGCAGGTTATGCGCAGTGCTTTTGTAGTATCGGTCTCCGATGTAATCGCCGCCAGTCAGTCAATCAGTCCTTCACGCGTGTCACACCTCGGATAGCAGGAAAATGGCCGGGCTTGTAACTGCGGTAAAAAACAGAAACTGATGAGTACGATGCAAACTGTTTTCGCCGCTGGGACCAAGTGGGGGTTAGACGGAAAGTACAGCTCTTTTTGTAGCCAGTAACCGGTCACGAGGCGCAGGTCACGAGTCGCATGCTATGCGCAGTGCTGATGTAGTATCGGTTTCCGATATAATCGCCGCCAGTCAGTAAATCAGTCCTTCACACGTGCCACAGCTCGGATAGCAGGGAAATGGCAGGGCTTGTAACTGCGGTAAAGAGCAGAAACTGATGAGTACGATGCAAACTGTTTTCACCGCTGCTGCCAAGTGGGGGTTAGACGGAAAGCACAACTCTTTTTGTAGCCAGTAACAGGTCACGAGTCGATAGTTATGCGCAGTGCTGATGTAGTATCGCTCTCCGATGTAATCGCCGCCAGTCAGTCAATCAGTCCTTCACACGTGCCACAGCTCGGATAGCAGGAAAATGGCTGGGCTTGTAACTGCGGTAAAGAGCAGAAACTGGTGAGTACGATGCAAACTGTTTTCGCCACTGCTGCCAAGGGGGGCTATACGGAAAGCCCAGCTATTTTTTTAGCCAGTAACATGTCACAAGGCGCAGGTCACGAGTGGCAGGTTATGCGCAGTGCTGATGTAGTATCGGTCTCCGATGTAATCGTCACCATTCAGTTAACCAGTCCTCCACAAGTGCCACAGCTCGGATAGCAGGAAAATGGCTGGGCTTGTAACTGCGGTAAAGAGCAGAAACTGATGAGTACGATGCAAACTGTTTTCGCCGCTGCTGCCAAGTGGGGGTTAGACGGAAAGCACAGCTCTTTTTGTAGCCAGTAACAGGTCACGAGTCGCAGGTTATGCGCAGTGCTGATGTAGTATCGGTCTCCGATGTAATCGCCGCCAGTCAGTCAATCAGTCCTTCACACGTGCCACAGCTCGGATAGCAGGAAAATGTCTGGGCTTGTAACTGCGGTAAAGAGCAGAAACTGGTGAGTACGATGCAAACTGTTTTCGCCGCTGCTGCCAAGGGGGGTTATACGGAAAGCCCAGCTATTTTTGTAGCCAGTAACATGTCACAAGGCGCAGGTCACGAGTGCCAGGTTATGCGCAGTGCTGATGTAGTATCGGTCTCCGATGTAATCGTCACCATTCAGTTAACCAGTCCTCCACACGTGCCACAGCTCGGATAGCAGGAAAATGGCTGGGCTTGTAACTGCGGTAAAGAGCAGAAACTGATGAGTACGATGCAAACTGTTTTCGCCGCTGCTGCCAAGTGGGGGTTAGACGGAAAGCACAGCTCTTTTTGTAGCCAGTAACAGGTCACGAGTCGCAGGTTATGCGCAGTGCTGATGTAGTATCGGTCTCCGATGTAATCGCCGCCAGTCAGTCAATCAGTCCTTCACACGTGCCACAGCTCGGATAGCAGGAAAATGGCTGGGCTTGTAACTGCGGTAAAGAGCAGAAACTGGTGAGTACGATGCAAACTGTTTTCGCCGCTGCTGCCAAGGGGGGTTATACGGAAAGCACAGCTATTTTTGTAGCCAGTAACATGTCACAAGGCGCAGGTCACGAGTGGCAGGTTATGCGTAGTGCTGATGTAGTATCGGTCTCCGATGTAATCGTCACCAGTCAGTTAACCAGTCCTCCACACGTGCCAGAGCTCGGATAGCAGGAAAATGGCTGGGCTTGTAACTGCGGTAAAGAGCAGAAACTGATGAGTACGATGCAAACTGTTTTCGCCGCTGGGACCAAGTGGGGGTTAGACGGAAAACACAGCTCTTTTTGTAGCCAGTAACAGGTCACGAGGCGCAGGTCACGAGTCGCATGCTATGCGCAGTGCTGATGTAGTATCGGTTTCCGATATAATCGCCGCCAGTCAGTGAATCAGTCATTCACACGTGCCACAGCTCGGAGAGCAGGAAAATGGCTGGGCTTGTAACTGCGGTAAAGAGCAGAAACTGATGAGTACGATGCAAACTGTTTTCGCCGCTGCTGCCAAGTGGGGGTTAGACGGAAAGCACAACTCTTTTTGTAGCCAGTAACAGGTCACGAGTAGCAGGTTATGCGCAGTGCTGATGGAGTATCGGTCTCCGATGTAATCGCCGCCAGTCAGTCAATCAGTCCTTCACACATGCCACAGCTCGGATAGCAGGAAAATGGCTGGGCTTGTAACTGCGGTAAAGAGCAGAAACTGATGAGTACGATGCAAACTGTTTTCGCCGCTGGGACCAAGTGGGGGTTAGACGGAAAGCACAGCTCTTTTTGTAGCCAGTAACAGGTCACGAGGCGCAGGTCACGAGTCGCAGGCTATGCGCAGTGCTGATGTAGTATCGGTTTCCGATGCAATCGCCGCCAGGCAGTCAATCAGTTCTTCACACGTGCCACAGCTCGGGTAGAAGGAAAATGGCTGGGCTTGTAACTGTGGTAAAGAGCACAAACTGATGAGTACGATGCAAACTGTTTACGCCGCTGGGACCAAGTGGGGGTTAGACGGAAAGCACAGCTCTTTTTGTAGCCAGTAATAGGTCACGAGTCGCCGGTTATGCGCAGAGCTTATGTAGTATCGGTTTCCGATGTAATCGCGACCAGTCAGTTAATCAGTCCTTCACACGTGCCACAGCTCGGTTAGCAGGAAAATGGCTGGGCTTGTAACTGTGGTAAAGAGCACAAACTGATGAGTACGATGCAAACTGTTTTCGCCGCTGGGACCAAGTGGGGGTTAGACGGAAAGCACAGCTCTTTTTGTAGCCAGTAGCAGGTCACGAGTCGCAGGTTATGCGCAGTGTTGATGTAGTATCGGTTTCCGATGTAATCGCCGCCAGTGAGTGAATCAGTCCTTCACACGTGCCACAGCTCGGATAGCAGGAAAATGGCTGGGCTTGTAACTGCCGTAAAGAGCAGAAACTGATCAGTACGATGCAAACTGTTTTCGCCGCTGCTGCCAAGTGGGGGTTAGACGGAAACCACAGCTCTTTCTGTAGCCAGTAACAGGTCACGAGTCCCAGGTTATGCGCAGTGCTGACGTAGTATCGGTCTCCGATGTAAACGCCGCCAGTCACCCAATCAGTTCTTCACACGTGCCACAGCTCGGGTAGCAGGAAAATGGCTGGGCTTGTAACTGCGGTAAAGAGCAGAAACTGATGAGTACGATGCAAACTGTTTTCGCCGCAGCTGCCAAGGGGGGGTTAGACAAAAAGCACAGCTGTTTTTGTAGCCAGTAACAGGTCACAAGGCGCAGGTCACGAGTCGCAGGTTATGCGCAGAGCTGATGTAGTATCGGTTTCCGATGTAATCGCGACCAGTCAGTTAATCAGTCCTTCACACGTGCCACAGCTCGGATAGCAGGGAAATGGCAGGGCTTGTAACTACGGTAAAGAGCAGAAACTGATGAGTACGATGCAAACTGTTTTCGCCGCTGCTGCCAAGTGGGGGTTAGACGGAAAGCACAACTCTTTTTGTAGCCAGTAACAGGTCACGAGTCGCAGGTTATGCGCAGTGCTGATGTAGTATCGGTCTCCGATGTAATCGCCGCCAGTCAGTCAATCAGTCCTTCACACGTGCCACAGCTCGGATAGCAGGAAAATGGCTGGGCTTGTAACTGCGGTAAAGAGCAGAAACTGATGAGTACGATGCAAACTGTTTTCGCCGCTGGGACCAAGTGGGGGTTAGACGGAAAGCACAGCTCTTTTTGTAGCCAGTAACAGGTCACGAGGCGCAGGTCACGAGTCGCAGGCTATGCGCAGTGCTGATGTAGTATCGGTTTCCGATGCAATCGCCGCCAGGCAGTCAATCAGTTCTTCACACGTGCCACAGCTCGGGTAGAAGGAAAATGGCTGGGCTTGTAACTGTGGTAAAGAGCACAAACTGATGAGTACGATGCAAACTGTTTACGCCGCTGGGACCAAGTGGGGGTTAGACGGAAAGCACAGCTCTTTTTGTAGCCAGTAATAGGTCACGAGTCGCCGGTTATGCGCAGAGCTTATGTAGTATCGGTTTCCGATGTAATCGCGACCAGTCAGTTATTCAGTCCTTCACACGTGCCACAGCTCGGTTAGCAGGAAAATGGCTGGGCTTGTAACTGTGGTAAAGAGCACAAACTGATGAGTACGATGCAAACTGTTTTCGCCGCTGGGACCAAGTGGGGGTTAGACGGAAAGCACAGCTCTTTTTGTAGCCAGTAGCAGGTCACGAGTCGCAGGTTATGCGCAGTGTTGATGTAGTATCGGTTTCCGATGTAATCGCCGCCAGTGAGTGAATCAGTCCTTCACACGTGCCACAGCTCGGATAGCAGGAAAATGGCTGGGCTTGTAACTGCCGTAAAGAGCAGAAACTGATCAGTACGATGCAAACTGTTTTTGCCGCTGCTGCCAAGTGGGGGTTAGACGGAAAGCACAGCTCTTTTTGTAGCCAGTGACCGGTCACGAGGCGCAGGTCACAAGTCGCAGGTTATGCGCTGTGCTGATGTAGTATCTGTCTCCGATGTAATCGTCGCCAGGCAGTCAATTAGTTCTTCACACGTGCCACAGCTCGGGTAGAAGAAAAATGGCTGGGCTTGTAACTGCGGTAAAGAGCAGAAACTGATGAGTACGATGCAAACTGTTTTCGCCGCTGCTGCCAAGTGGGGGTTAGACGGAAACCACAGCTCTTTCTGTAGCCAGTAACAGGTCACGAGTCCCAGGT
This sequence comes from Amblyomma maculatum, assembly GCF_055883805.1. Classification (NCBI taxonomy): domain Eukaryota; kingdom Metazoa; phylum Arthropoda; class Arachnida; order Ixodida; family Ixodidae; genus Amblyomma; species Amblyomma maculatum. The sequence continues at coordinate 142,743,551 of NC_139353.1, forward strand.
TATGCGCAGTGCTGACGTAGTATCGGTCTCCGATGTAATCGCCGCCAGTCACCCAATCAGTTCTTCACACGTGCCACAGCTCGGGTAGCAGGAAAATGGCTGGGCTTGTAACTGCGGTAAAGAGCAGAAACTGATGAGTACGATGCAAACTGTTTTCGCCGCAGCTGCCAAGGGGGGGTTAGACAAAAAGCACAGCTGTTTTTGTAGCCAGTAACAGGTCACAAGGCGCAGGTCACGAGTCGCAGGTTATGCGCAGAGCTGATGTAGTATCGGTTTCCGATGTAATCGCGACCAGTCAGTTAATCAGTCCTTCACACGTGCCACAGCTCGGATAGCAGGGAAATGGCAGGGCTTGTAACTACGGTAAAGAGCAGAAACTGATGAGTACGATGCAAACTGTTTTCGCCGCTGCTGCCAAGTGGGGGTTAGACGGAAAGCACAACTCTTTTTGTAGCCAGTAACAGGTCACGAGTCGCAGGTTATGCGCAGTGCTGATGTAGTATCGGTCTCCGATGTAATCGCCGCCAGTCAGTCAATCAGTCCTTCACACGTGCCACAGCTCGGATAGCAGGAAAATGGCTGGGCTTGTAACTGCGGTAAAGAGCAGAAACTGATGAGTACGATGCAAACTGTTTTCGCCGCTGGGACCAAGTGGGGGTTAGACGGAAAGCACAGCTCTTTTTGTAGCCAGTAACAGGTCACGAGGCGCAGGTCACGAGTCGCAGGCTATGCGCAGTGCTGATGTAGTATCGGTTTCCGATGCAATCGCCGCCAGGCAGTCAATCAGTTCTTCACACGTGCCACAGCTCGGGTAGAAGGAAAATGGCTGGGCTTGTAACTGTGGTAAAGAGCACAAACTGATGAGTACGATGCAAACTGTTTACGCCGCTGGGACCAAGTGGGGGTTAGACGGAAAGCACAGCTCTTTTTGTAGCCAGTAATAGGTCACGAGTCGCCGGTTATGCGCAGAGCTTATGTAGTATCGGTTTCCGATGTAATCGCGACCAGTCAGTTATTCAGTCCTTCACACGTGCCACAGCTCGGTTAGCAGGAAAATGGCTGGGCTTGTAACTGTGGTAAAGAGCACAAACTGATGAGTACGATGCAAACTGTTTTCGCCGCTGGGACCAAGTGGGGGTTAGACGGAAAGCACAGCTCTTTTTGTAGCCAGTAGCAGGTCACGAGTCGCAGGTTATGCGCAGTGTTGATGTAGTATCGGTTTCCGATGTAATCGCCGCCAGTGAGTGAATCAGTCCTTCACACGTGCCACAGCTCGGATAGCAGGAAAATGGCTGGGCTTGTAACTGCCGTAAAGAGCAGAAACTGATCAGTACGATGCAAACTGTTTTTGCCGCTGCTGCCAAGTGGGGGTTAGACGGAAAGCACAGCTCTTTTTGTAGCCAGTGACCGGTCACGAGGCGCAGGTCACAAGTCGCAGGTTATGCGCTGTGCTGATGTAGTATCTGTCTCCGATGTAATCGTCGCCAGGCAGTCAATTAGTTCTTCACACGTGCCACAGCTCGGGTAGAAGAAAAATGGCTGGGCTTGTAACTGCGGTAAAGAGCAGAAACTGATGAGTACGATGCAAACTGTTTTCGCCGCTGCTGCCAAGTGGGGGTTAGACGGAAACCACAGCTCTTTCTGTAGCCAGTAACAGGTCACGAGTCCCAGGTTATGCGCAGTGCTGACGTAGTATCGGTCTCCGATGTAATCGCCGCCAGTCACCCAATCAGTTCTTCACACGTGCCACAGCTCGGGTAGCAGGAAAATGGCTGGGCTTGTAACTGCGGTAAAGAGCAGAAACTGATGAGTACGATGCAAACTGTTTTCGCCGCAGCTGCCAAGGGGGGGTTAGACAAAAAGCACAGCTGTTTTTGTAGCCAGTAACAGGTCACAAGGCGCAGGCCACGAGTCGCAGGTTATGCGCACAGCTGATGTAGTATCGGTTTCCGATGTAATCGCGACCAGTCAGTTAATCAGTCCTTCACACGTGCCACAGCTCGGATAGCAGGGAAATGGCAGGGCTTGTAACTACGGTAAAGAGCAGAAACTGATGAGTACGATGCAAACTGTTTTCGCCGCTGCTGCCAAGTGGGGGTTAGACGGAAAGCACAACTCTTTTTGTAGCCAGTAACAGGTCACGAGTCGCAGGTTATGCGCAGTGCTGATGTAGTATCGGTCTCCGATGTAATCGCCGCCAGTCAGTCAATCAGTCCTTCACACGTGCCACAGCTCGGATAGCAGGAAAATGGCTGGGCTTGTAACTGCGGTAAAGAGCAGAAACTGGTGAGTACGATGCAAACTGTTTTCGCCACTGCTGCCAAGGGGGGCTATACGGAAAGCCCAGCTATTTTTGTAGCCAGTAACATGTCACAAGGCGCAGGTCACGAGTGGCAGGTTATGCGCAGTGCTGATGTAGTATCGGTCTCCGATGTAATCGTCACCATTCAGTTAACCAGTCCTCCACACGTGCCACAGCTCGGATAGCAGGAAAATGGCTGGGCTTGTAACTGCGGTAAAGAGCAGAAACTGATGAGTACGATGCAAACTGTTTTCGCCGCTGCTGCCAAGTGGGGGTTAGACGGAAAGCACAGCTCTTTTTGTAGCCAGTAACAGGTCACGAGTCGCAGGTTATGCGCAGTGCTGATGTAGTATCGGTCTCCGATGTAATCGCCGCCAGTCAGTCAATCAGTCCTTCACACGTGCCACAGCTCGGATAGCAGGGAAATGGCTGGGCTTGTAACTGCGGTAAAGAGCAGAAACTGATGAGTAGGATGCAAACTGTTTTCGCCGCTGCTGCCAAGTGGGGGTTAGACGGAAAGCACAACTCTTTTTGTAGCCAGTAACAGGTCACGAGTAGCAGGTTATGCGCAGTGCTGATGGAGTATCGGTCTCCGATGTAATCGCCGCCAGTCAGTCAATCAGTCCTTCACACATGCCACAGCTCGGATAGCAGGAAAATGGCTGGGCTTGTAACTGCGGTAAAGAGCAGAAACTGATGAGTACGATGCAAACTGTTTTCGCCGCTGGGACCAAGTGGGGGTTAGACGGAAAGCACAGCTCTTTTTGTAGCCAGTAACAGGTCACGAGGCGCAGGTCACGAGTCGCAGGCTATGCGCAGTGCTGATGTAGTATCGGTTTCCGATGCAATCGCCGCCAGGCAGTCAATCAGTTCTTCACACGTGCCACAGCTCGGGTAGAAGGAAAATGGCTGGGCTTGTAACTGTGGTAAAGAGCACAAACTGATGAGTACGATGCAAACTGTTTACGCCGCTGGGACCAAGTGGGGGTTAGACGGAAAGCACAGCTCTTTTTGTAGCCAGTAATAGGTCACGAGTCGCCGGTTATGCGCAGAGCTTATGTAGTATCGGTTTCCGATGTAATCGCGACCAGTCAGTTAATCAGTCCTTCACACGTGCCACAGCTCGGTTAGCAGGAAAATGGCTGGGCTTGTAACTGTGGTAAAGAGCACAAACTGATGAGTAGGATGCAAACTGTTTTCGCCGCTGGGACCAAGTGGGGGTTAGACGGAAAGCACAGCTCTTTTTGTAGCCAGTAGCAGGTCACGAGTCGCAGGTTATGCGCAGTGTTGATGTAGTATCGGTTTCCGATGTAATCGCCGCCAGTGAGTGAATCAGTCCTTCACACGTGCCACAGCTCGGATAGCAGGAAAATGGCTGGGCTTGTAACTGCCGTAAAGAGCAGAAACTGATCAGTACGATGCAAACTGTTTTTGCCGCTGCTGCCAAGTGGGGGTTAGACGGAAAGCACAGCTCTTTTTGATGCCAGTGACCGGTCACGAGGCGCAGGTCACAAGTCGCAGGTTATGCGCTGTGCTGATGTAGTATCTGTCTCCGATGTAATCGTCGCCAGGCAGTCAATTAGTTCTTCACACGTGCCACAGCTCGGGTAGAAGAAAAATGGCTGGGCTTGTAACTGCGGTAAAGAGCAGAAACTGATGAGTACGATGCAAACTGTTTTCGCCGCTGCTGCCAAGTGGGGGTTAGACGGAAACCACAGCTCTTTCTGTAGCCAGTAACAGGTCACGAGTCCCAGGTTATGCGCAGTGCTGACGTAGTATCGGTCTCCGATGTAATCGCCGCCAGTCACCCAATCAGTTCTTCACACGTGCCACAGCTCGGGGTAGCAGGAAAATGGCTGGGCTTGTAACTGCGGTAAAGAGCAGAAACTGATGAGTACGATGCAAACTGTTTTCGCCGCAGCTGCCAAGGGGGGGTTAGACGAAAAGCACAGCTGTTTTTGTAGCCAGTAACAGGTCACAAGGCGCAGGTCACGAGTCGCAGGTTATGCGCAGAGCTGATGTAGTATCGGTTTCCGATGTAATCGCGACCAGTCAGTTAATCAGTCCTTCACACGTGCCACAGCTCGGATAGCAGGGAAATGGCAGGGCTTGTAACTACGGTAAAGAGCAGAAACTGATGAGTACGATGCAAACTGTTTTCGCCGCTGCTGCCAAGTGGGGGTTAGACGGAAAGCACAACTCTTTTTGTAGCCAGTAACAGGTCACGAGTCGCAGGTTATGCGCAGTGCTGATGTAGTATCGGTCTCCGATGTAATCGCCGCCAGTCAGTCAATCAGTCCTTCACACGTGCCACAGCTCGGATAGCAGGAAAATGGCTGGGCTTGTAACTGCGGTAAAGAGCAGAAACTGGTGAGTACGATGCAAACTGTTTTCGCCACTGCTGCCAAGGGGGGCTATACGGAAAGCCCAGCTATTTTTGTAGCCAGTAACATGTCACAAGGCGCAGGTCACGAGTGGCAGGTTATGCGCAGTGCTGATGTAGTATCGGTCTCCGATGTAATCGTCACCATTCAGTTAACCAGTCCTCCACACGTGCCACAGCTCGGATAGCAGGAAAATGGCTGGGCTTGTAACTGCGGTAAAGAGCAGAAACTGATGAGTACGATGCAAACTGTTTTCGCCGCTGCTGCCAAGTGGGGGTTAGACGGAAAGCACAGCTCTTTTTGTAGCCAGTAACAGGTCACGAGTCGCAGGTTATGCGCAGTGCTGATGTAGTATCGGTCTCCGATGTAATCGCCGCCAGTCAGTCAATCAGTCCTTCACACGTGCCACAGCTCGGATAGCAGGAAAATGGCTGGGCTTGTAACTGCGGTAAAGAGCAGAAACTGGTGAGTACGATGCAAACTGTTTTCGCCGCTGCTGCCAAGGGGGGGTTATACGGAAAGCACAGCTATTTTTGTAGCCAGTAACATGTCACAAGGCGCAGGTCACGAGTGGCAGGTTATGCGTAGTGCTGATGTAGTATCGGTCTCCGATGTAATCGTCACCAGTCAGTTAACCAGTCCTCCACACGTGCCACAACTCGGATAGCAGGAAAATGGCTGGGCTTGTAACTGCGGTAAAGAGCAGAATCTGATGAGTACGATGCAAACTGTTTTCGCCGCTGCTGCCAAGTGGGGGTTAGACGGAAAGCACAGCTCTTTTTGTAGCCAGTAACAGGTCACGAGTCGCTGGTTATGCGCAGTGCTGATGTAGTATCGGTCTCCGATGTAATCGCCGCCAGTCAGTCAATCAGTCCTTCACACGTGCCACAGCTCGGATAGCAGGAAAATGTCTGGGCTTGTAACTGCGGTAAAGAGCAGAAACTGGTGAGTACGATGCAAACTGTTTTCGCCGCTGCTGCCAAGGGGGGTTATACGGAAAGCCCAGCTATTTTTGTAGCCAGTAACATGTCACAAGGCGCAGGTCACGAGTGCCAGGTTATGCGCAGTGCTGATGTAGTATCGGTCTCCGATGTAATCGTCACCATTCAGTTAACCAGTCCTCCACACGTGCCACAGCTCGGATAGCAGGAAAATGGCTGGGCTTGTAACTGCGGTAAAGAGCAGAAACTGATGAGTACGATGCAAACTGTTTTCGCCGCTGCTGCCAAGTGGGGGTTAGACGGAAAGCACAGCTCTTTTTGTAGCCAGTAACAGGTCACGAGTCGCAGGTTATGCGCAGTGCTGATGTAGTATCGGTCTCCGATGTAATCGCCGCCAGTCAGTCAATCAGTCCTTCACACGTGCCACAGCTCGGATAGCAGGAAAATGGCTGGGCTTGTAACTGCGGTAAAGAGCAGAAACTGGTGAGTACGATGCAAACTGTTTTCGCCGCTGCTGCCAAGTGGGGGTTAGACGGAAAGCACAACTCTTTTTGTAGCCAGTAACAGGTCACGAGTAGCAGGTTATGCGCAGTGCTGATGGAGTATCGGTCTCCGATGTAATCGCCGCCAGTCAGTCAATCAGTCCTTCACACATGCCACAGCTCGGATAGCAGGAAAATGGCTGGGCTTGTAACTGCGGTAAAGAGCAGAAACTGATGAGTACGATGCAAACTGTTTTCGCCGCTGGGACCAAGTGGGGGTTAGACGGAAAGCACAGCTCTTTCTGTAGCCAGTAACAGGTCACGAGGCGCAGGTCACGAGTCGCAGGCTATGCGCAGTGCTGATGTAGTATCGGTTTCCGATGCAATCGCCGCCAGGCAGTCAATCAGTTCTTCACACGTGCCACAGCTCGGGTAGAAGGAAAATGGCTGGGCTTGTAACTGTGGTAAAGAGCACAAACTGATGAGTACGATGCAAACTGTTTACGCCGCTGGGACCAAGTGGGGGTTAGACGGAAAGCACAGCTCTTTTTGTAGCCAGTAATAGGTCACGAGTCGCCGGTTATGCGCAGAGCTTATGTAGTATCGGTTTCCGATGTAATCGCGACCAGTCAGTTAATCAGTCCTTCACACGTGCCACAGCTCGGTTAGCAGGAAAATGGCTGGGCTTGTAACTGTGGTAAAGAGCACAAACTGATGAGTACGATGCAAACTGTTTTCGCCGCTGGGACCAAGTGGGGGTTAGACGGAAAGCACAGCTCTTTTTGTAGCCAGTAGCAGGTCACGAGTCGCAGGTTATGCGCAGTGTTGATGTAGTATCGATTTCCGATGTAATCGCCGCCAGTGAGTGAATCAGTCCTTCACACGTGCCACAGCTCGGATAGCAGGAAAATGGCTGGGCTTGTAACTGCCGTAAAGAGCAGAAACTGATCAGTACGATGCAAACTGTTTTTGCCGCTGCTGCCAAGTGGGGGTTAGACGGAAAGCACAGCTCTTTTTGTAGCCAGTGACCGGTCACGAGGCGCAGGTCACAAGTCGCAAGTTATGCGCTGTGCTGATGTAGTATCTGTCTCCGATGTAATCGTCGCCAGGCAGTCAATTAGTTCTTCACACGTGCCACAGCTCGGGTAGAAGAAAAATGGCTGGGCTTGTAACTGCGGTAAAGAGCAGAAACTGATGAGTACGATGCAAACTGTTTTCGCCGCTGCTGCCAAGTGGGGGTTAGACGGAAACCACAGCTCTTTCTGTAGCCAGTAACAGGTCACGAGTCCCAGGTTATGCGCAGTGCTGACGTAGTATCGGTCTCCGATGTAATCGCCGCCAGTCACCCAATCAGTTCTTCACACGTGCCACAGCTCGGGTAGCAGGAAAATGGCTGGGCTTGTAACTGCGGTAAAGAGCAGAAACTGATGAGTACGATGCAAACTGTTTTCGCCGCAGCTGCCAAGGGGGGGTTAGACGAAAAGCACAGCTGTTTTTGTAGCCAGTAACAGGTCACAAGGCGCAGGTCACGAGTCGCAGGTTATGCGCAGAGCTGATGTAGTATCGGTTTCCGATGTAATCGCGACCAGTCAGTTAATCAGTCCTTCACACGTGCCACAGCTCGGTTAGCAGGAAAATGGCTGGGCTTGTAACTGCCGTAAAGAGCAGAAACTGATCAGTACGATGCAAACTGTTTTCGCCGCTGCTGCCAAGTGGGGGTTAGACGGAAAGCACAGCTCTTTTTGTAGCCAGTAACCGGTCACGAGGCGCAGGTCACAAGTCGCAGGTTATGCGCAGTGCTGATGTAGTACCGGTCTCCGATGTAATCGTCGCCAGGCAGTCAATCAGTTCTTCACACGTGCCACAGCTCGGGTAGAAGGAAAATGGCTGGGCTTGTAACTGTGGTAAAGAGCACAAACTGATGAGTACGATTCAAACTGTTTTCGCCGTTGGGACCAAGTGGGGGTTAGACGGAAAGCACAGCTCTTTTTGTAGCCAGTAACAGGTCACGAGTCGCAGGTTATGCGCAGTGCTGATGTAGTATCCGTTTTCGATGTAATCGCCGCCAGCCAGTCAATCAGTCCTTCACACGTGCCACAGCTCGGATAGCAGGAAAATGGCTGGGCTTGTAACTGCGGTAAAGAGCAGAAACTGATGAGTACGATGCAAACTGTTTTCGCCGCTGGGACCAAGTGGGGGTTAGACGGAAAGCACAGATCTTTTTGTAGCCAGTAACAGGTCACGAGGCGCAGGTCACGAGTGGCAGGCTATGGGCAGTGCTGTTGTAGTATCGGTTTCCGATATAATCGCCGCCAGTCAGTGAATCAGTCTTTCACACGTGCCACAGCTTGGATAGCAGGAAAATGGCTGGGCTTGTAACTGCGGTAAAGAGCAGAAACTGATGAGTACGATGCAAACTGTTTTCGCCGCTGCTGCCAAGTGGGGGTTAGACGGAAAGCACAGCTCTTCTTGTAGCCAGTAACAGGTCACGAGTCGCAGGTTATGCGCAGTGCTGATGTAGTATCGGTTTCCGATGTAATCGCGCCAGTCAGTCAATTAGTCCTTCACACGTGCCACAGCTTGGATAGCAGGAAAATGGCTGGGCTTGTAACTGCGGTAAACAGCAGAAACTGATGAGTACGATGCAAAATGTTTTCGCCGCTGGGACCAAGTGGGTTTAGACGGAAAACACAGCTCTTTTTGTAGCCAGTAACAGGTCACGAGGCGCAGGTCACGAGTCGCATGCTATGCGCAGTGCTGATATAGTATCGGTTTCCGATATAATCGCCGCCAGTCAGTGAATCAGTCCTTCACACGTGCCACAGCTCGGATAGCAGGAAAATGGCTGGGCTTGTAACTGCGGTAAAGAGCAGAAACTGATGAGTACGATGCAAACTGTTTTCGCCGCTGCTGCCAAGTGGGGGTTAGACGGAAAGCACAGCTCTTTTTGTAGCCAGTAACAGGTCACGAGTCGCAGGTTATGCGCAGTGCTTTTGTAGTATCGGTCTCCGATGTAATCGCCGCCAGTCAGTCAATCAGTCCTTCACGCGTGTCACACCTCGGATAGCAGGAAAATGGCCGGGCTTGTAACTGCGCTAAAGAGCAGAAACTGGTGAATACGATGCAAACTGTTTTCGCCGCTGCTGCCAAGGGGGGTTATACGGAAAGCACAGCTATTTTTGTAGCCAGTAACATGTCACATGGCGCAGGTCACGAGTGGCAGGTTATGCGTAGTGCTGATGTAGTATCGGTCTCCGATGTAATCGTCACCAGTCAGTTAACCAGTCCTCAACACGTGCCACAGCTCGGATAGAAGGAAAATGGCTGGGCTTGTAACTGCGGTAAAGAGCAGAAACTGATGAGTACGATGCAAACTGTTTTCGCCGCTGCTGCCAAGTGGGGGTTAGACGGAAAGCACAGCTCTTTTTGTAGCCAGTAACAGGTCACGAGGCGCAGGTCACGAGTCGCAGGCTATGCGCAGTGCTGATGTAGTATCGGTTTCCGATGCAATCGCCGCCAGTCAGTGAATCAGTTCTTCACACGTGCCACAGCTCGGGTAGAAGGTAAATGGCTGGGCTTGTAACTGTGGTAAAGAGCACAAACTGATGAGTACGATGCAAACTGTTTACGCCGCTGGGACCAAGTGGGGGTTAGACGGAAAGCACAGCTCTTTTTGTAGCCAGTAACAGGTCACGAGTCGCCGGTTATGCGCAGAGCTTATGTAGTATCGGTTTCCGATGTAATCGCGACCAGTCAGTTAATCAGTCCTTCACACGTGCCACAGCTCGGTTAGCAGGAAAATGGCTGGGCTTGTAACTGCCGTAAAGAGCACAAACTGATGAGTACGATTCAAACTGTTTTCGCCGCTGGGACCAAGTGGGGGTTACACGGAAAGCACAGCTCTTTTTGTAGCCAGTAACAGGTCACGAGTCGCAGGTTATGCGCAGTGCTGATGTAGTATCCGTTTCCGATGTAATCGCCGCCAGTCAGTCAATCAGTCCTTCACACGTGCCACAGCTCGGATAGCAGGAAAATGGCTGGGCTTGTAACTGCGGTAAAGAGCAGAAACTGATGAGTACGATGCAAACTGTTTTCGCCGCTGGGACCAAGTGGGGGTTAGACGGAAAGCACAGATCTTTTTGTAGCCAGTAACAGGTCACGAGGCGCAGGTCACGAGTGGCAGGCTATGGGCAGTGCATTTGTAGTATCGGTTTCCGATATAATCGCCGCCAGTCAGTGAATCAGTCTTTCACACGTGCCACAGCTTGGATAGCAGGAAAATGGCTGGGCTTGTAACTGCGGTAAAGAGCAGAAACTGATGAGTACGATGCAAACTGTTTTCGCCGCTGCTGCCAAGTGGGGGTTAGACGGAAAGCACAGCTCTTCTTGTAGCCAGTAACAGGTCACGAGTCGCAGGTTATGCGCAGTGCTGATGTAGTATCGGTTTCCGATGTAATCGCGCCAGTCAGTCAATTAGTCCTTCACACGTGCCACAGCTTGGATAGCAGGAAAATGGCTGGGCTTGTAACTGCGGTAAAGAGCAGAAACTGATGAGTATGATGCAAAAAGTTTTCGCCGCTGGGACCAAGTGGGTTTAGACGGAGAACACAGCTCTTTTTGTAGCCAGTAACAGGTCACGAGGCGCAGGTCACGAGTCGCATGCTATGCGCAGTGCTGATATAGTATCGGTTTCCGATATAATCGCCGCCAGTCAGTGAATCAGTCCTTCACACGTGCCACAGCTCGGATAGCAGGACAATGGCTGGGCTTGTAACTGCCGTAAAGAGCAGAAACTGATCAGTACGATGCAAACTGTTTTCGCCGCTGCTGCCAAGTGGGGGTTAGACGGAAAGCACAGCTCTTTTTGTAGCCAGTAACAGGTCACGAGTCGCAGGTTATGCGCAGTGCTTTTGTAGTATCGGTCTCCGATGTAATCGCCGCCTGTCAGTCAATCAGTCCGTCACGCGTGTCACACCTCGGATAGCAGGAAAATGGCCGGGCTTGTAACAGCGGTAAAGAGCAGAAACTGGTGAGTACGATGCAAACTGTTTTCGCCGCTGCTGCCAAGGGGGGTTATACGGAAAGCACAGCTCTTTTTGTAGCCAGTAACAGGTCACGAGGCGCAGGTCACGAGTCGCAGGCTATGCGCAGTGCTGATGTAGTATCGGTTTCCGATGCAATCGCCGCCAGTCAGTGAATCAGTTCTTCACACGTGCCACAGCTCGGGTAGAAGGAAAATGGCTGGGCTTGTAACTGTGGTAAAGAGCACAAACTGATGAGTACGCTGCAAACTGTTTACGCCGCTGGGACCAAGTGGGGGTTAGACGGAAAGCACAGCTCTTTTTGTAGCCAGTAACAGGTCACGAGTCGCCGGTTATGCGCAGAGCTTATGTAGTATCGGTTTCCGATGTAATCGCGACCAGTCAGTTAATCAGTCCTTCACACGTGCCACAGCTCGGTTAGCAGGAAAATGGCTGGGCTTGTAACTGCCGTAAAGAGCAGAAACTGATGAGTACGATGCAAACTGTTTTCGCCGCTGCTGCCAAGTGGGGGTTAGACGGAAAGCACAGCTCTTTTTGTAGCCAGTAACCGGTCACGAGGCGCAGGTCACAAGTCGCAGGTTATGCGCAGTGCTGATGTAGTACCGGTCTCCGATGTAATCGTCGCCAGGCAGTCAATCAGTTCTTCACACGTGCCACAGCTCGGGTAGAAGGAAAATGGCTGGGCTTGTAACTGTGGTAAAGAGCACAAACTGATGAGTACGATGCAAACTGTTTTCGCCGCTGGGACCAAGTGGGGGTTAGAAGGAAAGCACAGCTCTTTTTGTAGTCAGTAGCAGGTCACGAGTCGCAGGTTATGCGCAGTGTTGATGTAGTATCGGTTTCCGATGTAATCGCCGCCAGTGAGTGAATCAGTCCTTCACACGTGCTACAGCTCGGATAGCAGGAAAATGGCTGGGCTTGTAACTGCCGTAAAGAGCAGAAACTGATCAGTACGATGCAAACTGTTTTTGCCGCTGCTGCCAAGTGGGGGTTAGACGGAAAGCACAGCTCTTTTTGTAGCCAGTGACCGGTCACGAGGCGCAGGTCACAAGTCGCAGGTTATGCGCTGTGCTGATGTAGTATCTGTCTCCGATGTAATCGTCACCAGGCAGTCAATTAGTTCTTCACACGTGCCACAGCTCGGGTAGAAGGAAAATGGCTGGGCTTGTAACTGCGGTAAAGAGCAGAAACTGATGAGTACGATGCAAACTGTTTTCGCCGCTGCTGCTAAGTGGGGGTTAGACGGAAACCACAGCTCTTTCTGTAGCCAGTAACAGGTCACGAGTCTCAGGTTATGCGCAGTGCTGACGTAGTATCGGTCTCCGATGTAATCGCCGCCAGTCACCCAATCAGTTCTTCACACGTGCCACAGCTCGGGTAGCAGGAAAATGGCTGGGATTGTAACTGCGGTAAAGAGCAGAAACTGATGAGTACGATGCAAACTGTTTTCGCCGCAGCTGCCAAGGGGGGGTTAGACGAAAAGCACAGCTGTTTTTGTAGCCAGTAACAGGTCACAAGGCGCAGGTCACGAGTCGCAGGTTATGCGCAGAGCTGATGTAGTATCGGTTTCCGATGTAATCGCGACCAGTCAGTTAATCAGTCCTTCACACGTGCCACAGCTCGGTTAGCAGGAAAATGGCTGGGCTTGTAACTGCCGTAAAGAGCAGAAACTGATCAGTACGATGCAAACTGTTTTCGCCACTGCTGCCAAGTGGGGGTTAGACGGAAAGCACAGCTCTTTTTGTAGCCAGTAACAGGTCACGAGTCGCAGGTTATGCGCAGTGCTGATGTAGTATCCGTTTCCGATGTAATCGCCGCCAGTCAGTCAATCAGTCCTTCACACGTGTCACAGCTCGGATAGCAGGAAAATGGCTGGGCTTGTAACTGCGGTAAAGAGCAGAAACTGATGAGTACGATGCAAACTGTTTTCGCCCCTGGGACCAAGTGGGGGTTAGACGGAAAGCACAGATATTTTGTAGCCAGTAACAGGTCACGAGGCGCAGGTCACGAGTGGCAGGCTATGGGCAGTGCTGATGTAGTATCGGTTTCCGATATAATCGCCGCCAGTCAGTGAATCAGTCTTTCACACGTGCCACAGCTTGGATAGCAGGAAAATGGCTGGGCTTGTAACTGCGGTAAAGAGCAGAAACTGATGAGTACGATGCAAACTGTTTTCGCCGCTGCTGCCAAGTGGGGGTTAGACGGAAAGCACAGCTCTTCTTGTAGCCAGTGACAGGTCACGAGTCGCAGGTTATGCGCAGTGCTGATGTAGTATCGGTTTCCGATGTAATCGCGCCAGTCAGTCAATTAGTCCTTCACACGTGCCACAGCTTGGATAGCAGGAAAATGGCTGGGCTTGTAACTGCGGTAAAGAGCAGAAACTGATGAGTACGATGCAAACTGTTTTCGCCGCTGCTGCCAAGTGGGGGTTAGACGGAAAGCACAGCTCTTTTTGTAGCCAGTAACAGGTCACGAGTCGCAGGTTATGCGCAGTGCTTTTGTAGTATCGGTCTCCGATGTAATCGCCGCCAGTCAGTCAATCAGTCCTTCACGCGTGTCACACCTCGGATAGCAGGAAAATGGCCGGGCTTGTAACTGCGGTAAAGAGCAGAAACTGGTGAGTACGATGCAAACTGTTTTCGCCGCTGCTGCCAAGGGGGGTTATACGGAAAGCACAGCTATTTTTGTAGCCAGTAACATGTCACAAGGCGCAGGTCACGAGTGGCAGGTTATGCGTAGTGCTGATGTAGTATCGATCTCCGATGTAATCGTCACCAGTCAGTTAACCAGTCCTCAACACGTGCCACAGCTCGGATAGCAGAAAAATGGCTGGGCTTGTAACTGCGGTAAAGAGCAGAAACTGATGAGTACGATGCAAACTGTTTTCGCCGCTGCTGCCAAGTGGGGGTTAGACGGAAAGCACAGCTCTTTTTGTAGCCAGTAACAGGTCACGAGTCGCAGGTTATGCGCAGTGCTGATGTAGTATCGGTCTCCGATGTAATCGCCGCCAGTCAGTCAATCAGTCCTTCACACGTGCCACAGCTCGGATAGCAGGAAAATGGCTGGGCTTGTAACTGCGGTAAAGAGCAGAAACTGGTGAGTACGATGCAAACTGTTTTCGCCGCTGCTGCCAAGGGGGGTTATACGGAAAGCACAGCTATTTTTGTAGCCAGTAACATGTCACAAGGCGCAGGTCACGAGTAGCAGGTTTTGCGTAGTGCTGATGTAGTATCGGTCTCCGATGTAATCGTCACCAGTCAGTTAACCAGTCCTCCACACGTGCCACAGCTCGGATAGCAGGAAAATGGCTGGGCTTGTAACTGCGGTAAAGAGCAGAAACTGATGAGTACGATGCAAACTGTTTTCGCCGCTGCTGCCAAGTGGGGGTTAGACGGAAAGCACAGCTCTTTTTGTAGCCAGTAACAGGTCACGAGTCGCTGGTTATGCGCAGTGCTGATGTAGTATCGGTCTCCGATGTAATCGCCGCCAGTCAGTCAATCAGTCCTTCACACGTGCCACAGCTCGGATAGCAGGAAAATGGCTGGGCTTGTAACTGCGGTAAAGAGCAGAAACTGATGAGTACGATGCAAACTGTTTTCGCCGCTGGGACCAAGTGGGGGTTAGACGGAAAACACAGCTCTTTTTGTAGCCAGTAACAGGTCACGAGGCGCAGGTCACGAGTCGCATGCTATGCGCAGTGCTGATGTAGTATCGATTTCCGATGTAATCGTCCCCAGTCAGTTAATCAGTCCTCCACACGTGCCACAGCTCGGATAGCAGGAAAATGCCTGGGCTTGTAACTGCGGTAAAGAGCAGAAACTGGTGAGTACAATGCAAACTGTTTTCGGCGATGCTGCCAAGCGGGGGTTAGACGGAAAGCACAGCTCTTTTTGTAGCCAGTAACAGGTCACAAGGCGCAGGTCACGAGTCGCATGCTATGCGCAGTGCTGATATAATATCGGTTTCCGATATAATCGCCGCCAGTCAGTGAATCAGTCCTTCACACGTGCCACAGCTCGGATAGCAGGAAAATGGCTGGGCTTGTAACTGCGGTAAAGAGCAGAAACTGGTGAGTACGATGCAAACTGTTTTCGCCGCTGCTGCCAAGGGGGGGGGGGGGGGGGGGGTTAGACGGAAAGCACAGCTATTTTTGTAGCCAGTAACAGGTCACAAGGCGCAGGTCACGAGTGGCAGGTTATGCGCAGTGCTGATGTATTATCGATTTCCGATGTAATCGTCACCAGTCAGTTAACCAGTCCTCCACACGTGCCACAGCTCGGATAGCAGGAAAATGGCTGGGCTTGTAACTGCGGTAAAGAGCAGAAACTGGTGAGTACGATGCAAACTGTTTTCGCCGCTGCTGCCAAGTGGGGGTTAGACGGAAAGCACAGCTCTTTTTGTAGCCAGTAACAGGTCACGAGTCGCAGGTTATGCGCAGTGCTTTTGTAGTATCGGTCTCCGATGTAATCGCCGCCAGTCAGTCAATCAGTCCTTCACGCGCGTCACACCTCGGATAGCAGGAAAATGGCCGGGCTTGTAACTGCGGTAAAAAACAGAAACTGATGAGTACGATGCAAACTGTTTTCGCCGCTGGGACCAAGTGGGGGTCAGACGGAAAGTACAGCTCTTTTTGTAGCCAGTAACAGGTCACGAGGCGCAGGTCACGAGTCGCATGCTATGCGCAGTGCTGATGTATCGGTTTCCGATATAATCGCCGCCAGTCAGTGAATCAGTCCTTTACACGTGCCACAGCTCGGATAGCAGGGAAATGGCAGGGCTTGTAACTGCGGTAAAGAGCAGAAACTGATGAGTACGATGCAAACTGTTTTCGCCGCTGCTGCCAAGTGGGGGTTAGACGGAAAGCACAACTCTTTTTGTAGCCAGTAACAGGTCACGAGTCGCAGGTTATGCGCAGTGCTGATGTAGTATCGGTCTCCGATGTAATCGCCGCCAGTCAGTCAATCAGTCCTTCACACGTGCCACAGCTCGGATAGCAGGAAAATGGCTGGGCTTGTAACTGCGGTAAAGAGCAGAAACTGGTGAGTACGATGCAAACTGTTTTCGCCACTGCTGCCAAGGGGGGCTATACGGAAAGCCCAGCTATTTTTGTAGCCAGTAACATGTCACAAGGCGCAGGTCACGAGTGGCAGGTTATGCGTAGTGCTGATGTAGTATCGGTCTCCGATGTAATCGTCACCATTCAGTTAACCAGTCCTCCACACGTGCCACAGCTCGGATAGCAGGAAAATGGCTGGGCTTGTAACTGCGGTAAAGAGCAGAAACTGATGAGTACGATGCAAACTGTTTTCGCCGCTGCTGCCAGGTGGGGGTTAGACGGAAAGCACAGCTCTTTTTATAGCCAGTAACAGGTCACGAGTCGCAGGTTATGCGCAGTGCTGATGTAGTATCGGTCTCCGATGTAATCGCCGCCAGTCAGTCAATCAGTCCTTCACACGTGCCACAGCTCGGATAGCAGGAAAATGGCTGGGCTTGTAACTGCGGTAAAGAGCAGAAACTGGTGAGTACGATGCAAACTGTTTTCGCCGCTGCTGCCAAGGGGGGTTATACGGAAAGCACAGCTATTTTTGTACCCAGTAACATGTCACAAGGCGCAGGTCACGAGTGGCAGGTTATGCGTAGTGCTGATGTAGTATCGGTCTCCGATGTAATCGTCACCAGTCAGTTAACCAGTCCTCCACACGTGCCAAAGCTCGGATAGCAGGAAAATGGCTGGGCTTGTAACTGCGGTAAAGAGCAGAAACTGATGAGTACGATGCAAACTGTTTTCGCCACTGCTGCCAAGTGGGGGTTAGACGGAAAGCACAGCTCTTTTTGTAGCCAGTAACAGGTCACGAGTCGCTGGTTATGCGCAGTGCTGATGTAGTATCGGTCTCCGATGTAATCGCCGCCAGTCAGTCAATCAGTCCTTCACACGTGCCACAGCTCGGATAGCAGGAAAATGACTGGGCTTGTAACTGCGGTAAAGAGCAGAAACTGGTGAGTACGATGCAAACTGTTTTCGCCGCTGCTGCCAAGGGGGGTTATACGGAAAGCACAGCTATTTTTGTAGCCAGTAACATGTCACAAGGCGCAGGTCACGAGTGGCAGGTTATGCGTAGTGCTGCTGTAGTATCGGTCTCCGATGTAATCGTCACCAGTCAGTTAACCAGTCCTCCACACGTGCCACAGCTCGGAGAGCAGGAAAATGGCTGGGCTTGTAACTGCGGTAAAGAGCAGAAACTGATGAGTGCGATGCAAACTGTTTTCGCCGCTGCTGCCAAGTGGGGGTTAGACGGAAAGCACAGCTCTTTTTGTAGCCAGTAACAGGTCACGAGTCGCTGGTTATGCGCAGTGCTGATGTAGTATCGGTCTCCGATGTAATCGCCGCCAGTCAGTCAATCCGTCCTTCACACGTGCCACAGCTCGGATAGCAGGAAAATGGCTGGGCTTGTAACTGCGGTAAAGAGCAGAAACTGATGAGTACGATGCAAACTGTTTTCGCCGCAGCTGCCAAAGGGGGGTTAGACAAAAACCACAGCTCTTTTTGTAGCCAGTAACAGGTCACAAGGCGCAGGTCACGAGTCGCTGGTTATGCGCAGTGCTGATGTAGTACCGGTCTCCGATGTAATCGCCGCCAGTCAGTCAATCCGTCCTTCACACGTGCCACAGCTCGGATAGCAGGAAAATGGCTGGGCTTGTAACTGCGGTAAACAGCAGAAACTGATGAGTACGATGCAAACTGTTTTCACCGCTGGGACGAAGTGGGGGTTAGACGGAAAACACAGCTCTTTTTGTAGCCAGTAACAGGTCACGAGGCGCAGGTCACGAGTCGCATGCTATGCGCAGTGCTGATGTAGTATCGGTTTCCTATATAATCGCCGCCAGTCAGTGAATCAGTCCTTCACACGTGCCACAGCTCGGATAGCAGGGAAATGGCTGGGCTTGTAACATCGGTAAAGAGCAGAAACTGATGAGTACGGTGCAAACTGTTTTCGCCGCTGCTGCCAAGTGGGGGTTAGACGGAAAGCACAACTCTTTTTGTAGCCAGTAACAGGTCACGAGTAGCAGGCTATGCGCAGTGCTGATGGAGTATCGGTCTCCGATGTAATCGCCGCCAGTCAGTCAATCAGTCCTTCACACATGCCACAGCTCGGATAGCAGGAAAATGGCTGGGCTTGTAACTGCGGTAAAGAGCAGAAACTGATGAGTACGATGCAAACTGTTTTCGCCGCTGGGACCAAGGGGGGGTTAGACGGAAAGCACAGCTCTTTTTGTAGCCAGTAACAGGTCACGAGGCGCAGGTCACGAGTCGCAGGCTATGCGCAGTGCTGATGTAGTATCGGTTTCCGATGCAATCGCCGCCAGTCAGTGAATCAGTTCTTCACACGTGCCACAGCTCGGGTAGAAGGAAAATGGCTGGGCTTGTAACTGTGGTAAAGAGCACAAACTGATGAGTACGATGCAAACTGTTTACGCCGCTGGGACCAAGTGGGGGTTAGACGGAAAGCACAGCTCTTTTTGTAGCCAGTAACAGGTCACGAGTCGCAGGTTATGCGCAGTGCTGATGTAGTATCGATTTCCGATGTAATCGTCACCAGTCAGTTAACCAGTCCTTCACACGTGCCACAGCTCGGGTAGCAGGAAAATGGCTGGGCTTGTAACTGCGGTAAAGAGCAGAAACTGATGAGTACGATGCAAACTGTTTTCGCCGCAGCTGCCAAGGGGGGGTTAGACGAAAAGCACAGCTCTTTTTGTAGCCAGTAACAGGTCACAAGGCGCAGGTCACGAGTCGCAGGTTATGCGCAGTGCTGATGTAGTACCGGTCTCCGATGTAATCGTCGCCAGGCAGTCAATCCGTCCTTCACACGTGCCACAGCTCGGATAGCAGGAAAATGGCTGGGCTTGTAACTGCGGTAAAGAGCAGAAACTGATGAGTACGATGCAAACTGTTTTCGCCGCAGCTGCCAAGGGGGGGTTAGACGAAAAGCACAGCTCTTTTTGTAGCCAGTAACAGGTCACAAGGCGCAGGCCACGAGTCGCTGGTTATGCGCAGTGCTGATGTAGTATCGGTCTCCGATGTAATCGCCGCCAGTCAGTCAATCCGTCCTTCACACGTGCCACAGCTCGGATAGCAGGAAAATGGCTGGGCTTGTAACTGCGGTAAAGAGCAGAAACTGATGAGTACGATGCAAACTGTTTTCACCGCTGCTGCCAAGTGGGGGTTAGACGGAAAGCACAACTCTTTTTGTAGCCAGTAACAGGTCACGAGTAGCAGGCTATGCGCAGTGCTGATGGAGTATCGGTCTCCGATGTAATCGCCGCCAGTCAGTCAATCAGTCCTTCACACATGCCACAGCTCGGATAGCAGGAAAATGGCTGGGCTTGTAACTGCGGTAAAGAGCAGAAACTGATGAGTACGATGCAAACTGTTTTCGCCGCTGGGACCAAGTGGGGGTTAGACGGAAAGCACAGCTCTTTTTGTAGCCAGTAACAGGTCACGAGGCGCAGGTCACGAGTCGCAGGCTATGCGCAGTGCTGATGTAGTATCGGTTTCCGATGCAATCGCCGTCAGTCAGTGAATCAGTTCTTCACACGTGCCACAGCTCGGGTAGAAGGAAAATGGCTGGGCTTGTAACAGTGGTAAAGAGCACGAACTGATGAGTACGATGCAAACTGTTTACGCCGCTGGGACCAAGTGGGGGTTAGACGGAAAGCACAGCTCTTTTTGTAGCCAGTAACAGGTCACGAGTCGCAGGTTATGCGCAGTGCTGATGTAGTATCGATTTCCGATGTAATCGTCACCAGTCAGTTAACCAGTCCTTCACACATGCCACAGCTCGGATAGCAGGAAAATGGCTGGGCTTGTAACTGCGGTAAAGAGCAGAAACTGATGAGTACGATGCAAACTGTTTTCGCCGCTGGGACCAAGTGGGGGTTAGACGGAAAGCACAGCTCTTTTTGTAGCCAGTAACAGGTCACAAGGCGCAGGCCACGAGTCGCTGGTTATGCGCAGTGCTGATGTAGTATCGGTCTCCGATGTAATCGCCGCCAGTCAGTCAATCCGTCCTTCACACGTGCCACAGCTCGGATAGCAGGAAAATGGCTGGGCTTGTAACTGCGGTAAAGAGCAGAAACTGATGAGTACGATGCAAACTGTTTTCACCGCTGCTGCCAAGTGGGGGTTAGACGGAAAGCACAACTCTTTTTGTAGCCAGTAACAGGTCACGAGTAGCAGGCTATGCGCAGTGCTGATGGAGTATCGGTCTCCGATGTAATCGCCGCCAGTCAGTCAATCAGTCCTTCACACATGCCACAGCTCGGATAGCAGGAAAATGGCTGGGCTTGTAACTGCGGTAAAGAGCAGAAACTGACGAGTACGATGCAAACTGTTTTCGCCGCTGGGACCAAGTGGGGGTTAGACGGAAAGCACAGCTCTTTTTGTAGCCAGTAACAGGTCACGAGGCGCAGGTCACGAGTCGCAGGCTATGCGCAGTGCTGATGTAGTATCGGTTTCCGATGCAATCGCCGTCATTCAGTGAATCAGTTCTTCACACGTGCCACAGCTCGGGTAGAAGGAAAATGGCTGGGCTTGTAACTGTGGTAAAGAGCACAAACTGATGAGTACGATGCAAACTGTTTACGCCGCTGGGACCAAGTGGGGGTTAGACGGAAAGCACAGCTCTTTTTGTAGCCAGTAACAGGTCACGAGTCGCAGGTTATGCGCAGTGCTGATGTAGTATCGATTTCCGATGTAATTGTCACCAGTCAGTTAACCAGTCCTTCACACGTGCCACAGCTCGGGTAGCAGGAAAATGGCTGGGGTTGTAACTGCGGTAAAGAGCAGAAACTGATGAGTACGATGCAAACTGTTTTCGCCGCAGCTGCCAAGGGGGGGTTAGACGAAAAGCACAGCTCTTTTTGTAGCCAGTAACAGGTCACAAGGCGCAGGTCACGAGTCGCAGGTTATGCGCAGAGCTGATGTAGTATCGGTTTCCGATGTAATCGCGACCAGTCAGTTAATCAGTCCTTCACACGTGCCACAGCTCGGTTAGCAGGAAAATGGCTGGGCTTGTAACTGTGGTAAAGAGCACAAACTGATGAGTACGATGCAAACTGTTTTCGCCGCTGGGACCAAGTGGGCGTTAGACGGAAAGCACAGCTCTTTTTGTAGCCAGTAACAGGTCACGAGTCGCAGGTTATGCGCAGTGCTGATGTTGTATCCGTTTCCGATGTAATCACCGCCAGTCAGTCAATCAGTCCATCACACGTGCCACAGCTCGGATAGCAGGAAAATGGCTGGGCTTGTAACTGCGGTAAAGAGCAGAAACTGATGAGTACGATGCAAACTGTTTTCGCCGCAGCTGCCAAGGGGGGGTTAGACGAAAAGCACAGCTCTTTTTGTAGCCAGTAACAGGTCACGAGGCGCAGGTCACGAGTCGCATGCTATGCGCAGTGCTGATGTATCGGTTTCCGATATAATCGCCGCCAGTCAGTGAATCAGTCCTTTACACGTGCCACAGCTCGGATAGCAGGGAAATGGCAGGGCTTGTAACTGCGGTAAAGAGCAGAAACTGATGAGTACGATGCAAACTGTTTTCGCCGCTGCTGCCAAGTGGGGGTTAGACGGAAAGCACAACTCTTTTTGTAGCCAGTAACAGGTCACGAGTCGCAGGTTATGCGCAGTGCTGATGTAGTATCGGTCTCCGATGTAATCGCCGCCAGTCAGTCAATCAGTCCTTCACACGTGCCACAGCTCGGATAGCAGGAAAATGGCTGGGCTTGTAACTGCGGTAAAGAGCAGAAACTGGTGAGTACGATGCAAACTGTTTTCGCCACTGCTGCCAAGGGGGGCTATACGGAAAGCCCAGCTATTTTTGTAGCCAGTAACATGTCACAAGGCGCAGGTCACGAGTGGCAGGTTATGCGTAGTGCTGATGTAGTATCGGTCTCCGATGTAATCGTCACCATTCAGTTAACCAGTCCTCCACACGTGCCACAGCTCGGATAGCAGGAAAATGGCTGGGCTTGTAACTGCGGTAAAGAGCAGAAACTGATGAGTACGATGCAAACTGTTTTCGCCGCTGCTGCCAGGTGGGGGTTAGACGGAAAGCACAGCTCTTTTTATAGCCAGTAACAGGTCACGAGTCGCAGGTTATGCGCTGTGCTGATGTAGTATCGGTCTCCGATGTAATCGCCGCCAGTCAGTCAATCAGTCCTTCACACGTGCCACAGCTCGGATAGCAGGAAAATGGCTGGGCTTGTAACTGCGGTAAAGAGCAGAAACTGGTGAGTACGATGCAAACTGTTTTCGCCGCTGCTGCCAAGGGGGGTTATACGGAAAGCACAGCTATTTTTGTACCCAGTAACATGTCACAAGGCGCAGGTCACGAGTGGCAGGTTATGCGTAGTGCTGATGTAGTATCGGTCTCCGATGTAATCGTCACCAGTCAGTTAACCAGTCCTCCACACGTGCCAAAGCTCGGATAGCAGGAAAATGGCTGGGCTTGTAACTGCGGTAAAGAGCAGAAACTGATGAGTACGATGCAAACTGTTTTCGCCACTGCTGCCAAGTGGGGGTTAGACGGAAAGCACAGCTCTTTTTGTAGCCAGTAACAGGTCACGAGTCGCTGGTTATGCGCAGTGCTGATGTAGTATCGGTCTCCGATGTAATCGCCGCCAGTCAGTCAATCAGTCCTTCACACGTGCCACAGCTCGGATAGCAGGAAAATGACTGGGCTTGTAACTGCGGTAAAGAGCAGAAACTGGTGAGTACGATGCAAACTGTTTTCGCCGCTGCTGCCAAGGGGGGTTATACGGAAAGCACAGCTATTTTTGTAGCCAGTAACATGTCACAAGGCGCAGGTCACGAGTGGCAGGTTATGCGTAGTGCTGCTGTAGTATCGGTCTCCGATGTAATCGTCACCAGTCAGTTAACCAGTCCTCCACACGTGCCACAGCTCGGAGAGCAGGAAAATGGCTGGGCTTGTAACTGTGGTAAAGAGCACAAACTGATGAGTACGATGCAAACTGTTTTCGCCACTGCTGCCAAGTGGGGGTTAGACGGAAAGCACAGCTCTTTTTGTAGCCAGTAACAGGTCACGAGTCGCTGGTTATGCGCAGTGCTGATGTAGTATCGGTCTCCGATGTAATCGCCGCCAGTCAGTCAATCAGTCCTTCACACGTGCCACAGCTCGGATAGCAGGAAAATGACTGGGCTTGTAACTGCGGTAAAGAGCAGAAACTGGTGAGTACGATGCAAACTGTTTTCGCCGCTGCTGCCAAGGGGGGTTATACGGAAAGCACAGCTATTTTTGTAGCCAGTAACATGTCACAAGGCGCAGGTCACGAGTGGCAGGTTATGCGTAGTGCTGCTGTAGTATCGGTCTCCGATGTAATCGTCACCAGTCAGTTAACCAGTCCTCCACACGTGCCACAGCTCGGAGAGCAGGAAAATGGCTGGGCTTGTAACTGTGGTAAAGAGCACAAACTGATGAGTACGATGCAAACTGTTTACGCCGCTGGGACCAAGTGGGGGTTAGACGGAAAGCACAGCTCTTTTTGTAGCCAGTAACAGGACACGAGTCGCAGGTTATGCGCAGTGCTGATGTAGTATCGATTTCCGATGTAATCGTCACCAGTCAGTTAACCAGTCCTTCACACGTGCCACAGCTCGGGTAGCAGGAAAATGGCTGGGCTTGTAACTGCGGTAAAGAGCAGAAACTGATGAGTACGATGCAAACTGTTTTCGCCGCAGCTGCCAAGGGGGGGTTAGACGAAAAGCACAGCTCTTTTTGTAGCCAGTAACAGGTCACAAGGCGCAGGTCACGAGTCGCAGGTTATGCGCAGAGCTGATGTAGTATCGGTTTCCGATGTAATCGCGACCAGTCAGTCAATCAGTCCTTCACACGTGCCACAGCTCGGTTAGCAGGAAAATGGCTGGGCTTGTAACTGCCGTAAAAAGCAGAAACTGATCAGTACGATGCAAACTGTTTTCGCCGCTGCTGCCAAGTGGGGGTTAGACGGAAAGCACAGCTCTTTTTGTAGCCAGTAACCGGTCACGAGGCGCAGGTCACAAGTCGCAGGTTATGCGCAGTGCTGATGTAGTACCGGTCTCCGATGTAATCGTCGCCAGGCAGTCAATCCGTCCTTCACACGTGCCACAGCTCGGATAGCAGGAAAATGGCTGGGCTTGTAACTGCGGTAAAGAGCAGAAACTGATGAGTACGATGCAAACTGTTTTCGCCGCAGCTGCCAAGGGGGGGTTAGACGAAAAGCACAGCTCTTTTTGTAGCCAGTAACAGGTCACAAGGCGCAGGCCACGAGTCGCTGGTTATGCGCAGTGCTGATGTAGTATCGGTCTCCGATGTAATCGCCGCCAGTCAGTCAATCCGTCCTTCACACGTGCCACAGCTCGGATAGCAGGAAAATGGCTGGGCTTGTAACTGCGGTAAAGAGCAGAAACTGATGAGTACGATGCAAACTGTTTTCACCGCTGCTGCCAAGTGGGGGTTAGACGGAAAGCACAACTCTTTTTGTAGCCAGTAACAGGTCACGAGTAGCAGGCTATGCGCAGTGCTGATGGAGTATCGGTCTCCGATGTAATCGCCGCCAGTCAGTCAATCAGTCCTTCACACATGCCACAGCTCGGATAGCAGGAAAATGGCTGGGCTTGTAACTGCGGTAAAGAGCAGAAACTGATGAGTACGATGCAAACTGTTTTCGCCGCTGGGACCAAGTGGGGGTTAGACGGAAAGCACAGCTCTTTTTGTAGCCAGTAACAGGTCACGAGGCGCAGGTCACGAGTCGCAGGCTATGCGCAGTGCTGATGTAGTATCGGTTTCCGATGCAATCGCCGTCAGTCAGTGAATCAGTTCTTCACACGTGCCACAGCTCGGGTAGAAGGAAAATGGCTGGGCTTGTAACAGTGGTAAAGAGCACAAACTGATGAGTACGATGCAAACTGTTTACGCCGCTGGGACCAAGTGGGGGTTAGACGGAAAGCACAGCTCTTTTTGTAGCCAGTAACAGGTCACGAGTCGCAGGTTATGCGCAGTGCTGATGTAGTATCGATTTCCGATGTAATCGTCACCAGTCAGTTAACCAGTCCTTCACACATGCCACAGCTCGGATAGCAGGAAAATGGCTGGGCTTGTAACTGCGGTAAAGAGCAGAAACTGATGAGTACGATGCAAACTGTTTTCGCCGCTGGGACCAAGTGGGGGTTAGACGGAAAGCACAGCTCTTTTTGTAGCCAGTAACAGGTCACAAGGCGCAGGCCACGAGTCGCTGGTTATGCGCAGTGCTGATGTAGTATCGGTCTCCGATGTAATCGCCGCCAGTCAGTCAATCCGTCCTTCACACGTGCCACAGCTCGGATAGCAGGAAAATGGCTGGGCTTGTAACTGCGGTAAAGAGCAGAAACTGATGAGTACGATGCAAACTGTTTTCACCGCTGCTGCCAAGTGGGGGTTAGACGGAAAGCACAACTCTTTTTGTAGCCAGTAACAGGTCACGAGTAGCAGGCTATGCGCAGTGCTGATGGAGTATCGGTCTCCGATGTAATCGCCGCCAGTCAGTCAATCAGTCCTTCACACATGCCACAGCTCGGATAGCAGGAAAATGGCTGGGCTTGTAACTGCGGTAAAGAGCAGAAACTGATGAGTACGATGCAAACTGTTTTCGCCGCTGGGACCAAGTGGGGGTTAGACGGAAAGCACAGCTCTTTTTGTAGCCAGTAACAGGTCACGAGGCGCAGGTCACGAGTCGCAGGCTATGCGCAGTGCTGATGTAGTATCGGTTTCCGATGCAATCGCCGTCAGTCAGTGAATCAGTTCTTCACACGTGCCACAGCTCGGGTAGAAGGAAAATGGCTGGGCTTGTAACAGTGGTAAAGAGCACAAACTGATGAGTACGATGCAAACTGTTTACGCCGCTGGGACCAAGTGGGGGTTAGACGGAAAGCACAGCTCTTTTTGTAGCCAGTAACAGGTCACGAGTCGCAGGTTATGCGCAGTGCTGATGTAGTATCGATTTCCGATGTAATCGTCACCAGTCAGTTAACCAGTCCTTCACACATGCCACAGCTCGGATAGCAGGAAAATGGCTGGGCTTGTAACTGCGGTAAAGAGGAGAAACTGATGAGTACGATGCAAACTGTTTTCGCCGCTGGGACCAAGTGGGGGTTAGACGGAAAGCACAGCTCTTTTTGTAGCCAGTAACAGGTCACAAGGCGCAGGCCACGAGTCGCTGGTTATGCGCAGTGCTGATGTAGTATCGGTCTCCGATGTAATCGCCGCCAGTCAGTCAATCCGTCCTTCACACGTGCCACAGCTCGGATAGCAGGAAAATGGCTGGGCTTGTAACTGCGGTAAAGAGCAGAAACTGATGAGTACGATGCAAACTGTTTTCACCGCTGCTGCCAAGTGGGGGTTAGACGGAAAGCACAACTCTTTTTGTAGCCAGTAACAGGTCACGAGTAGCAGGCTATGCGCAGTGCTGATGGAGTATCGGTCTCCGATGTAATCGCCGCCAGTCAGTCAATCAGTCCTTCACACATGCCACAGCTCGGATAGCAGGAAAATGGCTGGGCTTGTAACTGCGGTAAAGAGCAGAAACTGATGAGTACGATGCAAACTGTTTTCGCCGCTGGGACCAAGTGGGGGTTAGACGGAAAGCACAGCTCTTTTTGTAGCCAGTAACAGGTCACGAGGCGCAGGCCACGAGTCGCTGGTTATGCGCAGTGCTGATGTAGTATCGGTCTCCGATGTAATCGCCGCCAGTCAGTCAATCCGTCCTTCACACGTGCCACAGCTCGGATAGCAGGAAAATGGCTGGGCTTGTAACTGCGGTAAAGAGCAGAAACTGATGAGTACGATGCAAACTGTTTTCACCGCTGCTGCCAAGTGGGGGTTAGACGGAAAGCACAACTCTTTTTGTAGCCAGTAACAGGTCACGAGTAGCAGGCTATGCGCAGTGCTGATGGAGTATCGGTCTCCGATGTAATCGCCGCCAGTCAGTCAATCAGTCCTTCACACATGCCACAGCTCGGGTAGCAGGAAAATGGCTGGGGTTGTAACTGCGGTAAAGAGCAGAAACTGATGAGTACGATGCAAACTGTTTACGCCGCTGGGACCAAGTGGGGGTTAGACGGAAAGCACAGCTCTTTTTGTAGCCAGTAACAGGTCACGAGTCGCAGGTTATGCGCAGTGCTGATGTAGTATCGATTTCCGATGTAATCGTCACCAGTCAGTTAACCAGTCCTTCACACGTGCCACAGCTCGGGTAGCAGGAAAATGGCTGGGGTTGTAACTGCGGTAAAGAGCAGAAACTGATGAGTACGATGCAAACTGTTTTCGCCGCAGCTGCCAAGGGGGGGTTAGACGAAAAGCACAGCTCTTTTTGTAGCCAGTAACAGGTCACAAGGCGCAGGTCACGAGTCGCAGGTTATGCGCAGAGCTGATGTAGTATCGGTTTCCGATGTAATCGCGACCAGTCAGTTAATCAGTCCTTCACACGTGCCACAGCTCGGTTAGCAGGAAAATGGCTGGGCTTGTAACTGTGGTAAAGAGCACAAACTGATGAGTACGATGCAAACTGTTTTCGCCGCTGGGACCAAGTGGGCGTTAGACGGAAAGCACAGCTCTTTTTGTAGCCAGTAACAGGTCACGAGTCGCAGGTTATGCGCAGTGCTGATGTTGTATCCGTTTCCGATGTAATCACCGCCAGTCAGTCAATCAGTCCATCACACGTGCCACAGCTCGGATAGCAGGAAAATGGCTGGGCTTGTAACTGCGGTAAAGAGCAGAAACTGATGAGTACGATGCAAACTGTTTTCGCCGCAGCTGCCAAGGGGGGGTTAGACGAAAAGCACAGCTCTTTTTGTAGCCAGTAACAGGTCACGAGGCGCAGGTCACGAGTCGCATGCTATGCGCAGTGCTGATGTATCGGTTTCCGATATAATCGCCGCCAGTCAGTGAATCAGTCCTTTACACGTGCCACAGCTCGGATAGCAGGGAAATGGCAGGGCTTGTAACTGCGGTAAAGAGCAGAAACTGATGAGTACGATGCAAACTGTTTTCGCCGCTGCTGCCAAGTGGGGGTTAGACGGAAAGCACAACTCTTTTTGTAGCCAGTAACAGGTCACGAGTCGCAGGTTATGCGCAGTGCTGATGTAGTATCGGTCTCCGTTGTAATCGCCGCCAGTCAGTCAATCAGTCCTTCACACGTGCCACAGCTCGGATAGCAGGAAAATGGCTGGGCTTGTAACTGCGGTAAAGAGCAGAAACTGGTGAGTACGATGCAAACTGTTTTCGCCACTGCTGCCAAGGGGGGCTATACGGAAAGCCCAGCTATTTTTGTAGCCAGTAACATGTCACAAGGCGCAGGTCACGAGTGGCAGGTTATGCGTAGTGCTGATGTAGTATCGGTCTCCGATGTAATCGTCACCATTCAGTTAACCAGTCCTCCACACGTGCCACAGCTCGGATAGCAGGAAAATGGCTGGGCTTGTAACTGCGGTAAAGAGCAGAAACTGATGAGTACGATGCAAACTGTTTTCGCCGCTGCTGCCAGGTGGGGGTTAGACGGAAAGCACAGCTCTTTTTATAGCCAGTAACAGGTCACGAGTCGCAGGTTATGCGCAGTGCTGATGTAGTATCGGTCTCCGATGTAATCGCCGCCAGTCAGTCAATCAGTCCTTCACACGTGCCACAGCTCGGATAGCAGGAAAATGGCTGGGCTTGTAACTGCGGTAAAGAGCAGAAACTGGTGAGTACGATGCAAACTGTTTTCGCCGCTGCTGCCAAGGGGGGTTATACGGAAAGCACAGCTATTTTTGTACCCAGTAACATGTCACAAGGCGCAGGTCACGAGTGGCAGGTTATGCGTAGTGCTGATGTAGTATCGGTCTCCGATGTAATCGTCACCAGTCAGTTAACCAGTCCTCCACACGTGCCAAAGCTCGGATAGCAGGAAAATGGCTGGGCTTGTAACTGCGGTAAAGAGCAGAAACTGATGAGTACGATGCAAACTGTTTTCGCCACTGCTGCCAAGTGGGGGTTAGACGGAAAGCACAGCTCTTTTTGTAGCCAGTAACAGGTCACGAGTCGCTGGTTATGCGCAGTGCTGATGTAGTATCGGTCTCCGATGTAATCGCCGCCAGTCAGTCAATCAGTCCTTCACACGTGCCACAGCTCGGATAGCAGGAAAATGACTGGGCTTGTAACTGCGGTAAAGAGCAGAAACTGGTGAGTACGATGCAAACTGTTTTCGCCGCTGCTGCCAAGGGGGGTTATACGGAAAGCACAGCTATTTTTGTAGCCAGTAACATGTCACAAGGCGCAGGTCACGAGTGGCAGGTTATGCGTAGTGCTGCTGTAGTATCGGTCTCCGATGTAATCGTCACCAGTCAGTTAACCAGTCCTCCACACGTGCCACAGCTCGGAGAGCAGGAAAATGGCTGGGCTTATAACTGCGGTAAAGAGCAGAAACTGATGAGTGCGATGCAAACTGTTTTCGCCGCTGCTGCCAAGTGGGGGTTAGACGGAAAGCACAGCTCTTTTTGTAGCCAGTAACAGGTCACGAGTCGCTGGTTATGCGCAGTGCTGATGTAGTATCGGTCTCCGATGTAATCGCCGCCAGTCAGTCAATCCGTCCTTCACACGTGCCACAGCTCGGATAGCAGGAAAATGGCTGGGCTTGTAACTGCGGTAAAGAGCAGAAACTGATGAGTACGATGCAAACTGTTTTCGCCGCAGCTGCCAAAGGGGGGTTAGACAAAAACCACAGCTCTTTTTGTAGCCAGTAACAGGTCACAAGGCGCAGGTCACGAGTCGCTGGTTATGCGCAGTGCTGATGTAGTACCGGTCTCCGATGTAATCGCCGCCAGTCAGTCAATCCGTCCTTCACACGTGCCACAGCTCGGATAGCAGGAAAATGGCTGGGCTTGTAACTGCGGTAAACAGCAGAAACTGATGAGTACGATGCAAACTGTTTTCACCGCTGGGACGAAGTGGGGGTTAGACGGAAAACACAGCTCTTTTTGTAGCCAGTAACAGGTCACGAGGCGCAGGTCACGAGTCGCATGCTATGCGCAGTGCTGATGTAGTATCGGTTTCCTATATAATCGCCGCCAGTCAGTGAATCAGTCCTTCACACGTGCCACAGCTCGGATAGCAGGGAAATGGCTGGGCTTGTAACATCGGTAAAGAGCAGAAACTGATGAGTACGGTGCAAACTGTTTTCGCCGCTGCTGCCAAGTGGGGGTTAGACGGAAAGCACAACTCTTTTTGTAGCCAGTAACAGGTCACGAGTAGCAGGCTATGCGCAGTGCTGATGGAGTATCGGTCTCCGATGTAATCGCCGCCAGTCAGTCAATCAGTCCTTCACACATGCCACAGCTCGGAGAGCAGGAAAATGGCTGGGCTTGTAACTGCGGTAAAGAGCAGAAACTGATGAGTACGATGCAAACTGTTTTCGCCGCTGGGACCAAGGGGGGGTTAGACGGAAAGCACAGCTCTTTTTGTAGCCAGTAACAGGTCACGAGGCGCAGGTCACGAGTCGCAGGCTATGCGCAGTGCTGATGTAGTATCGGTTTCCGATGCAATCGCCGCCAGTCAGTGAATCAGTTCTTCACACGTGCCACAGCTCGGGTAGAAGGAAAATGGCTGGGCTTGTAACTGTGATAAAGAGCACAAACTGATGAGTACGATGCAAACTGTTTACGCCGCTGGGACCAAGTGGGGGTTAGACGGAAAGCACAGCTCTTTTTCTAGCCAGTAACAGGTCACGAGTCGCAGGTTATGCGCAGTGCTGATGTAGTATCGATTTCCGATGTAATCGTCACCAGTCAGTTAACCAGTCCTTCACACGTGCCACAGCTCGGGTAGCAGGAAAATGGCTGGGCTTGTAACTGCGGTAAAGAGCAGAAACTGATGAGTACGATGCAAACTGTTTTCGCCGCAGCTGCCAAGGGGGGGTTAGACGAAAAGCACAGCTCTTTTTGTAGCCAGTAACAGGTCACAAGGCGCAGGTCACGAGTCGCAGGTTATGCGCAGAGCTGATGTAGTATCGGTTTCCGATGTAATCGCGACCAGTCAGTCAATCAGTCCTTCACACGTGCCACAGCTCGGTTAGCAGGAAAATGGCTGGGCTTGTAACTGCCGTAAAAAGCAGAAACTGATCAGTACGATGCAAACTGTTTTCGCCGCTGCTGCCAAGTGGGGGTTAGACGGAAAGCACAGCTCTTTTTGTAGCCAGTAACCGGTCACGAGGCGCAGGTCACAAGTCGCAGGTTATGCGCAGTGCTGATGTAGTACCGGTCTCCGATGTAATCGTCGCCAGGCAGTCAATCCGTCCTTCACACGTGCCACAGCTCGGATAGCAGGAAAATGGCTGGGCTTGTAACTGCGGTAAAGAGCAGAAACTGATGAGTACGATGCAAACTGTTTTCGCCGCAGCTGCCAAGGGGGGGTTAGACGAAAAGCACAGCTCTTTTTGTAGCCAGTAACAGGTCACAAGGCGCAGGCCACGAGTCGCTGGTTATGCGCAGTGCTGATGTAGTATCGGTCTCCGATGTAATCGCCGCCAGTCAGTCAATCCGTCCTTCACACGTGCCACAGCTCGGATAGCAGGAAAATGGCTGGGCTTGTAACTGCGGTAAAGAGCAGAAACTGATGAGTACGATGCAAACTGTTTTCACCGCTGCTGCCAAGTGGGGGTTAGACGGAAAGCACAACTCTTTTTGTAGCCAGTAACAGGTCACGAGTAGCGGGCTATGCGCAGTGCTGATGGAGTATCGGTCTCCGATGTAATCGCCGCCAGTCAGTCAATCAGTCCTTCACACATGCCACAGCTCGGATAGCAGGAAAATGGCTGGGCTTGTAACTGCGGTAAAGAGCAGAAACTGATGAGTACGATGCAAACTGTTTTCGCCGCTGGGACCAAGTGGGGGTTAGACGGAAAGCACAGCTCTTTTTGTAGCCAGTAACAGGTCACGAGGCGCAGGTCACGAGTCGCAGGCTATGCGCAGTGCTGATGTAGTATCGGTTTCCGATGCAATCGCCGTCAGTCAGTGAATCAGTTCTTCACACGTGCCACAGCTCGGGTAGAAGGAAAATGGCTGGGCTTGTAACAGTGGTAAAGAGCACAAACTGATGAGTACGATGCAAACTGTTTACGCCGCTGGGACCAAGTGGGGGTTAGACGGAAAGCACAGCTCTTTTTGTAGCCAGTAACAGGTCACGAGTCGCAGGTTATGCGCAGTGCTGATGTAGTATCGATTTCCGATGTAATCGTCACCAGTCAGTTAACCAGTCCTTCGCACATGCCACAGCTCGGATAGCAGGAAAATGGCTGGGCTTGTAACTGCGGTAAAGAGCAGAAACTGATGAGTACGATGCAAACTGTTTTCGCCGCTGGGACCAAGTGGGGGTTAGACGGAAAGCACAGCTCTTTTTGTAGCCAGTAACAGGTCACAAGGCGCAGGCCACGAGTCGCTGGTTATGCGCAGTGCTGATGTAGTATCGGTCTCCGATGTAATCGCCGCAGTCAGTCAATCCGTCCTTCACACGTGCCACAGCTCGGATAGCAGGAAAATGGCTGGGCTTGTAAC
Organism: Amblyomma maculatum; assembly: GCF_055883805.1. NCBI lineage: Eukaryota > Metazoa > Arthropoda > Arachnida > Ixodida > Ixodidae > Amblyomma > Amblyomma maculatum. Next base: position 142,776,312 of record NC_139353.1, read on the forward strand.
TGCGGTAAAGAGCAGAAACTGATGAGTACGATGCAAACTGTTTTCACCGCTGCTGCCAAGTGGGGGTTAGACGGAAAGCACAACTCTTTTTGTAGCCAGTAACAGGTCACGAGTAGCAGGCTATGCGCAGTGCTGATGGAGTATCGGTCTCCGATGTAATCGCCGCCAGTCAGTCAATCAGTCCTTCACACATGCCACAGCTCGGATAGCAGGAAAATGGCTGGGCTTGTAACTGCGGTAAAGAGCAGAAACTGATGAGTACGATGCAAACTGTTTTCGCCGCTGGGACCAAGTGGGGGTTAGACGGAAAGCACAGCTCTTTTTGTAGCCAGTAACAGGTCACGAGGCGCAGGTCACGAGTCGCAGGCTATGCGCAGTGCTGATGTAGTATCGGTTTCCGATGCAATCGCCGTCATTCAGTGAATCAGTTCTTCACACGTGCCACAGCTCGGGTAGAAGGAAAATGGCTGGGCTTGTAACTGTGGTAAAGAGCACAAACTGATGAGTACGATGCAAACTGTTTACGCCGCTGGGACCAAGTGGGGGTTAGACGGAAAGCACAGCTCTTTTTGTAGCCAGTAACAGGTCACGAGTCGCAGGTTATGCGCAGTGCTGATGTAGTATCGATTTCCGATGTAATCGTCACCAGTCAGTTAACCAGTCCTTCACACGTGCCACAGCTCGGGTAGCAGGAAAATGGCTGGGGTTGTAACTGCGGTAAAGAGCAGAAACTGATGAGTACGATGCAAACTGTTTTCGCCGCAGCTGCCAAGGGGGGGTTAGACGAAAAGCACAGCTCTTTTTGTAGCCAGTAACAGGTCACAAGGCGCAGGTCACGAGTCGCAGGTTATGCGCAGAGCTGATGTAGTATCGGTTTCCGATGTAATCGCGACCAGTCAGTTAATCAGTCCTTCACACGTGCCACAGCTCGGTTAGCAGGAAAATGGCTGGGCTTGTAACTGTGGTAAAGAGCACAAACTGATGAGTACGATGCAAACTGTTTTCGCCGCTGGGACCAAGTGGGCGTTAGACGGAAAGCACAGCTCTTTTTGTAGCCAGTAACAGGTCACGAGTCGCAGGTTATGCGCAGTGCTGATGTTGTATCCGTTTCCGATGTAATCACCGCCAGTCAGTCAATCAGTCCATCACACGTGCCACAGCTCGGATAGCAGGAAAATGGCTGGGCTTGTAACTGCGGTAAAGAGCAGAAACTGATGAGTACGATGCAAACTGTTTTCGCCGCTGGGACCAAGTGGGGGTTAGACGGAAAGCACAGATCTTTTTGTAGCCACTAACAGGTCACGAGGCGCAGGTCACGAGTGGCAGGCTATGGGCAGTGCTGATGTAGTATCGGTTTCCGATATAATCGCCGCCAGTCAGTGAATCAGTCTTTCACACGTGCCACAGCTTGGATAGCAGGAAAATGGCTGGGCTTGTAACTGCGGTAAAGAGCAGAAACTGATGAGTACGATGCAAACTGTTTTCGCCGCTGCTGCCAAGTGGGGGTTAGACGGAAAGCACAGCTCTTCTTGTAGCCAGTAACAGGTCACGAGTCGCAGGTTATGCGCAGTGCTGATGTAGTATCGGTTTCCGATGTAATCGCGCCAGTCAGTCAATTAGTCCTTCACACGTGCCACAGCTTGGATAGCAGGAAAATGACTGGGCTTGTAACTGCGGTAAAGAGCAGAAACTGATGAGTACGATGCAAAATGTTTTCGCCGCTGGGACCAAGTGGGTTTAGACGGAAAACACAGCTCTTTTTGTAGCCAGTAACAGGTCACGAGGCGCAGGTCACGAGTCGCATGCTATGCGCAGTGCTGATATAGTATCGGTTTTCGATATAGTCGCCGCCAGTCAGTGAATCAGTCCTTCACACGTGCCACAGCTCGGATAGCAGGAAAATGGCTGGGCTTGTAACTGCGGTAAAGAGCAGAAACTGATGAGTACGATGCAAACTGTTTTCGCCGCTGCTGCCAAGTGGGGGTTAGACGGAAAGCACAGCTCTTTTTGTAGCCAGTAACAGGTCACGAGTCGCAGGTTATGCGCAGTGCTTTTGTAGTATCGGTCTCCGATGTAATCGCCGCCAGTCAGTCAATCAGTCCTTCACGCGTGTCACACCTCGGATAGCAGGAAAATGGCCGGGCTTGTAACTGCGGTAAAGAGCAGAAACTGGTGAGTACGATGCAAACTGTTTTCGCCGCTGCTGCCAAGGGGGGTTATACGGAAAGCACAGCTATTTTTGTAGCCAGTAACATGGCACAAGGCGCAGGTCACGAGTGGCAGGTTATGCGTAGTGCTGATGTAGTATCGGTTTCCGATGCAATCGCCGCCAGTCAGTGAATCAGTTCTTCACACGTGCCACAGCTCGGGTAGAAGGAAAATGGCTGGGCTTGTAACTGTGGTAAAGAGCACAAACTGATGAGTACGATGCAAACTGTTTACGCCGCTGGGACCAAGTGGGGGTTAGACGGAAAGCACAGCTCTTTTTGTAGCCAGTAACAGGTCACGAGTCGCCGGTTATGCGCAGAGCTTATGTAGTATCGGTTTCCGATGTAATTGCGACCAGTCAGTTAATCAGTCCTTCACACGTGCCACAGCTCGGTTAGCAGGAAAATGGCTGGGCTTGTAACTGCCGTAAAGAGCAGAAACTGATGAGTACGATGCAAACTGTTTTCGCCGCTGCTGCCAAGTGGGGGTTAGACGGAAAGCACAGCTCTTTTTGTAGCCAGTAACCGGTCACGAGGCGCAGGTCACAAGTCGCAGGTTATGCGCAGTGCTGATGTAGTACCGGTCTCCGATGTAATCGTCGCCAGGCAGTCAATCAGTTCTTCACACGTGCCACAGCTCGGGTAAAAGGAAAATGGCTGGGCTTGTAACTGTGGTAAAGAGCACAAACTGATGAGTACGATGCAAACTGTTTTCGCCGCTGGGACCAAGTGGGGGTTAGACGGAAAGCACAGCTCTTTTTGTAGCCAGTAGCAGGTCACGAGTCGCAGGTTATGCGCAGTGTTGATGTAGTATCGGTTTCCGATGTCATCGCCGCCAGTGAGTGAATCAGTCCTTCACACGTGCCACAGCTCGGATATCAGGAAAATGGCTGGGCTTGTAACTGCCGTAAAGAGCAGAAACTGATCAGTACGATGCAAACTGTTTTTGCCGCTGCTGCCAAGTGGGGGTTAGACGGAAAGCACAGCTCTTTTTGTAGCCAGTGACCGGTCACGAGGCGCAGGTCACAAGTCGCAGGTTATGCGCTGTGCTGATGTAGTATCTGTCTCCGATGTAATCGTCACCAGGCAGTCAATTAGTTCTTCACACGTGCCACAGCTCGGGTAGAAGGAAAATGGCTGGGCTTGTAACTGCCTTAAAGAGCAGAAACTGATGAGTACGATGCAAACTGTCTTCGCCGCTGCTGCCAAGTGGGGGTTAGACGGAAACCACAGCTCTTTCTGTAGCCAGTAACAGGTCACGAGTCTCAGGTTATGTGCAGTGCTGACGTAGTATCGGTCTCCGATGTAATCGCCGCCAGTCACCCAATCAGTTCTTCACACGTGCCACAGCTCGGGTAGCAGGAAAATGGCTGGGCTTGTAACTGCGGTAAAGAGCAGAAACTGATGAGTACGATGCAAACTGTTTTCGCCGCAGCTGCCAAGGGGGGGTTAGACGAAAAGCACAGCTGTTTTTGTAGCCAGTAACAGGTCACAAGGCGCAGGTCACGAGTCGCAGGTTATGCGCAGAGCTGATGTAGTATCGGTTTCCGATGTAATCGCGACCAGTCAGTTAATCAGTCCTTCACACGTGCCACAGCTCGGTTAGCAGGAAAATGGCTGGGCTTGTAACTGCCGTAAAGAGCAGAAACTGATCAGTACGATGCAAACTGTTTTCGCCGCTGCTGCCAAGTGGGGGTTAGACGGAAAGCACAGCTCTTTTTGTAGCCAGTAACCGGTCACAAGGCGCAGGTCACAAGTCGCAGGTTATGCGCAGTGCTGATGTAGTACCGGTCTCCGATGTAATCGTCGCCAGGCAGTCAATCAGCTGTTCACACGTGCCACAGCTCGGGTAGAAGGAAAATGGCTGGGCTTGTAACTGTGGTAAAGAGCACGAACTGATGAGTACGATGCAAACTGTTTTCGCCGCTGGGACCAAGTGGGGGTTAGACGGAAAGCACAGCTCTTTTTGTAGCCAGTAACAGGTCACGAGTCGCAGGTTATGCGCAGTGCTGATGTAGGATCCGTTTCCGATGTAATCGCCGCCAGTCAGTCAATCAGTCCTTCACACGTGCCACAGCTCGGATAGCAGGAAAATGGCTGGGCATGTAACTGCGGTAAAGAGCAGAAACTGATGAGTACGATGCAAACTGTTTTCGCCGCTGGGACCAAGTGGGGGTTAGACGGAAAGCACAGATCTTTTTGTAGCCAGTAACATGTCACAAGGCGCAGGTCACGAGTGGCAGGTTATGCGTAGTGCTGATGTAGTATCGGTCTCCGATATAATCGCCGCCAGTCAGTGAATCAGTCCTTCACACGTGCCACAGCTCGGATAGCAGGGAAATGGCTGGGCTTGTAACTGCGGTAAAGAGCAGAAACTGATGAGTACGATGCAAACTGTTTTCGCCGCTGCTGCCAAGTGGGGGTTAGACGGAAAGCACAACTCTTTTTGTAGCCAGTAACAGGTCACGAGTAGCAGGTTATGCGCAGTGCTGATGGAGTATCGGTCTCCGATGTAATCGCCGCCGGGCAGTCAATCAGTCCTTCACACGTGCCACAGCTCGGATAGCAGGAAAATGGCTGGGCGTGTAACTGCGGTAAAGAGCAGAAACTGGTGAGTACGATGCAAACTGTTTTCGCCGCTGCTGCCAAGGGGGGTTATACGGAAAGCACAGCTAATTTTGTAGCCAGTAACATGTCACAAGGCGCAGGTCACGAGTGGCAGGTTATGCGCAGTGCTGATGTAGTATCGATTTCCGATGTAATCGTCCCCAGTCAGTTAATCAGTCCTCCACACGTGCCACAGCTCGGATAGCAGGAAAATGCCTGGGCTTGTAACTGCGGTAAAGAGCAGAAACTGGTGAGTACAATGCAAACTGTTTTCGCCGCTGCTGCCAAGCGGGGGTTAGACGGAAAGCACAGCTCTTTTTGTAGCCAGTAACAGGTCACAAGGCGCAGGTCACGAGTCGCAGGTGATGCGCAGTGCTGATGTAGTTTCGGTCTCCGATGTAATCGCCGCCAGTCAGTCAATCAGTCCTTCACACATGCCACAGCTCGGGTAGCAGGAAAATGGCTGGGCTTGTAACTGCGGTAAAGAGCAGAAACTGATGAGTACGATGCAAACTGTTTTCGCCGAAGCTGCCAAGGGGGGGTTAGACGAAAAGCACAGCTCTTTTTGTAGCCAGTAACAGGTCACAAGGCGCAGGTCACGAGTCGCAGGTTATGCGCAGAGCTTATGTAGTATCGGTTTCCGATGTAATCGCGACCAGTCAGTTAATCAGTCCTTCACACGTGCCACAGCTCGGTTAGCAGGAAAATGGCTCGGCTTGTAACTGCCGTAAAGAGCAGAAACTGATGAGTACGATGCAAACTGTTTTCGCCGCTGCTGCCAAGTGGGGGTTAGACGGAAAGCACAGCTCTTTTTGTAGCCAGTAACCGGTCACGAGGCGCAGGTCACAAGTCGCAGGTTATGCGCAGTGCTGATGTAGTACCGGTCTCCGATGTAATCGTCGCCAGGCAGTCAATCAGTTCTTCACACGTGCCACAGCTCGGGTAGAAGGAAAATGGCTGGGCTTGTAACTGTGGCAAAGAGCACAAACTGATGAGTACGATGCAAACTGTTTTCGCCACTGGGACCAAGTGGGGGTTAGACGGAAAGCACAGCTCTTTTTGTAGCCAGTAGCAGGTCACGAGTCGCAGGTTATGCGCAGTGCTTATGTAGTATCGGTTTCCGATGTAATCGCCGCCAGTGAGTGAATCAGTCCTTCACACGTGCCACAGCTCGGATAGCAGGAAAATGGCTGGGCTTGTAACTGCGGTAAAGAGCAGAAACAGATGAGTACGATGCACACTGTTTTCGCCGCTGGGACCAAGTGGGGGTTAGACGGAAAACACAGCTCTTTTTGTAGCCAGTAACAGGTCACGAGGCGCAGGTCACGAGTCGCATGCTATGCGCAGTGCTGATGTAGTATCGGTTTCCGATATAATCGCCGCCAGTCAGTGAATCAGTCCTTCACACGTGCCACAGCTCGGATAGCAGGAAAATGGCTGGGCTTTTAACTGCCGTAAAGAGCAGAAACTGATCAGTACGATGCAAACTGTTTTTGCCGCTGCTGCCAAGTGGGGGTTAGACGGAAAGCACAGCTCTTTTTGTAGCCAGTGACCGGTCACGAGGCGCAGGTCACAAGTCTCAGGTTATGCGCCGTGCTGATGTAGTATCGGTTTCCGATGTAATCGCCGCCAGTCAGTTAATCAGTCCTCCACACGTGCCACAGCTCGGATAGAAGGAAAATGCCTGGGCTTGTAACTGCGGTAAAGAGCAGAAACTGGTGAGTACAATGCAAACTGTTTTCGCCGCTGCTGCCAAGCGGGGGTTAGACGGAAAGCACAGCTCTTTTTGTAGCCAGTAACAGGTCACAAGGCGCAGGTCACGAGTCGCAGGTGATGCGCAGTGCTGATGTAGTTTCGGTCTCCGATGTAATCGCCGCCAGTCAGTCAATCAGTCCTTCACACATGCCACAGCTCGGGTAGCAGGAAAATGGCTGGGCTTGTAACTGCGGTAAAGAGCAGAAACTGGTGAGTACGATGCAAACTGTTTTCGCCGCAGCTGCCAAGGGGGGGTTAGACGAAAAGCACAGCTGTTTTTGTAGCCAGTAACAGGTCACAAGGCGCAGGTCACGAGTCGCAGGTTATGCGCAGAGCTGATGTAGTATCGGTTTCCGATGTAATCGCGACCAGTCAGTTAATCAGTCCTTCACACGTGCCACAGCTCGGTTAGCAGGAAAATGGCTGGGCTTGTAACTGCCGTAAAGAGCAGAAACTGATCAGTACGATGCAAACTGTTTTCGCCGCTGCTGCCATGTGGGGTTTAGACGGAAAGCACAGCTCTTTTTGTAGCCAGTAACCGGTCACGAGGCGCAGGTCACAAGTCGCAGGTTATGCGCAGTGCTGATGTAGTACCGGTCTCCGATGTAATCGTCGCCAGGCAGTCAATCAGCTCTTCACACGTGCCACAGCTCGGGTAGAAGGAAAATGGCTGGGCTTGTAACTGTGGTAAAGAGCACGAACTGATGAGTACGATGCAAACTGTTTTCGCCGCTGGGACCAAGTGGGGGTTAGACGGAAAGCACAGCTCTTTTTGTAGCCAGTAACAGGTCACGAGTCGCAGGTTATGCGCAGTGCTGATGTAGGATCCGTTTCCGATGTAATCGCCGCCAGTCAGTCAATCAGTCCTGCACACGTGCCACAGCTCGGATAGCAGGAAAATGGCTGGGCATGTAACTGCGGTAAAGAGCAGAAACTGATGAGTACGATGCAAACTGTTTTCGCCGCTGGGACCAAGTGGGGGTTAGACGGAAAGCACAGATCTTTTTGTAGCCAGTAACATGTCACAAGGCGCAGGTCACGAGTGGCAGGTTATGCGTAGTGCTGATGTAGTATCGGTCTCCGATATAATCGCCGCCAGTCAGTGAATCAGTCCTTCACACGTGCCACAGCTCGGATAGCAGGGAAATGGCTGGGCTTGTAACTGCGGTAAAGAGCAGAAACTGATGAGTACGATGCAAACTGTTTTCGCCGCTGCTGCCAAGTGGGGGTTAGACGGAAAGCACAACTCTTTTTGTAGCCAGTAACAGGTCACGAGTAGCAGGTTATGCGCAGTGCTGATGGAGTATCGGTCTCCGATGTAATCGCCGCCGGTCAGTCAATCAGTCCTTCACACGTGCCACAGCTCGGATAGCAGGAAAATGGCTGGGCGTGTAACTGCGGTAAAGAGCAGAAACTGGTGAGTACGATGCAAACTGTTTTCGCCGCTGCTGCCAAGGGGGGTTATACGGAAAGCACAGCTAATTTTGTAGCCAGTAACATGTCACAAGGCGCAGGTCACGAGTGGCAGGTTATGCGCAGTGCTGATGTAGTATCGATTTCCGATGTAATCGTCCCCAGTCAGTTAATCAGTCCTCCACACGTGCCACAGCTCGGATAGCAGGAAAATGCCTGGGCTTGTAACTGCGGTAAAGAGCAGAAACTGGTGAGTACAATGCAAACTGTTTTCGCCGCTGCTGCCAAGCGGGGGTTAGACGGAAAGCACAGCTCTTTTTGTAGCCAGTAACAGGTTACAAGGCGCAGGTCACGAGTCGCAGGTGATGCGCAGTGCTGATGTAGTTTCGGTCTCCGATGTAATCGCCGCCAGTCAGTCAATCAGTCCTTCACACATGCCACAGCTCGGGTAGCAGGAAAATGGCTGGGCTTGTAACTGCGGTAAAGAGCAGAAACTGATGAGTACGATGCAAACTGTTTTCGCCGAAGCTGCCAAGGGGGGGTTAGACGAAAAGCACAGCTCTTTTTGTAGCCAGTAACAGGTCACAAGGCGCAGGTCACGAGTCGCAGGTTATGCGCAGAGCTTATGTAGTATCGGTTTCCGATGTAATCGCGACCAGTCAGTTAATCAGTCCTTCACACGTGCCACAGCTCGGTTAGCAGGAAAATGGCTCGGCTTGTAACTGCCGTAAAGAGCAGAAACTGATGAGTACGATGCAAACTGTTTTCGCCGCTGCTGCCAAGTGGGGGTTAGACGGAAAGCACAGCTCTTTTTGTAGCCAGTAACCGGTCACGAGGCGCAGGTCACAAGTCGCAGGTTATGCGCAGTGCTGATGTAGTACCGGTCTCCGATGTAATCGTCGCCAGGCAGTCAATCAGTTCTTCACACGTGCCACAGCTCGGGTAGAAGGAAAATGGCTGGGCTTGTAACTGTGGCAAAGAGCACAAACTGATGAGTACGATGCAAACTGTTTTCGCCACTGGGACCAAGTGGGGGTTAGACGGAAAGCACAGCTCTTTTTGTAGCCAGTAGCAGGTCACGAGTCGCAGGTTATGCGCAGTGCTTATGTAGTATCGGTTTCCGGTGTAATCGCCGCCAGTGAGTGAATCAGTCCTTCACACGTGCCACAGCTCGGATAGCAGGAAAATGGCTGGGCTTGTAACTGCGGTAAAGAGCAGAAACAGATGAGTACGATGCACACTGTTTTCGCCGCTGGGACCAAGTGGGGGTTAGACGGAAAACACAGCTCTTTTTGTAGCCAGTAACAGGTCACGAGGCGCAGGTCACGAGTCGCATGCTATGCGCAGTGCTGATGTAGTATCGGTTTCCGATATAATCGCCGCCAGTCAGTGAATCAGTCCTTCACACGTGCCACAGCTCGGATAGCAGGAAAATGGCTGGGCTTTTAACTGCCGTAAAGAGCAGAAACTGATCAGTACGATGCAAACTGTTTTTGCCGCTGCTGCCAAGTGGGGGTTAGACGGAAAGCACAGCTCTTTTTGTAGCCAGTGACCGGTCACGAGGCGCAGGTCACAAGTCTCAGGTTATGCGCAGTGCTGATGTAGTATCGGTTTCCGATGTAATCGCCGCCAGTCAGTTAATCAGTCCTCCACACGTGCCACAGCTCGGATAGAAGGAAAATGCCTGGGCTTGTAACTGCGGTAAAGAGCAGAAACTGGTGAGTACAATGCAAACTGTTTTCGCCGCTGCTGCCAAGCGGGGGTTAGACGGAAAGCACAGCTCTTTTTGTAGCCAGTAACAGGTCACAAGGCGCAGGTCACGAGTCGCAGGTGATGCGCTGTGCTGATGTAGTTTCGGTCTCCGATGTAATCGCCGCCAGTCAGTCAATCAGTCCTTCACACATGCCACAGCTCGGGTAGCAGGAAAATGGCTGGCTTGTAACTGCGGTAATGAGCAGAAACTGGTGAGTACGATGCAAACTGTTTTCGCCGCTGCTGCCAAGGGGGGCTATATGGAAAGCACAGCTAATTTTGTAGCCAGTAACATGTCACAAGGCGCAGGTCACGAGTGGCAGGTTATGCGCAGTGCTGATGTAGTATCGATTTCCGATGTAATCGTCCCCAGTCAGTTAATCAGTCCTCCACACGGCCACAGCTCGGATAGCAGGAAAATGCCTGGGCTTGTAACTGCGGTAAAGAGCAGAAACTGGTGAGTACAATGCAAACTGTTTTCGCCGCTGCTGCCAAGCGGGGGTTAGACGGAAAGCACAGCTCTTTTTGTAGCCAGTAACAGGTCACAAGGCGCAGGTCACAAGTCGCAGGTGATGCGCAGTGCTGATGTAGTTTCGGTCTCCGATGTAATCGCCGCGTCAGTCAATCAGTCCTTCACACATGCCACAGCTCGGATAGCAGGAAAATGGCTGGGCTTGTAACTGCGGTAAAGAGCAGAAACTGATGAGTACGATGCAAACTGTTTTCGCCGCTGCTGCCAAGTGGGGGTTAGACGGAAAGCACAGCTCTTCTTGTAGCCAGTAACAGGTCACGAGTCGCAGGTTATGCGCAGTGCTGATGTAGTATCGGTTTCCGATGTAATCGCGCCAGTCAGTCAATTAGTCCTTCACACGTGCCACAGCTTAGATAGCAGGAAAATGGCTGGTCTTGTAACTGCGGTAAAGAGCAGAAACTGATGAGTACGATGCAAAATGTTTTCGCCGCTGGGACCAAGTGGGGGTTAGACGGAAAACACAGCTCTTTTTGTAGCCAGTAACAAGTCACGAGGCGCAGGTCACGAGTCGCATGCTATGCGCAGTGCTGATATAATATCGGTTTCCGATATAATCGCCGCCAGTCAGTGAATCAGTCCTTCACACGTGCCACAGCTCGGATAGCAGGAAAATGGCTGGGCTTGTAACTGCGGTAAAGAGCAGAAACTGGTGAGTACGATGCAAACTGTTTTCGCCGCTGCTGCCAAGGGGGGGGGGGGGTTAGACGGAAAGCACAGCTATTTTTGTAGCCAGTAACAGGTCACAAGGCGCAGGTCACGAGTGGCAGGTTATGTGCAGTGCTGATGTATTATCGATTTCCGATGTAATCGTCACCAGTCAGTTAACCAGTCCTCCACACGTGCCACAACTCGGATAGCAGGAAAATGGCTGGGCTTGTAACTGCGGTAAAGAGCAGAAACTGGTGAGTACGGTGCAAACTGTTTTCGCCGCTGCTGCCAAGTGGGGGTAAGACGGAAAGCACAGCTCTTTTTGTAGCCAGTAACAGGTCACGAGTCGCAGGATATGCGCAGTGCTGATGTAGTATCGGTCTCCGATGTAATCGCCGCCAGTCAGTCAATCAGTCCTTCACACGTGCCACAGCTCGGATAGCAGGAAAATGGCTGGGCTTGTAACTGCGGTAAAGAGCAGAAACTGGTGAGTACGATGCAAACTGTTTTCGCCACTGCTGCCAAGGGGGGCTATACGGAAAGCCCAGCTATTTTTGTAGCCAGTAACATGTCACAAGGCGCAGGTCACGAGTGGCAGGTTATGCGCAGTGCTGATGTAGTATCGGTCTCCGACGTAATCGTCACCATTCAGTTAACCAGTCCTCCACACGTGCCACAGCTCGGATAGCAGGAAAATGGCTGGGCTTGTAACTGCGGTAAAGAGCAGAAACTGATGAGTACGATGCAAACTGTTTTCGCCGCTGCTGCCAGGTGGGGGTTAGACGGAAAGCACAGCTCTTTTTGTAGCCATTAACAGGTCACGAGTCGCAGGTTATGCGCAGTGCTGATGTAGTATCGGTCTCCGATGTAATCGCCGCCAGTCAGTCAATCAGTCCTTCACACGTGCCACAGCTTAGATAGCAGGAAAATGGCCGGGCTTGTAACTGCGGTAAAAAAACAGAAACTGATGAGTACGATGCAAACTGTTTTCGGCGCTGGGACCAAGTGGGGGTTAGACGGAAAGTACAGCTCTTTTTGTAGCCAGTAACAGGTCACGAGGCGCAGGTCACGAGTCGCATGCTATGCGCAGTGCTGATGTAGTATCGGTTTCCGATATAATCGCCGCCAGTCAGTGAATCAGTCCTTCACACGTGCCACAGCTCGGATAGCAGGGAAATGGCAGGGCTTGTAACTGCGGTAAAGAGCAGAAACTGATGAGTACGATGCAAACTGTTTTCGCCGCTGCTGCCAAGTGGGGGTTAGACGGAAAGCACAACTCTTTTTGTAGCCAGTAACAGGTCACGAGTCGCAGGTTATGCGCAGTGCTGATGTAGTATCGGTCTCCGATGTAATCGCCGCCAGTCAGTCAATCAGTCCTTCACACGTGCCACAGCTCGGATAGCAGGAAAATGGCTGGGCTTGTAACTGCGGTAAAGAGCAGAAACTGGTGAGTACGATGCAAACTGTTTTCGCCACTGCTGCCAAGGGGGGCTATACGGAAAGCCCAGCTATTTTTGTAGCCAGTAACATGTCACAAGGCGCAGGTCACGAGTGGCAGGTTATGCGCAGTGCTGATGTAGTATCGGTCTCCGATGTAATCGTCACCATTCAGTTAACCAGTCCTCCACACGTGCCACAGCTCGGATAGCAGGAAAATGGCTGGGCTTGTAACTGCGGTAAAGAGCAGAAACTGATGAGTACGATGCAAACTGTTTTCGCCGCTGCTGCCAGGTGGGGGTTAGACGGAAAGCACAGCTCTTTTTGTAGCCATTAACAGGTCACGAGTCGCAGGTTATGCGCAGTGCTGATGTAGTATCGGTCTCCGATGTAATCGCCGCCAGTCAGTCAATCAGTCCTTCACACGTGCCACAGCTCGGATAGCAGGAAAATGGCTGGGCTTGTAACTGCGGTAAAGAGCAGAAACTGGTGAGTACGATGCAAACTGTTTTCGCCGCTGCTGCCAAGGGGGGTTATACGGAAAGCACAGCTATTTTTGTAGCCAGTAACATGTCACAAGGCGCAGGTCACGAGTGCCAGGTTATGCGCAGTGCTGATGTAGTATCGGTCTCCGATGTAATCGTCACCATTCAGTTAACCAGTCCTCCACACGTGCTACAGCTCGGATAGCAGGAAAATGGCTGGGCTTGTAACTGCGGTAAAGAGCAGAAACTGATGAGTACGATGCAAACTGTTTTCGCCGCTGCTGCCAAGTGGGGGTTAGACGGAAAGCACAGCTCTTTTTGTAGCCAGTAACAGGTCACGAGTCGCAGGTTATGCGCAGTGCTGATGTAGTATCGGTCTCCGATGTAATCGCCGCCAGTCAGTCAATCAGTCCTTCACACGTGCCAGAGCTCGGATAGCAGGAAAATGGCTGGGCTTGTAACTGCGGTAAAGAGCAGAAACTGGTGAGTACGATGCAAACTGTTTTCGCCGCTGCTGCCAAGGGGGGTTATACGGAAAGCACAGCTATTTTTGTAGCCAGTAACATGTCACAAGGCGCAGGTCACGAGTGGCAGGCTATGCGTAGTGCTGATGTAGTATCGGTCTCCGATGTAATCGTCACCAGTCAGTTAACCAGTCCTCCACACGTGCCACAGCTCGGAGAGCAGGAAAATGGCTGGGCTTGTAACTGCGGTAAAGAGCAGAAACTGATGAGTGCGATGCAAACTGTTTTCGCCGCTGCTGCCAAGTGGGGGTTAGACGGAAAGCACAGCTCTTTTTGTAGCCAGTAACAGGTCACAAGGCGCAGGTCACGAGTCGCTGGTTATGCGCAGTGCTGATGTAGTATCGGTCTTCGATGTAATCGCCACCAGTCAGTCAATCCGTCCTTCACACGTGCCACAGCTCGGATAGCAGGAAAATGGCTGGGCTTGTAACTGCGGTAAAGAGCAGAAACTGATGAGTACGATGCAAACTGTTTTCGCCGCTGGGACCAAGTGGGGGTTAGACGGAAAGCACAGCTCTTTTTGTAGCCAGTAACAGGTCACGAGTCGCAGGTTATGCGCAGTGCTGATGTAGGATCCGTTTCCGATGTAATCGCCGCCAGTCAGTCAATCAGTCCTGCACACGTGCCACAGCTCGGATAGCAGGAAAATGGCTGGGCATGTAACTGCGGTAAAGAGCAGAAACTGATGAGTACGATGCAAACTGTTTTCGCCGCTGGGACCAAGTGGGGGTTAGACGGAAAGCACAGATCTTTTTGTAGCCAGTAACATGTCACAAGGCGCAGGTCACGAGTGGCAGGTTATGCGTAGTGCTGATGTAGTATCGGTCTCCGATATAATCGCCGCCAGTCAGTGAATCAGTCCTTCACACGTGCCACAGCTCGGATAGCAGGGAAATGGCTGGGCTTGTAACTGCGGTAAAGAGCAGAAACTGATGAGTACGATGCAAACTGTTTTCGCCGCTGCTGCCAAGTGGGGGTTAGACGGAAAGCACAACTCTTTTTGTAGCCAGTAACAGGTCACGAGTAGCAGGTTATGCGCAGTGCTGATGGAGTATCGGTCTCCGATGTAATCGCCGCCGGTCAGTCAATCAGTCCTTCACACGTGCCACAGCTCGGATAGCAGGAAAATGGCTGGGCGTGTAACTGCGGTAAAGAGCAGAAACTGGTGAGTACGATGCAAACTGTTTTCGCCGCTGCTGCCAAGGGGGGTTATACGGAAAGCACAGCTAATTTTGTAGCCAGTAACATGTCACAAGGCGCAGGTCACGAGTGGCAGGTTATGCGCAGTGCTGATGTAGTATCGATTTCCGATGTAATCGTCCCCAGTCAGTTAATCAGTCCTCCACACGTGCCACAGCTCGGATAGCAGGAAAATGCCTGGGCTTGTAACTGCGGTAAAGAGCAGAAACTGGTGAGTACAATGCAAACTGTTTTCGCCGCTGCTGCCAAGCGGGGGTTAGACGGAAAGCACAGCTCTTTTTGTAGCCAGTAACAGGTTACAAGGCGCAGGTCACGAGTCGCAGGTGATGCGCAGTGCTGATGTAGTTTCGGTCTCCGATGTAATCGCCGCCAGTCAGTCAATCAGTCCTTCACACATGCCACAGCTCGGGTAGCAGGAAAATGGCTGGGCTTGTAACTGCGGTAAAGAGCAGAAACTGATGAGTACGATGCAAACTGTTTTCGCCGAAGCTGCCAAGGGGGGGTTAGACGAAAAGCACAGCTCTTTTTGTAGCCAGTAACAGGTCACAAGGCGCAGGTCACGAGTCGCAGGTTATGCGCAGAGCTTATGTAGTATCGGTTTCCGATGTAATCGCGACCAGTCAGTTAATCAGTCCTTCACACGTGCCACAGCTCGGTTAGCAGGAAAATGGCTCGGCTTGTAACTGCCGTAAAGAGCAGAAACTGATGAGTACGATGCAAACTGTTTTCGCCGCTGCTGCCAAGTGGGGGTTAGACGGAAAGCACAGCTCTTTTTGTAGCCAGTAACCGGTCACGAGGCGCAGGTCACAAGTCGCAGGTTATGCGCAGTGCTGATGTAGTACCGGTCTCCGATGTAATCGTCGCCAGGCAGTCAATCAGTTCTTCACACGTGCCACAGCTCGGGTAGAAGGAAAATGGCTGGGCTTGTAACTGTGGCAAAGAGCACAAACTGATGAGTACGATGCAAACTGTTTTCGCCACTGGGACCAAGTGGGGGTTAGACGGAAAGCACAGCTCTTTTTGTAGCCAGTAGCAGGTCACGAGTCGCAGGTTATGCGCAGTGCTTATGTAGTATCGGTTTCCGGTGTAATCGCCGCCAGTGAGTGAATCAGTCCTTCACACGTGCCACAGCTCGGATAGCAGGAAAATGGCTGGGCTTGTAACTGCGGTAAAGAGCAGAAACAGATGAGTACGATGCACACTGTTTTCGCCGCTGGGACCAAGTGGGGGTTAGACGGAAAACACAGCTCTTTTTGTAGCCAGTAACAGGTCACGAGGCGCAGGTCACGAGTCGCATGCTATGCGCAGTGCTGATGTAGTATCGGTTTCCGATATAATCGCCGCCAGTCAGTGAATCAGTCCTTCACACGTGCCACAGCTCGGATAGCAGGAAAATGGCTGGGCTTTTAACTGCCGTAAAGAGCAGAAACTGATCAGTACGATGCAAACTGTTTTTGCCGCTGCTGCCAAGTGGGGGTTAGACGGAAAGCACAGCTCTTTTTGTAGCCAGTGACCGGTCACGAGGCGCAGGTCACAAGTCTCAGGTTATGCGCAGTGCTGATGTAGTATCGCTTTCCGATGTAATCGCCGCCAGTCAGTTAATCAGTCCTCCACACGTGCCACAGCTCGGATAGAAGGAAAATGCCTGGGCTTGTAACTGCGGTAAAGAGCAGAAACTGGTGAGTACAATGCAAACTGTTTTCGCCGCTGCTGCCAAGCGGGGGTTAGACGGAAAGCACAGCTCTTTTTGTAGCCAGTAACAGGTCACAAGGCGCAGGTCACGAGTCGCAGGTGATGCGCTGTGCTGATGTAGTTTCGGTCTCCGATGTAATCGCCGCCAGTCAGTCAATCAGTCCTTCACACATGCCACAGCTCGGGTAGCAGGAAAATGGCTGGCTTGTAACTGCGGTAATGAGCAGAAACTGGTGAGTACGATGCAAACTGTTTTCGCCGCTGCTGCCAAGGGGGGCTATATGGAAAGCACAGCTAATTTTGTAGCCAGTAACATGTCACAAGGCGCAGGTCACGAGTGGCAGGTTATGCGCAGTGCTGATGTAGTATCGATTTCCGATGTAATCGTCCCCAGTCAGTTAATCAGTCCTCCACACGGCCACAGCTCGGATAGCAGGAAAATGCCTGGGCTTGTAACTGCGGTAAAGAGCAGAAACTGGTGAGTACAATGCAAACTGTTTTCGCCGCTGCTGCCAAGCGGGGGTTAGACGGAAAGCACAGCTCTTTTTGTAGCCAGTAACAGGTCACAAGGCGCAGGTCACAAGTCGCAGGTGATGCGCAGTGCTGATGTAGTTTCGGTCTCCGATGTAATCGCCGCCAGTCAGTCAATCAGTCCTTCACACATGCCACAGCTCGGATAGCAGGAAAATGGCTGGGCTTGTAACTGCGGTAAAGAGCAGAAACTGATGAGTACGATGCAAACTGTTTTCGCCGCTGCTGCCAAGTGGGGGTTAGACGGAAAGCACAGCTCTTCTTGTAGCCAGTAACAGGTCACGAGTCGCAGGTTATGCGCAGTGCTGATGTAGTATCGGTTTCCGATGTAATCGCGCCAGTCAGTCAATTAGTCCTTCACACGTGCCACAGCTTAGATAGCAGGAAAATGGCTGGTCTTGTAACTGCGGTAAAGAGCAGAAACTGATGAGTACGATGCAAAATGTTTTCGCCGCTGGGACCAAGTGGGGGTTAGACGGAAAACACAGCTCTTTTTGTAGCCAGTAACAAGTCACGAGGCGCAGGTCACGAGTCGCATGCTATGCGCAGTGCTGATATAATATCGGTTTCCGATATAATCGCCGCCAGTCAGTGAATCAGTCCTTCACACGTGCCACAGCTCGGATAGCAGGAAAATGGCTGGGCTTGTAACTGCGGTAAAGAGCAGAAACTGGTGAGTACGATGCAAACTGTTTTCGCCGCTGCTGCCAAGGGGGGGGGGGGGTTAGACGGAAAGCACAGCTATTTTTGTAGCCAGTAACAGGTCACAAGGCGCAGGTCACGAGTGGCAGGTTATGTGCAGTGCTGATGTATTATCGATTTCCGATGTAATCGTCACCAGTCAGTTAACCAGTCCTCCACACGTGCCACAACTCGGATAGCAGGAAAATGGCTGGGCTTGTAACTGCGGTAAAGAGCAGAAACTGGTGAGTACGGTGCAAACTGTTTTCGCCGCTGCTGCCAAGTGGGGGTAAGACGGAAAGCACAGCTCTTTTTGTAGCCAGTAACAGGTCACGAGTCGCAGGATATGCGCAGTGCTGATGTAGTATCGGTCTCCGATGTAATCGCCGCCAGTCAGTCAATCAGTCCTTCACACGTGCCACAGCTCGGATAGCAGGAAAATGGCTGGGCTTGTAACTGCGGTAAAGAGCAGAAACTGGTGAGTACGATGCAAACTGTTTTCGCCACTGCTGCCAAGGGGGGCTATACGGAAAGCCCAGCTATTTTTGTAGCCAGTAACATGTCACAAGGCGCAGGTCACGAGTGGCAGGTTATGCGCAGTGCTGATGTAGTATCGGTCTCCGACGTAATCGTCACCATTCAGTTAACCAGTCCTCCACACGTGCCACAGCTCGGATAGCAGGAAAATGGCTGGGCTTGTAACTGCGGTAAAGAGCAGAAACTGATGAGTACGATGCAAACTGTTTTCGCCGCTGCTGCCAGGTGGGGGTTAGACGGAAAGCACAGCTCTTTTTGTAGCCATTAACAGGTCACGAGTCGCAGGTTATGCGCAGTGCTGATGTAGTATCGGTCTCCGATGTAATCGCCGCCAGTCAGTCAATCAGTCCTTCACACGTGCCACAGCTTAGATAGCAGGAAAATGGCCGGGCTTGTAACTGCGGTAAAAAAACAGAAACTGATGAGTACGATGCAAACTGTTTTCGGCGCTGGGACCAAGTGGGGGTTAGACGGAAAGTACAGCTCTTTTTGTAGCCAGTAACAGGTCACGAGGCGCAGGTCACGAGTCGCATGCTATGCGCAGTGCTGATGTAGTATCGGTTTCCGATATAATCGCCGCCAGTCAGTGAATCAGTCCTTCACACGTGCCACAGCTCGGATAGCAGGGAAATGGCAGGGCTTGTAACTGCGGTAAAGAGCAGAAACTGATGAGTACGATGCAAACTGTTTTCGCCGCTGCTGCCAAGTGGGGGTTAGACGGAAAGCACAACTCTTTTTGTAGCCAGTAACAGGTCACGAGTCGCAGGTTATGCGCAGTGCTGATGTAGTATCGGTCTCCGATGTAATCGCCGCCAGTCAGTCAATCAGTCCTTCACACGTGCCACAGCTCGGATAGCAGGAAAATGGCTGGGCTTGTAACTGCGGTAAAGAGCAGAAACTGGTGAGTACGATGCAAACTGTTTTCGCCACTGCTGCCAAGGGGGGCTATACGGAAAGCCCAGCTATTTTTGTAGCCAGTAACATGTCACAAGGCGCAGGTCACGAGTGGCAGGTTATGCGCAGTGCTGATGTAGTATCGGTCTCCGATGTAATCGTCACCATTCAGTTAACCAGTCCTCCACACGTGCCACAGCTCGGATAGCAGGAAAATGGCTGGGCTTGTAACTGCGGTAAAGAGCAGAAACTGATGAGTACGATGCAAACTGTTTTCGCCGCTGCTGCCAGGTGGGGGTTAGACGGAAAGCACAGCTCTTTTTGTAGCCATTAACAGGTCACGAGTCGCAGGTTATGCGCAGTGCTGATGTAGTATCGGTCTCCGATGTAATCGCCGCCAGTCAGTCAATCAGTCCTTCACACGTGCCACAGCTCGGATAGCAGGAAAATGGCTGGGCTTGTAACTGCGGTAAAGAGCAGAAACTGGTGAGTACGATGCAAACTGTTTTCGCCGCTGCTGCCAAGGGGGGTTATACGGAAAGCACAGCTATTTTTGTAGCCAGTAACATGTCACAAGGCGCAGGTCACGAGTGCCAGGTTATGCGCAGTGCTGATGTAGTATCGGTCTCCGATGTAATCGTCACCATTCAGTTAACCAGTCCTCCACACGTGCTACAGCTCGGATAGCAGGAAAATGGCTGGGCTTGTAACTGCGGTAAAGAGCAGAAACTGATGAGTACGATGCAAACTGTTTTCGCCGCTGCTGCCAAGTGGGGGTTAGACGGAAAGCACAGCTCTTTTTGTAGCCAGTAACAGGTCACGAGTCGCAGGTTATGCGCAGTGCTGATGTAGTATCGGTCTCCGATGTAATCGCCGCCAGTCAGTCAATCAGTCCTTCACACGTGCCAGAGCTCGGATAGCAGGAAAATGGCTGGGCTTGTAACTGCGGTAAAGAGCAGAAACTGGTGAGTACGATGCAAACTGTTTTCGCCGCTGCTGCCAAGGGGGGTTATACGGAAAGCACAGCTATTTTTGTAGCCAGTAACATGTCACAAGGCGCAGGTCACGAGTGGCAGGCTATGCGTAGTGCTGATGTAGTATCGGTCTCCGATGTAATCGTCACCAGTCAGTTAACCAGTCCTCCACACGTGCCACAGCTCGGAGAGCAGGAAAATGGCTGGGCTTGTAACTGCGGTAAAGAGCAGAAACTGATGAGTGCGATGCAAACTGTTTTCGCCGCTGCTGCCAAGTGGGGGTTAGACGGAAAGCACAGCTCTTTTTGTAGCCAGTAACAGGTCACAAGGCGCAGGTCACGAGTCGCTGGTTATGCGCAGTGCTGATGTAGTATCGGTCTTCGATGTAATCGCCACCAGTCAGTCAATCCGTCCTTCACACGTGCCACAGCTCGGATAGCAGGAAAATGGCTGGGCTTGTAACTGCGGTAAAGAGCAGAAACTGATGAGTACGATGCAAACTGTTTTCACCGCTGGGACGAAGTGGGGGTTAGACGGAAAACACAGCTCTTTTTGTAGCCAGTAACAGGTCACGAGGCGCAGGTCACGAGTCGCATGCTATGCGCAGTGCTGATGTAGTATCGGTTTCCTATATAATCGCCGCCAGTCAGTGAATCAGTCCTTCACACGTGCCACAGCTCGGATAGCAGGGAAATGGCTGGGCTTGTAACTGCGGTAAAGAGCAGAAACTGATGAGTACGATGCAAACTGTTTTCGCCGCAGCTGCCAAGGGGGGGTTAGACGAAAAGCACAGCTCTTTTTGTAGCCAGTAACAGGTCACAAGGCGCAGGTCACGAGTCGCTGGTTATGCGCAGTGCTGATGTAGTATCGGTCTTCGATGTAATCGCCACCAGTCAGTCAATCCGTCCTTCACACGTGCCACAGCTCGGATAGCAGGAAAATGGCTGGGCTTGTAACTGCGGTAAAGAGCAGAAACTGATGAGTACGATGCAAACTGTTTTCACCGCTGGGACGAAGTGGGGGTTAGACGGAAAACACAGCTCTTTTTGTAGCCAGTAACAGGTCACGAGGCGCAGGTCACGAGTCGCATGCTATGCGCAGTGCTGATGTAGTATCGGTTTCCTATATAATCGCCGCCAGTCAGTGAATCAGTCCTTCACACGTGCCACAGCTCGGATAGCAGGGAAATGGCTGGGCTTGTAACTGCGGTAAAGAGCAGAAACTGATGAGTACGATGCAAACTGTTTTCGCCGCTGCTGCCAAGTGGGGGTTAGACGGAAAGCACAACTCTTTTTGTAGCCAGTAACAGGTCACGAGTCGCTGGTTATGCGCAGTGCTGATGTAGTATCGGTCTCCGATGTAATCGCCGCCAGTCAGTCAGTCCGTCCTTCACACGTGCCACAGCTCGGATAGCAGGAAAATGGCTGGGCTTGTAACTGCGGTAAAGAGCAGAAACTGATGAGTACGATGCAAACTGTTTTCGCCGCAGCTGCCAAGGGGGGGTTAGACGAAAAGCACAGCTCTTTTTGTAGCCAGTAACAGGTCACAAGGCGCAGGTCACGAGTCGCTGGTTATGCGCAGTGCTGATGTAGTATCGGTCTTCGATGTAATCGCCACCAGTCAGTCAATCCGTCCTTCACACGTGCCACAGCTCGGATAGCAGGAAAATGGCTGGGCTTGTAACTGCGGTAAAGAGCAGAAACTGATGAGTACGATGCAAACTGTTTTCACCGCTGGGACGAAGTGGGGGTTAGACGGAAAACACAGCTCTTTTTGTAGCCAGTAACAGGTCACGAGGCGCAGGTCACGAGTCGCAGGCTATGCGCAGTGCTGATGTAGTATCGGTTTCCTATATAATCGCCGCCAGTCAGTGAATCAGTCCTTCACACGTGCCACAGCTCGGATAGCAGGGAAATGGCTGGGCTTGTAACTGCGGTAAAGAGCAGAAACTGATGAGTACGATGCAAACTGTTTTCGCCGCTGCTGCCAAGTGGGGGTTAGACGGAAAGCACAACTCTTTTTGTAGCCAGTAACAGGTCACGAGTAGCAGGCTATGCGCAGTGCTGATGGAGTATCGGTCTCCGATGTAATCGCCGCCAGTCAGTCAATCAGTCCTTCACACATGCCACAGCTCGGATAGCAGGAAAATGGCTGGGCTTGTAACTGCGGTAAAGAGCAGAAACTGATGAGTACGATGCAAACTGTTTTCGCCGCTGGGACCAAGTGGGGGTTAGACGGAAAGCACAGCTCTTTTTGTAGCCACTAACAGGTCACGAGGCGCAGGTCACGAGTCGCAGGCTATGCGCAGTGCTGATGTAGTATCGGTCTCCGATGTAATCGTCACCAGTCAGTTAACCAGTCCTCCGCACGTGCCACAGCTCGGAGAGCAGGAAAATGGCTGGGCTTGTAACTGCGGTAAAGAGCAGAAACTGATGAGTGCGATGCAAACTGTTTTCGCCGCTGCTGCCAAGTGGGGGTTAGACGGAAAGCACAGCTCTTTTTGTAGCCAGTAACAGGTCACGAGTCGCTGGTTATGCGCAGTGCTGATGTAGTATCGGTCTCCGATGTAATCGCCTCCAGTCAGTCAGTCCGTCCTTCACACGTGCCACAGCTCGGATAGCAGGAAAATGGCTGGGCTTGTAACTGCGGTAAAGAGCAGAAACTGATGAGTACGATGCAAACTGTTTTCGCCGCAGCTGCCAAGGGGGGGTTAGACGAAAAGCACAGCTCTTTTTGTAGCCAGTAACAGGTCACAAGGCGCAGGTCACGAGTCGCTGGTTATGCGCAGTGCTGATGTAGTATCGGTCTTCGATGTAATCGCCACCAGTCAGTCAATCCGTCCTTCACACGTGCCACAGCTCGGATAGCAGGAAAATGGCTGGGCTTGTAACTGCGGTAAAGAGCAGAAACTGATGAGTACGATGCAAACTGTTTTCACCGCTGGGACGAAGTGGGGGTTAGACGGAAAACACAGCTCTTTTTGTAGCCAGTAACAGGTCACGAGGCGCAGGTCACGAGTCGCATGCTATGCGCAGTGCTGATGTAGTATCGGTTTCCTATATAATCGCCGCCAGTCAGTGAATCAGTCCTTCACACGTGCCACAGCTCGGATAGCAGGGAAATGGCTGGGCTTGTAACTGCGGTAAAGAGCAGAAACTGATGAGTACGATGCAAACTGTTTTCACCGCTGGGACGAAGTGGGGGTTAGACGGAAAACACAGCTCTTTTTGTAGCCAGTAACAGGTCACGAGGCGCAGGTCACGAGTCGCATGCTATGCGCAGTGCTGATGTAGTATCGGTTTCCTATATAATCGCCGCCAGTCAGTGAATCAGTCCTTCACACGTGCCACAGCTCGGATAGCAGGAAAATGGCTGGGCTTGTAACTGCGGTAAAGAGCAGAAACTGATGAGTACGATGCAAACTGTTTTCGCCGCTGCTGCCAAGTGGGGGTTAGACGGAAAGCACAACTCTTTTTGTAGCCAGTAACAGGTCACGAGTAGCAGGCTATGCGCAGTGCTGATGGAGTATCGGTCTCCGATGTAATCGCCGCCAGTCAGTCAATCAGTCCTTCACACATGCCACAGCTCGGATAGCAGGAAAATGGCTGGGCTTGTAACTGCGGTAAAGAGCAGAAACTGATGAGTACGATGCAAACTGTTTTCGCCGCTGGGACCAAGTGGGGGTTAGACGGAAAGCACAGCTCTTTTTGTAGCCAGTAACAGGTCACGAGGCGCAGGTCACGAGTCGCAGGCTATGCGCAGTGCTGATGTAGTATCGGTTTCCGATGCAATCGCCGCCAGTCAGTGAATCAGTTCTTCACACGTGCCACAGCTCGGGTAGAAGGAAAATGGCTGGGCTTGTAACTGTGGTAAAGAGCACAAACTGATGAGTACGATGCAAACTGTTTACGCCGCTGGGACCAAGTGGGGGTTAGACGGAAAGCACAGCTCTTTTTGTAGCCAGTAACAGGCCACGAGTCGCAGGTTATGCGCAGTGCTGATGTAGTATCGATTTCCGATGTAATCGTCACCAGTCAGTTAACCAGTCCTTCACACGTGCCACAGCTCGGGTAGCAGGAAAATGGCTGGGCTTGTAACTGCGGTAAAGGGCAGAAACTGATGAGTACGATGCAAACTGTTTTCGCCGCAGCTGCCAAGGGGGGGTTAGACGAAAAGCACAGCTCTTTTTGTAGCCAGTAACAGGTCACAAGGCGCAGGTCACGAGTCGCAGGTTATGCGCAGAGCTTATGTAGTATCGGTTTCCGATGTAATCGCGACCATTCAGTTAATCAGTCCTTCACACGTGCCACAGCTCGGTTAGCAGGAAAATGGCTGGGCTTGTAACTGCCGTAAAGAGCAGAAACTGATGAGTACAATGCAAACTGTGGGGGTTAGACGGAAAGCACAGCTCTTTTTGTAGCCAGTAACCGGTCACGAGGCGCAGGTCACAAGTCGCAGGTTATGCGCAGTGCTGATGTAGTATCGGTTTCCGATATAATCGCCGCCAGTCAGTGAATCAGTCCTTCACACGTGCCACAGCTCGGATAGCAGGAAAATGGCTGGGCTTTTAACTGCCGTAAAGAGCAGAAACTGATCAGTACGATGCAAACTGTTTTTGCCGCTGCTGCCAAGTGGGGGTTAGACGGAAAGCACAGCTCTTTTTGTAGCCAGTGACCGGTCACGAGGCGCAGGTCACAAGTCGCAGGTTATGCGCTGTGCTGATGTAGTATCTGTCTCCGATGTAATCGTCACCAGGCAGTCAATTAGTTCTTCACACGTGCCACAGCTCGGGTAGAAGGAAAATGGCTGGGCTTGTAACTGCGGTAAAGAGCAGAAACTGATGAGTACGATGCAAACTGTTTTCGCCGCTGCTGCCAAGTGGGGGTTAGACGGAAAACACAGCTCTTTCTGTAGCCAGTAACAGGTCACGAGTCCCAGGTTATGCGCAGTGCTGACGTAGTATCGGTCTCTGATGTAATCGCCTCCAGTCAGTCAATCAGTTCTTCACACGTGCCACAGCTCGGGTAGCAGGAAAATGGCTGGGCTTGTAACTGCGGTAAAGAGCAGAAACTGATCAGTACGATGCAAACTGTTTTCGCCGCTGCTGCCAAGTGGGGGTTAGACGGAAAGCACAGCTCTTTTTGTAGCCAGTAACCGGTCACGAGGCGCAGGTCACAAGTCGCAGGTTATGCGCAGTGCTGATGTAGTACCGGTCTCCGATGTAATCGCCGCCAGGCAGTCAATCAGTTCTTCACACGTGCCACAGCTCGGGTAGAAGGAAAATGGCTGGGCTTGTAACTGTGGTAAAGAGCAGAAACTGATGAGTACGATGCACACTGTTTTCGCCGCTGGGACCAAGTGGGGGTTAGACGGAAAACACAGCTCTTTTTGTAGCCAGTAACAGGTCACGAGGCGCAGGTCACGAGTCGCATGCTATGCGCAGTGCTGATGTAGTATCGGTTTCCGATATAATCGCCGCCAGTCAGTGAATCAGTCCTTCACACGTGCCACAGCTCGGATAGCAGGAAAATGGCTGGGCTTTTAACTGCCGTAAAGAGCAGAAACTGATCAGTACGATGCAAACTGTTTTTGCCGCTGCTGCCAAGTGGGGGTTAGACGGAAAGCACAGCTCTTTTTGTAGCCAGTGACCGGTCACGAGGCGCAGGTCACAAGTCGCAGGTTATGCGCTGTGCTGATGTAGTATCTGTCTCCGATGTAATCGTCACCAGGCAGTCAATTAGTTCTTCACACGTGCCACAGCTCGGGTAGAAGGAAAATGGCTGGGCTTGTAACTGCGGTAAAGAGCAGAAACTGATGAGTACGATGCAAACTGTTTTCGCCGCTGCTGCCAAGTGGGGGTTAGACGGAAAACACAGCTCTTTCTGTAGCCAGTAACAGGTCACGAGTCCCAGGTTATGCGCAGTGCTGACGTAGTATCGGTCTCTGATGTAATCGCCTCCAGTCAGTCAATCAGTTCTTCACACGTGCCACAGCTCGGGTAGCAGGAAAATGGCTGGGCTTGTAACTGCGGTAAAGAGCAGAAACTGATCAGTACGATGCAAACTGTTTTCGCCGCTGCTGCCAAGTGGGGGTTAGACGGAAAGCACAGCTCTTTTTGTAGCCAGTAACCGGTCACGAGGCGCAGGTCACAAGTCGCAGGTTATGCGCAGTGCTGATGTAGTACCGGTCTCCGATGTAATCGCCGCCAGGCAGTCAATCAGTTCTTCACACGTGCCACAGCTCGGGTAGAAGGAAAATGGCTGGGCTTGTAACTGTGGTAAAGAGCACAAACTGATGAGTACGATGCAAACTGTTTTCGCCGCTGGGACCAAGTGGGGGTTAGACGGAAAGCACAGCTCTTTTTGTAGCCAGTAACAGGTCACCAGTCGCAGGTTATGCGCAGTGCTGATGTAGTATCCGTTTCCGATGTAATCGCCGCCAGTCAAAAATCAGTCCTTCACACGTGCCACAGCTCGGATAGCAGGAAAATGGCTGGTCTTGTAACTGCGGTAAAGAGCAGAAACTGATGAGTACGATGCAAACTGTTTTCGCCGCTGGGGCCAAGTGGGGGTTAGACGGAAAGCACAGATCTTTTTGTAGCCAGTAACAGGTCACGAGGCGCAGGTCACGAATCGCAGGTTATGCGCAGAGCTGATGTAGTATCGGTTTCCGATGTAATCGCGACCAGTCAGTTAATCAGTCCTTCACACGTGCCACAGCTCTGATAGCAGGAAAATGGCTGGGCTTGTAACTGTGGTAAAGAGCAGAAACTGATGAGTACGATGCAAACTTTTTTTGCCGCTGCTGCCAAGTGGGGGCTAGACGGAAAGCACATCTCTTTTTGTATCCAGTAACAGGTCACAAGGCGCAGGTCACAAGTCGCAGGTTATGCGCAGTGCTGATGTAGTATCGGTCTCCGATGTAATCGCCGTCAGTCAGTCAATCAGTCCTTCACACGTGCCACAGCTCGGATAGCCGGAAAATGGCTGGTCTTGTAACTGCCGTAAAGAGCAGAAACTGATCAGTACGATGCAAACTGTTTTCGCCGCTGCTGCCAAGTGGGGGTTAGACGGAAAGCACAGCTCTTTTTGTAGCCAGTAACCGGTAACGAGGCGGAGGTCACAAGTCGCAGGTTATGCGCTGTGCTGATGTAGTATCGGTCTCCGATGTAATCTTCGCCAGGCAGTCAATCAGTTCTTCACACGTGCCACAGCTCGGGCAGCAGGAAAATGGCTGGGCTTGTAGCTGCGGTAAAGAGCACAAACTGATGAGTACGATGCAAACGGTTTATGCCGCTGGGACCAAGTGGGGGTTAGACGGAAAGCACAGCTCTTTTTGTAGCCAGTAGCAGGTCACGAGTCGCAGGTTATGCGCAGCGCTGATGTAGTATCGGTTTCCGATGTAATCGCCGCCAGTCAGTCAATCAGTCCTTCACACGTGCCACAGCTCGGATAGCAGGAAAATGGCTGGGCTTGTAACTGCGGTAAAGAGCAGAAACTGATAAGTACGATGCACACTGTTTTCGCCGCTGGGACCAAGTGGGGGTTAGACGGAAAACACAGCTCTTTTTGTAGCCAGTAACAGGTCACGAGGCGCAGGTCACGAGTCGCATGCTATGCGCAGTGCTGATGTAGTATCGGTTTCCGATATAATCGCCGCCAGTCAGTGAATCAGTCCTTCACACGTGCCACAGCTCGGATTGCAGGAAAATGGCTGGGCTTGTAACTGCGGTAAAGAGCAGAAACTGATGAGTACGATGCAAACTGTTTTCGCCGCTGCTGCCTAGTGGGGGTTAGACGGAAAGCACAGCTCTTTTTGTAGCCAGTAACAGGTCACGAGTCGCAGGTTATGCGCAGTGCTGATGTAGTATCGGTCTCCGATGTAATCGCCGCCAGTCAGTCAATCAGCCCTTCACACGTGTCACAGCTCGGGTAGCAGGAAAATGGCTGGGCTTGTAACTGCGGTAAAGAGCAGAAACTGATCAGTACGATGCAAACTGTTTTCGCCGCTGCTGCCAAGTGGGGGTTAGACGGAAAGCACAGCTCTTTTTGTAGCCAGTAACCGGTCACGAGGCGCAGGTCACAAGTCGCAGGTTATGCGCAGTGCTGATGTAGTACCGGTCTCCGATGTAATCGCCGCCAGGCAGTCAATCAGTTCTTCACACGTGCCACAGCTCGGGTAGAAGGAAAATGGCTGGGCTTGTAACTGTGGTAAAGAGCACAAACTGATGAGTACGATGCAAACTGTTTTCGCCGCTGGGACCAAGTGGGGGTTAGACGGAAAGCACAGCTCTTTTTGTAGCCAGTAACAGGTCACCAGTCGCAGGTTATGCGCAGTGCTGATGTAGTATCCGTTTCCGATGTAATCGCCGCCAGTCAAAAATCAGTCCTTCACACGTGCCACAGCTCGGATAGCAGGAAAATGGCTGGTCTTGTAACTGCGGTAAAGAGCAGAAACTGATGAGTACGATGCAAACTGTTTTCGCCGCTGGGGCCAAGTGGGGGTTAGACGGAAAGCACAGATCTTTTTGTAGCCAGTAACAGGTCACGAGGCGCAGGTCACGAATCGCAGGTTATGCGCAGAGCTGATGTAGTATCGGTTTCCGATGTAATCGCGACCAGTCAGTTAATCAGTCCTTCACACGTGCCACAGCTCTGATAGCAGGAAAATGGCTGGGCTTGTAACTGTGGTAAAGAGCAGAAACTGATGAGTACGATGCAAACTTTTTTTGCCGCTGCTGCCAAGTGGGGGCTAGACGGAAAGCACATCTCTTTTTGTATCCAGTAACAGGTCACAAGGCGCAGGTCACAAGTCGCAGGTTATGCGCAGTGCTGATGTAGTATCGGTCTCCGATGTAATCGCCGTCAGTCAGTCAATCAGTCCTTCACACGTGCCACAGCTCGGATAGCCGGAAAATGGCTGGTCTTGTAACTGCCGTAAAGAGCAGAAACTGATCAGTACGATGCAAACTGTTTTCGCCGCTGCTGCCAAGTGGGGGTTAGACGGAAAGCACAGCTCTTTTTGTAGCCAGTAACCGGTAACGAGGCGGAGGTCACAAGTCGCAGGTTATGCGCTGTGCTGATGTAGTATCGGTCTCCGATGTAATCTTCGCCAGGCAGTCAATCAGTTCTTCACACGTGCCACAGCTCGGGCAGCAGGAAAATGGCTGGGCTTGTAGCTGCGGTAAAGAGCACAAACTGATGAGTACGATGCAAACGGTTTATGCCGCTGGGACCAAGTGGGGGTTAGACGGAAAGCACAGCTCTTTTTGTAGCCAGTAGCAGGTCACGAGTCGCAGGTTTTGCGCAGCGCTGATGTAGTATCGGTTTCCGATGTAATCGCCGCCAGTCAGTCAATCAGTCCTTCACACGTGCCACACCTCGGATAGCAGGAAAATGGCTGGGCTTGTAACTGCGGTAAAGAGCAGAAACTGATGAGTACGATGCACACTGTTTTCGCCGCTGGGACCAAGTGGGGGTTAGACGGAAAACACAGCTCTTTTTGTAGCCAGTAACAGGTCACGAGGCGCAGGTCACGAGTCGCATGCTATGCGCAGTGCTGTTGTAGTATCGGTTTCCGATATAATCGCCGCCAGTCAGTGAATCAGTCCTTCACACGTGCCACAGCTCGGATTGCAGGAAAATGGCTGGGCTTGTAACTGCGGTAAAGAGCAGAAACTGATGAGTAGGATGCAAACTGTTTTCGCCGCTGCTGCCAAGTGGGGGTTAGACGGAAAGCACAGCTCTTTTTGTAGCCAGTAACAGGTCACGAGTCGCAGGTTATGCGCAGTGCTGATGTAGTATCGGTCTCCGATGTAATCGCCGCCAGTCAGTCAATCAGCCCTTCACACGTGTCACAGCTCGGGTAGCAGGAAAATGGCTGGGCTTGTAGCTGCGGTAAAGAGCACAAACTGATGAGTACGATGCAAACGGTTTATGCCGCTGGGACTAAGGGGGGGTTAGTCGGAAAGCACAGCTCTTTTTGTAGCCAGTAGCAGGTCACGAGTCGCAGGTTATGCGCAGTGCTGATGTAGTATCGGTTTCCGATGTAATCGCCGCCAGTCAGTCAATCAGTCCTTCACACGTGCCACAGCTCGGATAGCAGGAAAATGGCTGGGCTTGTAACTGCGGTAAAGAGCAGAAACTGATGAGTACGATGCACACTGTTTTCGCCGCTGGGACCAAGTGGGGGTTAGACGGAAAACACAGCTCTTTTTGTAGCCAGTGACCGATTACGAGGCGCAGGTCACAAGTCGCAGGTTATGCGCTGTGCTGATGTAGTATCTGTCTCCGTTGTAATCGTCACCAGGCAGTCAATTAGTTCTTCACACGTGCCACAGCTCGGGTAGAAGGAAAATGGCTGGGCTTGTAACTGCGGTAAAGAGCAGAAACTGATGAGTACGATGCAAACTGTTTTCGCCGCTGCTGCCAAGTGGGGGTTAGACGGAAAGCACAGCTCTTTCTGTAGCCAGTAAGAGGTCACGAGTCCCAGGTTATGCGCAGTGCTGACGTAGTATCGGTCTCCGATGTAATCGCCGCCAGTCAGCCAATCAGTTCTTCACACGTGCCACAGCTCGGGTAGCAGGAAAATGGCTGGGCTTATAACTGCGGTAAAGAGCAGAAACTGATGAGTACGATGCAAACTGTTTTCGCCGCAGCTGCCAAGGGGGGGTTAGACGAAAAGCACAGCTCTTTTTGTAGCCAGTAGCAGGTCACAAGGCGCAGGTCACGAGTCGCAGTTTATGCGCAGAGCTGATATAGTATCGGTTTCCGATGTAATCGCGACCAGTCAGTTAATCAGTTCTTCACACGTGCCACAGCTCGGATAGCAGGAAAATGGCTGGGCTTGTAACTGCCGTAAAGAGCAGAAACTGATCAGTACGATGCAACCTGTTTTCGCCGCTGCTGCCAAGTGGGGGTTAGACGGAAAGCACAGCTCTTTTTGTAGCCAGTAACCGGTCACGAGGCGCAGGTCACAAGTCGCAGGTTATGCGCAGTGCTGATGTAGTACCGGTCTCCGATGTGATCGTCGCCAGGCAGTCAATCAGTTCTTCACACGTGCCACAGCTCGAGTAGATGGAAAATGGCTGGGCTTGTAATTGTGGTAAAGAGCACAAACTGATGAGTACGATGCAAACTGTTTTCGCCGCTGGGACCAAGTGGGGGTTAGACGGAAAGCACAGATCTTTTTGTAGCCCGTAACAGGTCACGAGGCGCAGGTCACGAGTCGCAGGCTATGCGCAGTGCTGATGTAGTATCGGTTTCCGATATAATCGCCGCCAGTCAGTGAATCAGTCTTTCACACGTGCCACAGCTTGGATAGCAGGAAAATGGCTGGGCTTGTAACTGCGGTAAAGAGCAGAAACTGATGAGTACGATGCAAACTGTTTTCGCCGCTGCTGCCAAGTGGGGGTTAGACGGATAGCACAGCTCTTTTTGTAGCCAGTAACAGGTCACGAGTCGCAGGTTATGCGCAGTGCTGATGTAGTATCGGTCTCCGATGTAATCGCCGCCAGTCAGTCAATCAGTCCTTCACACGTGTCACAGCTCGGGTAGCAGGAAAATGGCTGGGCTTGTAGCTGCGGTAAAGAGCACAAACTGATGAGTACGATGCAAACGGTTTATGCCGCTGGGACTAAGTGGGGGTTAGTCGGAAAGCACAGCTCTTTTTGTAGCCAGTAGCAGGTCACGAGTCGCAGGTTATGCGCAGTGCTGATGTAGTATCGGTTTCCGATGTAATCGCCGCCAGTCAGTCAATCAGTCCTTCACACGTGCCACAGCTCGGATAGCAGGAAAATGGCTGGGCTTGTAACTGCGGTAAAGAGCAGAAACTGATGAGTACGATGCACACTGTTTTCGCCGCTGGGACCAAGTGGGGGTTAGACGGAAAACACAGCTCTTTTTGTAGCCAGTGACCGATTACGAGGCGCAGGTCACAAGTCGCAGGTTATGCGCTGTGCTGATGTAGTATCTGTCTCCGATGTAATCGTCACCAGGCAGTCAATTAGTTCTTCACACGTGCCACAGCTCGGGTAGAAGGAAAATGGCTGGGCTTGTAACTGCGGTAAAGAGCAGAAACTGATGAGTACGATGCAAACTGTTTTCGCCGCTGCTGCCAAGTGGGGGTTAGACGGAAAGCACAGCTCTTTCTGTAGCCAGTAAGAGGTCACGAGTCCCAGGTTATGCGCAGTGCTGACGTAGTATCGGTCTCCGATGTAATCGCCGCCAGTCAGCCAATCAGTTCTTCACACGTGCCACAGCTCGGGTAGCAGGATAATGGCTGGGCTTGTAACTGCGGTAAAGAGCAGAAACTGATGAGTACGATGCAAACAGTTTTCGCCGCAGCTGCCAAGGGGGGGTTAGACGAAAAGCACAGCTCTTTTTGTAGCCAGTAGCAGGTCACAAGGCGCAGGTCACGAGTCGCAGTTTATGCGCAGAGCTGATATAGTATCGGTTTCCGATGTAATCGCGACCAGTCAGTTAATCAGTTCTTCACACGTGCCACAGCTCGGATAGCAGGAAAATGGCTGGGCTTGTAACTGCCGTAAAGAGCAGAAACTGATCAGTACGATGCAACCTGTTTTCGCCGCTGCTGCCAAGTGGGGGTTAGACGGAAAGCACAGCTCTTTTTGTAGCCAGTAACCGGTCACGAGGCGCAGGTCACAAGTCGCAGGTTATGCGCAGTGCTGATGTAGTACCGGTCTCCGATGTGATCGTCGCCAGGCAGTCAATCAGTTCTTCACACGTGCCACAGCTCGAGTAGATGGAAAATGGCTGGGCTTGTAATTGTGGTAAAGAGCACAAACTGATGAGTACGATGCAAACTGTTTTCGCCGCTGGGACCAAGTGGGGGTTAGACGGAAAGCACAGATCTTTTTGTAGCCCGTAACAGGTCACGAGGCGCAGGTCACGAGTCGCAGGCTATGCGCAGTGCTGATGTAGTATCGGTTTCCGATATAATCGCCGCCAGTCAGTGAATCAGTCTTTCACACGTGCCACAGCTTGGATAGCAGGAAAATGGCTGGGCTTGTAACTGCGGTAAAGAGCAGAAACTGATGAGTACGATGCAAACTGTTTTCGCCGCTGCTGCCAAGTGGGGGTTAGACGGATAGCACAGCTCTTTTTGTAGCCAGTAACAGGTCACGAGTCGCAGGTTATGCGCAGTGCTGATGTAGTATCGGTCTCCGATGTAATCGCCGCCAGTCAGTCAATCAGTCCTTCACACGTGTCACAGCTCGGGTAGCAGGAAAATGGCTGGGCTTGGAGCTGCGGTAAAGAGCACAAACTGATGAGTACGATGCAAACGGTTTATGCCGCTGGGACTAAGTGGGGGTTAGTCGGAAAGCACAGCTCTTTTTGTAGCCAGTAGCAGGTCACGAGTCGCAGGTTATGCGCAGTGCTGATGTAGTATCGGTTTCCGATGTAATCGCCGCCAGTCAGTCAATCAGTCCTTCACACGTGCCACAGCTCGGATAGCAGGAAAATGGCTGGGCTTGTAACTGCGGTAAAGAGCAGAAACTGATGAGTACGATGCACACTGTTTTCGCCGCTGGGACCAAGTGGGGGTTAGACGGAAAACACAGCTCTTTTTGTAGCCAGTGACCGATTACGAGGCGCAGGTCACAAGTCGCAGGTTATGCGCTGTGCTGATGTAGTATCTGTCTCCGATGTAATCGTCACCAGGCAGTCAATTAGTTCTTCACACGTGCCACAGCTCGGGTAGAAGGAAAATGGCTGGGCTTGTAACTGCGGTAAAGAGCAGAAACTGATGAGTACGATGCAAACTGTTTTCGCCGCTGCTGCCAAGTGGGGGTTAGACGGAAAGCACAGCTCTTTCTGTAGCCAGTAAGAGGTCACGAGTCCCAGGTTATGCGCAGTGCTGACGTAGTATCGGTCTCCGATGTAATCGCCGCCAGTCAGCCAATCAGTTCTTCACACGTGCCACAGCTCGGGTAGCAGGATAATGGCTGGGCTTGTAACTGCGGTAAAGAGCAGAAACTGATGAGTACGATGCAAACTGTTTTCGCCGCAGCTGCCAAGGGGGGGTTAGACGAAAAGCACAGCTCTTTTTGTAGCCAGTAGCAGGTCACAAGGCGCAGGTCACGAGTCGCAGTTTATGCGCAGAGCTGATATAGTATCGGTTTCCGATGTAATCGCGACCAGTCAGTTAATCAGTTCTTCACACGTGCCACAGCTCGGATAGCAGGAAAATGGCTGGGCTTGTAACTGCCGTAAAGAGCAGAAACTGATCAGTACGATGCAACCTGTTTTCGCCGCTGCTGCCAAGTGGGGGTTAGACGGAAAGCACAGCTCTTTTTGTAGCCAGTAACCGGTCACGAGGCGCAGGTCACAAGTCGCAGGTTATGCGCAGTGCTGATGTAGTACCGGTCTCCGATGTGATCGTCGCCAGGCAGTCAATCAGTTCTTCACACGTGCCACAGCTCGAGTAGATGGAAAATGGCTGGGCTTGTAATTGTGGTAAAGAGCACAAACTGATGAGTACGATGCAAACTGTTTTCGCCGCTGGGACCAAGTGGGGGTTAGACGGAAAGCACAGATCTTTTTGTAGCCCGTAACAGGTCACGAGGCGCAGGTCACGAGTCGCAGGCTATGCGCAGTGCTGATGTAGTATCGGTTTCCGATATAATCGCCGCCAGTCAGTGAATCAGTCTTTCACACGTGCCACAGCTTGGATAGCAGGAAAATGGCTGGGCTTGTAACTGCGGTAAAGAGCAGAAACTGATGAGTACGATGCAAACTGTTTTCGCCGCTGCTGCCAAGTGGGGGTTAGACGGATAGCACAGCTCTTTTTGTAGCCAGTAACAGGTCACGAGTCGCAGGTTATGCGCAGTGCTGATGTAGTATCGGTCTCCGATGTAATCGCCGCCAGTCAGTCAATCAGTCCTTCACACGTGTCACAGCTCGGGTAGCAGGAAAATGGCTGGGCTTGTAGCTGCGGTAAAGAGCACAAACTGATGAGTACGATGCAAACGGTTTATGCCGCTGGGACTAAGTGGGGGTTAGTCGGAAAGCACAGCTCTTTTTGTAGCCAGTAGCAGGTCACGAGTCGCAGGTTATGCGCAGTGCTGATGTAGTATCGGTTTCCGATGTAATCGCCGCCAGTCAGTCAATCAGTCCTTCAAACGTGCCACAGCTCGGATAGCAGGAAAATGGCTGGGCTTGTAACTGCGGTAAAGAGCAGAAACTGATGAGTACGATGCACACTGTTTTCGCCGCTGGGACCAAGGGGGGGTTAGACGGAAAACACAGCTCTTTTTGTAGCCAGTGACCGATCACGAGGCGCAGGTCACAAGTCGCAGGTTATGCGCTGTGCTGATGTAGTATCTGTCTCCGATGTAATCGTCACCAGGCAGTCAATTAGTTCTTCACACGTGCCACAGCTCGGGTAGAAGGAAAATGGCTGGGCTTGTAACTGCGGTAAAGAGCAGAAACGGATGAGTACGATGCAAACTGTTTTCGCCGCTGCTGCCAAGTGGGGGTTAGACGGAAAGCACAGCTCTTTCTGTAGCCAGTAAGAGGTCACGAGTCCCAGGTTATGCGCAGTGCTGACGTAGTATCGGTCTCCGATGTAATCGCCGCCTGTCAGCCAATCAGTTCTTCACACGTGCCACAGCTCGGGTAGCAGGAAAATGGCTGGGCTTGTAACTGCGGTAAAGAGCAGAAACGGATGAGTACGATGCAAACTGTTTTCGCCGCAGCTGCCAAGGGGGGTTAGACGAAAAGCACAGCTCTTTTTGTAGCCAGTAACAGGTCACAAGGCGCAGGTCACGAGTCGCAGTTTATGCGCAGAGCTGATATAGTATCGGTTTCCGATGTAATCGCGACCAGTCAGTTAATCAGTCCTTCACACGTGCCACAGCTCGGATAGCAGGAAAATGGCTGGGCTTGTAACTGCCGTAAAGAGCAGAAACTGATCAGTACGATGCAAACTGTTTTCGCCGCTGCTGCCAAGTGGGGGTTAGACGGAAAGCACAGATCTTTTTGTAGCCCGTAACAGGTCACGAGGCGCAGGTCACGAGTCGCAGGCTATGCGCAGTGCTGATGTAGTATCGGTTTCCGATATAATCGCCGCCAGTCAGTGAATCAGTCTTTCACACGTGCCACAGCTTGGATAGCAGGAAAATGGCTGGGCTTGTAACTGCGGTAAAGAGCAGAAACTGATGAGTACGATGCAAACTGTTTTCGCCGCTGCTGCCAAGTGGGGGTTAGACGGATAGCACAGCTCTTTTTGTAGCCAGTAACAGGTCACGAGTCGCAGGTTATGCGCAGTGCTGATGTAGTATCGGTCTCCGATGTAATCGCCGCCAGTCAGTCAATCAGTCCTTCACACGTGTCACAGCTCGGGTAGCAGGAAAATGGCTGGGCTTGTAGCTGCGGTAAAGAGCACAAACTGATGAGTACGATGCAAACGGTTTATGCCGCTGGGACTAAGTGGGGGTTAGTCGGAAAGCACAGCTCTTTTTGTAGCCAGTAGCAGGTCACGAGTCGCAGGTTATGCGCAGTGCTGATGTAGTATCGGTTTCCGATGTAATCGCCGCCAGTCAGTCAATCAGTCCTTCACACGTGCCACAGCTCGGATAGCAGGAAAATGGCTGGGCTTGTAACTGCGGTAAAGAGCAGAAACTGATGAGTACGATGCACACTGTTTTCGCCGCTGGGACCAAGTGGGGGTTAGACGGAAAACACAGCTCTTTTTGTAGCCAGTGACCGATTACGAGGCGCAGGTCACAAGTCGCAGGTTATGCGCTGTGCTGATGTAGTATCTGTCTCCGATGTAATCGTCACCAGGCAGTCAATTAGTTCTTCACACGTGCCACAGCTCGGGTAGAAGGAAAATGGCTGGGCTTGTAACTGCGGTAAAGAGCAGAAACTGATGAGTACGATGCAAACTGTTTTCGCCGCTGCTGCCAAGTGGGGGTTAGACGGAAAGCACAGCTCTTTCTGTAGC
The DNA here is from genome assembly GCF_055883805.1 of Amblyomma maculatum. Lineage (NCBI taxonomy): Eukaryota > Metazoa > Arthropoda > Arachnida > Ixodida > Ixodidae > Amblyomma > Amblyomma maculatum. Next base: position 142,813,149 of record NC_139353.1, read on the forward strand.
CAGTAAGAGGTCACGAGTCCCAGGTTATGCGCAGTGCTGACGTAGTATCGGTCTCCGATGTAATCGCCGCCAGTCAGCCAATCAGTTCTTCACACGTGCCACAGCTCGGGTAGCAGGATAATGGCTGGGCTTGTAACTGCGGTAAAGAGCAGAAACTGATGAGTACGATGCAAACAGTTTTCGCCGCAGCTGCCAAGGGGGGGTTAGACGAAAAGCACAGCTCTTTTTGTAGCCAGTAGCAGGTCACAAGGCGCAGGTCACGAGTCGCAGTTTATGCGCAGAGCTGATATAGTATCGGTTTCCGATGTAATCGCGACCAGTCAGTTAATCAGTTCTTCACACGTGCCACAGCTCGGATAGCAGGAAAATGGCTGGGCTTGTAACTGCCGTAAAGAGCAGAAACTGATCAGTACGATGCAACCTGTTTTCGCCGCTGCTGCCAAGTGGGGGTTAGACGGAAAGCACAGCTCTTTTTGTAGCCAGTAACCGGTCACGAGGCGCAGGTCACAAGTCGCAGGTTATGCGCAGTGCTGATGTAGTACCGGTCTCCGATGTGATCGTCGCCAGGCAGTCAATCAGTTCTTCACACGTGCCACAGCTCGAGTAGATGGAAAATGGCTGGGCTTGTAATTGTGGTAAAGAGCACAAACTGATGAGTACGATGCAAACTGTTTTCGCCGCTGGGACCAAGTGGGGGTTAGACGGAAAGCACAGATCTTTTTGTAGCCCGTAACAGGTCACGAGGCGCAGGTCACGAGTCGCAGGCTATGCGCAGTGCTGATGTAGTATCGGTTTCCGATATAATCGCCGCCAGTCAGTGAATCAGTCTTTCACACGTGCCACAGCTTGGATAGCAGGAAAATGGCTGGGCTTGTAACTGCGGTAAAGAGCAGAAACTGATGAGTACGATGCAAACTGTTTTCGCCGCTGCTGCCAAGTGGGGGTTAGACGGATAGCACAGCTCTTTTTGTAGCCAGTAACAGGTCACGAGTCGCAGGTTATGCGCAGTGCTGATGTAGTATCGGTCTCCGATGTAATCGCCGCCAGTCAGTCAATCAGTCCTTCACACGTGTCACAGCTCGGGTAGCAGGAAAATGGCTGGGCTTGGAGCTGCGGTAAAGAGCACAAACTGATGAGTACGATGCAAACGGTTTATGCCGCTGGGACTAAGTGGGGGTTAGTCGGAAAGCACAGCTCTTTTTGTAGCCAGTAGCAGGTCACGAGTCGCAGGTTATGCGCAGTGCTGATGTAGTATCGGTTTCCGATGTAATCGCCGCCAGTCAGTCAATCAGTCCTTCACACGTGCCACAGCTCGGATAGCAGGAAAATGGCTGGGCTTGTAACTGCGGTAAAGAGCAGAAACTGATGAGTACGATGCACACTGTTTTCGCCGCTGGGACCAAGTGGGGGTTAGACGGAAAACACAGCTCTTTTTGTAGCCAGTGACCGATTACGAGGCGCAGGTCACAAGTCGCAGGTTATGCGCTGTGCTGATGTAGTATCTGTCTCCGATGTAATCGTCACCAGGCAGTCAATTAGTTCTTCACACGTGCCACAGCTCGGGTAGAAGGAAAATGGCTGGGCTTGTAACTGCGGTAAAGAGCAGAAACTGATGAGTACGATGCAAACTGTTTTCGCCGCTGCTGCCAAGTGGGGGTTAGACGGAAAGCACAGCTCTTTCTGTAGCCAGTAAGAGGTCACGAGTCCCAGGTTATGCGCAGTGCTGACGTAGTATCGGTCTCCGATGTAATCGCCGCCAGTCAGCCAATCAGTTCTTCACACGTGCCACAGCTCGGGTAGCAGGATAATGGCTGGGCTTGTAACTGCGGTAAAGAGCAGAAACTGATGAGTACGATGCAAACTGTTTTCGCCGCAGCTGCCAAGGGGGGGTTAGACGAAAAGCACAGCTCTTTTTGTAGCCAGTAGCAGGTCACAAGGCGCAGGTCACGAGTCGCAGTTTATGCGCAGAGCTGATATAGTATCGGTTTCCGATGTAATCGCGACCAGTCAGTTAATCAGTTCTTCACACGTGCCACAGCTCGGATAGCAGGAAAATGGCTGGGCTTGTAACTGCCGTAAAGAGCAGAAACTGATCAGTACGATGCAACCTGTTTTCGCCGCTGCTGCCAAGTGGGGGTTAGACGGAAAGCACAGCTCTTTTTGTAGCCAGTAACCGGTCACGAGGCGCAGGTCACAAGTCGCAGGTTATGCGCAGTGCTGATGTAGTACCGGTCTCCGATGTGATCGTCGCCAGGCAGTCAATCAGTTCTTCACACGTGCCACAGCTCGAGTAGATGGAAAATGGCTGGGCTTGTAATTGTGGTAAAGAGCACAAACTGATGAGTACGATGCAAACTGTTTTCGCCGCTGGGACCAAGTGGGGGTTAGACGGAAAGCACAGATCTTTTTGTAGCCCGTAACAGGTCACGAGGCGCAGGTCACGAGTCGCAGGCTATGCGCAGTGCTGATGTAGTATCGGTTTCCGATATAATCGCCGCCAGTCAGTGAATCAGTCTTTCACACGTGCCACAGCTTGGATAGCAGGAAAATGGCTGGGCTTGTAACTGCGGTAAAGAGCAGAAACTGATGAGTACGATGCAAACTGTTTTCGCCGCTGCTGCCAAGTGGGGGTTAGACGGATAGCACAGCTCTTTTTGTAGCCAGTAACAGGTCACGAGTCGCAGGTTATGCGCAGTGCTGATGTAGTATCGGTCTCCGATGTAATCGCCGCCAGTCAGTCAATCAGTCCTTCACACGTGTCACAGCTCGGGTAGCAGGAAAATGGCTGGGCTTGTAGCTGCGGTAAAGAGCACAAACTGATGAGTACGATGCAAACGGTTTATGCCGCTGGGACTAAGTGGGGGTTAGTCGGAAAGCACAGCTCTTTTTGTAGCCAGTAGCAGGTCACGAGTCGCAGGTTATGCGCAGTGCTGATGTAGTATCGGTTTCCGATGTAATCGCCGCCAGTCAGTCAATCAGTCCTTCAAACGTGCCACAGCTCGGATAGCAGGAAAATGGCTGGGCTTGTAACTGCGGTAAAGAGCAGAAACTGATGAGTACGATGCACACTGTTTTCGCCGCTGGGACCAAGGGGGGGTTAGACGGAAAACACAGCTCTTTTTGTAGCCAGTGACCGATCACGAGGCGCAGGTCACAAGTCGCAGGTTATGCGCTGTGCTGATGTAGTATCTGTCTCCGATGTAATCGTCACCAGGCAGTCAATTAGTTCTTCACACGTGCCACAGCTCGGGTAGAAGGAAAATGGCTGGGCTTGTAACTGCGGTAAAGAGCAGAAACGGATGAGTACGATGCAAACTGTTTTCGCCGCTGCTGCCAAGTGGGGGTTAGACGGAAAGCACAGCTCTTTCTGTAGCCAGTAAGAGGTCACGAGTCCCAGGTTATGCGCAGTGCTGACGTAGTATCGGTCTCCGATGTAATCGCCGCCTGTCAGCCAATCAGTTCTTCACACGTGCCACAGCTCGGGTAGCAGGAAAATGGCTGGGCTTGTAACTGCGGTAAAGAGCAGAAACGGATGAGTACGATGCAAACTGTTTTCGCCGCAGCTGCCAAGGGGGGGTTAGACGAAAAGCACAGCTCTTTTTGTAGCCAGTAACAGGTCACAAGGCGCAGGTCACGAGTCGCAGTTTATGCGCAGAGCTGATATAGTATCGGTTTCCGATGTAATCGCGACCAGTCAGTTAATCAGTCCTTCACACGTGCCACAGCTCGGATAGCAGGAAAATGGCTGGGCTTGTAACTGCCGTAAAGAGCAGAAACTGATCAGTACGATGCAAACTGTTTTCGCCGCTGCTGCCAAGTGGGGGTTAGACGGAAAGCACAGCTCTTTTTGTAGCCAGTAACCGGTCACGAGGCGCAGGTCACAAGTCGCAGGTTATGCGCAGTGCTGATGTAGTACCGGTCTCCGATGTAATCGTCGCCAGGCAGTGAATCAGTCTTTCGCACGTGCCACAGCTTGGATAGCAGGAAAATGGCTGGGCTTGTAACTGCGGTAAAGAGCAGAAACTGATGAGTACGATGCAAACTGTTTTCGCCGCTGCTGCCAAGTGGGAGTTAGACGGAAAGCACAGCTCTTTTTGTAGACAGTAACAGGTCACGCGTCGCAGGTTATGCGCAGTGCTGATGTAGTATCGGTTTCCGATGTAATCGCGCCAGTCAGTCAATCAGTCCTTCACACGTGCCACAGCTCGGATAGCAGGAAAATGGCTGGGCTTGTAACTGCGGTAAAGAGCAGAAACTGATGAGTACGATGCAAAATGTTTTCGCCGCTGGGACCAAGTGGGGGTTAGACGGAAAACACATCTCTTTTTGTAGCCAGTAACAGGTCACGAGGCGCAGGTCACGAGTCGCATGCTATGCGCAGTGCTGATGTAGTATCGGTTTCCGATATAATCGCCGCCAGTCAGTGAATCAGTCCTTCACACGTGCCACAGCTCGGATAGCAGGAAAATGGCTGGGCTTGTAACTGCGGTAAAGAGCAGAAACTGGTGAGTACGATGCAAACTGTTTTCGCCGCTGCTGCCAAGGGGGGGTTAGACGGAAAGCACAGCTATTTTTGTAGCCAGTAACAGGTCACGAGTCGCAGGTTATGCGCAGTGCTGATGTAGTATTGGTCTCCGATGTAATCGCCGCCAGTCAGTCAATCAGTCCTTCACGCGTGTCACACCTCGGATAGCAGGAAAATGGCTGGGCTTGTAACTGCGGTAAAGAGCAGAAACTGATGAGTACGATGCAAAATGTTTTCGCCGCTGGGACCAAGTGGGGGTTAGACGGAAAGCACAGCTCTTTTTGTAGCCAGTAACAGGTCACGAGTCGCAGGTTATGCGCAGTGCTGATGTAGTATTGGTCTCCGATGTAATCGCCGCCAGTCAGTCAATCAGTCCTTCACGCGTGTCACACCTCGGATAGCAGGAAAATGGCTGGGCTTGTAACTGCGGTAAAGAGCAGAAACTGATGAGTACGATGCAAAATGTTTTCGCCGCTGGGACCAAGTGGGGGTTAGACGGAAAACACATCTCTTTTTGTAGCCAGTAACAGGTCACGAGGCGCAGGTCACGAGTCGCATGCTATGCGCAGTGCTGATGTAGTATCGGTTTCCGATATAATCGCCGCCAGTCAGTGAATCAGTCCTTCACACGTGCAACAGCACGGATAGCAGGGAAATGGCTGGGCTTGTAACTGCGGTAAAGAGCAGAAACTGATGAGTACGATGCAAACTGTTTTCGCCGCTGCTGCCAAGTGGGGGTTAGACGGAAAGCACAACTCTTTTTGTAGCCAGTAACAGGTCACGAGTCGCAGGTTATGCGCAGTGCTGATGTAGTATCGGTCTCCGATGTAATCGCCGCCAGTCAGTCAATCAGTCCTTCACGCGTGTCACACCTCGGATAGCAGGAAAATGGCTGGGCTTGTAACTGCGGTAAAGAGCAGAAACTGATGAGTACGATGCAAAATGTTTTCTCCGCTGGGACCAAGTGGGGGTTAGACGGAAAACACATCTCTTTTTGTAGCCAGTAACAGGTCACGAGGCGCAGGTCACGAGTCGCATGCTATGCGCAGTGCTGATGTAGTATCGGTTTCCGATATAATCGCCGCCAGTCAGTGAATCAGTCCTTCGCACGTGCAACAGCACGGATAGCAGGGAAATGGCTGGGCTTGTAACTGCGGTAAAGAGCAGAAACTGATGAGTACGATGCAAACTGTTTTCGCCGCTGCTGCCAAGTGGGGGTTAGACGGAAAGCACAACTCTTTTTGTAGCCAGTAACAGGTCACGAGTCGCAGGTTATGCGCAGTGCTGATGTAGTATCGGTCTCCGATGTAATCGCCGCCAGTCAGTCAATCAGTCCTTCACACGTGCCACAGCTCAGATAGCAGGAAAATGGCTGGGCTTGTAACTGCGGTAAAGAGCAGAAACTGGTGAGTACGATGCAAACTGTTTTCGCCGCTGCTGCAAAGGGGGGTTATACGGAAAGCACAGCTATTTTTGTAGCCAGTAACATGTCCCAAGGCGCAGGTCACGAGTGGCAGGTTATGCGCAGTGCTGATGTAGTATCGGTCTCCGATGTAATCGTCACCAGTCAGTTAACCAGTCCTCCACACGTGCCACAACTCGGATAGCAGGAAAATGGCTGGGCTTGTAACTGCGGTAAATCGCAGAAACTGATGAGTACGATGCAAACTGTTTTCGCCGCTGCTGCCAAGTGGGGGTTAGACGGAAAGCACAGCTCTTTTTGTAGCCAGTAACAGGTCACGAGTCGCAGGTTATGCGCAGTGCTGATGTAGTATCGGTCTCCGATGTAATCGCCGCCAGTCAGTCAATCAGTCCTTCACACGTGCCACAGCTCGGATAGCAGGAAAATGGCTGGGCTTGTAACTGCGGTAAAGAGCAGAAACTGGTGAGTACGATGCAAACTGTTTTCGCCGCTGCTGCCAAGGGGGGTTATACGGAAAGCACAGCTATTTTTGTAGCCTGTAACATGTCACAAGGCGCAGGTCACGAGTGGCAGGTTATGCGCAGTGCTGATGTAGTATCGGTCTCCGATGTAGTCGTCACCAGTCAGTTAACCAGTCCTCCACACGTGCCACAGCTCGGATAACAGGAAAATGGCTGGGCTTGTAACTGCGGTAAAGAGCAGAAACTGATGAGTACGATGCTAACTGTTTTCGCCGCTGCTGCCAAGTGGGGGTTAGACGGAAAGCACAGCTCTTTTTGTAGCCAGTAACCGGTCACGAGGCGCAGGTCACAAGTCTCAGGTTATGCGCAGTGCTGATGTAGTATCGGTTTCCGATGTAATCGCCGCCAGTCAGTCAATCAGTCCTTCACACGTGCCACAGCTCGGATAGCAGGAAAATGGCTGGGCTTGTAACTGTGGTAAAGAGAACAAACTGATGAGTACGATGCAAACTGTTTACGCCGCTGGGATCAAGTGGGGGTTAGACGGAAAGCACAGCTCTTTTTGTAGCCAGTAACAGGTCACGAGTCGCAGGTTATGCGCAGTGCTGATGTAGTATCGATTTCCGATGTAATCGTCACCAGTCAGTTAATCAGTCCTTCACACGTGCCACAGCTCGGGTAGCAGGAAAATGGCTGGGCTTGTAACTGCGGTAAAGAGCAGAAACTGATGAGTACGATGCAAACTGTTTTCGCCGCAGCTGCTAAGGGGGGGTTAGACGAAAAGCACAGCTCTTTTTGTAGCCAGTAACAGGTCACAAGGCGCAGGTCACGAGTCGCAGGTTATGCGCAGAGCTGATGTAGTATCGGTTTCCGATGTAATCACGACCAGTCAGTTAATCAGTCTTTCACACGTGCCACAGCTCGGTTAGCAGGAAAATGGCTGGGCTTGTAACTGCGGTAAAGAGAAGAAACTGATGAGTACGATGCGAACTGTTTTCGCCGCTGCTGCCAAGTGGGGGTTAGACGGAAAGCACAGCTTTTTTTGTAGCCCGTAACAGGTCACGAGTCGCAGGTTATGCGCAGTGCTGATGTAGTATCGGTCTCCGATGTAATCGCCGCCAGTCAGTCAATCAGTCCTTCACACGTGCCACAGCTCGGATAGCCGGAAAATGGCTGGGCTTGTAACTGCCGTAAAGAGCAGAAACTGATCAGTACGATGCGAACTGTTTTCGCCGCTGCTTCCAAGTGGGGGTTAGACGGAAAGCACAGCTCTTTTTGTAGCCAGTAACCGGTAACGAGGCGCAGGTCACAAGTCGCAGGTTATGCGCTGTGCTGATGTAGTATCGGTCTCCGATGTAATCTTCGCCAGGCAGTCAATCAGTTCTTCACACGTGCCACAGCTCGGGCAGCAGGAAAATGGCTGGGCTTGTAGCTGCGGTAAAGAGCACAAACTGATGAGTACGATGCAAACGGTTTATGCCGCTGGGACCAAGTGGGGGTTAGACGGAAAGCACAGCTCTTTTTGTAGCCAGTAGCAGGTCACGAGTCGCAGGTTATGCGCAGTGCTGATGTAGTATCGGTTTCCGATGTAATCGCCGCCAGTCAGTCAATCAGTCCTTCAAACGTGCCACAGCTCGGATAGCAGGAAAATGGCTGGGCTTGTAACTGCGGTAAAGAGCAGAAACTGATGAGTACGATGCACACTGTTTTCGCCGCTGGGACCAAGGGGGGGTTAGACGGAAAACACAGCTCTTTTTGTAGCCAGTAACAGGTCACAAGGCGCAGGTCACGAGTCGCATGCTATGCGCAGTGCTGATGTAGTATCGCTTTCCGATATAATCGCCGCCAGTCAGTGAATCAGTCCTTCACACGTGCCACACCTCGGATAGCAGGAAAATGGCTGGGCTTGTAACTGCGGTAAAGAGCAGAAACTGATGAGTACGATGCAAACTGTTTTCGCCGCAGCTGCCAAGTGGGGGTTAGACGGAAAGCACAGCTCTTTTTGTAGCCAGTAACAGGTCACGAGTCGCAGGTTATGCGCAGTGCTGATGTAGTATCGGTCTCCGATGTAATCGCCGCCAGTCAGTCAATCAGTCCTTCACACGTGCCACAGCTCGGATAGCAGGAAAATGGCTGGGCTTGTAACTGCGGTAAAGAGCAGAAACTGGTGAGTACGATGCAAACTTTTTTCGCCGCTGCTGCCAAGGGGGGTTATACGGAAAGCACAGCTATTTTTGTAGCCTGTAACATGTCACAAGGCGCAGGTCACGAGTGGCAGGTTATGCGCAGTGCTGATGTAGTATCGGTCTCCGATGTAGTCGTCAACAGTCAGTTAACCAGTCCTCCACACGTGCCACAGCTCGGATAACAGGAAAATGGCTGGGCTTGTAACTGCGGTAAAGAGCAGAAACTGATGAGTACGATGCTAACTGTTTTCGCCGCTGCTGCCAAGTGGGGGTTAGACGGAAAGCACAGCTCTTTTTGTAGCCAGTAACCGGTCACGAGGCGCAGGTCACAAGTCTCAGGTTATGCGCAGTGCTGATGTAGTATCGGTTTCCGATGTAATCGCCGCCAGTCAGTCAATCAGTCCTTCACACGTGCCACAGCTCGGATAGCAGGAAAATGGCTGGGCTTGTAACTGTGGTAAAGAGCACAAACTGATGAGTACGATGCAAACTGTTTACGCCGCTGTGATCAAGTGGGGGTTAGACGGAAAGCACAGCTCTTTTTGTAGCCAGTAACAGGTCACGAGTCGCAGGTTATGCGCAGTGCTGATGTAGTATCGATTTCCGATGTAATCGTCACCAGTCAGTTAATCAGTCCTTCACACGTGCCACAGCTCGGGTAGCAGGAAAATGGCTGGGCTTGTAACTGCGGTAAAGAGCAGAAACTGATGAGTACGATGCAAACTGTTTTCGCCGCAGCTGCTAAGGGGGGGTTAGACGAAAAGCACAGCTCTTTTTGTAGCCAGTAACAGGTCACAAGGCGCAGGTCACGAGTCGCAGGTTATGCGCAGAGCTGATGTAGTATCGGTTTCCGATGTAATCACGACCAGTCAGTTAATCAGTCTTTCACACGTGCCACAGCTCGGTTAGCAGGAAAATGGCTGGGCTTGTAACTGCGGTAAAGAGCAGAAACTGATGAGTACGATGCAAACTGTTTTCGCCGCTGCTGCCAAGGGGGGGTTAGACGGAAAGCACAGCTTTTTTTGTAGCCCGTAACAGGTCACGAGTCGCAGGTTATGCGCAGTGCTGATGTAGTATCGATCTCCGATGTAATCACCGCCAGTCAGTCAATCAGTCCGTCACACGTGCCATACCTCGGATAGCAGGAAAATGGCTGGGCTTGTAACTGCGGTAAAGAGAAGAAACTGATGAGTACGATGCGAACTGTTTTCGCCGCTGCTGCCAAGTGGGGGTTAGACGGAAAGCACAGCTTTTTTTGTAGCCCGTAACAGGTCACGAGTCGCAGGTTATGCGCAGTGCTGATGTAGTATCGGTCTCCGATGTAATCGCCGCCAGTCAGTCAATCAGTCCTTCACACGTGCCACAGCTCGGATAGCCGGAAAATGGCTGGGCTTGTAACTGCCGTAAAGAGCAGAAACTGATCAGTACGATGCGAACTGTTTTCGCCGCTGCTGCCAAGTGGGGGTTAGACGGAAAGCACAGCTCTTTTTGTAGCCAGTAACCGGTAACGAGGCGCAGGCCACAAGTCGCAGGTTATGCGCTGTGCTGATGTAGTATCGGTCTCCGATGTAATCTTCGCCAGGCAGTCAATCAGTTCTTCACACGTGCCACAGCTCGGGCAGCAGGAAAATGGCTGGGCTTGTAGCTGCGGTAAAGAGCACAAACTGATGAGTACGATGCAAACGGTTTATGCCGCTGGGACCAAGTGGGGGTTAGACGGAAAGCACAGCTCTTTTTGTAGCCAGTAGCAGGTCACGAGTCGCAGGTTATGCGCAGTGCTGATGTAGTATCGGTTTCCGATGTAATCGCCGCCAGTCAGTCAATCAGTCCTTCAAACGTGCCACAGCTCGGATAGCAGGAAAATGGCTGGGCTTGTAACTGCGGTAAAGAGCAGAAACTGATGAGTACGATGCACACTGTTTTCGCCGCTGGGACCAAGGGGGGGTTAGACGGAAAACACAGCTCTTTTTGTAGCCAGTAACAGGTCACAAGGCGCAGGTCACGAGTCGCATGCTATGCGCAGTGCTGATGTAGTATCGCTTTCCGATATAATCGCCGCCAGTCAGTGAATCAGTCCTTCACACGTGCCACACCTCGGATAGCAGGAAAATGGCTGGGCTTGTAACTGCGGTAAAGAGCAGAAACTGATGAGTACGATGCAAACTGTTTTCGCCGCTGCTGCCAAGGGGGGGTTAGACGGAAAGCACAGCTTTTTTTTTAGCCAGTAACAGGTCACAAGGCGCAGGTCACGAGTCGCAGGTTATGCGCAGTGCTGATGTAGTATCGGTTTCCGATGTAATCGCGACCAGTCAGTTAATGAGTCCTTCACACGTGCCCCAGCTCGGATAGCAGGAAAATGGCTGGTCTTGTAACTGCGGTAAAGAGAAGAAACTGATGAGTACGATGCAAACTGTTTTCGCCGCTGCTGCCAAGTGGGGGTTAGACGGAAAGCACAGCTCTTTCTGTAGCCAGTAACAGGTCACGAGTCCCAGGTTATGCGCAGTGCTGACGTAGTATCGGTCTCCGATGTAATCGCCGCCAGTCAGCCAATCAGTTCTTCACACGTGCCACAGCTCGGGTAGCAGGAAAATGGCTGGGCTTGTAACTGCGGTAAAGAGCAGAAACTGATGAGTACGATGCAAACTGCCTTCGCCGCAGCTGCCAAGGGGGGGTTAGACCTAAAGCACAGCTCTTTTTGTAGCCAGTAACAGGTCACAAGGCGCAGGTCACGAGTCGCAGGTTATGCGCAGAGCTGATGTAGTATCGGTTTCCGATGTAATCGCGACCAGTCAGTTAATCAGTCCTTCACACGTGCCTCAGCTCGGATAGCAGGAAAATGGCTGGGCTTGTAACTACTGTAAAGAGCAGAAACTGATCAGTACGATGCAAACTGTTTTCGCCGCTGCTGCCAAGTGGGGGTTAGACGGAAAGCACAGCTCTTTTTGTAGCCAGTAACCGGTCACGAGGCGCAGGTCACAAGTCGCAGGTTATGCGCAGTGCTGATGTAGTACCGGTCTCCGATGTAATCCTCGCCAGGCAGTCAATCAGTTCTTCACACGTGCCACAGCTCGGGTAGAAGGAAAATGGCTGGGCTTGTAACTGCGGTAAAGAGCAGAAACTGATGAGTACGATGCAAACTGTTTTCGCCGCTGGGAGCAAGTGGGGGTTAGACGGAAAACACAGCTCTTTTTGTAGCCAGTAACAGGTCACGAGGCGCAGGTCACGAGTCGCATGCTATGCGCAGTGCTGATGTAGCATCGGTTTCCGATATAATCGCCGCCAGTCAGTGAATCAGTCCTTCACACGGGCCACAGCTCGGATAGCAGGGAAATGGCTGGGCTTGTAACTGCGGTAAAGAGCAGAAACTGATGAGTACGATGCAAAATGTTTTCGCCGCTGCTGCTAAGTGGGAGTTACACGGAAAGCACAGCTCTTTTTGTAGCCAGTAACAGGTCACGAGTCCCAGGTTATGCGCAGTGCTTACGTAGTATCGGTCTCCGATGTAATCGCCGCCAGTCAGTCAATCAGTCCTTCACACGTGCCACAGCTCGGATAGCAGGAAAATGGCTGGGCTTGTAACTGCGGTAAAGAGCAGAAACTGATGAGTACGATGCAAAATGTTTTCGCCGCTGGGACCAAGTGGGGGTTAGACGGAAAACACATCTCTTTTTGTAGCCAGTAACAGGTCACGAGGCGCAGGTCACGAGTCGCATGCTATGCGCAGTGCTGATGTAGTATCGGTTTCCGATATAATCGCCGCCAGTCAGTGAATCAGTCCTTCACACGTGCCACAGCTCGGATAGCAGGAAAATGGCTGGGCTTGTAACTGCGGTAAAGAGCAGAAACTGGTGAGTACGATGCAAACTGTTTTCGCCGCTGCTGCAAAGGGGGGTTATACGGAAAGCACAGCTATTTTTGTAGCCAGTAACATGTCCCAAGGCGCAGGTCACGAGTGGCAGGTTATGCGCAGTGCTGATGTAGTCGCGGTCTCCGATGTAATCGTCACCAGTCAGTTAACCAGTCCTCCACACGTGCCACAACTCGGATAGCAGGAAAATGGCTGGGCTTGTAACTGCGGTAAATCGCAGAAACTAATGAGTACGATGCAAACTGTTTTCGCCGCTGGGACCAAGTGGGGGTTAGACGGAAAGCACAGCTCTTTTTGTAGCCAGTAACAGGTCACGAGTCGCAGGTTATGCGCAGTGCTGATGTAGTATCGGTCTCCGATGTAATCGCCGCCAGTCAGTCAATCAGTCCTTCACACGTGCCACAGCTCGGATAGCAGGAAAATGGCTGGGCTTGTAACTGCGGTAAAGAGCAGAAACTGGTGAGTACGATGCAAACTGTTTTCGCCGCTGCTGCCAAGGGGGGTTATACGGAAAGCACAGCTATTTTTGTAGCCTGTAACATGTCACAAGGCGCAGGTCACGAGTGGCAGGTTATGCGCAGTGCTGATGTAGTATCGGTCTCCGATGTAGTCGTCACCAGTCAGTTAACCAGTCCTCCACACGTGCCACAGCTCGGATAGCAGGAAAATGGCTGGGCTTGTAACTGCGGTAAAGAGCAGAAACTGATGAGTACGATGCTAACTGTTTTCGCCGCTGCTGCCAAGTGGGGGTTAGACGGAAAGCACAGCTCTTTTTGTAGCCAGTAACCGGTCACGAGGCGCAGGTCACAAGTCTCAGGTTATGCGCAGTGCTGATGTAGTATCGGTTTCCGATGTAATCGCCGCCAGTCAGTCAATCAGTCCTTCACACGTGCCACAGCTCGGATAGCAGGAAAATGGCTGGGCTTGTAACTATGGTAAAGAGCACAAACTGATGAGTACGATGCAAACTGTTTACGCCGCTGGGATCAAGGGGGTTTAGACGGAAAGCACAGCTCTTTTTGTAGCCAGTAACAGGTCACGAGTCGCAGGTTATGCGCAGTGCTGATGTAGTATCGATTTCCGATGTAATCGTCACCAGTCAGTTAATCAGTCCTTCACACGTGCCACAGCTCGGGTAGCAGGAAAATGGCTGGGCTTGTAACTGCGGTAAAGAGCAGAAACTGATGAGTACGATGCAAACTGTTTTCGCCGCAGCTGCTAAGGGGGGGTTAGACGAAAAGCACAGCTCTTTTTGTAGCCAGTAACAGGTCACAAGGCGCAGGTCACGAGTCGCAGGTTATGCGCAGAGCTGATGTAGTATCGGTTTCCGATGTAATCACGACCAGTCAGTTAATCAGTCTTTCACACGTGCCACAGCTCGGTTAGCAGGAAAATGGCTGGGCTTGTAACTGCGGTAAAGAGCAGAAACTGATGAGTACGATGCAAACTGTTTTCGCCGCTGCTGCCAAGGGGGGGTTAGACGGAAAGCACAGCTTTTTTTGTAGCCCGTAACAGGTCACGAGTCGCAGGTTATGCGCAGTGCTGATGTAGTATCGATCTCCGATGTAATCACCGCCAGTCAGTCAATCAGTCCGTCACACGTGCCATCCCTCGGATAGCAGGAAAATGGCTGGGCTTGTAACTGCGATAAAGAGAAGAAACTGATGAGTACGATGCGAACTGTTTTCGCCGCTGCTGCCAAGTGGGGGTTAAACGGAAAGCACAGCTTTTTTTGTAGCCCGTAACAGGTCACGAGTCGCAGGTTATGCGCAGTGCTGATGTAGTATCGGTCTCCGATGTAATCGCCGCCAGTCAGTCAATCAGTCCTTCACACGTGCCACAGCTCGGATAGCCGGAAAATGGCTGGGCTTGTAACTGCCGTAAAGAGCAGAAACTGATCAGTACGATGCGAACTGTTTTCGCCGCTGCTGCCAAGTGGGGGTTAGACGGAAAGCACAGCTCTTTTTGTAGCCAGTAACCGGTAACGAGGCGCAGGTCACAAGTCGCAGGTTATGCGCTGTGCTGATGTAGTATCGGTCTCCGATGTAATCTTCGCCAGGCAGTCAATGAGTTCTTCACACGTGCCACAGCTCGGGTAGCAGGAAAATGGCTGGGCTTGTAGCTGCGGTAAAGAGCACAAACTGATGAGTACGATGCAAACGGTTTATGCCGCTGGGACCAAGTGGGGGTTAGACGGAAAGCACAGCTCTTTTTGTAGCCAGTAGCAGGTCACGAGTCGCAGGTTATGCGCAGTGCTGATGTAGTATCGGTTTCCGATGTAATCGCCGCCAGTCAGTCAATCAGTCCTTCAAACGTGCCACAGCTCGGATAGCAGGAAAATGGCTGGGCTTGTAACTGCGGTAAAGAGCAGAAACTGATGAGTACGATGCACACTGTTTTCGCCGCTGGGACCAAGGGGGGGTTAGACGGAAAACCCAGCTCTTTTTGTAGCCAGTAACAGGTCACAAGGCGCAGGTCACGAGTCGCATGCTATGCGCAGTGCTGATGTAGTATCGCTTTCCGATATAATCGCCGCCAGTCAGTGAATCAGTCCTTCACACGTGCCACAGCTCGGATAGCAGGAAAATGGCTGGGCTTGTAACTGCGGTAAAGAGCAGAAACTGATGAGTACGATGCAAACTGTTTTCGCCGCTGCTGCCAAGGGGGGGTTAGACGGAAAGCACAGCTTTTTTTTTAGCCAGTAACAGGTCACAAGGCGCAGGTCACGAGTCGCAGGTTATGCGCAGTGCTGATGTAGTATCGGTTTCCGATGTAATCGCGACCAGTCAGTTAATCAGTCCTTCACACGTGCCCCAGCTCGGATAGCAGGAAAATGGCTGGTCTTGTAACTGCGGTAAAGAGAAGAAACTGATGAGTACGATGCAAACTGTTTTCGCCGCTGCTGCCAAGTGGGGGTTAGACGGAAAGCACAGCTCTTTCTGTAGCCAGTAACAGGTCACGAGTCCCAGGTTATGCGCAGTGCTGACGTAGTATCGGTCTCCGATGTAATCGCCGCCAGTCAGCCAATCAGTTCTTCACACGTGCCACAGCTCGGGTAGCAGGAAAATGGCTGGGCTTGTAACTGCGGTAAAGAGCAGAAACTGATGAGTACGATGCAAACTGCCTTCGCCGCAGCTGCCAAGGGGGGGTTAGACGAAAAGCACAGCTCTTTTTGTAGCCAGTAACAGGTCACAAGGCGCAGGTCACGAGTCGCAGGTTATGCGCAGAGCTGATGTAGTATCGGTTTCCGATGTAATCGCGACCAGTCAGTTAATCAGTCCTTCACACGTGCCTCAGCTCGGATAGCAGGAAAATGGCTGGGCTTGTAACTACCGTAAAGAGCAGAAACTGATCAGTACGATGCAAACTGTTTTCGCCGCTGCTGCCAAGTGGGGGTTAGACGGAAAGCACAGCTCTTTTTGTAGCCAGTAACCGGTCACGAGGCGCAGGTCACAAGTCGCAGGTTATGCGCAGTGCTGATGTAGTACCGGTCTCCGATGTAATCGTCGCCAGGCAGTCAATCAGTTCTTCACACGTGCCACAGCTCGGGTAGAAGGAAAATGGCTGGGCTTGTAACTGCGGTAAAGAGCAGAAACTGATGAGTACGATGCAAACTGTTTTCGCCGCTGGGAGCAAGTGGGGGTTAGACGGAAAACACAGCTCTTTTTGTAGCCAGTAACAGGTCACGAGGCGCAGGTCACGAGTCGCATGCTATGCGCAGTGCTGATGTAGCATCGGTTTCCGATATAATCGCCGCCAGTCAGTGAATCAGTCCTTCACACGGGCCACAGCTCGGATAGCAGGGAAATGGCTGGGCTTGTAACTGCGGTAAAGAGCAGAAACTGATGAGTACGATGCAAAATGTTTTCGCCGCTGCTGCTAAGTGGGAGTTACACGGAAAGCACAGCTCTTTTTGTAGCCAGTAACAGGTCACGAGTCCCAGGTTATGCGCAGTGCTTACGTAGTATCGGTCTCCGATGTAATCGCCGCCAGTCAGTCAATCAGTCCTTCACACGTGCCACAGCTCGGATAGCAGGAAAATGGCTGGGCTTGTAACTGCGGTAAAGAGCAGAAACTGATGAGTACGATGCAAAATGTTTTCGCCGCTGGGACCAAGTGGGGGTTAGACGGAAAACACATCTCTTTTTGTAGCCAGTAACAGGTCACGAGGCGCAGGTCACGAGTCGCATGCTATGCGCAGTGCTGATGTAGTATCGGTTTCCGATATAATCGCCGCCAGTCAGTGAATCAGTCCTTCACACGTGCCACAGCTCGGATAGGAGGAAAATGGCTGGGCTTGTAACTGCGGTAAAGAGCAGAAACTGGTGAGTACGATGCAAACTGTTTTCGCCGCTGCTGCAAAGGGGGGTTATACGGAAAGCACAGCTATTTTTGTAGCCAGTAACATGTCCCAAGGCGCAGGTCACGAGTGGCAGGTTATGCGCAGTGCTGATGTAGTATCGGTCTCCGATGTAATCGTCACCAGTCAGTTAACCAGTCCTCCACACGTGCCACAACTCGGATAGCAGGAAAATGGCTGGGCTTGTAACTGCGGTAAATCGCAGAAACTAATGAGTACGATGCAAACTGTTTTCGCCGCTGCTGCCAAGTGGGGGTTAGACGGAAAGCACAGCTCTTTTTGTTGCCAGTAACAGGTCACGAGTCGCAGGTTATGCGCAGTGCTGATGTAGTACCGGTCTCCGATGTAATCGTTGCCAGCCAGTCAATCAGTTCTTCACACGTGCCACAGCTCGGGTAGAAGGAAAATGGCTGGGCTTGTAACTGTGGTAAAGAGCACAAACTGATGAGTACGATGCAAACTGTTTTCGCCGCTGGGACCAAGTGGGGGTTAGACGGAAAGCACAGCTCTTTTTGTAGCCAGTAACAGGTCACGAGTCGCAGGTCATGCGCAGTGCTGATGTAGTATCGGTCTCCGATGTAATCGCCGCCAGTCAGTCAATCAGTCCTTCACACGTGCCACAGCTCGGATAGCAGGAAAATGGCTGGGCTTGTAACTGCGGTAAAGAGCAGAAACTGGTGAGTACGATGCAAACTGTTTTCGCCGCTGCTGCCAAGGGGGGTTATACGGAAAGCACAGCTATTTTTGTAGCCTGTAACATGTCACAAGGCGCAGGTCACGAGTGGCAGGTTATGCGCAGTGCTGATGTAGTATCGGTCTCCGATGTAGTCGTCACCAGTCAGTTAACCAGTCCTCCACACGTGCCACAGCTCGGATAGCAGGAAAATGGCTGGGCTTGTAACTGCGGTAAAGAGCAGAAACTGATGAGTACGATGCTAACTGTTTTCGCCGCTGCTGCCAAGTGGGGGTTAGACGGAAAGCACAGCTCTTTTTGTAGCCAGTAACCGGTCACGAGGCGCAGGTCACAAGTCTCAGGTTATGCGCAGTGCTGATGTAGTATCGGTTTCCGATGTAATCGCCGCCAGTCAGTCAATCAGTCCTTCACACGTGCCACAGCTCGGATAGCAGGAAAATGGCTGGGCTTGTAACTGTGGTAAAGAGCACAAACTGATGAGTACGATGCAAACTGTTTACGCCGCTGGGATCAAGTGGGGGTTAGACGGAAAGCACAGCTCTTTTTGTAGCCAGTAACAGGTCACGAGTCGCAGGTTATGCGCAGTGCTGATGTAGTATCGATTTCCGATGTAATCGTCACCAGTCAGTTAATCAGTCCTTCACACGTGCCACAGCTCGGGTAGCAGGAAAATGGCTGGGCTTGTAACTGCGGTAAAGAGCAGAAACTGATGAGTACGATGCAAACTGTTTTCGCCGCAGCTGCTAAGGGGGGGTTAGACGAAAAGCACAGCTCTTTTTGTAGCCAGTAACAGGTTACAAGGCGCAGGTCACGAGTCGCAGGTTATGCGCAGAGCTGATGTAGTATCGGTTTCCGATGTAATCACGACCAGTCAGTTAATCAGTCTTTCACACGTGCCACAGCTCGGTTAGCAGGAAAATGGCTGGGCTTGTAACTGCGGTAAAGAGCAGAAACTGATGAGTACGATGCAAACTGTTTTCGCCGCTGCTGCCAAGGGGGGGTTAGACGGAAAGCACAGCTTTTTTTGTAGCCCGTAACAGGTCACGAGTCGCAGGTTATGCGCAGTGCTGATGTAGTATCGATCTCCGATGTAATCACCGCCAGTCAGTCAATCAGTCCGTCACACGTGCCATCCCTCGGATAGCAGGAAAATGGCTGGGCTTGTAACTGCGATAAAGAGAAGAAACTGATGAGTACGATGCGAACTGTTTTCGCCGCTGCTGCCAAGTGGGGGTTAGACGGAAAGCACAGCTTTTTTTGTAGCCCGTAACAGGTCACGAGTCGCAGGTTATGCGCAGTGCTGATGTAGTATCGGTCTCCGATGTAATCGCCGCCAGTCAGTCAATCAGTCCTTCACACGTGCCACAGCTCGGATAGCCGGAAAATGGCTGGGCTTGTAACTGCCGTAAAGAGCAGAAACTGATCAGTACGATGCGAACTGTTTTCGCCGCTGCTGCCAAGTGGGGGTTAGACGGAAAGCACAGCTCTTTTTGTAGCCAGTAACCGGTAACGAGGCGCAGGTCACAAGTCGCAGGTTATGCGCTGTGCTGATGTAGTATCGGTCTCCGATGTAATCTTCGCCAGGCAGTCAATCAGTTCTTCACACGTGCCACAGCTCGGGTAGCAGGAAAATGGCTGGGCTTGTAGCTGCGGTAAAGAGCACAAACTGATGAGTACGATGCAAACGGTTTATGCCGCTGGGACCAAGTGGGGGTTAGACGGAAAGCACAGCTCTTTTTGTAGCCAGTAGCAGGTCACGAGTCGCAGGTTATGCGCAGTGCTGATGTAGTATCGGTTTCCGATGTAATCGCCGCCAGTCAGTCAATCAGTCCTTCAAACGTGCCACAGCTCGGATAGCAGGAAAATGGCTGGGCTTGTAACTGCGGTAAAGAGCAGAAACTGATGAGTACGATGCACACTGTTTTCGCCGCTGGGACCAAGGGGGGGTTAGACGGAAAACCCAGCTCTTTTTGTAGCCAGTAACAGGTCACAAGGCGCAGGTCACGAGTCGCATGCTATGCGCAGTGCTGATGTAGTATCGCTTTCCGATATAATCGCCGCCAGTCAGTGAATCAGTCCTTCACACGTGCCACAGCTCGGATAGCAGGAAAATGGCTGGGCTTGTAACTGCGGTAAAGAGCAGAAACTGATGAGTACGATGCAAACTGTTTTCGCCGCTGCTGCCAAGGGGGGGTTAGACGGAAAGCACAGCTTTTTTTTTAGCCAGTAACAGGTCACAAGGCGCAGGTCACGAGTCGCAGGTTATGCGCAGTGCTGATGTAGTATCGGTTTCCGATGTAATCGCGACCAGTCAGTTAATCAGTCCTTCACACGTGCCCCAGCTCGGATAGCAGGAAAATGGCTGGTCTTGTAACTGCGGTAAAGAGAAGAAACTGATGAGTACGATGCAAAATGTTTTCGCCGCTGCTGCCAAGTGGGGGTTAGACGGAAAGCACAGCTCTTTCTGTAGCCAGTAACAGGTCACGAGTCCCAGGTTATGCGCAGTGCTGACGTAGTATCGGTCTCCGATGCAATCGCCGCCAGTCAGCCAATCAGTTCTTCACACGTGCCACAGCTCGGGTAGCAGGAAAATGGCTGGGCTTGTAACTGCGGTAAAGAGCAGAAACTGATGAGTACGATGCAAACTGCCTTCGCCGCAGCTGCCAAGGGGGGGTTAGACGAAAAGCACAGCTCTTTTTGTAGCCAGTAACAGGTCACAAGGCGCAGGTCACGAGTCGCAATTTATGCGCAGAGCTGATGTAGTATCGGTTTCCGATGTAATCGCGACCAGTCAGTTAATCAGTCCTTCACACGTGCCTCAGCTCGGATAGCAGGAAAATGGCTGGGCTTGTAACTACCGTAAAGAGCAGAAACTGATCAGTACGATGCAAACTGTTTTCGCCGCTGCTGCCAAGTGGGGGTTAGACGGAAAGCACAGCTCTTTTTGTAGCCAGTAACCGGTCACGAGGCGCAGGTCACAAGTCGCAGGTTATGCGCAGTGCTGATGTAGTACCGGTCTCCGATGTAATCGTCGCCAGGCAGTCAATCAGTTCTTCACACGTGCCACAGCTCGGGTAGAAGGAAAATGGCTGGGCTTGTAACTGCGGTAAAGAGCAGAAACTGATGAGTACGATGCAAACTGTTTTCGCCGCTGGGAGCAAGTGGGGGTTAGACGGAAAACACAGCTCTTTTTGTAGCCAGTAACAGGTCACGAGGCGCAGGTCACGAGTCGCATGCTATGCGCAGTGCTGATGTAGCATCGGTTTCCGATATAATCGCCGCCAGTCAGTGAATCAGTCCTTCACACGGGCCACAGCTCGGATAGCAGGGAAATGGCTGGGCTTGTAACTGCGGTAAAGAGCAGAAACTGATGAGTACGATGGAAAATGTTTTCGCCGCTGCTGCTAAGTGGGAGTTACACGGAAACCACAGCTCTTTTTGTAGCCAGTAACAGGTCACGAGTCCCAGGTTATGCGCAGTGCTTACGTAGTATCGGTCTCCGATGTAATCGCCGCCAGTCAGTCAATCAGTCCTTCACACGTGCCACAGCTCGGATAGCAGGAAAATGGCTGGGCTTGTAACTGCGGTAAAGAGCAGAAACTGATGAGTACGATGCAAAATGTTTTCGCCGCTGGGACCAAGTGGGGGTTAGACGGAAAACACATCTCTTTTTGTAGCCAGTAACAGGTCACGAGGCGCAGGTCACGAGTCGCATGCTATGCGCAGTGCTGATGTAGTATCGGTTTCCGATATAATCGCCGCCAGTCAGTGAATCAGTCCTTCACACGTGCCACAGCTCGGATAGCAGGAAAATGGCTGGGCTTGTAACTGCGGTAAAGAGCAGAAACTGGTGAGTACGATGCAAACTGTTTTCGCCGCTGCTGCAAAGGGGGGTTATACGGAAAGCACAGCTATTTTTGTAGCCAGTAACATGTCCCAAGGCGCAGGTCACGAGTGGCAGGTTATGCGCAGTGCTGATGTAGTATCGGTCTCCGATGTAATCGTCACCAGTCAGTTAACCAGTCCTCCACACGTGCCACAACTCGGATAGCAGGAAAATGGCTGGGCTTGTAACTGTGGTAAAGAGCACAAACTGATGAGTACGATGCAAACTGTTTTCGCCGCTGGGACCAAGTGGGGGTTAGACGGAAAGCACAGCTCTTTTTGTAGCCAGTAACAGGTCACGAGTCGCAGGTTATGCGCAGTGCTGATGTAGTATCCGTTTCCGATGTAATCGCCGCCAGTCAGTGAATCAGTCCTTCACACGTGCCACAGCTTGGATAGCAGGAAAATGGCTGGGCTTGTAACTGCGGTAAAGAGCAGAGACTGATGAGTACGATGCAAGCTGTGTTCGCCGCTGCTGCTAAGTGGGAGTTAGACGGAAACCACAGCTCTTTCTGTAGCCAGTAACAGGTCACGAGTCCCAGGTTATGCGCAGTGCTTACGTAGTATCGGTCTCCGATGTAATCGCCGCCAGTCAGTCAATCAGTTCTTCACACGTGCCACAGCTCGGGTAGCAGGAAAATGGCTGGGCTTGTAACTGCGGTAAAGAGCAGAAACTGATGAGTACGATGCAAACTGTTTTCGCCGCAGCTGCTAAGGGGGGGTTAGACGAAAAGCACAGCTCTTTTTGTAGCCAGTAACAGGTCACAAGGCGCAGGTCACGAGTCGCAGGTTATGCGCAGAGCTGATGTAGTATCGGTTTCCGATGTAATCGCGACCAGTCAGTTAATCAGTCTTTCACACGTGCCACAGCTCGGTTAGCAGGAAAATGGCTGGGCTTGTAACTGCCGTAAAGAGCAGAAACTGATCAGTACGATGCAAACTGTTTTCGCCGCTGCTGCCAAGTGGGGGTTAGACGGAAAGCACAGCTCTTTTTGTAGCCAGTAACCGGTCACGAGGCGCAGGTCACAAGTCGCAGGTTATGCGCAGTGCTGATGTAGTACCGGTCTCCGATGTAATCGTCGCCAGGCAGTCAATCAGTTCTTCACACGTGCCACAGCTCGGGTAGAAGGAAAATGGCTGGGCTTGTAACTGCGGTAAAGAGAAGAAACTGATGAGTACGATGCGAACTGTTTTCGCCGCTGCTGCCAAGTGGGGGTTAGACGGAAAGCACAGCTTTTTTTGTAGCCCGTAACAGGTCACGAGTCGCAGGTTATGCGCAGTGCTGATGTAGTATCGGTCTCCGATGTAATCGCCGCCAGTCAGTCAATCAGTCCTTCACACGTGCCACAGCTCGGATAGCCGGAAAATGGCTGGGCTTGTAACTGCCGTAAAGAGCAGAAACTGATCAGTACGATGCAAACTGTTTTCGCCGCTGCTGCCAAGTGGGGGTTAGACGGAAAGCACAGCTCTTTTTGTAGCCAGTAACCGGTAACGAGGCGCAGGTCACAAGTCGCAGGTTATGCGCTGTGCTGATGTAGTATCGGTCTCCGATGTAATCTTCGCCAGGCAGTCAATCAGTTCTTCACACGTGCCACAGCTCGGGTAGCAGGAAAATGGCTGGGCTTGTAGCTGCGGTAAAGAGCACAAACTGATGAGTACAATGCAAACGGTTTATGCCGCTGCTGCCAAGTGGGGGTTAGACGGAAAGCACAGCTCTTTCTGTAGCCAGTAACAGGTCACGAGTCCCAGGTTATGCGCAGTGCTGACGTAGTATCGGTCTCCGATGTAATCGCCGCCAGTCAGCCAATCAGTTCTTCACACGTGCCACAGCTCGGGTAGCAGGAAAATGGCTGGGCTTGTAACTGCGGTAAAGAGCAGAAACTGATGAGTACGATGCAAACTGCCTTCGCCGCAGCTGCCAAGGGGGGGGTTAGACGAAAAGCACAGCTCTTTTTGTAGCCAGTAACAGGTCACAAGGCGCAGGTCACGAGTCGCAGGTTATGCGCAGAGCTGATGTAGTATCGGTTTCCGATGTAATCGCGACCAGTCAGTTAGTCAGTCCTTCACACGTGCCTCAGCTCGGATAGCAGGAAAATGGCTGGGCTTGTAACTACCGTAAAGAGCAGAAACTGATCAGTACGATGCAAACTGTTTTCGCCGCTGCTGCCAAGTGGGGGTTAGACGGAAAGCACAGCTCTTTTTGTAGCCAGTAACCGGTCACGAGGCGCAGGTCACAAGTCGCAGGTTATGCGCAGTGCTGATGTAGTACCGGTCTCCGATGTAATCGTCGCCAGGCAGTCAATCAGTTCTTCACACGTGCCACAGCTCGGGTAGAAGGAAAATGGCTGGGATTGTAACTGTGGTAAAGAGCACAAACTGATGAGTACGATGCCAACTGTTTTCGCCGCTGTGACCAAGTGGGGGTTAGACCGAAAGCACAGCTCTTTTTGTAGCCAGTAACAGGTCACGAGTCGCAGGTTATGCGCAGTGCTGATGTAACATCCGTTTCCGATGTAATCGCCGCCAGTCAGTCAATCAGTCCTTCCCACGTGCCACAGCTCGGATAGCAGGAAAATGGCTGGGCTTGTAACTGCGGTAAAGAGCAGAAACTGATGAGTACGATGCGAACTGTTTTCGCCGCTGCTGCCAAGTGGGGGTTAGACGGAAAGCACAGCTTTTTTTGTAGCCCGTAACAGGTCACAAGTCGCAGGTTATGCGCAGTGCTGATGTAGTACCGGTCTCCGATGTAATCGTCGCCAGGCAGTCAATCAGTTCTTCACACGTGCCACAGCTCGGGTAGAAGGAAAATGGCTGGGCTTGTAACTGTGGTAAAGAGCACAAACTGATGAGTACGATGCCAACTGTTTTCGCCGCTGTGACCAAGTGGGGGTTAGACCGAAAGCACAGCTCTTTTTGTAGCCAGTAACAGGTCACGAGTCGCAGGTTATGCGCAGTGCTGATGTAACATCCGTTTCCGATGTAATCGCCGCCAGTCAGTCAATCAGTCCTTCCCACGTGCCACAGCTCGGATAGCAGGAAAATGGCTGGGCTTGTAACTGCGGTAAAGAGCAGAAACTGATGAGTACGATGCGAACTGTTTTCGCCGCTGCTGCCAAGTGGGGGTTAGACGGAAAGCACAGCTTTTTTTGTAGCCCGTAACAGGTCACGAGTCGCAGGTTATGCGCAGTGCTGATGTAGTATCGGTCTCCGATGTAATCGCCGCCAGTCAGTCAATCAGTCCTTCACACGTGCCACAGCTCGGATAGCCGGAAAATGGCTGGGCTTGTAACTGCCGTAAAGAGCAGAAACTGATCAGTACGATGCAAGCTGTTTTCGCCGCTGCTGCCAAGTGGGGGTTAGACGGAAAGCGCAGCTCTTTTTGTAGCCAGTAACCGGTAACGAGGCGCAGGTCACAAGTCGCAGGTTATGCGCTGTGCTGATGTAGTATCGGTCTCCGATGTAATCTTCGCCAGGCAGTCAATCAGTTCTTCACACGTGCCACAGCTCGGGTAGCAGGAAAATGGCTGGGCTTGTAGCTGGGGTAAAGAGCACAAACTGATGAGTACAATGCAAACGGTTTATGCCGCTGCTGCCAAGTGGGGGTTAGACGGAAAGCACAGCTCTTTCTGTAGCCAGTAACAGGTCACGAGTCCCAGGTTATGCGCAGTGCTGACGTAGTATCGGTCTCCGATGTAATCGCCGCCAGTCAGCCAATCAGTTCTTCACACGTGCCACAGCTCGGGTAGCACGAAAATGGCTGGGCTTGTAACTGCGGTAAAGAGCAGAAACTGATGAGTACGATGCAAACTGCCGTCGCCGCAGCTGCCAAGGGGGGGTTAGACGAAAAGCACAGCTCTTTTTGTAGCCAGTAACAGGTCACAAGGCGCAGGTCACGAGTCGCAGGTTATGCGCAGAGCTGATGTAGTATCGGTTTCCGATGTAATCGCGACCAGTCAGTTAATCAGTCCTTCACACGTGCCTCAGCTCGGATAGCAGGAAAATGGCTGGGCTTGTAACTACCGTAAAGAGCAGAAACTGATCAGTACGATGCAAACTGTTTTCGCCGCTGCTGCCAAGTGGGGGTTAGACGGAAAGCACAGCTCTTTTTGTAGCCAGTAACCGGTCACGAGGCGCAGGTCACAAGTCGCAGGTTATGCGCAGTGCTGATGTAGTACCGGTCTCCGATGTAATCGTCGCCAGGCAGTCAATCAGTTCTTCACACGTGCCACAGCTCGGGTAGAAGGAAAATGGCTGGGCTTGTAACTGTGGTAAAGAGCACAAACTGATGAGTACGATGCCAACTGTTTTCGCCGCTGTGACCAAGTGGGGGTTAGACCGAAAGCACAGCTCTTTTTGTAGCCAGTAACAGGTCACGAGTCGCAGGTTATGCGCAGTGCTGATGTAACATCCGTTTCCGATGTAATCGCCGCCAGTCAGTCAATCAGTCCTTCCCACGTGCCACAGCTCGGATAGCAGGAAAATGGCTGGGCTTGTAACTGCGGTAAAGAGCAGAAACTGATGAGTACGATGCAAACTGTTTTCGCCGCTGGGACCAAGTGGGGGTTAGACGGAAAGCACAGATATTTTTGTAGCCAGTAACAGGTCACGAGGCGCAGGTCACGAGTCGCAGGCTATGCGCAGTGCTGATGTAGTATCGGTTTCCGATATAATCGCCGCCAGTCAGTGAATCAGTCCTTCACACGTGCCACAGCTTGGATAGCAGGAAAATGGCTGGGCTTGTAACTGCGGTAAAGAGCAGAAACTGATGAGTACGATGCAAACTGTTTTCGCCGCTGCTGCCAAGTGGGGGTTAGACGGAAAGCACAGCTCTTTTTGTAGCCAGTAACAGGTCACGAGTCGCAGGTTATGCGCAGTGCTGATGTAGTATCGGTCTCCGATGTAATCGCCGCCAGTCAGTGAATCAGTCCTTCACACGTGCCACAGCTTGGATAGCAGGAAAATGGCTGGGCTTGTAACTGCGGTAAAGAGCAGAAACTGATGAGTACGATGCAAACTGTTTTCGCCGCTGCTGCCAAGTGGGGGTTAGACGGAAAGCACAGCTCTTTTTGTAGCCAGTAACAGGTCACGAGTCGCAGGTTATGCGCAGTGCTGATGTAGTATCGGTCTCCGATGTAACGCCGCCAGTCAGTCAATCAGTCCTTCACACGTGCCACAGCTCGGATAGCAGGAAAATGGCTGGGCTTGTAACTGCCGTAAAGAGCAGAAACTGATCAGTACGATGCAAAACTGTTTTCGCCGCTGCTGCCAAGTGGGGTTAGACGGAAAGCACAGCTCTTTTTGTAGCCAGTAACCGGTAACGAGGCGCAGGTCACAAGTCGCAGGTTATGCGCTGTGCTGATGTAGTATCGGTCTCCGATGTAATCTTCGCCAGGCAGTCAATCAGTTCTTCACACGTGCCACAGCTCGGGTAGCAGGAAAATGGCTGGGCTTGTAACTGCGGTAAAGAGCACAAACTGATGAGTACGATGCAAACGGTTTATGCCGCTGGGACCAAGTGGGGGTTAGACGGAAAGCACAGCTCTTTTTGTAGCCAGTAGCAGGTCACGAGTCGCAGGTTATGCGCAGTGCTGATGTAGTATCGGTTTCCGATGTAATCCCCGCCAGTCAGTCAATCAGTCCTTCACACGTGCCACAGCTCGGATAGCAGGAAAATGGCTGGGCTTGTAACTGCGGTAAAGAGCAGAAACTGATGAGTACGATGCAAACTGTTTTCGCCGCTGGGACCAAGTGGGGGTTAGACGGAAAACACAGCTCTTTTTGTAGCCAGTAACAGGTCACGAGGCGCAGGTCACAAGTCGCAGGTTATGCGCAGTGCTGATGTAGTATCGGTTTCCGATGTAATCGTCACCAGGCAGTCAATTAGTTCTTCACACGTGCCACAGCTGGGGTAGCAGGAAAATGGCTGGGCTTGTAACTGCGGTAAAGAGCAGAAACTGATGAGTACGATGCAAACTGTTTTCGCGCTGCTGCCAAGGGGGGTTAGACGGAAAGCACAGCTCTTTTTGTAGCCAGTAACAGGTCACATGGCGCAGGTCACGAGTCGCAGGTTATGCGCAGTGCTGATGTAGTATCGGTTTCCGATGTAATCGCGACCAGTCAGTTAATCAGTCCTTCACACGTGCCACAGCTCGGATAGCAGGAAAATGGCTGGACTTGTAACTGCGGTAAAGAGCGGAAACTGATGAGGTCGATGCAAACTGTTTTCTCCGCTGGGACCAAGTGGGGGTTAGACGGAAAGCACAGCTCTTTTTGTAGCCAGTAACAGGTCACGAGTCGCAGGTTATGCGCAGTGCTGATGTAGTATCCGTTTCCGATGTAATCGCCGCCAGTCAGTGAATCAGTCCTTCACACGTGCCACAGCTTGGATAGCAGGAAAATGGCTGGGCTTGTAACTGCGGTAAAGAGCAGAGACTGATGAGTACGATGCAAACTGTGTTCGCCGCTGCTGCTAAGTGGGAGTTAGACGGAAACCACAGCTCTTTCTGTAGCCAGTAACAGGTCACGAGTCCCAGGTTATGCGCAGTGCTTACGTAGTATTGGTCTCCGATGTAATCGCCGCCAGTCAGTCAATCAGTTCTTCACACGTGCCACAGCTCGGGTAGCAGGAAAATGGCTGGGCTTGTAACTGCGGTAAAGAGCAGAAACTGATGAGTACGATGCAAACTGTTTTCGCCGCAGCTGCCAAGGGGGGGTTAGACGAAAAACACAGCTCTTTTTGTAGCCAGTAACAGGTCACAAGGCGCAGGTCACGAATCGCAGGTTATGCGCAGAGCTGATGTAGTATCGGTTTCCGATGTAATCGCGACCAGTCAGTTAATCAGTCCTTCACACGTGCCACAGCTCGGATAGCAGGAAAATGGCTGGGCTTTTAACTGTGGTAAAGAGCAGAAACTGATGAGTACGATGCAAACTGTTTTTGCCGCTGCTGCCAAGTGGGGGCTAGACGGAAAGCACATCTCTTTTTGTATCCAGTAACAGGTCACAAGGCGCAGGTCACAAGTCGCAAGTTATGCGCAGTGCTGATGTAGTATCGATCTCCGATGTAATCACCGCCAGTCAGTCAATCAGTCCGTCACACGTGCCATACCTCGGATAGCAGGAAAATGGCTGGGCTTGTAACTGCGGTAAAGAGAAGAAACTGATGAGTACGATGCGAACTGTTTTCGCCGCTGCTGCCAAGTGGGGGTTAGACGGAAAGCACAGCTTTTTTTGTAGCCTGTAACAGGTCACGAGTCGCAGGTTATGCGCAGTGCTGATGTAGTATCGGTCTCCGATGTAATCGCCGCCAGTCAGTCAATCAGTCCTTCACACGTGCCACAGCTCGGATAGCCGGAAAATGGCTGGGCTTGTAACTGCCGTAAAGAGCAGAAACTGATCAGTACGATGCAAACTGTTTTCGCCGCTGCTGCCAAGTGGGGGTTAGACGGAAAGCACAGCTCTTTTTGTAGCCAGTAACCGGTAACGAGGCGCAGGTCACAAGTCGCAGGTTATGCGCTGTGCTGATGTAGTATCGGTCTCCGATGTAATCTTCGCCAGGCAGTCAATCAGTTCTTCACACGTGCCACAGCTCGGGTAGCAGGAAAATGGCTGGGCTTGTAGCTGCGGTAAAGAGCACAAACTGATGAGTACAATGCAAACGGTTTATGCCGCTGCTGCCAAGTGGGGGTTAGACGGAAAGCACAGCTCTTTCTGTAGCCAGTAACAGGTCACGAGTCCCAGGTTATGCGCAGTGCTGACGTAGTATCGGTCTCCGATGTAATCGCCTCCAGTCAGCCAATCAGTTCTTCACACGTGCCACAGCTCGGGTAGCAGGAAAATGGCTGGGCTTGTAACTGCGGTAAAGAGCAGAAACTGATGAGTACGATGCAAACTGCCTTCGCCGCAGCTGCCAAGGGGGGGTTAGACGAAAAGCACAGCTCTTTTTGTAGCCAGTAACAGGTCACAAGGCGCAGGTCACGAGTCGCAGGTTATGCGCAGAGCTGATGTAGTATCGGTTTCCGATGTAATCGCGACCAGTCAGTTAATCAGTCCTTCACACGTGCCTCAGCTCGGATAGCAGGAAAATGGCTGGGCTTGTAACTACCGTAAAGAGCAGAAACTGATCAGTACGATGCAAACTGTTTTCGCCGCTGCTGCCAAGTGGGGGTTAGACGGAAAGCACAGCTCTTTTTGTAGCCAGTAACCGGTCACGAGGCGCAGGTCACAAGTCGCAGGTTATGCGCAGTGCTGATGTAGTACCGGTCTCCGATGTAATCGTCGCCAGGCAGTCAATCAGTTCTTCACACGTGCCACAGCTCGGGTAGAAGGAAAATGGCTGGGCTTGTAACTGTGGTAAAGAGCACAAACTGATGAGTACGATGCCAACTGTTTTCGCCGCTGTGACCAAGTGGGGGTTAGACCGAAAGCACAGCTCTTTTTGTAGCCAGTAACAGGTCACGAGTCGCAGGTTATGCGCAGTGCTGATGTAACATCCGTTTCCGATGTAATCGCCGCCAGTCAGTCAATCAGTCCTTCCCACGTGCCACAGCTCGGATAGCAGGAAAATGGCTGGGCTTGTAACTGCGGTAAAGAGCAGAAACTGATGAGTACGATGCAAACTGTTTTCGCCGCTGGGACCAAGTGGGGGTTAGACGGAAAGCACAGATATTTTTGTAGCCAGTAACAGGTCACGAGGCGCAGGTCACGAGTCGCAGGCTATGCGCAGTGCTGATGTATTATCGGTTTCCGATATAATCGCCGCCAGTCAGTGAATCAGTCCTTCACACGTGCCACAGCTTGGATAGCAGGAAAATGGCTGGGCTTGTAACTGCGGTAAAGAGCAGAAACTGATGAGTACGATGCAAACTGTTTTCGCCGCTGCTGCCAAGTGGGGGTTAGACGGAAAGCACAGCTCTTTTTGTAGCCAGTAACAGGTCACGAGTCGCAGGTTATGCGCAGTGCTGATGTAGTATCGGTCTCCGATGTAATCGCCGCCAGTCAGTCAATCAGTCCTTCACACGTGCCACAGCTCGGATAGCAGGAAAATGGCTGGGCTTGTAACTGCCGTAAAGAGCAGAAACTGATGAGTACGATGCAAAACTGTTTTCGCCGCTGCTGCCAAGTGGGGTTAGACGGAAAGCACAGCTCTTTTTGTAGCCAGTAACCGGTAACGAGGCGCAGGTCACAAGTCGCAGGTTATGCGCTGTGCTGATGTAGTATCGGTCTCCGATGTAATCTTCGCCAGGCAGTCAATCAGTTCTTCACACGTGCAACAGCTCGGGTAGCAGGAAAATGGCTGGGCTTGTAACTGCGGTAAAGAGCACAAACTGATGAGTACGATGCAAACGGTTTATGCCGCTGGGACCAAGTGGGGGTTAGACGGAAAGCACAGCTCTTTTTGTAGCCAGTAGCAGGTCACGAGTCGCAGGTTATGCGCAGTGCTGATGTAGTATCGGTTTCCGATGTAATCCCCGCCAGTCAGTCAATCAGTCCTTCACACGTGCCACAGCTCGGATAGCAGGAAAATGGCTGGGCTTGTAACTGCGGTAAAGAGCAGAAACTGATGAGTACGATGCAAACTGTTTTCGCCGCTGGGACCAAGTGGGGTTTAGACGGAAAACACAGCTCTTTTTGTAGCCAGTAACAGGTCACGAGGCGCAGGTCACAAGTCGCAGGTTATGCGCAGTGCTGATGTAGTATCGGTTTCCGATGTAATCGTCACCAGGCAGTCAATTAGTTCTTCACACGTGCCACAGCTCGGGTAGCAGGAAAATGGCTGGGCTTGTAACTGCGGTAAAGAGCAGAAACTGATGAGTACGATGCAAACTGTTTTCGCGCTGCTGCCAAGGGGGGTTAGACGGAAAGCACAGCTCTTTTTGTAGCCAGTAACAGGTCACATGGCGCAGGTCACGAGTCGCAGGTTATGCGCAGTGCTGATGTAGTATCGGTTTCCGATGTAATCGCGACCAGTCAGTTAATCAGTCCTTCACACGTGCCACAGCTCGGATAGCAGGAAAATGGCTGGACTTGTAACTGCGGTAAAGAGCGGAAACTGATGAGATCGATGCAAACTGTTTTCTCCGCTGCTGCCAAGTCAACGTCTTGATTAGCCGCTTGGCTAAGCCATATTCGACTCATTTCCTACGGGTCGCGCATGCGTGTAACTGTTGCCTTTGAATTTGTGAAATATTTTGAAAAGAAGTTTAGTAATTAGATTTAATGTCTTGTTGTTTTAGTTTTATGTATTTATACTTCATTTACATATAATTACAGATGTCAAAACCTCATATGGCTCATCAGCCTCATACGCTTAGTCCTAACTAAAATACATAGGAAACCTATCACGGATTATGGACTTATTACTCCGTAACCGAAGAAAATATTACAGGAGCAATGGCAAGTCTTGGTCCAATACTGCCAACTTGTCGAAATCGCAGACGATATGGGGGGAACGTTCATTAACCGTGGCCATCAAAGCCTGTGTCATGGCGTGGTATTGCCAATATTGGGGGAACAGTGCACAGCCAGGCCCTTTGTTGCAAGTGTAATAAAGTGGCAGTATCAATGTGGGAAAAAATGGGAAGCCTAAGGCCTTCGTAGACGAATAAATGGGGTGGCATTACCAATATGACAAGGAATAGTGCACAGGCAGGGCCAACATTACTAGATCATTTCCAGTTCTCAAACTCCCTCCGCGGCGGCTGTCGATGCGTGGTCCCTTTGCGTTTCCGCTCACCAGATGGCGCGACGGCCACGATTAGCCCGACGTCCCGAGCAGCACAACGCGAAGCGCTTAAGGCTTGCCTGGCAAATCGCGTAGTTTGCCTTAACATTGTAACATGCATTACGTTGCGCATATTTTTGCTACTCAGTAGAGCTCTATTCAGGCATTGCGGAGAGGCTATAATTGGGCGGAATGAACTCGAGAATGAACTTGAGCAGCGAAGCTGCCTGGAAGAGACTTTCACTGCCGCTCTTTGCGTTCAGTAATTGCTGAAAACAAAGAATAAGCAAAGAAACTGCTTTTCTGAGTGGTGTAAGCGCATCTATTGTGAGGCACAAAGTACACACTAACATATTTCACTTGGTCAACACCCCTCTACAACAGACGAGCTTTCTTACTCATGATGCCGACTTTCACACATGCGCTGTTGCTAGGAGGCGGATCTCATCCCTCGCATAAAAGTGAATGCGCGTTGCAGTAAAAAAAATACAAGAGTTGGCATTTGAACGTGTAGTTAATTGTGCTGATCGTAACTCAGCCGCGTTAGACTACAGTCATCCAGGACCTTCCAAAATAGGTCGCCACAGAGACCATCCTCATCAAGTGAAAGCGAAATTGACTCATTTGCAAGTTTTATAAAGTGCAGCATCTTCCTGCTGGGTTGGTTCAGGCTTCCTTCTTTGAAGCGCCGATATGGGGTCAAATATGCATCGGTACCTACTACTGGAGCTTCTGAACTTATGTCCTGCTGCCAAAACTGGCAATCTGCGCGCTTGCCGACTTTATATATCGAGCTAAGCAGTATACAACACTGTCCTCTACAGAACCTCGGTAGCAGCTGTGTTCATCACTTGTTTTTTGGGGGGAGGGGAAGGAACAATGGAAATGAAGTAATTTCTAACAACACAGCCTCAATCTCACTTTGCAATTGCAAAGACCGCTGGAAAGGCATGCTAGCTCTGTTCGAGCGATATGCCTTTATAGCGGTCTTCAATATTTCTTCCACACTTGCAAGTACAGCCCTTAGTTCCCCTTGAACACTTTCATGCAGTGCTGTTTTTATAGGTGTGTACAAGCTCAGCAGGCGAACTATCTGCGATAAATGCACGACAGCAGGATGGAATTCATCACCTCAAGTGAACGTGCCAGGCCAAAATTCTGCTGAAAACGAAAACAAGCATTATATAGTAAACGTGCGCTTCTGTAACTTTAAAGGCAAACTGAAACAAAGCCATTTTGTTACTCCAACGGGTCCTGGTTAAGCTTGGCGGTAAATATGTAAACTGTGCTCTTGCTGAATAGGTAACTGACAATGTTTAGCGTCACTGACACTACTTCGTTGTCATTGGCGAGGAAAACGGCTTCGTGCCCTTTACGACTGCGTTTTTCTCAGTCGTGTTTGAAATAATTCGAAAGGTACTTCGAACAATTTGGGAAGAGCCTAGGTATGGAATCGACTTTCAGTGCCCATTTGTCACGTGGTATCGTCACCAAATTCCCACAAACTTTGTGCTCGAACACTTTCGAAATATCCTCATCGTAAAAATGGAGGTCGCAAATTGAACACGAGCTCGAAAGCTTTTGGTCCTGCCTTGGTACTGCACGCTCCCATAGCTGCGTGCGTTCAGCATTGCGGCGTGGCCTGAAAAATGTTTCTTTTCTCCAACAGATTGCACAGACCTGTAGCTGTTTTTGCAACCCGGCACGAAACAGCGTTGTATGATTAACTGTCACACACTGCGCGACAACCGTGCGTACAAAAGCAAACGTTTCCAGACGTGCACGCTGCCGCAGGACAATCCCGGCAACCACCACAACGTGATGTTCGCTACGTTCGCTGCGCCTAGTAACACGTTGATGTCAAAAACAACGTTGTGCTGCTATTCGCCGGGCCACGGCCCGTCTGGAGGCACGCACGCGCGCTTTGAAAAGGGAGCGCGCCGCTGCGTTCAGTCCGGCCTTGTCGGCGGGCTAACTTGTCAAGTCCTTTGATAAATTAATGAGGGGCTTAGGCAAACTGCGTCGCATGCGTTCACGCGCGGAGCGCAACGAAGAAGCGTCAGGCGGTGCGCCGGAGTTTGAGAACTGGAAAAGTATCTAGTAACGTTGGCCAGTGCCTAGGTTAGAAGTGTATTCAATCGGCAGTGCCATTATGGGGGAAACAGTGGAAAACTAGGGCCTTTGTTCGGTGTAACGGAGTGGCAGGGCCAATATTGGGAACACAAGATAACTAGGGGCGTCGTTGACAGAATCATGAACTGGCATTGGCAATATTGGTAGCTTATAAGATTGACAGGGCCATAATTCGCACTCTCGACGAATGGCATCGCCAGTACTGGGGAAAGGTTGGAGATGCATGTCCTATGTAGGGCTGGTATTTGCCAAGAAGCTCCCAATATAGGGCCGCCGCCTTGTGCTGTTTGGGGATGCTACCTGTGAAGCAGAGAGACGCATTTCGCGTTGAAGGTTTAATGTAGCTTTGTGAATAGCATATTTACCTTTTTCCAGCAGTTCCATTGCACCAACGTCCTTCCGCATGCTTGTTTTCATGTAATGGGGAGTTTCTCCTCTGCCCCGCAGTAATTGCTGTTAGGGACGTGTCATCGAGCTTGCAAAATGATGTGTTCGTAACATTGTTCGGGGTAGGAACGGAATTCGGGCGGAGCGCAGTTCGAGAGGAAGGTAACAAATAATGTCTTTCGGGAGCTCCAGTGGGAATACCGTGTCCATTCCGTCATACGTATGTAGGTGGCAGCGCGGTTGTCCCTTTGGTATCAGCTGTAGCTTGTCGGGTCATGGAGACAACGAAGCAAATACGAGATGTGAGCAGTCTTATGTGCCCTGCATGCTATCCAACACTTTTCCCCATTGCTGAAGGGTCACTTCAATGCGTGCGCCCTATATCGGAGGATAGAGCGGCGTCTTTCCCTTTTGGAACGAGTTTGAATTTTATTGCGAGCCTGCCATAAGAAACTAAAACTGCTGTCCGTTGCGGTGTTAATATTCTCCTCCTATGTATTAGCGACGCATTCTGGTGATTGGATATTCATTCTTATAATTCAGTCTTTTCAATCGGAGCGGTCTTGTTGCACAGAGTACGGAATCTGTTCCAGTACGTAATAATTGCGCTCCGGCCTCTACAATTGCGCGGCTTAGAGTTGAAAGAAGTAGAGGGGACGCAGTGGTCATCTCAAAAGAATACCACCTTTTGCCGGCCTGTTGTTTGCGGAATATCCTTAAATTTTCCGTTCGCCATAAGATCCAGAACCGCCATAGTCGGTGGCGGCGCTCTGATCAAACAATCACGAGCATAGTGCAGGTATGTAGTAGAGGTTGGGCAGCAACTGCCAACTGAACCTCTGCTTTATATGGAAGGACGATATCAGAATAAGCAGAATGCATAATGATTCAGGCTCTTCACTCTAAGGTTCACGCGGGTACTTTCATACGAGTTGTTTAAACTTGGTATTTCGGGATGCAACCTACGCTATCGCATCATCTCATTAAAGAACGAGATTACGGTTCCTCATAAATTTTAACGTGACAGCGTTAAGGGCCCCGCGTCGCAGAAACGCCGGGGTCGGCGTTGTGTTTGTATCGAGAAAACCAGAACAAAGTAAACAAACGAAATTTTGAGAAATTCCGGGCAAGAGATCACAATTCTTTCGCCGTGCGAGGCAAGCACGCAACCAATAAGGGTGGACATAACGTCTGGAATAAGGGTGGACCTTATGACTGTCAGGTGAAGTTTAGGAGCTTACCTACACAGAATACAGTTAAGGAAGCAATTGTTAAACCACCAACAAAGAATATTTTCCGCTTTGCTTACCTACGACGCGATGTTCGCTGGAAAATTTCTTCAATCGTACGGCGCTGCCGCAGCAGGTGGCGCGAGCCACCGCCCGATTCAAAGCCTTATACATCCATCTATCATCTTCAAAACGTTCGGGTTCAAACACTATCGCGTTAATCTTTTAAAGTCAAAGCTGAGGCGTCCTCCATTTTTTATTACTAGAATGAAATTGAAGGTAACATCGCACTGTGCTACACAAACGTTGCTGCATAGTCAAGTAGAGGTGTCATGGTCTGTGGAGAGGAGAAGACCCAGCTCCTGATCCTGCAGCCATGGTTCGCTACTTTGTAGTGTTTTTACAATAGTCTCAGGGGATGTGGACCCGTAGAAATCACCCTGCATCGCCCATACGAGCTAGTGGTTATTTTATAGGACTCGCGAAAAGAAAGAAACGAATGCATGGTCCCTCATAGGGTGTGTAGAAATATTGTGAAGGAAAATACTGGAAGCGCCTCTATATCTCGGAAGGCGCCATATAAGCACTGTTCCTCTCCTCCCACCGTAAAGCGTGTACTGTGTCGCATAGGCTCCGTGGTAGGCCCGTACTTATGCTGCCCCTTAGAGCAACATGAAATCCTCGTAGCCAGCAAGCTTTATCGAGCAATGCTTTTCTTGTAGGGCAACTCTATCCACGGGAGCAGCAGAACGCTGAATAAACTGCTGGACGTCAGAAAAACATTTATTTGCAGAACCATATCATGGCACTAACAGGTGTATATTTACTCATCTTTAGCGATATCACCTGTAGGTCCACTGACAGGTATGCTTTTGCAGAGCAGCCATGCTGTCGTTTTGGACGCCTCAACCCTACGGAGGCTGAGCGATCGTATGGAATGGTACGCATGCTGTCAAGGCATAAAGGAAAATTTCTACTCTAAAGGTGTTCGAATAGTCGCGCAAATATCTGCTGACACATTTGCTATATGTGTAGTTGTAACTGCTTGCTTTCCAGTTGCGTCAATTGTGGAAGTTTTAAGATTATTTTTTGAAGCCGTGTGTTTTGTACAGGAAAAGTAAAAAAGTAGGCTTGAAAATCAGTGCAGCAGCCTCGGGAAGGAACAGCAGTTTACGTTAGGTATCAAAGAATTGGAAGTAATAGGCGCTTGTGTCTCGTCTCTTGTCCTTAGTGGTCGTGTGTTTTTGCGCCCTTTTAAAGTCTTCCAAAAATGAACCAACTCGCCCAAAAAGAAGTGTTAATGAATATGTCTACTTAAGACAAGATTAACCGCAGATCTGCACCATGAAAGGGAAATAACAAGGAGAATAAGATTGGGATAGAGAGCATTTGGCAAGCACTCGCAAATTATGACTAGCAGTTTACCGGTATCGCTCAAGAGAAAAGTATACAACAGTTGCATCTTACCTGTGCTCACCTATGGGGCTGAAACGTGGGGACTGACGCAGAGGGCTATGGAACAAAAAATGGTAGAGATGACATTAAGAGAGAGGATGCGTGCAGAGTGGGTCAGAGAAATAACTCATGTTACTGATATTCTAATGGAAATCAAGAAGACGTGGGCATGGGGGGCAGGACATTTAGTGCGAAGAGATGTTAACCGATGGTCGCTTAGAGTAACCAACTGTATTCCAAGGGAAGGAAAGCGTAGCAAGCAGGGGGCAGAAAGTTGAGTGGGCGGATCAGGTTAAGAAGTTCGCAGGGATCAAGTGAATGCAGCTAGCACAGGACCGGAATAATTTTAGGAATATGGGAGAGGCGTTCGCCTTGCAGTAGGTATAGCCAGGCTGATGATGTTGATGATGATGATGATACATTTTTGAAGAAACGATAGTGTAGGGCAGTCAGTATACTCGTCATGCTCTATGGTTGAATAATACAATAATCATAGTCCGCGCACAATGGTTGTAATGCAGTTGGATATGTAAGAAGTTGTGGTCACTAGTAGGGTGTTGCATGATTAGGGCGCTGCAATTGTGGACGTAGAGCTTATAGTGCCGATCATAATAATAGGGAGCACACCTCGACAATAAAATATTTTGTCACGAGTAGTCTAGCGAATATCAGGAACTACTTTTTCTATGCCTCTAGTGCGCACACATACGTAAGGGTCCAAGTAACCTTCGTATAATCTCTCTACGAAAGGCGTGAAAATATTGCAAACACTAGAAGCGTGCTCCGTATTATAATGCCCATACTGTAAATGTGATCTCTCGTTGCCTAGCGCTATTTGCTTGGGACATGTGGAAGGTTGCGTTTGCCCAAATCATCAATTTCTCTGCAGTGCTTCGTATTGCCGGTGTCGGTCCGCGTTCCTTATTGGGAAAGATTGGGAGTGGGAGCGGCTAAGGTCACGTGTGAAAAAAAATAAAATATCTGAAGTAGCAACTGGAAAGTGTCTAATGAGGGCAGGAACGGACCACACAGATGGGGTCGCAGTTATGACTATCGGGTGGATCGTCGACACAACAACATGGATGGACACTTGGGACTCTTGGTGTAGAGCATACAAGCACGAAAGTAGTGTAATTTATTGGCACACGCGACTGTGTGCCCATAATTCAGGGCCCTGTAGCAGTACCACTTCCATACTTGTAGCTTAAAAGGAGGAAAGGCAGGGATCCCATGCAGCAAGACTATAGCCGCCCTGTGCTCGACTCATTACAACATGCCATCCAAAACTGATCGGGCCGACCTCGGCCGCTTAGCTTGGCCTCACGTTAGGCAATGTCATTGGCCTTAGAACGGCCGATCATCGATCAACAGTCGGAATCGGGCTAAACACGTACCCCAGACGCATC
Organism: Amblyomma maculatum; assembly: GCF_055883805.1. NCBI lineage: Eukaryota > Metazoa > Arthropoda > Arachnida > Ixodida > Ixodidae > Amblyomma > Amblyomma maculatum. The sequence goes on from NC_139353.1 coordinate 142,851,884, forward strand.
GCCGGCTTGACCAGGTCCCTGCCTCAGTTGGACAACAAGGACCACGAGTACCAATGCATGGCCCAACCGCTGCATTGCCCAACCGAGACGGCGATGCGTCAGCGGTATTCGCTGGCTCGTTCCTTAGGCATTTATTACCGGCGATCTACCCGTGCGTTGCCCATGGATTACCCACCCATTTCCCGAAGCTCAATCGTGCACGGAAATCACAGAGCGTGAGATTTTTTAGATGAGCAGGTTTTGAAATTAAAGGGCTGTGGGACAGCACTTGCACAAACGTCTGTTCTTTTCCAGAACCAGCTAGCACACAGCGCGCGACGTGCCGAACAGCAGTCCGCGATGCTGATGACGATGATGATGATTGACCTATAGAGATGAAAGAGGTGAAAGTTCACGTGATGCGCTCACACAAATCCCCCCGACAAGAGAGCGGCCATCCTGGTCGCTGATTACAGGAATGAGGTACGACGGGCATAAGGCTTCATGCGCGAGGTGTGGATGATCTCTTCGGAGCGACGACGTCGATCTTCGATGGTGTGCGAGGGAAGAACACGATAGTTCACCGGAGAAGTTTGAGTACAGTATAAGGGCCAATGTAACGATGGAGGAACTTCTCACGCAGGCCAGGAATGCGGATTGGTGTCCACAGGAGAACTTCATCACCGGGGTAAAAGGAGGGAGTTCGATGGCGTTGGTCATACAGGGCTTTGCGTTTTTGTTGAGCATCTTCAGTGTTCAAACGGGCAAGTTGGCGACACTGGGCCAAACAAGTGGCAAACTCTTCGCCCAGAGATTCAGACGTAGAGGGAGCAGAGAAGAAAGTAGTGTCGAATACTGTCGATGGTTAACGGCCATAAACTAAAAAGAGAGGGCTATAACCAGTAGTGCGCTAAACAGCGGAATTCTAGGCGTAGGTGACGAAAGGTAAACGTTGTCCCAGTTCCGGTGATCAGGAGCGATATACATAGATATCATGTCGGACAAAGTGCGATGAAACCGCTCGATGAGTCCGTTGGTCTGAGGGTGGTAGCTAGAAGTGGCGCGCGGTACTTCCTCAAGGACTTGAGAAAGAAATGTCTTTCCACGGTCGCTAATGAGAATACGAGGAGCACCATGACGCAAAACTATCGCACGCAGGAAACAATCGGCGACTTCAGAGGCGGCACCGGAGCGAAGAGGTGCCGTTTCAGCGTACCGCGTTAGATGGTCGATTGCAGTGACAACAAAACGGTTGCCGTCTGACGTCAAAGGGAGACGACCAAACAAGTCAATGGCAACCGTGTCAAAAGGCATAGATGGGCAAGGTAGAGGTTGCAGTAGGCCAGCAGGAGGGGATATTGAACGCTTGCGATGCTGGCAAAACGGACATGATGAAATGTATTTGGCGACGCTGGCAGAAAGCCCAGGCCAGAAGTAGCGGCTCTTGATACGGTCGTAAGTTTTAAAGTGGCCTCAATGTCCAGCGGTGGGGTCGTCGTGATAAGCCTCTATAATTTTAAAACGAAGGGAGCGAGGTACAACGGGTACTCAGGGTTCACCCGTAGGGTGATAAACGTCGCGGTAAATTGTTCCATGGTGAAATCGGAACGGACGAACCTGACGGCGCAAGCGACTGTTTGGGACTACTAATTCTCCACGAAGGAGAGCGACGATTGTGCGGCAGTAAGGGTCAGTCGGCTGCAGGGACGAGAAATCAGCATTGTTCGGGAGCGGAGCTATAGCGATGGGTGCAACCTTCAGGTGGCCAGCAGAAGGCTGACTCGGATGGCAGGAGGGAGAGGAGACCGTATGTGGGGCCAAGTCAGTAGGTATCAATGGGCAGCTAGAGAGGGCGTCAGCGTCGAGGTGTTTTCGCCCAGATTTATAAGTGATGGTGAAGGTGTATTCTTGAAGACGTAGTACCCAGCGACCCAGTCGACCCGATAAGTTCTTCAGCGATGACACCCAACAGAGTGCCTGATGGTCTGTGACAATGATGAAGTGGTGGCCATACAAATAAGGTCGAAAGATGAACCGACCAAACAACGGCGAGACACTCTTGCCCAGTAATAGTATAGTTACGCTCAGCTGCAGTAAGCGTACGACTGGCGTATGCGACGACTTGCTCTTCAGACACTGCGTTGCGTTGCAAAAGAACCGCGCCAATACCGTAGCCACTGACGGCTGTGTGAAGTATGGTGGGCGCGTCAGCGTCAAAATGGCGAAGCACAGGAGTGGAAGTGAGTGCCTGCTTGAAAGATTTGAAGGCGTCTTCACATTCAGTACACCAGGTGTAAAACACTTGGGAAGACACGTGATTGTGTAACGGGGCCGCAATTGTTGCAAAGTTCCGAATAAAACGGCGGAAGTAGGAGGCTAAGCCAAGAAAGCTGTGAAGATCTTTCTGACGTTGGGGCCGAGGAAAATTACCGACAGCCGCAATTGTATCGTGATCAGGCGGGATTCCTGCCTTACTGACGATATGGCCGAGTACTTTGATGGTCCTACTGGCAAAGTGGCATTTCTTGGTATTCAGCTGAAGCCCCGCCTGGCCAAGGGGCGTGAGGACTTCATTAAGACGCTGTAAGTGCTGAGCGAAGTTTGACGAGAAGACAATGATGTCGTCGAGATAACATAGGCATGTTTTCCATTTCATGCCGCGAAGCACGGTATCAGTCATGCGCTCAAATGTGGCCGGCACATTGCAGAGTCCGAAAGGCATCACATTAAATTCGTAGAGACCGTCGGGGGTAGAAAAAAGCAGCCTTGGCCTTGTCTGCATCGTGCATAGGAATTTGCCAGTATCCCGAGCGGAGATCGAGATTGGAGAAATACTCAGCGTCTTGGAGACAGTCTAATTCGTGATTAATACGAGGCAAAGGGTAAACATCTTTGCGCGTGATCTTGTTAAGTGATCGGTAGTCCACGCAGAAGCGGACTGAGTCATCTTTTTTTCGAACGAGAACCACAGGTGAGGACCAAGGGCTCCTGCATGGCCGGATGGCATTTCGAGCAAGCATGTCAGCAACTTGCTCCTCAATGACTTTGCGTTCTGCTGCTGAAACGCGATACGGCCGTCGTCGAACAATAGCAGAGCCGTCCGTCTCTATGCGATGAGAGGTGACGGAGGTCTTTCCCAATACTGAGGCGCGCACATCAAACGACTCTCGGTGTCGCAAGAGGACGTCTAGCAGAGCTGCGGACTGCTCAGATGTAAGGTCAGGGCTGATGGCGGCTACGAGCGCACAGGATGTCGGAAATGTAGGCTTGGCAGCAGGCGGTGGTGCGCTGGAAAGTGTGTTGAGGGGAACGGAATCGCAGTCAAAAGTAAAGTCAACTGTGGCTCTTCTGGGCAGTAAGAACGGCTGGAGAGTTGTACTGAGGGCCGCAACCACCGCGCAACCACGGGTGAAGGAGGTGAGGCACGAGGCAAGAGCTAGGCTGTCGGAGGTCCACCGAGGAGCGGGCATAACGAAAGCCTCGCCATCGAGAGGGCAGTCCAATGCCACGATGATCAGCTGCTCGCGTCCTGGGGGCAAAACGAAATGAACTGCTGCGAATACGTGTGGTGGGGAACAATCAGAAGTCGGTAATATATCGGGGTCCGCAAGATGAAAGGCGCTCACGGCAAGAGATGAGGGCGGACGCCGACGATAAGAAATCCCACCCCAAGATCATGAGATGAACGCACGTGGGGAGCACAATAAATTCAATATGATGTCGCTGATTATCGATTAGGACACGTGGTGTGCATTGGCCGGTGGGTTTCATAAGAGTTCCATTAGCTCCACGAAGTGACGGACCGATGTATGGCATTAGAACTTTGCGCAGATGAGAACACAGAGAGAAATGCATGACGGAATAAGCGGCGCCGGCGTCGATGAGGGCCTCAACGTACAATCCTTCAACAATCACTACTAACATATTCGACGGTCGCCCAGGAGAAATTGTATATTTCGAACTCGAAGCAGCTTTCCCTCCAAAAACTGCTTCGGTTAGTTTTCCGTTATAGGCTGGAAGGGTTGCGAGGCAGGACGAAGCGGTGACGTGCGGCGAAAAGGCGAAGGGGATCGGCGTCGGGAAGGACGCGAGGGCCGTGAAACATCGGTGGAATTCGGAGCAGAGGAAGAAGGCCGGTAAAAAGTCTGAGTAGGGCAATGTAGAATCATCAGGCTGGCGCACGCGGGCACGTTCAAAGGGAGCACAACCCCGTTGCTCGTCTTGCTGGCGGCGGCGACAGACACGGGCAATGTGGCAACGTATCCCACAATAGTAGCACACAGGGCGGGAGGGGCGCCAGGCTGCAACAGGACGGTGCACTTCAGGATATGGTGCCATGGCAGCGACGTGACCGCACATGGGTGCCGAACAAGTCGGGGAAGGTGGGGTGGGTTGACGTGAAGTAATCTCGGCATAGGTTGGCAAGGGATGTCGGGAGGCGATGGGAGGCAGCGAGGGAGGTTTGGAGGCAACGGGAGGTGAGGCAGGTGCCACAGTGCAGTTGAAATTCGTCAGTTCATCTTTGGTGATGCTGCTCAAATTCACCGTTGCTGCCGGAAGAGTTGGAGATACAGCAGAGGGTTTGGTGAGGCCATAGAGCTCCTCTCGGATCATGTTGCGTATTAGGGACCGCAAATTTCCATCTATGAGAGAGCCGCCATCACTGGGGTCTTGCATGAGGAGGCACGACTGTAGCTGGTCCAGACGTTGACATATGGATGTGATGTCAGACACGGACGACGGAAAAAATAAGCACGAAAACATTGAAAGCAGCAGTGTTTATGCCCTTAATTAAGTGGCGAGCACCGTCGACACGGCGATATAGCAGCGATAGCAGCGTCGACACGGCGACAAAGGGTCAGAACGTCCTCGATATATGACGTGTAGGACTCGCCGGGCTGCGGGAGACGAGCTTCAAGTTTTTTCTTTGCCTGCTCTGAGCGACCAGCCGGAGTGCCGAAAATTTTCTTTAGCTGGTCCGTGAGTGTAGGACAGTCAGCGATGTCATCCTCACGGTTGAGGAACTAGGTTTTGGCGACGTCAGCCAAGTAGAACACGACGTTGAGCAGTTTACGAGCGTCACCCCAGCGGTTAAATATCCTGACCCTGTTGTAGTTGTCGAGCCAGTCGTCGACATCCTCACCGCGAAGGCCAGCAAAGATTTGCGGATCGCGCTGGCGGCTGGTGACTGTCCAGGCAGGGGCAGCCGCAGTTGGAGCAGGAGACGCCGGGATGGAGCGAGCACCGTTGCCCTCATCCATAGTAAAGGGCCGTTGACGCAAGCGAAGGCCTGAACGGAGCTCCAGGGAGAACGGTAGGTGGGTCTAAAGCGAGAGGTTGGGAATACGAATCGCACCTCCGCCACTTGTGGGACAGCACTTCTACAAACGTCTTTCATTTTCCAGAACTAGTTAGCACACAGCGCGCGACGTGCCAAACAGCAGTCAGTGATGATGATGATGATGATATTTATTCTATGCAGATGAAAGAGGTGAAAGTTCAAGCGCTGCGCTCACAGGTCTTTGAATTTTCGCATTTGTACAATTGCCATTGTATGATGGGGAAGTTCTGACTGGTGAAAAGCAAAACATGCGTGAAAAGTGTATGTTAAAGGCTTGACTGCGACAAAGGCCGGTTCAAAATTCAATTTCAGTTGCCATTTGTGGTAAATAATTGAAGATGCCGATAATTTTTGTAATCAAGTTTCTTCCCTTGCGCCACCCAGACCCATAGTCCCCTTTTACCAGTCATCGCTTAACCATTGTTCTCAAGGCATTGTTCATGGACACAATAATAATCAGGGGTACGCCGTCCCTCCTGACACATAATAGAGAATACATGAAAGAAAACACCGGCTTTTATTCTGCATGCAGAGAAAGAATACTTTTCACATTGTTAAAAGTAAGCCTGCAAAAGGTTTTCTTTCAGGCAATGTTTACATGGGTCGTAATTGTGATGAGTGCTGCAGTGCGGCGTCGGATAATACATGAAGTCTGCTGAAATATAAGATAAATATTTTACACGGATACCGGTTGTCGCTGCTAACTTAATCCGAGGGTTAAAATTAGAATTCAGTGGTCGGCAAGGTTAGTACACCGCTGTTTTCTGGTGTCAGGATTTTAGTCAAAAGCAAATTAAAAAGCACTCGTGAAATGATAGAAGCATATTATATTCAGAGGGCTGGGTCCTTTTTTGTTAGCAATAATTCAGTTGTTTTGTACAAGGCAGAAATGATTTTCCTTTCTAAGTCTTGAGATAAAAGTTGTGATGCGTTTCATTTTGTTCATCTTTTTCCTGGCACGGTATGCGCCTGCGCTAGTCTGGATGTATATCTTTTGTGTGCATCAAAAAAAAAAAAACATTTGCCAGTCAGCGCTGTGTTCCGTCCTTAGTCTTCCTTCTTTCCTTCGGCCGCATTCCTTTGGGCTGAGAACTATGTCCTTAAGTAAAGGAAAACCAGTTGCATTTTGTTGGTAGTGACCTTGGAGCCCCACAGAACGTTTTTGTTTGAAACGGCTTGATTTGCTTACAAAACCTAAATATTAACTTTTGACAGTAAATTACATTAGGTTTAGAGCACCTCTACAAACCCCACACTACTGGCAAGGAGCACTTTGCCTTGTGTTGTTTTCATCACAGAAAGAAAACGCCCAAATTGTAAAAAGGAAAGACATGATTAATGCATTTGCGCGTCACGATCGTGCTGCTGTAAACTATGGTTCGGGCGAAAGAAATAAGGTGTGGCTGTGATTCGACGGCCCTGTGCAGTGGTGCAGAATAGGTCAGTAGAACTACCTGATGAGCGAGTTGGTTCCTTATTTTAATGAGAAAAACAATGCGACCGATAAGACGGCGGACAGCAGACGAATGGGACAAGCGCTACGCTCTATTTTTTTGTTGAAGGATAAAAACCAATATTTCTGCAGATTTTTTTATGACGAGGCAGGGCTCACATGCGTGGCGATATCAAGCAGCCGCCAACGACCCTTCTTGCATAACTCGATCTGAGCATTATGCTTAGTCGAGTAGAGCTTCAGGGAAGAGGCGATGGCGCAGTCCAATTCATTCTTTCTGGTGTGAAAAACCTGTGCCAATTCACGCGAACTTGTTTTTTACCCCTTCCATTCACTTGTGTCATTTTAAACATTCTGGGCATCTTTGAGACCATTCGCAAGACATACAAAGAACTGCTACGTTCTTTCCGTTTCCGTTTATTAAACACCTTTAATGCTGAGGAAGACACTGGTTTAGACACTGTACGTATCGGCCTCTAAACACTTTCCCACAAGAGAGATAAAAGAAAATGCGCCGAAACCAACCTAGCAATCTCGAATTACAAGCTTTACTTAAGATCAAAAGGACCCATTTGTTTATAGCTGCTTCAATTCGCACGGTTGCATCAGCTTTTTTTATCGTCTTTTGCTAAGCTAATTGTACGGCATTATCTCTTTCGGGGTACTTGGCGTGCAGAAGTAGCAAATATAGCATTCTAAAAGAGAAACTGTAAAGTCTTCGAACAGCGGTCTGTTGTTCGTAGGCAGCTTTTGCTTGAAGTTTAGCCACCTGCTACATTGCCAGAAAACAGATAAACTTTCCATCACACAATCATGCGAGATCAGGCGATCAATTTGCCTTGCAATGCCTGGAAAATACTCAACGTGTCTAAAGAGTTTAGGCACATTGTCCTTATCTAAACATTGGTCGCTGGAAGAGATATCTCGCATATAATCGGCGCAAGACAGGAATTAATACATATGCCGCTCTTTGTATACAAATATCCTGCCTTGAAAATGACGAAATTAGTACTCAAGCAAAATTTTGGAAGCGACAAGAAGCTTTCAACAATGCTGCCTCCTGTGTTTTGGAATAATGCTGTGCTATTCTGTTCAATGCACAGATGAACAGAGCGAACAGACGTGGGGAATAGCTCTTCAACATCAATAAAGAACATACAGCCAATTAGAACAGCTATTTTGTACGAAGCTTACTGCGTCTTACAATTCCGACTTCAAAATGATCTTTGAGACGCAGCGAATTCTGATTAGTAAAACATGCCATATTCCGATCGCATTCAAATTCGGTGTGATGCTATAACCATACCTGACTTCGGTTGGACCTCTTTCCAAAAGACAATCATTCGGAGACTTTGTTCCACTGGAAAGTACGTATGCTAACTTCAGTGCGTTTGCTATTTACAAGCCCTAGAGATCGCACACCGCAGCCAACATATTAGCCTACCGCTGCAATGGGGCATCGAGTCATTCATTCACGTATAAATCTTTATTCATAAAGCTGACCTGAGGCCTAGAGGAGAAGGGGGTGGTTTAGGTGAAGTTGAGAAGGATAGAGTCCGACATTAAGTCTAGCAGGGTACGAAGCTTGTGCTTGGCGTCGTTACTGGGGGCTGTCCGCTCTTCGTATATCTGAAAGTGGGGAACTGATGTGTATCAGGGGGGGGGGGGGGGGGGAGGTTCACCATGCCAGGACAGGTTCAGATCAAGTGCTGCAGGTCAACGAACTCAGCAGGGTAGTTGGGGCAGCCGATCCTGGTTCGGCGGCATCGACTCTGAAAGTGCGGTGTGTACGCTACACTGGCTCGCGCGTTAGAAGCAAGAACTTCGGCAGGAGGAAAAAGGCCGGAAGGAATCGGGGGAGTAATGTCGAGACACGGTCCTGCAACAAATCCCTCCACTCAATCTTAACCCGCGTGATGACAGAGTCCAGTGTGAGGCAGGTTATAGAACAGTAAGAGTGGTCCAAGTTTGACGGGACCATAACGAGGCTATGCCAACGGTGGTCCTCTAGCTGCGCGTCAGCGTCCTCGTGGGAAGTTCTGTTTCTGGTCCCTTGTACATGATATCCATGTGTCCAGTGAATTTGTACGGATATTTGGGAGGTCTCGTGCAGGTAGCGGCAGTGCTGTTTGGTGCGGTATTGCACTGAGGCCTTGTAAGAACAGCCTTTTAGTTTTATAGCATTTTGACTGCCGGTGTAGATGTGTATGGTACGATCTATTCCTTAGGTTCAGAGTTTAAGGGCCTCGTCGATGGTCGAGTTCAGTTGTGGACCGGTACATGCTACCATTGTGGCTAGTGACGTTCAGTCGTTAACCCTCCTGGTAGTAGACCGTGGTTGCAAACGTGATGCCAGTGTCATCGCCATGGTATGGGGCGTCATCGGTATAAATGCGGAGACCGGTGTGGTGTTCTTGTATATCAACTACCTGTCATTTCCAATCATCTCTTCCTGGCCCTTTGGTGTTGGTGGGAATGGGGTTTCGATTCGTTATCAATGTCTCTGTCCATGTTGCGGTAAGGCGGTCCAATATGGGCAAGTAGAAATATGCTGCGTAAACGATTCGAGTAATGAGGCGGCGCCCGTCACGAGTCTCGGCTTCAGCTGACTGCGTTCATTAAAACTCCGTTTGATAGTAGCACAATCGTGGCACGTGAGTTTTTTTCATATTTCGGGCTTCTGCCATTAGCCGTTGCTATTCACCTCGCATTGTGGCGCAACTGAAAGAGAACTGCTAATCCCAGCATTGGAATGGTCTTTATTGTGGCAGACAGACTCGAGAATCAGTACCAATGCTGAAAATGAATACTGATATCTGATTATCAATATTCTTGCATAGGTGACGCCCTCAACTGCCCTCTGTGGCATCCAATATTGCTTGCCTCGACCTCAGATCTGGCTACTAGTGAATTCCAGTCGACCCTACGGATAGGAAAAAAACAGTCTTTATCACGCGACATGGTATTATTGAGTTTAATGTTATGTCATTCGGGCTGTGCAATTCGCCTGCCGCATTTGAACAGTTTATGGACATAGTTCAGCGCGGCTTAAATTGAGATATTGGTCTTTGCTATCTGTGCGATGTCGTCATGTTTGGAAAGAACCTCCAAGAGCACGATGACCGTCTACACTGCGTCTTCAATTCTCTGCACAGCGCCGCCTTCTTTGTGAACTCGAAAAAGTGCTGTTTTGGACAGCACCAAGCTCTGGTGCTAGGACGTCTTGTCAATGGTGATGATGTTATTCCGGATCTCCAGAAAACCGCCGCTGTTGAGTCATTCAAACCCGCGCAGACAGTTGAAGCAGCTGTGCAGTTTTCTATAGTTGTGTTCGGATTTTAAGCGCCTTTACATCGCTTTGCTGTCGTTGCTTACCTGTTGACGGGACTTCTCAACAAAAACGCCACTTTTGACTGGGCACCATAGTCCTAAGCAGCATTGTCAGGTGAAGCTTATATCGAAGCCAATTCTACGCCACTTTGATCTTACGGCTTTAATAGAAGTTCACACGAATATTAATGGCATCGGCCTCGGTGCAGTACTTGTCATGCACCAAGACAAACGAGAGTATGTTATGGAGTACGCAAGTAGTATCCTGAGAAATCCAGAGCGAAATTACACAGTCATCGAACAGGAATGCCTGGCTGTCACCTTCGCTGTGCAGCGTTTCCATCCATATTTGTTCGGACGGTTGTTTACTATCGTAACAGACAATCATTCCCTCTGTTGGCTGCAGAACATTCGAGACCCATGTGGTCTCCTCGCAGGCTGGGCGCTCCGGTTACAGGAGTACTTGGTCGTAGTTGCAAAAGCGGTAAGCGGCATGCAGACGTTGATTTTCTTTCTACAGATGTCAGTGGCCACGACTGGATCTGACAGCGACGATATCCACAATTATATGTCGGCCCTCGAGCCAGCGTTCCCCTTCTTCAAAGTTTTCAAAACGGGACAGCAAAGGGACAAGCATCTGCAGTCACTCTTGCCAGCCCCCCAGCCAGCGGAGCTACAAGCCATTTTTGTGTGCGTGATGGGCGCCTATGGAAAAATGAGTTACTCCCCTGTCAGCCAGCGATACCTACTCGTAGTTCCCAAGACGCTTTTCACTGACGTATTGCGTACCATGCATGATGATCTTACTTATGGGCATCTGGAATCGGTTTGAAGACTCCACCGTGCCCTAGAAAGATTTTACCTGATCAGAATACGTTTGATGATTCAACAATTTGTTGCCAGTTGCAAGCAATGGCAACGCCACAAACTTCCCGCCCCAAATCCACCTGGCTTGCTACATCCTGTGAAGACACCGACAGCTCCGTTCGATCAAGTAGGCAATGACTTCATAGGTCCGTTTCCAAAGGCTTTGGATGGAAATCACTGGATTGTGAGAAATGCTAAATGCTTCATACTGCTTCTTAAGTTTTATTATTTAGTAGACGATTCGGCAGGAGCCTTGCCTTTTCCAAGCCTGATAATTCATGGTGGTGCTCGCCTTCTTATAGCACCGACAACTGGAGGAGACACAAATATAAACAAACAATGTGTACAAAGATTCAAAACGACAGCGCACGCACAATACTCACACATATGCACACATACAACGCGTCAAGCAGAGTCAGAAAGTCCGCCAGGCGCCGGCCGGTAGCCAGGTGTAAACTATGTTTAAAAAGACCCGTAGGGAAGAGAATGAGACGGGGGGGGGGCTGGGGAGGATAAGAAGTAAAAAGCAAAAACTTGGGGGTTGGGGAGCAGTGGTCGTTGAAAGTGGGTAAGTACATAGCCGGTGTGCCGAGTGGTCAATCAGTTCGGGATGTGCGCAGATTGGTGCGAACGCTGCCCGCCAAGAACCTTTCACGAGAAGGGGTCCTATAGCATGAACAGACACCACATTTGCTTAGAAGCTTTTTTTATTTCTTTTCTTTTCCTCGCTGCACCTGTCCTTCCGGGTTGTCGAGTATAATGAAGAGCTTTTATGGAGTCATCACAAGCCGCTGGTTTGCCTCGTCACTTTAGATTTAGAAATAGATACCGAAAGACCACTCACGCAAAAAAAAAAAAAAAACATTAAAACGGAGGATGGGTGTTTTCTAGTTAGGAGAAGGTACCTGCGGCCGGATCATCCGGGGCTGGCCATGTGATACCGGGTGCCGAAAGAAAATGAGTGTCGGAGCGTCAGGAAGGAGCTTGTGAAAATATAAAGCTGTATATATCAGCGTCTTCATCGTCGTTAGTGTCGGCGCTGTATCATCTTCTTCCTTTCAATATATATATATATATATATATATATATATATATATATATATATATATATATATATATATATATATATATATATATTTAAGAAGAGGTAGGAGCGTGCGAATTAAAACAGACTTATTACCGACATTGCGGCCGGGGCCCGGCTTTCGTCAAGGAATGAAATTACATTCCTTGAAATTGCATGTCTTGACGAAAACCTGGCCCCGGCCGAAACGTCGGAAATAAATCAATGCTTTCATTCGTGCGCGCCTACCTCTTCTTATACATATTTCTGTACCCTGTATAACTGTCATGCAACACACACACACACACACGTGTTATATATATATATATATATATATATATATATATATATATATATATATATGTTTCATAAAAGTCTTCCAGGATCCAGAAATATGTATAAGATGAGGTAGGGGCGCACAAACGAAAACAAAGGTTTATTTCCGACGTTTCGGCGGGGGCCCGGCCTTCGTCAAGGAATACGCTATATAGATATGACGTGATGTGTGTATATATATATATATATATATATATATATATATATATATATATATACACACATCACGACTGAGAGCACCACAATCGTGGCGCTCAAATGCGCTAGTCACGTGGTATTATTTGTATTTCGAGGGTTTTTTTCTGAATTTGGAAAAGAAGATACACGTACGTGAGACTTTCTTTATTGCATTTATTGGCATGGGGTTTTCTGAAGGTGCTCTATAAATTTCCAGTTCACATTTTTGGTCTAAAGGGAATGTTTAGTAAGTTAGAAAATTAACGTAATTAGATAATTAGGTAGTTGCAAAACAAAGCTTATCTGTGTTGCACAAGGAGACTGGCAATTGTACGCAACTGGTTTCACTGACCTTCCTCAAATATATTATTTTGTAACCCTTGGTTCAAGTTAGCTGGGACACCCGGTATATATATATATATATATATATATATATATATATATATATATATATATATATATATATTGCCATGGTCTTGGCTAGACGAAGGGGTCGCGCTCGCGTGCGGTGTCTAACGCTCTTCGCAACGAGAACCTCCTCGCTTGCCACGACGAGGCGACCTCCGGGCACCTTGGATTCAAGCGAACACTTGCCAGACTGTGACAGAATCGCTATTGGCCCAAGCTTGTCTTATGTGTGAAGCGATATATTCGGACCAGCCGTGAGTGCCAGCGTAGGAAGACGCTTCATCTGAAACCGCCTGGCATGTTGCAGTCGATCATGCCTATAAAACAGGTCCGCATAAGTCTTGTCGGACAATTTCCTATGTCGTAGAGAGAAAACAGATGAATAGCTGTTGGGCCAATTTTTCTGACGCGTTACGCTGAAACGCAGGATGTCCTGCTAGGCACAGCGATCGAGGTTGCGCGCTTCGTCATGCGGGCAATTATACTCCGACATGGCACTCCCTCCGTCGTCCATTCAGACCGGGTAAAGGCATTCACAGCTCGGCTTGTCCATGATATTTTCGAGCTGAGTCACACCAGCCATCGAACAACGACAGCTTACCATCCCCAAACAAACGGGCTTACAGAAGGCCTCAATAAAACAGTGGCCGACATGATTTCGATGTACGTGAATGTGGAGCTCAAAATGTGGGACCAAATACACCCTTACGTCACATTCGCGTACAACACTACTACTCAAGAAACAACCAGCTTTACACCATTTCGTCTAACAGGGCTGGTCAAGATGCTTCGAAAAAGTATCTTCGATACCGATACACGACACCATGAAAAACTGTATTTCGGATGCTGATACAACATATAGAATCGATATCGAGTTTCGATACAGATAGTCGGTACTATTTTGTCGATACTTCGATACATCACTTAAGTCCTAACATAATAAATGTGGTAATGCGATTAGCGGCGTTAGGAAATTTTATCGTGCTTTCTGGAATCTTTAGAGTTTTGCTTTAGCGTAGTTTGTCTGATAGGGCTTAACGAATGCTTAACAAAACTTGAAGATGGGCTAGATGGTGCATTGCAACAGTATTTGTCATAACTTCATATTGAATTGAACCCATAGTTGCAGTTAAGCGATTGCTCCTACAAGCAGCCTACCTGAACATTTCTTTGAACTAATGCTCTGCATGCGAACCAACCTGTGAGCGCTTGGCTGTACACACAAATACGAAAGTTCCATCCCCGTGCGTTTGAAGACCTGAGCAGTTATATTGGCATTAGTGCGATAAAAAACTTTTCAAGCTCTGCATATTGTTCAAAGCTACACGGAAAAGAACAAAAATAAAATGGCTAAATCTTATTTTCTCCGGAAAGAGCGTGATGTGGGTGTGCTAATAGCACTGCTTTAGATGCGTTTAACGTCCCAAAGCGACTCAGGCTGTGAGAGCCGCCGTAGTGGAGGACTTCGGAAATTTAGACCACCTGGAGTTCTTTAACATTCACTGCCATCGCACAGCACATGGGCGCCTTGCTTGTCGCCACCATGGAAAAGCGGCCGCCGAGGCCGGGATTTGAGCCCACACCCTTGAGAACTGTAGTTGAGCCCCGTAACCACTGCGCCACCCCGCTAATAGCAACGCAAATGAAAAAAGCTTCTCTTCACAGGCAAACAAGCACACCCCAGTGTTGATTAGATGAAGATGCCTTTTATCAGCGAGTAAGAGTGAAGAGTAGCCTCGTTGAATCAAAAATCCTGGAGGAAACTCGAGGTTCACTAGAGTCGCTGGAGGACTACGGCTGGCTGTAGATAAACGATATAAGTATTTCAAGAACTGTGAGTGAACTGCATGTTAATCTGAGCGTAATCACCATCGGTCATCGTGTCGTGGAAAAAAAACGAAGTGTTATGTTTATGAGCATCGGCTAGCCGGTAGCTTCCGCTTCTGCCTATCTGAAATAGAAAAGTGAATTTGCTGGTGCGTCCTTTGACCTCACAAGTGGCGGAGGTGAGTCCTGATCCCAGCGTACTCAACGCGGCACCCCCTTGAGCTCCGTCCCGGTCGTCTTCTTTGCGGCACATCAACCTCCATGGCGCCGTCACATCCGCCTGCTCTGACTGCATCGGACAGCTGCCCATGCGTTTTCTGCACAGCTGATGACCCATGGTGCACTTCCCCCTCACCATTTGACCCATCCTACAGGGTCAGTTACTTAACGTCAACGCGACCCTCCTGTTTTTGCCGGTCTCCGCGGTGACGACGTCGAAAACTCATTACAAAAGTACGATCGAGTCAGCGCTTTTAACAGCTGGGACATTTCTATGAAGCTACTCAACGTCTTGTTTTACCTTAGTCACGTGGCTAAGACGTGGTCTCTCAACGATGAGGACGGCATTCCTGGTTGGTTTCAGTTCACGACACAAATCCGCCATATCATTGGAACTGTTGATGCTAGTCCAGCCTCTTTCCAAAAGAAGCTAGAGACCCGTGTACAGCTTCCAGGAGACATACACATCCTATATTGAGGATATACTCGCTTTTTGGCGGTGAATCAACAATGCTATGGTCGAAGCTGAACGTGTTGGCCATATTTTAAAAGCAATTGGCTCTTTTCCCTACGCAGCTCTAGCTGCCCAGAACCCCGTCACGGTGGCAGACATTTGTGTCACTTGCCAGCGACTTGACTGCCTACAGTCGCACCGGCTCAACAGCACCTGGGATTCGAGCCAAACTGCCATGCGCACCATGATCCGCGCTATTAAACGTGAAGAGCTCCACAATGATATTTTATCGGAGCCTGCTTTCTCAAGCCCACCTGTTCAATCCCCCGAGTTGCGTGGCATTATAAAGGAGGAGCTTGCTTCATTCAATCGTCCCATGGCTACAGAACCGCCAGCCTCTCCCTACGTTCCGACGTATGCTGATGCCATTGCGGCTCCCCCTCCTTGTCCTCCTGCCCATCACGCACCTGTACCGACCAGCCTCGCCGCCCTGTCTTCGCGACAACCGGTGTAGGGTAATTGGCGACCTCTCCCACCTCGTCCAGTATGTTTCTACTTCGGCATCCGCGGCCATGTTACACGCGTCTGTCGCCGACGACTGCAAGATGAGCGACCTAGCTACGGGTACGTTCGACGTGATGATGCGTACCTGCTTCCTCCTCGGCAGTATTACACCGATAATGACCTCCATTGCCCTTAATCTCCGTCAACTTTCCGTGACCGGTCTATGACAGCATGATCATCCCGTCGTCGCTCCCCATCACCCTCTAGCAGGACGTCATCACCCCTTCACCCTCCATCTTCAGTTTCTGCCCGCACCACGGAAAACTAACCTGTGCAGTTTTCGGAGGTAAAACTGCACCGCCTGCCGTCGCTCCAATTGCTCCTCTGCTCCCATCAAACATGTTCACTGTACTCGTTGAAGGAAATGTACTGGAAGCTTTAATTGATACCGGCGCAGCTATTTCTATTATCAATTAAGCTTGACTTCTGCTTAAAACTTCGAAAAGTGCGCACACTTTACACCGGTTTTCCTTTACGTGCTGCAAATGAACAGAATATCAGCCTTTGTGGAGCGTGTACAAACCGAGTCACCATTGATGGCATCTTGCACTTCATTAAGTTTGCTGTCCTATCCTCCTGTGTCCATAAACTTATATTCGGCTGGGATTTCCTTCAAAACGCCTCAGCAGTCATTGCGTGTTCCCCTCCCACAATTGAGGTGACTGAATGCAGCATTCTTGCGGATAGAGAACCACCTTCCCCCCGCTTAGCTATGCTTGCCGATCACGTCCTCTATCCGGGCAACGAAGATATTCTATCTGTGACTTCAGACGGCGTCACCGATGGCGACGTCCTGATTACACGCAGACCTGTCAAGAGGTATTATTATCATCGGGTCCGTTCTTCGCTTCTTTAGCAGCTCTTCTCTTCTCGCCGCCTTCTCAACACCACATCAGAGCCCATTCCTCTGCGCCGCGGTTCTACTGTTGCATCAGTTGCTCCCGCCCAGCCTGTCAGTCTTCTTCCCATTTCCAGCTCCGATCGCTCTGATTGATCCCCTGCCTCGCTCAGTGCAGCACTTCGCCACACAATCAGCACCAACCTGACAGCAGACCAGACAGACGCATTGCTCGCTGTATTGACCAAGCACGCAGACTCGTTCGACGTCAATTCCGGCGCAATGGGTGAAACAGCTACAGCAACGCATTGCATTCTCACCGACGGATCAGGCATAGTTAGACGCCGGTCATATTGTGTGTTTTCAACCGAGCGCAAGGTTATGCAGGAAAATGTTGCTGACATGCTTGTACGCAACATCATACGCCCATCCTCCAGTTTCTGGCCAACGCCTGTTGTGCTAGTGCAAATAAAAGACGGTTCGGTCATTTTTGTGTAGATTGCTGTGCTCTAAACAGAATCACTCGCAAGGATGTTTATCCCCTCCCTCGAATTGACGTCGTTCTCGGTTGTTTACAAGGTGCCAAATTTTTCTCCAGCCTCGACTTAAAAGCGTACAACTTGACAACTTGAAATCATTATAATATGTTATGAATTGTATTTATTTTATGCCCTCCCTGTATCGATCCTCAAGCGAGTGTTAACACTATCAATAGAAAAAATATCAGGCTACTGGCAGACCCCATGCATGAAGATGATAAAGAGAAGACCGCCTTTGCAACACCGGACGGTTTATACGAATTCAATGTAATGCTATTTGGACTCTAATGGTCCTGCTACATTCGAGCGCATGGTTGACCCAGTTCTACGCGACCTTAAATGGAAAACATGTATGTCACTTGGATGACATTGTCATTTTGTTTTCGACATTTTCTGATCACTTTACTCATCTCGATAAAGTTTTCACAGCACTTTCCAGCACTGGCCTACAGCTAAACACGAAGAAATGCCGTTTTGCATCAAAATCAGCTAAAGGTCTTGGCCATCTCGTAAGCAGCGAAGGTATTAATCCTGAACCTGAAAATATCGCTGCTGCACTGCACTTTCAGCTTCCAACTCGGATCAAAGATCTCCGTAGTTTCCTCCGCTTGGCATCATACTTCCGCAGATTAATCCGCTATTTCGCCTCTATTGCCTCACTTTTACTTGCGCTTCTCAACGACACGCCTTTCGTCTGGTCTCCTGCTTGCGAAGAAGCATTTGAAACTCTGAAGCATGCTCTGAGTTCGGGTCCCGACCTCTGCCATTTTGATGACAAAGCTCCGACTATTTTGCACACCGACGCCAGTAGCCATGCATTGACGCTGTCTTTCTGCAACGCCAAGACACCTCTACAGAAAATGTTGTTGCCTATGCGAGCCGAACTCTGACTCCTGCGGAACAAAAATA
The DNA here is from genome assembly GCF_055883805.1 of Amblyomma maculatum. Taxonomy (NCBI): domain Eukaryota; kingdom Metazoa; phylum Arthropoda; class Arachnida; order Ixodida; family Ixodidae; genus Amblyomma; species Amblyomma maculatum. The sequence continues at coordinate 142,870,188 of NC_139353.1, forward strand.
CGCTATTACCGAGCAAGAATGTCTCGCCGTCGTCTGGGCTGTTCAGAAGTTTCGTCCTTACCTGTACGGCTATCATTGTCACTGACCACCACGCCCAATGCTGGTTATTCACTTTGAAAAATTTGTCCCGTTGTCTCGGGCGGTGGATCCTCCTCCTCCAAGAGTACGACCTCACTGTCACAAGCTGGGCAAGTCACAAGGACGCCGACGCTCTCTCTAGTTGCCCCATTGTTTTGCCATCGCAACACATGTCCTCGCATTCCTCCTTTTTCCCAACGGAGTCACACCATTTAAACCCTACACTTATCCAGTCTTTGAGTGCCGCTTCTATTGCTCCCACGCCAGATATATACTGCAACCTTGCTCACCACCAGAGTGTTGACCCTTACTGTCGAAAGCTAATTGACAGTCTTAACTGCGTTATTAGACCTGTAAATGCCCGTCTCCGACATCGGCTCAGCAATTTCAAGTAACAGAATGGCACATAATTTGGCAGAACTACAGCCTACTGGGCCACACATGGGTTCCCGTAATTCCTTCTTCCCTCCGTCCTCAAATTCTACAAACTTTTCACGACGACCCCACCGCATGTCACCTTTGGATACCGCAAAACCTACGACCGCATCAAAAGTGGTTTCGTCTGGCTTGGCCTTTCAACCTCAGTATTGAAGTATGTAGCGTCTTGTATCCCTTGTCAATGACGCAAGCGCAATCTATATCGCCTCCTGCCGGTCTCTTGCAACCTCTCCCATGTCCTATCACGCATTTGGAAGTCGTCGGAATCGACCTACATGGACCCCTGCCCTTTACTCCAGCTGGCAACCGCTGGGTCGTTACTGCCGTTCACCACCTCATCCAACACGCTGAAATCGCAGCAGTTCCTTCCTGCTCCGCGTTCGATATCGCCAACTTCTTCCTCCACACCATACTTCTTTGCCACGGAGCCCCTCGCCTCCTCCTTAGCGATCGTGGCAAGTCGTTCCTCTCCACCGTCCTCGCCGCAGTGCTTTATGCTTCAGGCACGGTGCACAAAACTACATCTCCTTACCACCTTCAGAGCAATGGCCTCACAGAATGCTTTCATCGCCCTCACCCCAGCACCTCGCACTGTTTACTCCCCTTTGTCACCTTCGCCTACAACACTGCCGTTCAACGAACCACCACCTACCCTCCGTTGTTTCTTGTTTATGGCCGCCATTCTACCTTCTCCCTGAAAATATCTTTCTTCTCAGCTTCCACTCCTTCTGCCGCGCCATCCCACGAACAGTTCTTGTCTCGTATCGCCCACTGCCGTGATCGTGCCCGCCTTCAAACTGAAGCGAGGAAAAGCATGTATGATACGACCCATCGCTCAGTGTCTTTCCGCCCTGGAGACGAAGTGCTACTCTCGACACCTACTCGCATCCCCAGCCTCTGTCAAACGTTTCTGAGCCGTTTTATTGGCCCGTACACGGTTCGAGAACAAACTTCCCATCTAAACTATCTCATCACACCTGCATCGCCTGTTCACAATCGTCGGTGTCGCGGCATAGATATTGTGCACGTGTCGCGTTTGAAATACTTTAACCGCCGACCTTGAGATTTAATGTGCGACCAGGATGGTCGCTTTCGTTCGGGAGGGGGAATGTTATAAGCACTGTGAGTGACCATCTTTATCTGAGCGTAATCATTATCGGTCATAGTGTCGTAGGAAGAAAACGAAGTGTTGTGTTGATGAGCATCGGCTAGTCTGTAGGCGCTGCTTCTGCCTTTCTGAAATAGAAAAGTGAATTTGCTGGTGCGTCCTTCTGTCTCACAGTAAATTTTTAACCGAAAGTGGCTAATATGGTGTTAATTATTTCGCATATTTCAAAAATAAAATTTTTTTAAGATAGAGATATCTTCACAAGTTTTATTCAAGGCTTGCTCAAAAGCGTTTCGGAAAAAAGGTTGTTCGACAACGCATAATTTAGTATTCAAACTGTGCTAGAGAACTGCATTCACAGCTTCATGTCGTGCATTTCATCAAATATTGGACGTGATATTTTTACCAGAAAAACACCTAGTGCAAGCTCGTTCTCTGTGCACTTACAAAGGATGGATTTGTTTTCCGTCAAACGCTGTAACTACAAGAATGGGGTTACCCGACTGCAGCGTGGTGGTCTGAGGTCTTAGAAGCTTGTGTTCTTGCCGCCAAGCAGAGCCGGCACGCGGATACCAGGTGTAAGATAAGCAGACAGACGCTCGTGGTGTCCTGACCAAGAATGACCCTGTTTAATGAATAGCCATAAAAAAAAATATATATATATATATATTATAAATTAAACACAAAGTAGAAGAAAAAACAACGTGCCGATGGTGGGGACCGAACCCACGACCTCCGAATATCGCGTCCGGTGCTCTTCGAACTGAGCTATATCGGCCGCTGTCCCCACTGTATATATATATATATATATATATATATATATATATATATATATATATATATATATATATATATATATATATATATATATATATATATATATATATATATATATATACAGTGGGGACAGCGGCCGATATAGCTCAGTTGGAAGAGCACCGGACGCGATATTCGGAGGTCGTGGGTTCGGTCCCCACCATCGGCACGTTGTTTTTTTTTCTACTTTGTGTTTAATTATCTTTCCCCTATAAGCAGATTACATTACTCATTTCTGTGATTATCGGAGTAAAAACTAAAAAGAGACATAAAACATAATCCCCAATGCTTTCCTTCGCCTCGCCGACTGTTGGCTTCTTTCCTTCATGTATTATAACGAGCACCCTCATTTCCCCTTCATTTATCCGCTTGTAGCTTACGGGGGGCTCGGCTCTGGCAGTCTTGAAGTCATAGGTAGCGTACGAGGGTTCTAGCACAGCTTTCGCCCTCGCTCTGGATTATGTTCTACGTCACGCTAGAGGTAACACAGGACGTTCCACGTCCGTCGCTATGGTTGAGGGTGGCGCTGGTGAACATTCTCAAGGGTCGTATACAGACAACAGTAATACCCGAGAAAGTAGCAGGGGGGACAGCGGCCGATGTAGCTCAGTTGGAAGAGCACTGGACGCGATATTCGGAGGCCGTGGGTTCGGTCCCCACCGTCGGCACGTTCTTTCTTCTTCTACTTTGTGTTTAATTATCTTTCCCCTAAGCAGATTACATTACTCATTTCTGTGATTATCGGAGTAAAAACTAAAAAGAGACATAAAACATAATCCCCAATGCTTTCCTCGGCCTCGCCGACGACTGTTGGCTTCTTTTCTTCATATATGTATATATATATATATATATATATATATATATATATATAAATATATATATATATATATATATATATATATATATATATATATATATATATATATATATATATTGTGAGCCTTCTGTGGACCTTCTTTCATTTGTACATGCCATCATCATCTTCTTTCATTTGTACATACCATCATCATCGTCCCGCGGCGCCGGCTCTGGCGCGTGCCTGGGTTGGTGACCGGATTAAAACGCTGGACAAGGCTTCGCTGTCCTTGCCGCCACGACCTCGCCGTCTTGACCTAGCCTTCTTCCACAAGTGGTGGAGGTGAGAATTGATGCCCTTGCTGTTTTGTGCCCTGCCTCTCGCTGGAGCTACGTTCCGGTCGCTGTTTACCGCCTGCCACCATCGTTATGTCTACCGAGAGCATCCACGAATCGGCAGGACCCTCTACCTCGGCTGCACCACCCCCTCCGACTATGCCCGCACGACAACGCGACCCGCCGCTGTTCGCTGGTCGTCGCGACGAAGACGTCGATGACTGGCTAGACACCTATGAACGCTGCAGTAACTACAACCGGTGGGACGACGCTCTAAAATTTCTGAACGTTTCTTTCTACCTCATTGAGGTCGCCAGAACCTGGTTTATTAACCGCGAACCCCACACCACTAACTGGACAACATTCAAGCAGCAGTTCCGCCAATATTTCGCCGACCCAGCAGTTCGCACTGAGGTCGCGAAGAACAAGCTCGCCTCTTGCCTCAAAGGTCCCGATGAGTCGTACGCGTCTTACATAGAGGCCATACGTGCACTCTGCCGGCGTGTTAGTCCCACCATGCCGGAACCTGAACGCGTACACCACATCTTAAAAGGAATTAATTCTGTGGCTTATAATACCCTGATTGCCCAGAATCCTTCTACTGTTGACGCCATTATTGCGACCTGCCAACGCATCGACCAGCTGCAGTCCTCCCGATTGCAGCCCAGCATTGCTACTGGCCCGACCTATGCTGACCTGGATCTACGGGCACTGATTCGAGCCATCATCCGGGAGGAGCTCCAAGCCCTCAAGCCTGTCTGTCGACACGGGTGCGATCATTCTTCCGTACCTTCTAATGACGCCGGTCTACGCAACATCATTAAAGATGAGCTGGCAACATTCACGCGACCTATGCCGTCCGACCCTCCTGCACCCGACTTACGCGCACGTCACAGCATCACCCCCTCCTTTTGTTCCGCCGCCCCAACTGGCATCGCCCTACAACCACATCAACGCCGTGACGACGGCTCAGCCTACGCCACCCTATTACGCACCCTGGCGCCCCTCTCGCCCAGTGTACTACTACTGTGGAATACGAGGACATATATCCCGCTTCTGCCGTCGCCGTATTCAGAACGAGCGGCGTGGTTATGACGCATTCGAAAGTGACGTACCCTCATATTATCAGCGACGACCTCCTATTTCCAGCCCACCTCGAAGATCATCCCCACCTCCAGAATCCTCGTTTGAGCCTCGTGGAACCCATGCGTCCCGACGTCGGTCCCTATCCCCATACCGCCGCTCAGTTTCCCCTCTCCGACCGGCAACAACTCTCCCTGTCCGCCATCCGGAAAACTAAGCGTTGCAGTTTCCGGAGGTGAAACTGCAGTCTGCGAACTTACCAAAAGTCCTCCAGATCACCCGTATAATGTGATTTCTGTTTTCGCTGAAGGATTACCGGTCGAAGCATTGATTGATACAGGGGCTGCAATTTCTGTCATTCACGCTGATTTGTGCTACCGTTTGCGAAAAGTTACGACACCATATGATGGGCCTGAACTCCGTGGAGCCAATGACGTTCCTTTGCGCCCTTTAGCAAAGTGCACCGTACGAGTTGTTATTGACGGCGTCCGCCATCATGTGCAGTTTGCTGTGCTCTCTCCATGTGCGCATCTGATGATTTTTGGATGGGATTTTTTGTCAACCGCTTCGGCGTTAATTTCTTGTGGCGACCGTGTTATCCATATTACCGACAGCGATTTTTCATCTGAAGTTTCTGAAAGACATAATCCCCTCGTTGCCGCCGCTGATACTGTTCTGCCTCCTCAGTGCGAAAAACTGCTTACCGTTGTTTCTGACCACATCGCTGACGGGGACGTACTCATCGCACCATCTTATCGTCATCTTGAACGCGGTATCGCCTTCCCGTCTAGTCTTGTGAGGTTCTGCAACGGCTCAGCGACAGTAGCGGCCACTAACACTTCACGTGAATCCCTCGTGCTCCGAAAAGGAACTTCTCTCCCCTGCAAAGTGGATGTTCAACCTTTGTCCTTGATGGTGCTCACCGCTCCTCAGCCTCAGCACCGTGTTTCGACAGACGTCTCTCTTTCTGTTCTCACAAAGACTATTAATCCTAACCTCACGCCGAACCAACGCCAAGAACTGCTGACATTGCTTCGACAACACCAAGCCATTTTTGATGCCACTTCCCCACCACTGGGACGGACTAGTGTTGCGCACCATCGCATCATTACTGAAGGTAACTCTATTGTTCGCCGACGGCCTTATCGGGTTTCCCTCTCTGAACGAAAGGTAATTGAAGAAAATGTAAATGACATGCTCGATCGCAATATTATTCGTCCCTCGACAAGTCCATGGTCCTCCCCAGTAGTGTTAGTTAAAAAAAAGACGGCTCGGTACGCTTTTGTGTTGATTACCGCGCACTGAACAAAATTACCCGCAAAGATGTATACCCAATGCCAAGAATTAATGACGCCCTTGACTCTCTCCAAGGCGCTGAATATTTCTCGACTTTGGACCTCCGCTCAGGTTATTGGCAAATACCTATGCACGAGGACGATAAAGAAAAAACCGCTTTCGCAACTCCCGATGGCCTTTACGAATTTAATGTTATGCCTTTCGGACTTTGTAACGCACCAGCGACATTTGAAAGGATGATAGATACTGTGCTTCGTGGCCTAAAATGGAGAACCTGTTTATGTTACTTGGATGACATTGTCATCTTTTCGTCAACTTTTAACGACCATCTCACGCGCCTGAATGAGGTCCTCACGTGTCTCGCTTCAGCGGGCCTTCAGCTCAACACCAAGAAGTGCCACTTTGCACAGAAGGAAATTAAAATATTGGGACATCTAGTCAGCCATGACGGCATTCGTCCAGACCCTGAAAAAATCATCGCTGTCTTGAAATTTGCTCGTCCACAACGGACTACAGAATTGCGCAGTTTTCTCGGCCTGGCGTCTTATTTCCGGCGTTTTATAAAGCATTTTGCAAGTATTGCTGCTCCACTTCATCAACTGCTTAAAGCACGCAGCCCTTTCGTGTGGACTGAACAGTGCGAAGCTGCTTTTAATAACCTGAAGCACGCCCTCACATCAGACCCTGTTCTTGGCCACTTCAGTGACAGCGCTCCAACCATCCTGCACACTGATGCCAGTGCTATAGGTCTTGGCGCTGTACTTCTGCAGCGCGATGCAACTTCGCGTGAGAAAGTGATTGCCTTCGCCAGTCGGACTATGACTACAGCTGAGAAAAACTACACTATTACAGAACAGGAGTGCCTTGCCGTCGTCTGGGCTGTCCAAAAGTTTCGCCCTTACCTATACGGTCGGCACTTCAACGTTGTGACCGATCACCATGCTCTTTGCTGGTTGTCTTCGCTCAAAAATTTGACAGGCCGACTTGGCCGTTGGATTCTACGCCTGCAAGAATACAATTTTGACGTCATTTATAAATCGGGTCGCCAACACCAAGACGCCGACGCCCTTTCTCGCTGTCCACTTTCGGAATCGGCTTGCTGTTTTTCTTCCCAATGCATTTCCACCTATGACCACAGCCGACCATCTCTTTCCCCGACGTATATCACAACAGTTTCATTTGACGACTCAGAGAACAAACACACTCTCCGCTCACAGCAATTAGCCGATGCCTACTGCCGTCCCATCATCGACCGCCTTATTGGCGCTCCGGACCCACCCAATGCTCGGCTTCGCCGACAACTTCGCAATTTCAAGCTCGAAGATGGCATCCTACTCCGCTTCGTGTATTGCCCTGATGGAACTCGCTGGATACCAGTCGTGCCGCGTGTGCTTCGTCAACGTATACTGGCGCCTCTCCACGATGACGCTAGTGCAGGTCACCTTGGTGTTGACAAAACCTACGACCGCGTGAAAAAACGATTTTTTTGGCCTGGCCTATCTTCCAGCGTTGCCAAATACGTCGCATCCTGCCCTCTGTGCCAACGTCGCAAACGGCCGACTTCTTCACCCGCTGGCCTTCTACAACCTGTTCCCTGTCCCGCCACGCCATTCGACGTAGTCGGCATCGATTTACATGGTCCCCTACCTCTCTCCGATGGGGGTAACCATTGGATTATAACAGCTGTCGACCACCTTACACGCTATGCTGAGACAGCACCTGTACCGACCGGTTCCGCTCAAGAAGTAGCAAATTTCTTTTTGCAATCAATTGTATTGCGTCATGGCGCTCCTCGGGTGCTCCTAAGGGACCGCGGGATGGCCTTCTTATCGACAGTCGTTGCCGAAGTTCTTTACGCGTCATCCACCCTTCATAAGACAACCTCGAGCTACCATCCCCAGACTAACGGGCTGACTGAGCGATTTCACCGCACCTTATCGGATATGATCTCCATGTACATCACACCAGATCATCGAAATTGGGACACTATTCTACCATTCGTCACTTTCGCCTATAACACAGCAGTACAACGGACTACCGGTTATTCTCCATTTTTCCTCGTTTATGGCCGTCCTCCCACTACAATTCTCGACGCTTCCTTCTTCTCTACGCCCGACTACTCCACATCGGTACCTACCCAGTTCTTATCTCGTGTGGCCAGATGCCGTCATCTTGCCCGCCTCAACACAGCAGCGTGCCAGGAAGACCGCAAGAGCCGCTACGATTCTACGCATCGCGTGGTCTCTTATCGTCCCGGTGACGAAGTACTGCTTTATACTCCACTGCGCACCCTTGGCCTTAGTGACAAATTCCACCACCGCTACCTTGGTCCCTACAAGATCATCAGCCAAACTTCTCCAGTTAACTACAAAGTCACGCCTGTTGATCCCTCAGCCGATCGACGCCACCGTGGAATTGAAATTGTTCATGTCTCTCGCTTGAAACCGTTTGTGCGCCGCGGTACATCGGTTAGTTAGGAGCGGCCAGGCTGGCCGCTTCCGACCCCCCGGGCAGATTGTGTGAGCCTTCTGTGGACCTTCTTTCATTTGTACATGCCATCATCATCTTCTTTCATTTGTACATACCATCATCATCGTCCCGCGGCGCCGGCTCTGGCGCGTGCCTGGGTTAGTGACCGGATTAAAACGCTGGACAAGGCTTCGCTGTCCTTGCCGCCACGACCTCGCCGTCTTGACCTAGCCTTCTTCCACAATATATATATATATATATAATGAAATGAATCGATTACGAATTTGATGCTGGTTTAATGAATCGTGGCGGGCCCTGATACAGTGTACGAGAACCTAGAGAGAGCGCTCCTACCCACGCCACTGCCCGCTTCTTTCTCTTCCGTAACATTGTCCAGGGCCACCGAGCGATCGCCCCGAGCATGGACGAGGAAGTTTACCGATGTCAATGCGATCCATGACATGACGATGGACGTGACTAGGTGGCTGAAGAAGGAGAGGAAGAAGGGAGAAGACGACGGCTTGCCGACAGGATGATTCTCGGATGAAGCCTGCTTCATTTCCATTCCGGCCACAGATCGCCAATATTCGATGGCCGAGGCCCAGGCACACAGCGCATGACATGGGCCATGAAATGTCATATGTGGTGTCGTCTTGGGTCGATGGGCGCTTCAGGTCAGTGTCTCGGCAGTAGAGTCGTCAAGTCAGTCGGGTCTCTCGTGTCCTGTAGTAGTGTGGGTGGTGTCTCAGGTCGGTGGAATCATTTGGTCTCTCCTTCGTCGTGTCTTGTGGTTGGGCGGGCAACGGAGCGGAGGAACGGCAAGGTTGCGTCGGGCCCAGCAGGCTGGGGAACAGTTAGGCGATGCGCTCCATAGAACCCGCTTCTGACGACGCAAGAAGACACAAGGCAACGAAGCTCTGCCCCAGGATGATCAGTGATAATGAACTACCCAGCGCCTGCAACCAAATGGAACAGAGCGGCAAGCCGATACACACAGGGAACAGAAAGAGCAGATGGTCGATGACTGAGCGATGATTTAATGAATCGCGGCTGCCGTAGCGCAAGCGCTCCTCCCCGCACCATTACCCGCATCTTCCTTGTCCGTAACAATGTGTGCGTATGTGTCATGTAATGACCAAGGAAAGCTTTTGAGCGTCCTCTTCAGAGACATCGATTTTGCTCAGCGCACGCTCGAGTCGTACCATGGCCCGCTGTCGCCACTGCTCCTTTGAACCCAGTGCCTTCAAATAAATACCAGCTGCACACACACATGCACATACACACACACACACACGTATGTATATTGTGACATATATGCCCTGCATCGCTGGACATTAAAGAAAAGAACGATCAGCAACAGTGACACAGAATACGACAAAGTGGTAGCAACGTATAGTGCTAGAAAAAGGTTGACGCTGCTGTGCTTCCGTGCTTTGTGTGTTGTGTCGTCCTGGACTAACCTTTGTGCACTAACCTTCCCACGTATCATCTTGGTGGAGGTGACTAAAGATCCCCGTGTGCACACATAAATCCATTTAAGCAGCGAAAGCTGGATTTGCGCAGTGGCCACCACCTACCTGGGATCACAACGTCAACAACAGCCACTATGACCTCTGAGGCAGCTCCTACGACCGCAACAACATCGGCGCAAGCAAACGTCCTCACAAATATCTGCCACCCTCCCATCTTCAGTGGCGAAGACAAGACAGATTTTGACGACTGGCTGGATGAATACGAGCGATGCAGCAGGACCAATCATTGGGACGACACCATCATGCTGGCCAATCTGATATTCCATTTGGCGGGAACCGCTCGCACGTGGTTTCAAAATCACGAGCATGAGCTGGTGACCTGGGAAATTCGCAAGCAAAAGCTTCACTATTAATATAAACGTCGGGATAGCCTACCAAGATACTTTGTTGCTCGAGTTGGTACTTATTCATTATTAATATAAACAGCGCGAACACGAAGACAAGGGACAAGAAAGCCACAGTACAAGCGCCGACTCACAACTAAGCCTAAGCCCTTTACTCCAAGGCCCAGAAAAACAAACATGAAGAAAACGAAACAGTCACGTGAAACAACCCCTGGCCTCACCTGCTGCATAAAAATTACTTTAAAAATCACTTAAAAAAGACACCTCTTTGCTTGAAAGAGCAAGAGAAGTCTTGGTGACACACTTATAGTCCGTTGAAATAAAATACGATTCCACTAAGTGTGTCAGCAAGACTTCTCTTGCTTTTCAAGCAAAGAGGTGTCTTTTTTAAGTGATTTTTAAAGTAATTTTTTATGCAGCAGGTGAACCCAGGGGTTGTTTCACGTGACTGTTTCGTTTTCTTCATGTTTATTTTTCTGGGCCTTGGAGTAAAGGGCTTAGGCTTAGTTGTGAGTCAGCGCTTGTACTGTGGCTTTCTTGTTTCTTGTCCCTTGTCTTCGTGTTCGCGCTGTTTATATTAATAATGAATAAGTACCAACTCGCCAAACAAAGTATCTTGGTAATTCAAAAGCTTCACGGCTTCTACGGAAAGCACATTGGATGGGCTCTCGCAGCCAAAACCGAAGTTTTGTCTCGCACCCAGTCCACCACCTGGCTTACATTCAAGACGTGCTCGCGATGTCTCGCCAGGCGAACAGCTCCATGCTGGAAAGTGAAAAGGTAGGGCACATCTTCAAGGGCATCGTGAGGACGCATTTATCATCCTCTTCTGCCTGGATTGCTCTACCGTCAAGTCGGTGCTTCAAGTTTGCCGAAGATTCGAGCAAGCTAAACAACGACGCCAGGTACATCGCTTTGAGCGCCTTCCGAACACGGCAGCCACATCATCCTGCGATGAACTGGCTCCTCTGCAACAGCCTTCTCAGTCCGCAACAATGACTCGAATCGTCAGGCGACACCTCGAGGCCTTAGCTCCTGCACCATTCCCATCTCCGGTGCCTGACACCGTGGCCATGATACAGGCTGTTGTCCGACAGGAACTTGCCAACGTCGGTCTTTCCTCCAACCCCGTACCGCCCTCGTCACCATCGCATCCTGTTCCTGTAGTGGCTGCTGCAACCACTAGCCAAGCTCCCTCACGTCGCTACGTTAGTCGCAATCCTGCAAAGTGGCGCACCTCAGATGACAGGACAATTTGTTTTATTTGCTGTCGAGCCGGCCACACTTCCCGTTATTGCCGCAGTCGCACCTTCCCCACCCCTCGTTCTTATTACAACGCTGACCACCGGTACTACTACGGACCTCGACGCTTCCCTGCCCAACCTGAACAGCTCCGCCCCGCATATATGATGGACCTGGACACTTCCCTCCTCACCCAGATGAACTTCACACCGAAGCGGTCTCAAGTGTCCGTCACTCCAGCCGATCTCCATCTGCATGGTCTCGTCGATCTCGTTCACCGCTGCCTCGTCGCAACTCCTCCCCATCATACGCCGGCGCCCATTCGAGAAACTAGCGAGTGCGGCGCCCAGGAGTGACGCTGCATTACTGACCCGGACTGTCAACACGGAACTGACCCTCGCACACAGACGTCCCCTCATTAATATTTCTGTGGACGGAGTCACAGTTTCTGCTCTTATTGACACTGGCGCCCACATTTGCGCCCTCAGTTCCTCACTCCGTCACCGCCTCAACAAAGTCCTCACGCCCTTTTCCTCACCTACCCTTCGTGTTGCTGATGGCAACACAGCTACTGTGGTTGGTATGTGTACTGCGAGAATTACCATTCCCGACCGCCATATCCCTGTCCTATTTACAGTCCTCACCAGTTGCCCTCACGACACTATATTAGGACTCAAATTTTTTACTACACATTCCGCGCTCATTGACTGTTCTTCTGGACTGCTTCATTTGGACATGCCACTCTGTCCTGAAAAACACGCCTCTGATACTTCAACGCTCCGTCTCCGCTCCTCTACATTTACTCGTCTGCCACCAGAAGCTGCAGTGTATGTGCTCATGTCGCCTTTCCCCTCCGTTCCTGATGGCGACTACGTTGTTTTCCCCATAACCGATGTGACACTGCAGCGTAGAATCGCTCTCCCTCATAACATCGTGCACGTAGAAAGTAACAACGCTTTTATTCCAGTCTTGAACCTCGGCCTTTTTGTGCACGTTCTTCCTGAGGGCATTACTCTTGCCGAACTGACCCCACTGTCTGACGTCACAGTTGCCGCTCTTTTACCTGACCCTACTGCTGAAGTGTCCACACGACCTGCATCGTCGCCATCTCCGGAGGCCCGCATATCAGGAATAGTTGCAACTAATTTGCGCCCTGACCGCGCTACAGCACTTACAAGTCTTCTGAATTCGTACAGCGATATTTTAGATTTTGATGCCCGCCCCTCAGGACAAACATCCCTCGTTGCACATCGTGTCGACACCGGAGACGCCGCCCAATTCACAGAAGACCTTATCGAGTCACCATTTCTGAACGACGCACAATTCAAATGAAGTGGACAAGATGTTAGAAAAAACATTATAGAGCCTTCGAGCAGTCCCTGGGCGTCGCCTGTCGTGCTTGTTAAAAAGAAGCACAATACCTGCAGATTCTGCGTTGATTACCGACACCTCTACAAAATTACAAAGAAAGACGTTTACCCGCTCCCCAGGATAGATGATGCCCTCGACTGCTTGCACAGTGCCAGCTATTTATCTTCCATTGATCTTCGTTCTGGTTATTGGCACATCGCAGTCGACAAACGGGATCGAGAGAACACCGCCTTCGTCACTCCCGGTGGCCTGTATGAATTCAAGGTGATGCCTTCCGGCCTGTGTAATGCGCCCGCAACATTCGACCGCATGATGAAGTCTCTCCTGCGCGGCTTGAAATGGACGACGTGCTTGTGCTATCTCGATGACGTCATTGTATTTTCTTCTACATTCGAGAGCCACCTCCATTTCCTTGATGCCATTCTTGGCGTCTTCCGAAGAGCTGGCCTTCAGCTGAACTCGAAGAAATGTACCTTCGGCCGACGTGAACTCAAGGTGCTCGGTCACGTGGTCGACGCCCGTGGCATTCAACCCGATCCAGACAAAATACGTGCTGTAAGTGCATTTCCTACACCCGGTTGTAACAGTGACGTGCGTAGTTTTCTTGGGCTTTGCTCCTATTTTCGGCGGTTTGTACCCAACTTTGCGGAGACGGCTCGTCCACTCACCAATCTTTTGAAGAAGGACGCTCCATTTTGCTGGGACCAAGAACAATCCCAAGCTTTTTCTGCGCTCATTGCAGCCCTCACCAACCCGCCCGTCCTGACACACTTCAATCCTTCGGCACCAACGGAGGTACGCACCGACGCCAGTGGGCACGGTATTGGTGCCATACTCGCCCAGCAGCAGATGGGTTGCACTCGCGTCATCGCTTATGCCAGTCGCCTCCTTTCTGCGGCTGAACGAAATTACTCGATCACAGAACGTGAGTGCTTAGTCCTCGTGTGGGCCATTACAGTTTCGCCCTTACTTGTTTGGCCGCCCGTTGTCCGTTATCACCGACCACCATGCCTTATGCTGGCTTTCTATGCTGAAGGACCCTACTGGTCGCCTGGTTCGTAGGGCCCTCCGCCTTCAGGAATACACATTTTCTGTCGTCCGCTAGTCTGGCCGGCTGCACGCTGACACCGATTGCCTGTCGCGCAACCCGGTAGATCCCCCACCTGCGAGCGAGTGTAACGATAACACATATGTGTTGGCCGTCTCTGACCTTTCAAAAATTCGTCATGAGCAGCGCTTAGATCCCAAGCTTTGCCGCATAATCAATCGCCTCAGCACTGATCACCTTGATGCTACCCTTGCTGTCTTTGCGCTCCACAACGGCACCTTATGCCGACGGAATATGCGACCAGATGGCGCCGAGCTTCTGCTCGTAGTCCCCGAACACCTGCATTCCACTGTTTCTCAACAGCTGCACAACGCACCCACAGCGGGTCATCTTGGCGTATCTCGTATGTACGATAGCGTCCGCTGCCGCTTCCTTTGGCCAGGCCTCTATTGTTCTGTTCGTCGTTACGTTGCTTCTTGTGACCGGTGTCAGCGACGGAAGAAGCACTCGGCTATGACTGCTGGATCCTTGCAGCCGATCGACATCCCAGTAGGCCCGTTTTCCCGAGTTGACCTTGACCTCCTCGGACCTTTCCCACTTTCTGCGTCGGGGAATAAATGGATTGCGATGGCCACGGATTATACTACGCGCTACGCTTTCACCGGAGCAATAACCACCAGCCCAAGCAGCACACCAGCATTGGTCCAACAATGGTTCATCACTGGAAAAGAATGGCATCAATATTGGACTGATATTGGCATTTGGGCATTTTACTACATTCTCCATTCTTGGCCCATCTTTCGTTCCAAGATTGGTCCAGTGTTCAACCAAGCTGGAGCCACCAATGTAGGCACAATATTAGACTTTCCATTCATGCACCATGATTCTTGCCAATACTGTCCAGCATTATACCATCATTGTATTACCAATATTTGTTTAATACCAGCTATTCCATTGATGGCCCATTGTCAATGCCAATATCATACCAATGGTTAGCCATTGCAGGTGCACTGGCTACTCCATTCATGCCGCATATTGTCGATACCAATATTAATCCAATGGTTTATCGGTACACCTGCTACTCCATTCATGTGCCATTGATGATGTCAAGATTACACATTTTGTGGCACTGCCTGTGCAGGCCATAAAATGCAGCCTTTTTCATTCTAGCCATATTCTTGACAGCACATCGAACTTGCTGGGACAATAATGGCCTTTCAAATAGGAGTGGCCATATAAATTCAAATTGTTGCTCATGAGCAACCAGTAGATATTCACAAAACAAGGGCATGGTTCACAAAAAGATATTTATTGCAATTGTTACTATAGACGGCAGTTGTTACTAGCCAGCGCTGAGGGCACACACAGCAGCAGTTAGCGGGGCAGTGGCAGGGTTGGTCAGAGCAGGGCGGGCTCTCGGGAAGTGGAAGGGGCCAGGGAGCTGGAGGGCACACTCATAGGCGTAGTGAAGGGGCTGACCCTGCAATTGCATTCACAGGTTGCATGCCTGGTTCGCCAGGGGAGGTTTCAGAATAACGCCTTTTTCTTCCACCCCCCCCCCCTGTCACAGGAACCAGGCAGCCACCTGAGAATAAATGCGTGTGCCTCCAAATCGTCCATCCCAACTTTTCCGCAAATGGCACCTGCACAAAAACAATGAGGAAACAAAATTTACAACACTATTACGAGGCATATAAAATCGCGCGCATTATTTTAGGAAGATGTAGAAAATTCCAGGATTCATGTACCGAAATTTATGGCCAATGAGAAACACTATACAGATGAGTTCCAGACTAGTTTCAGCTGCCTTGGGTTTATTAGGATGAAAGACGCACATACATTGCATAGCATGTGCCCTGTTGCATTTTGATCGCCTCCACAGCAATGCGGCTGAGACAGCCAGTGTTTCATCCCACACTAGGAATTAGTGCTTGATTATCGGCTGTCTCCGCATATGACTGGCGCGCTAGTTTTTTGCCGCTCCTACGCTTTCTGCGATGTGCAAACAGTTTATACTAATAATCGTTACCAAGAGAATGTTCGGCGACCATTTTCATTTTTTTTAAATGGCTAGATATAATATACACAAGCGATCTAAGCCCACGACTGCTGCACTGGCCGCTGGTTAGCTGATATACGCTTTTGACTGGTTTTGTGGGTAGTTCACTTAAACGGGAGCTCACTTAAACGGGTAGCTCACAGGTGCATCATTTTTACACGTATACTGCTTGTCCAAGCAAATTTGATCCAAGGGATAAAAACAAACATTTCGGAGGCAGGCAATGGAAACCAGATATATATTGCTGGAAGCTACCTTGAGCGCCACAGAAAAGGTTTTGCTTGGAATCCTTATTGACATTATTTACCTAAATTACTGATTAATGACTTACACAATAAATGGTGTTGCTACTTTGAAGAGTACCGGCACAATCCACGTTTGATTATTTGTGATAAAGAACCCTCACGTCTGCATTTTGAACGCCAGATACAATAGGAAACCACGAAAATACAGAAATCTGATTCCCGGACAATACAATTGAGGACTTGGCTTGGCTCGACAGCCCTGTGTAGCGTTAGACCTACAAGTTGCCTATGGTTTCTTCGTCCGCGCCAGCACATCGTCCAACAAGACTGTATTTGTATTTTACAGCTGAAAAATACTGTTAAACTCATTTATATCCTTACCGCTTTGTAGTCATTATCCGCATTGCAAAGTTCGGCGCGCTCATTGTAACTCGAGCCTTCATGTGCGCCAAAGGGCCGACGCGAAGCAACCATCGCCAGCATATCACCCTTACTCATGTATGGGGCTAGCAATCTTAGCGGCAGGTTGTTTTGTCCGCTCAAAATCATGTTGTGAGCAGCACAGTTCAGGTGCGCGAATGGGCTCGTAACGGTTTCGGTATCTACATAACCCGGAATTTATCTACAGCTGGAAAAAAAGGTACACATGAGGTTTCTAACCGCAAATATTGAAACAGGGGTTTCCGAACGTGCTCACCGACTCTGTAAGTCCTATTTATTGTCTAAAGTGAATATTTAGTACTTGAAGCGAATAACCTCACTTCCCCACGTACAAAATAAAAAATTTTCTGCGCTGTCCTAAGTGGCTGCCAGCAATGCACCACCGGTTTCCATCGTCTGTTTCTAATGGTTTATTTATAACCCTTGGCTCAAGCTATGGGGCGCAGCAGGTGTAATGTAGCTTGAATAAAACCTGCAAGAGATATGGGTAGATTTGTAAGGTTTACAGATTTCACTTACAAATTCTACAGGAATCGCGTCACTGCGGCCTTTCTTTAAAATTGACACGTAATAGCGCTATATTCGTGGCTAAAATAAAGTAATCAACGCATTAATTCAGCTTAGCAAATGCAGCTGTAACAGAAAGTGAGGGCTGGCTACACCTAAGGTGTGCCTAGCTTTCTAATTTTCTTAGATGGCACAACCGTTCGAAATATGGAATATTAAAAAAAGCCCTTGATATTGGCTTTCTCACAGCGTATTATGGGTGCCTTAGATAAGAAACAATCGAGGTCCCATGGCCATCTTTCGTTTCCAATGAAATTCTTATATGTGGTGGGCAAGTATCTAGACACAAAAGAATTAACCTTAGGTTTTCAAGATACGCGTAGTTTCCTCGAAAAAAAAAACAATTGTATGGTATATCTCTAGAGGTAGAAAACGCTGTTTTTGCTTTTTCAAAATGTTGCAAGTTTGGATGCCATGATTTTGTCATCTGCTCTTTTTTACTCACTAAATATATGCAGGTTTTATATTTACAAACACTATTAGAAACCTATTTTGTTTTTGCAGTTGTGTTATTAAAAAATCGCAAACTTTTCTTCAGGAGCGATACGCTGCAAAAATATTTATTTTTAACCTTATGTACAGGCATATGATGCATTAGGTTGGTTGCACTAAATATGTTTTCACTTCCTGACGCATGTTCGTAATTCCAGGCAGTATCTGGAGCTCCAGACCACTAGGTGTGTTCTCCACAACGCATCAAAATTGCTCAGAATTCGAAAACAGCAGTAAAGGGCAAATTTGCTGCAATTAAAAAAAGATCATCTTCGATTTTCATTCAAATCCCTCTCAAAAATCTTCAGTACCTCAAGGATATCACGGACTAAAATGTGTTGCGTTATACTGTTTAAAAATATAACATTAAATATTAAACCGAGTGCTTGTGCTGATAATTGCCAAACTCAGCCTGCGTTCTTGCAAGATCCAACAATATCTTGGCACAGAAACTATTTTTCTACATTATCTAGGTTCCATTCTTTATCTCTGAAAAAATTTGAAGCTCTAGATTTGTGTGTGTATCTGCATATTATTTTGAAATTGGACAAAAGTAAGAAAATGGTAAAATAAGGAAAACTGATTAGAATTGAAGAAACGGCCGCAACATCAATTTTTATCGAAATCTGTGGAAACAATGCAAAGTACTTTGTTAATTTGAGTCAGTAAATATATTGAATTCTGCAAAATGTAATATTAGAAATATAAAAATGCTTGTTTTTGTTCTATAGATGTGCTTATATGGCTGCCCCTTATGGAATAGGCATCAAAACTTCAATTTAGTATTTGCTTAATTTAGTTACATTTTACCTTAAGTAAAATTTAAAACATTGTCAGCGCTTAACACCGTTTTTCTGCTTCTGGGACAAATACTTAATATAGCTTAAAATGGTATTAATTCACTATTTCTGTCAATTTCATGGCAGAACGCAAGTGAAGGCTGAACTTTTTCTCTGTCCTGCATTCTTTTTTATTGCTAGGTGCAATAGTATTAAATCTAGGTTATTAATATATTATTCCATTTGTCAGCTTTGACCACCACTAACAATACTACATTTTTGAAGATGATTTTTCAATGTGTAATTTTTATAATTACAATCTTAAGCAAATCGCTTTCCAGCATAATACTTTTGGTGGCGTTACAGAGAACACACATAGCAGCTTAGAGCTCCAAATTCTGCCTTAAATTAACAATATGACCTGCGTAATAAACACAGAATATTTTACTGCAAACAACGCAATGCGTCACGCCAGTATGTAAGGTTGAACATTAAAATTTTTGTATCGCGTTGTTCTTGAAGCAAAGTTTGCGATTTTTTACTAAATCAACTGCATCAATGAAACACACTTTTAATACTTCTTATAAAAGTAAACGTTACCCAAATGCGGTGAGTAAAAAACAGTGGATGACAAAATTTTACGCAACCAGCCGGCCTCCAAACGTGCAACTTTTTGAAACGACAAAAACGGTGTTTTCCAGCTTTAGTGATAGGCGTTTTTTTTTTTTTCGAGAATACTACGCCGCATCTGGCAAACCTAAGGGTCATTCCTTTGTGTCGAGACACTAGCCCACGACATATGAAAATTTAATTTAAAAAATGGTCATGGCACCACGATTACTGTTCCTGTCCGAAGACATCCATATTTGTTTTCATTTCGTCTCTTCAACAGGCTGGTTTAGCCAATGCGGTGAATAAAAATATCATCGCATATATTAAAGATTTTCGCGCTATATGTTATACCTAAAGCTACCTATATTGTCACAACTGTCATGCATTATTTGTAGCTGAAACATCACAAAAGGGATTCGATTGCAAATTGTTCGCTAGTTAAATAGACGTACGAGATGACACACGTATACTTTGTAGAATACAATTTAGGAAAGAGCAGATACAAACTACAGGCGAATAATGCTATGATATGGAGCATATGTATTAATCCGGTTAACAGTAAAAAAATCAACTTTTAACATATTAATATATTCGACAAACTATTGCATGCTCACATAGGAACACAATTAATGACCTCATCCACGCATCTAATGTCTATGGGCATTAGACGTGTGAATGACTTCGTTTTATTCCAATTCGTGCGTCACTCAAAATAACTGAAGGAGAAAAAAGGTAATGTCTACACAATTTTCAGTGAGTATACCACAAAATATACTAAGGTGCTTCATATATGTCACATCACCTAGCAAGTGAAGTGGAATAACAGAAGTAATCAGACTCTAACCCTGACCAGCATTTCGCTTTTGCGCCATCTTTGTAAGTTTTTAGGCAGGCTTTTCCACTGATTATCCTCTTCTTTATACCCCTGCCACCCACAGGACACAAATCTTCTGGGGGTATCGAACTGTTGGTTTTCGTACCAGTGATACAACTTAATCGATCCATTTATACGTAGAAAACACTCTCGATGCGCACCTAAAAAAAAATGAAAGCATGTATGTGTAGGCGAAATCATTCACCGGCGATTTAATAATATGATTTGAACAATAAAATCAAAGGATCACACTCGAAGTAACAAAAAAGTGGTGGAGAGATAGGAATTGAAGCAATGAAAGGCGATTGCTTTCTGCAAAAAGCCAATAGCAAGAGGTCCACCGTCTATAAGAATAGGCAATAAAAATAAGGCTTATTTAAAGGTGCATGCAGCAGTTACAGTGATGCAGTGCTACCTTTTTTTAGGCAGGCTTTTCCGCTGATTTTCTTCTTCTTTATTGCCCTTCCAACCACATGACACATATCTTCTGGGGGTTGTCGGTTTTCGCACCAGTGATACAACTCAATCGATCCACTTCTACGTAGAAAACGCTTCCGATGCGCATCTAAAAAAATGAAAGCTTGTATGTGCAGGCTAAATCATTCACACATGATAAAACAATATGATTTGAACAATGAAATCAAATGATCACGCCCAGAGCAACAAGAAAGTGGTGGAGAGATAGAAATTGAAGCAATGAAAGACGGTTGCTTACTGAACAAAGCCTATAGTAAGAGGTCCTGCGTCTATAAGAATAGGCAATAAATTAAGGCACGTTTATAGGTGCACGCAGCAGTTAAAGTGATGCAGTGTTACCTTTCTGTTTCACTGCAGTGATTGGTATAAATAATACAGCAATTGCTAGGCATCTCAGGTAACCCCATTGAAAACTTCATCCAAGGTACCGAGGAGCAGTGGCGTGTTATTTGCAGCTGTTAACGGAAAGACAGGCTATCCTATGAGTGCATGCGCAATTCCTCCTTTTTGTATACTTGAATAAAAGCGACTGAACAGTGAGTGTTGTAAGAGGTGCAGCGTCCCTAGGAATGGGGAACAAAATTAAGTTTTAGTAAACAGAGGTACAAAAAGAAGCAAATATGCCTGCAATAATAGCATGATGGCCTACCTTTTGATCAACAGCTGTAAACAACCTGTCACTGCCAGTCGGTTCTTTAGATAGGCTTATCAATGCCAGAGCTTAAAGCTAAGAGCAATATGAGTAATGTTTATTGCGGTCACGGCCGTAAACAATTCTAGCGGAACACTCCATTACTGTAACTATTCAACCGTCCATTTATACATATCGTTCATTAAAGAACCATGCACATCATATTAAGTTGCTCTTTTCTACTCCCAAATGATTTACTATAGAATTAGAATACGTGGATCGCTGCTTCGGTTTCAACATTCTTGCACGATGGATATGGCGTGCACTTCATGCATACGGTACGGCACGTGAGGTACAAAGAGCTCTAATTGCCGAACAGGCGGACCTGACGTCCTGTCCCATTTCGCCTGAAAGTGCGCGCCGTCATCGAGCGCTTCGCGAGCAATATATTTCGGACGATATGGTTGCCTCATACCGGCCGTCAATGTTTTGTACATTGTGTCCCGCGTGCACGTTGTTTACTTTGCAGTGACAGGGACACAGTGCACACACGGCTGATGTGCCTTTTTGCTTGTATTGTTATTTTCCCCCGCCCTCGAAGCGCGTCTGCGAAATCGCTCTCCTATTGTCGCCGCTTTCTGATAACGCCCTCACCTGAAGGCACGTGCTCAGAAGGGGGGCGTCGATTAAGAAAATTTTGAAAAGGGGCTCACTTGCGCTGTTCACGGCTTTCAATTCCTCAATATGATATTAACCATCATAAAAGTGGAGGTTCATTATGACTTAATTATAGCCTAGTCATCAAGCAGCATCACGCACATGTCTGCCCCACTGTAAAATTCGCTTGCACAGACGGCACGAACAGTTTTCAAAACTTCGTCTGTACATCTGAGAACAAAAAACTGCTCTTAACTCTTAACAAAATCCAAAAACTGTGTGAACATGACTTCCTGCGCGCAGAAGAGAGGCTGTCCGAAATATATGTACAATGCCGGGCGCATAGTATCTGGTTACTAATTGATTGCGGCGCGCTGCACAGTCAAACAACTGCGCAAATGGCTGCCTGCAGTGTTCTGTCACGTGTTGGTGGCATACACACCTGTTACGCACGGCTCCTCTATTTTCGGCGCAAATGCTATTCATATCGCAGCCAGCAAATGAGTCCACGCACTTGCTTGCATGTAACCCGGACGAAAATTCGCTTAGTTCTTGAAGTCATGCTTCGCGCAGTTGTTTCGAGGAGAATAAGGAAAGAGAACATTTGGGACTGGTAGGAGATTATATAGAACCAATTATGAAGCAATGGCATGCTGCGAAGATATATACTCACGGTTAAGATGACGGCGTTCACTGAGTCTGATAATGCCGATGGTATCCCGCCGTTGCTGTAATCCGTACTCCGGCGACATTTCATAGCTCAGCTATTCACTGATATGTAGCCAGCACCAACCGGAGCACATGGACATGTATAGGCGCAAGAGAAAATTATGCACAGCACAATGAAAAAGAAAATTAATGAGGGCAGAATTAAAGAAAGGTTTAAGAAGCTATCACAAGTCTTGTAGCGTCTCCAACAAGCTCTGAAATGAACGCTTCGGGAGGAGGCCGCACAGCAGCGCAGCTGGGGATGCTGTCTGTTGTGTCTTGCACGTAGACGCGTAGGCGAGGGGGAACAACGACCCGCTCAACCAGCGCGTGATTCCCGCCGCGGTGTTGTGTTCGCAAGGGCTGCGCGTGGGAACGAAGGACCAACGACCCTCTCAACATTCCGTTCCTCCTTTACCCAGCCCTCTTCTGCTTGCACCGGCCAGCCGTGACTTCGGACCGTGCCGATGAGCGGCCGCCGCGCGCACCGCTCGAGTCGAGTTCTAATAAATAGTTTTGTTTTGTGTGTTCGCAAACGCATTGTTTCTTCAAGCCAACCACGGACAAACATTTTCTAAAAAAATAGAAAGCCTCCCCATCTACCATTCACATTCTTGCGTAAATCCATACAGCTGGTGCATCGACAAATGCGCGCGTCCCCTCCCTTTCGCCACCTATAATCGAACAAAGGATGGTCGTTCGACCTTTTATATTTACTTCAAAATATTATATACTGTTGCATGATGACTGATTAATAATGTCAAAGAGGCGGAGTTCCGAGCTTCTCTTCTATTCTGGCCAACTTTGGTTATAGATTATACAAATTATGCTCAAGTTAGCTAGCTGAAAATTATCCGACTAAATATATACATGTTTTTATTTGTATTCAGTTAATGTTCGCTTTTCGGGTATGAGTAGATGTTTTTATAAAAATTCTAAACATCGGCCCAGGAAACGAAAATTTTCCTAATTTGCAGGCCTTTATTTCAGAAAAGGTTCATGGTAGAGCAGCAATAATTCCACAATATGTTCTCAGCATAATTATCCGCAAACAGCTAAAGCTGATATTTTTATGACATTTGGATACAGAGATACGACCGCGCTAATTTACAGAAAACAGCGAACATTGAAAATATTTAGGAAAACAAAAACAGTTTTCACATTGTTTAAACTTTTTCCACCTATTCCTCCACCTATTTTCCACTACCTCAGCTTTCAAAACCATTAAAACACCTTGCATAATTTTGTTGCGCAAGTAATTATGGCCACATCGATAAAGCCTTTGTCCAATTATAGCGCACCGCGCTGTTCTGAAAATTCTACGGAATTTGTGAATTGTTCAAGGTTTTTAAATTTTGGCATATAATTTTGTAACAGGGAGAAATATATTTAAAAAAGAGGATTAAAGATATATACATTGAGGAACAGCCAAGGAGCCAGGCTACCAGGGCCGCCCATTCGACGCACTTCTTTTTCTTAATCTTCCACAAACGAGCGCGCCACTTCGTCCTCATCATTCTCCAGCTGTAACAATATTTCTTCGCTCATGTTTTGTCTCGACTTCGCAAATCGACGGTGACAGACACAGCAATGAATGATTCAGAATCAATTTTGTGCGCGTCGAGGTCCTGAAGCGCTGTGGCATCAGGCAATACACAGACGTTTTTCGCAATCACCTTCACCTTAACGCGGATTGCACAAAAAGACGATAACGTTCAGTGAGAAAGCAACGTATTCCAAATCATTTCAGTAGAATGAAAGAATTGGAAAGGGCATGGAAAACTGCCTCATTAAAACAGTGTTTGTAGGCTGCATTCGTTTCTTCGAATGACTCGACAGCGCACATTATTTTCATTCCTGTACAGTTTTTTTTTATTCCTTTGCCACCGCCTAGCGCGGTTTGAATGGTCAAACTCTAAACTAATAGGCGGAAAAAACTATTTTTTTTTTATTGGCGATATATATGTTGTGCGCCATATAAATGTACCGGGGCCTTCATGCTCGCAGTCTGCACGAAAAACTGTCATTTTTTTTACCACCGTGTGAATGCCCAAAACTAAAAGGGTAACCTCGCGAGTCTTCCGGCTTTTCATTTTCCAGTGATTGCGTCTAGAAAGTACACACATCGTATTCGGTCCTTTCTCCAGGTAAACAGACGATGCTGCGCGTAGTTCCTTATGGATAATACAAAAGCACTAGAACAAAAACATCGCTGAGAAAATGGTCATTTGTTCCTTCAACTTGAGGCAACGTTTTCCTTCTCGGCAATGAAAAAGCTACCTTCTAATCACTAATTTAATGTCACATGAACATGCTCGACACGATTTCGTTTTTATGCGCGTTCTCACTGACAAATGGATTTGTACTATAGGTTAAGTATAGATGCAGGAATGTAATCGGCGTCCAATACAGGCATATTGGGTCGTGAGTGCTAGCCGGTCTGGGGTATACATATGTGGTCGCACGGTCGTGCTATCATTAGATATAATTGTGCGACAAACGTATGCGCCTGCGACGAAATCTGCATGCATGCCAATAGGCTAAAACCATAAACACATATAGCTGACCCCCAAAGGTGCGCCGCATATATGAGCGCACCGAAAAGACGAATCCAGACAGTTGCAGCGGTACGTGCTTGAATGCGTTATAGTAATTGTCGTCCCGTACGTGGTACTTGGTGAGGTCCGAACGATCGGCTGAAATGTTGTCGGAATTAAATGCCGCGGTTTGGCGTCCAGCGCACGTGTATTAAACCATAAAAATGGAGAATTTGTTTTGATTGAATGGTCAACGGAAAATATTCACTTCGGCAGCCCATTAAAGCTGCGTTTTTAGGATGGCAATGACATTTGCGAGATCAGGGGAAAAAGTGGTCCATCGTGGGCAGTTTTCATACAGGGATAGCTAATACTGGAAAAACACAAGACAAATTGCAATGGTCCATTACAGCCAGTTTAAAACAACGGAACGGTCAACGTCGGAAGAACACAGGACACCTTGGTGCATTGTAGCCAGTTTTAAAAACTGAACGGGCAACGCCGGAAGAACACTGGACAATATGGTCCATTGTAGCCAGTTTTAAAAAAGGAACGGCCAACGACGGCGGAACACAGGACAACTTGGCCCATTGTACCCATCTTTAAAAAACTGAACATCCAATACTGGAAGAACAGAGGATAACATTGTCCATTTTAGCCATGTTTAAAAACCGGAACATCCAATGCCGGAAGAACACAGGACAACTTGGTCCATTGTAGCCAGTTTTAAAAAACGGAAAACCCAATGACGGAGGAAGGCAGGACAGCTTGGCCCATTATAGCCAGTTTTAAAACCAGTGCGACCATTATTGGAGGAACAACGGCAATCTCGGTCCAACATAAACATTCTGTATGTACGGCAGTGGCAATATCGGGAACTCACTGTACATCTTGGCCCAAGCTAGCCAGTGTTGGCTACTGGCAGCGCCAACACTGGGAGAGCACTGGCTAGACTGGGCCATTGTTGGACATTGTGTTGACTGGCATGTCCTATGTTGGGAGCATGCTGGTTAGGCTGGCCCAATGTAGGGCCACTGCTTGCCGTCGTACTTACAACATTGGCCCAATGCTTTGTGCTGCCTGGGAGCTGTGCAATTGACGTGGCTGCGTTTCTTCTTCACGACGTCATCCTGCTCCATGGTGCTCACTGAACGTGGCCGTTGCTTTCTTGCTTGAGTAGTCGAAGAAATTCTCCGGTACTGCTCCATAAAGCACTATTTCACCACCGCTTACCATCCACGAACGAACGGCCTCACCGAACGCCTCAACCACACGCTCACGGGCATGCTGTCAATGTATGTCTCGGGTGATCACCGTGACTGGGATATTAATTTGCGGTTTGTAACGTTCGCGTACGAGTCTTCTAGTCACGACATAATGGGCTACTCACCGTTTTATCTTCTATACGGCCGCGACCCTCCGCTTCTTTTTTACTGCGTATTGCCTCCCGCCGCTAACGCCAGTTGCTGCGTCGTGACGCCATCTCCCGAGCTGACGCCGCCCGTGTGATTGCTCGCCGCCGACTGGCCTTCTCCCAGAATTATCAAAAACGGCGCCATGATTCTCGCCACCGGGATGTCCACTACTCTCCGGGCTCTCTCGTCTTGCTCTGGACTCCCGCTCGTAAAGTTGGGCTGCGTGAGAAGCTTTTGCCACGCTACGCAGGACCCTACCGTGTTTTACGGCCAGTCACTCCTGTGACATACGAGGTCGCCCCTGTACTTTCGCCGCGACAGTCCTCTATGCCACGCACCGAGATTGTTCATGTCGCCACAATGAAGCCGTACTACCCCACCAGTAGTTCGTCCTAGTGCGCACCGGGACTGTGCTGTTCGGGGGAGGGGGGGGGGGGGATTATGTGACATATATGCCCTGCATCGCTGTACGTTAAAAAAGAGAACGATCAGCAACAGTGACACAGAAGATGACAAAGTGGTAGCAACGTTTAGTGCTAGAAGACGACTGACACTGCTGTGCTTCCGTGCTTTGTGTGCTGTGTCATCCTGGACTAACCTTTGTGCACTAACCTTGTCAAGTATCAATATATATATATATATATATATATATATATATATATATATATATATATATATATATATATATATATATATATATATATAATATATATATATATATATATATATATATATATTGCCACCTGACGGTTTGAGGTAGCGCTTGAAAGACAAAGAAGTTGGAGACTCTCGCGCGCTTCGGCTAGCTAGGACTGTGGACTCTTGAGCTTGTGTCTTTGTGTTACCGTTTCCCGGGAAACTCTGTCTTGACTGTGTGTATCTGCCCCTGTTGCCGATTCCCATAAATTTTTGTGTTAGTGACAGTTTTGGTGGAGCCGCTGGGTAATTGTCCTCTCAATGTTGCACACCCCTCCGCGAACCAACGACACCGAGCTTCTGCCTGTGGACACGCCAGTTCATCGCGTCAGCCGGAGGAACCTGGGCCTTCCTCCCGAACACGGGCCCTTGGAGTCAACTTCAACAACGAGCCTCCGGCCAGCCACGCAAAGCACTACGTCGGTCATACAAGATACTCTTGTTTACTTTCAAAACCCCCGAGTGCCGAAATCGTTCCATGGCACTGCGCATGAAGACGTTCAGGATTGGCTAACTAAGTTCGAACGACTCGCATCCTTTAATCAGTGGGATGACAACTTAAATCTACGGAACGCCATTTTCTGCCTGGAAAACCATGCTTTGACATGGTATGAGAACAAAGAAGGCACATTAACTCCATGGCCTCAGTTCCACCGTCTTATCATAGAGGCGTATATCAGCCTGGATAGGCGCGAACGAGCAGAACGTGCTCTACAATCTCGGAAACAGATGCCAAACGAGTCCGTCATGATGTATGTTGAGGACATGACGAAACTATTTCGACGTGCGGATCCCAACATGTCTGAAGACAGAAAGCTGCGCCACCTGAAGATTTCCCAGTCGAAAAAAACTACAGAACTGTGTCAAAAATACGACAAAATATCCTGTAGTTCTGTCGTAACCATCAGATTTTTCTGTAGTTCTGTAGTTTTTCTGTAGTAAATTTCTGTTGTCTGTAGTTCTGTATTACTTTTCTGTTGTAACAACATAAATTTTTGATGTTTCAACAGAATGTTCTGTTGTCACAACAGGTTTCCTGTCAAAAACCGCACAGAAATTCTGTCGTAACATCAGAAAATTTTCTGTAGTTTTTTCCGACTGGGTGGGGTTAAAGAACTGCTTTTTGCTGGTCTTGTACGTAGCCCAACAACTACAGTTACCTCATTTTTAAAAGCGGCGGTCACCATGGAAAAGATCCTACACCAGCGCCGCTCGGCGGTCTAAGACAGCCCAATCCTCGCTACGACTGCTGCCGAGACTCTTACAGCTGCTGTAAGCAATACTGAACACCTCTGGGATCTTATTTGTGCAATTGTACGCTAGGAACTGCAGAACGTTTGTGGAACGTTCCACCCCAGGGGTGATTCTCTCGCACATATGATCCGCAAATAGATTCAGCAAGTCACGCAGCCATCTCTGCATGTTGCTGAAGCTTAAAGTACTCCTGTTCCTGATTATTCTCGTCCGACTTACGCTGACATTCTCCGACGTCCAGTTCCCGTCCAAGCTCCGTTGTCTACGTTACCACCAACCTAGTGCATGCCCGTCCAGCAGCCAACGCAATACATTCCTGCACAGCAGCCAACGCGGTACGTGTGCCCACCGCGGTCAAACATTCGACGAACGGACGTCTGGCGGGCCCCTCGGAGTCGCCGCCTTTGCTACCACTGTGGGGAACCTGGTCACATTTTCCGGTGGTGCCCTTATCGGAAACTCGTACCGGAGGGTTTTTACACCAACACACCTAGACTCACGTTCGGTCAACTACCACGGGACATTGCAGACAATCTCGCACAAGAGAGTCTCCGGATGGCGCGCCGACAATCTAGGTCTCCATCCACACGTCGGCTATCCCCTTCAACAACTGGTGACTTCCCGTGAGCACCGCCTGGTCGCTCGCCAAGCCCCCACCGGAAAAACTGAGTAGAGCGACCTCCGGGGGCGGGGCCGCTAAATATCAGCACAAAGAAGTTCCCCCAATGAGAACGGATATCGATTTTGGAGCAGAAACGACAGCATTTGGTTCACGAGACCGGCTATCGCTGGACACCCCTGTGTGCATCGATGGTCGTAACGTCAGCGCTTTAGCGGATACCGGAGCAGACTTTTAGATTTTGAGTGGGAAACTGGCAGCACACCTTATGAAGGTTATGACACCATGGTGTAGCACGCAGATACTCACGTCTGGGGGGCATGTAATTACTCCAATTGACAGTGCACGGCTAGAATCCAGATTCGTACGTCAACGTTCGTTGTCAGCTGCGTCGTTCTCCGGGAGTGTTCTCGTCATTTGATTCTCAGTGTGGATTTCGTGCGGGAATGTGGCGCCATCATCGGTCTCCGACAGCGAACGGTCTCGTTCTCAATGGAGAAAGCGGCTACCAGCCCCACCGATGGCCAACGTGCGTGCGCCCTATGTGTTTCAGCCGAGTGTGTTTCAGTGCCTCCCCGCTCCAGTGTGTTTGTGAGTGTTGTGTGCGATGGGCTTCGTGACGGGCCGATTATAGCTGAAGGCAACCGTTCGCTTTTATTTTCTCATGGCATCTACGCAGCTCGAAGCTTAATTATTCTCAGCAATGGTCACTCTGAGCTTCTCGACACGAACTTCACGAATGAATTTCGTCACCTCTATCGCTCTACTGTCATCGCTTTCGGCGAACTGTTAAAGGAAGTTTCTGAATGATTTGCGTCTGGCATTATTGATACTCCTAGTGTTCTAGACCACATCGATGTTAGCAGTGACCTTTCTGTCTGTCAACAACGCGACCTGCGTGCCTTACTGCTGGAGTACGCCCCGTGCTTTGCCTCATCATCGAACGTCCGGCAAACTTCCATCACCAAGCATCGCATCTTAACGTCTGACGATGCCCCACCTATTCGACAGCAGCCGTACCGTATTTCGGCCAAATAACGTGAGGCAATTTGGACACAAGTCCAGGAAATGCTTAATGATGATGTTATTCAGCCGTCTAAAAGACCGTGGTAGCCGCCAGTCATGTTGGTTAAGAAAAAGGATGGCACGCTGCGTTTTTGCGTTGATTACAGGAAACTGAATGACATCACAAAAAAAGATGTATATCCGTTGCCCCGTATCGACGATTCACTTGATCGACTTCGCAACGCCAAGTTCTTTTCCTCCATTGATTTAAAAAGTGGTTATTGGCAGATAGAAGTGGATGAGCGCGATCGGGAAAAGACTGCCTTTGTGACACCCGATGGCTTATATGAATTTGAAGTATTGCCTTCCAGTCTGTGTTCAGCGCCAGCGACGTTCCAGAGAATGATGGACACCGTACTTGCTGGTCCTAAATGGCAAACCTGTTTGGTTTATTTGGACGACGTCATCGTTTTTTCAGAAGCGTTTGACTAACATCTTAAGCGGCTGCGAACGGTATTGGACGCTCTTCGCTCGGCCGATTTAACACTCAAACCGGTAAAATGTCACTTTGGATATCAGCAGCTGAAATTTCTCGGCCATGTGGTTAGCGCCGACGGCGTCCGGCCTGATCCTGGTAAAACAGCCGCTGTAGCCAATTTTCCCATCCCTACCACAACGAAAGCAGTCCGACGTTTCTTGGGCCTGTGCGCGTACTATCGCCGTTTCATTGCCGATTTTGCCAAGATTGCAGAACCTTTGACGCGCCTAACACGTGATGACGTCCCGTATGTCTGATCTTCCGAACAGCAGGAGGCATTCACAGTGCTGCGCCAACGCCTGCACAACCCTCCCGTTCTTGTACACTTCGAGGAGGATGCGGCCACCGAAATTCACACCGACGCCAGCAACGTCGGTCTGGGTGCTGTTCTGGTCCAGCACCAGCAAGGCGAGGAAAAAGTGATCGCTTATGCCAGCCGCACCCTTTCTCGGGCAGAATCAAACTATTCAACTTCTGAAAAGGAGTGTCTCGCCGTCGTTTGGGCCACAATGAAATTCCGACCTTACCTCTACGGCCGTAAATTTAAAGTTGTGGCAGACCATCATCCTTTGTGTTGGATGGCTAGTCTTCGAGATCCATCAGGACGTCTTGCACGGTGGAGCCTTCGTATGCAGGAATTTGATTACTCTATCGTTTATAAATTCGGACGTAAACATGAAGATGCTGACCCACTGTCTCGATCACACGTGGAGTTGGCCCATGACAGTACGCATGAAGACGCCCATTTTCTTGGCATTATCAGTTCATCTGATTTAAAGGCCAGGCAACGGGCTGATCCAGACCTCAAAACTGTGATCGATCATCTGGAGGGTTTCGATTCTACAGTATCTCGACTGTTTGCAAAGAACTTGTCATCCTTCTGTACGCGCGACGGAATCCTCTACAAGAAAAGCGCCAGCAACGGTGACCGAGCCTATCTTCTAGACATCCCTGCAGATCTCCGCGATGAAATCCTTCATGCTTGCCATGATGAACCCACCGCTGGACACTTGAGCTTTGCACGCACTCTTACCAGAGTGCGCCAGGCCTACTACTGGCCCAAACTTAGCGCCACCGTTCATCGATATGTTAGAGGTTGCCGCGAGTTCCAGCGAGGCAAGACACCGCCATTGAAGCCAGCGGGTTTCCTGCAGCCTAATCCCCCACCGCTAATACCATTCGACCAAATTGGTATGGACTTTCTTGGCCCTTTTCCTCTGTTGTCAGCTGGCAATAAGTGGATTATCGTGGCTACAGATCATCTGACACGTTACGCGGAGACTATGGCGACGCTGCGTGCAACATACTCTGAAGTGCCAGAATTTCTCATGACGCAGATTGTCCTCCGCCATGGCGCCCCTTCATACGTCATCACTGATCGTGGCAAGGCATTTACAGCGCGTCTTCTTGAAGAAGTTTTCGAACTAAGCCAGACACATCACCGAAAGACTACTGCTTACCATCCTCAGTCTAGTGACCTTACTGAGCGACTAAACAAAACAATAGCGGACATGCTCGCCATGTATGTGGATGTCCGGCATAAAACAAGGGACGATATATTGCCTTATGTCACGTTTGCATATAACATGGCCATCCAAGAAACAACTCGATTCACTCCGTTTTGCCTAGTATATGGACGCGATGTACAGACCATGCTCGACGCTATGCTGCCATGTGCGGCTGACGACCAGCTGCTTACCGCTGACGCAGAAGAATTCACCAACTACGCTGAGGAAGCTCGCCAACCCGCCCGTAATCACATTACAAAACAGCAAGCAACAGATGCACGCCGATATAACGACCGACTTCGCTATGTAGTGTTCCAGCCTGTTGACAAAGTCTGGGTGTGGACACCCGTCCGGCGCCTAGGCCTGTCAGAAAAACTTCTCAATCGTTACTTCTGACCCTACAGAGTGTTGCGTCGCCTCTCAGAAGTTACGCACGAGGTTATTCCAGAGGGACCTGCACCGAGTTCTAGTCGTCGGTGCTCGTCTGACCTAGTGCATGTGCTTCGCATGAAGCCGTATTTTACCCGCTGAAAGTTGTATTTGTCATCCGGGTAAGTTTTTTCTGTGAGCTTGCGGTTTTTTTTTTTTTTTTCGAGAGGGGTGGAATAATGCCACCTGACGGTTCGAGCTAGCGCTTGAAAGACGAAGAAGTTGGAGACTCTCGCGCGCTTCGGCTAGCTAGCACTGTGGACTCTTGAGCTTGTGTCTTTGTGTTACCGTTTCCCGGGAACCTCTGTCTTGACTGTGTGTATCTGCCCCTGTTGCCGATTCCCATAAATCCCTGTCTTCGTGACAATATATATGTATATATATATATATATATATATATATATATATATATATATACATATATATATATATATATATATATATATATATATATATATATATATATATATATATATATATATATATTGTGAGCGCGGTCCCAGAACATTCACCACTCTCACCTGTACATACGCAGCATCGTCACCATTCAGCGGTGTTCGCAAAATCCCGCGCAGCATTCCAGAGTGTGCCTGGAATAAAGACGTTTATTCGAGCGCTGGCTTAAAAGTGGCCCTTTGTGGCCACCGTTGGCTCCACGGAGAGGAAGACCGATGTACGGAGTTAATACTTTGCGGAGACGATAACACAAGTTGCTATTAATGACGGAATAAGCGGCACCCGTATTAATGAGGGCATCAACGTATACCTTCGATCAGTACTTTCAGCATGTTAGACGGGTGTCCGGGAGGAATTTCAAAGTTCGTTTGTGAAGCAGCTTTCCCTCCAAAAACTGCTTCTGTTAGTTTTCCGCGCATGGAAGGAACTATTGGGAGAGCAGTCGAAGTGGCGACAGGCGGCGAAAAGGCGATGGGGAGCGGAGTCGGGTAGAACGAGAGGGTCGGGAGTTATGCTGGGAATCCTGCGGCGAAGGAGAACGACGGAAGGAATCGGAGTTTGGGATCGTAGAAGCTTCAGGCTGGCGCAGGCGGGCATTCTCGAATTCAGCATAACCACGCTGTTTGCCTTGCTGGCGCCGGCGACCGACGCGGGAGATGCGACCGCGGATTCCGCAGTAATAGCAGGCTGCGCGGGTAGGGCACCAGGATTGTCGATAACGGGGCGGTTGAGAGCATGGAGCTACTGGAGCCACATGACCACATACAGGAGCAGGACAAGGAGAATGGACTGGACAGGTGGTTTCGAAGCCATTTCAGCGAACGTGGGGTCGACGTGGCTGGTGCCACGGCGCAAGTGAAGGCGGCCTGTTTGTCCTTGACGACGCTGCGCAAATATGAAGTGGCTGGGGAGAGGTTTCAGATTCCAGGAACTAAGATTGCTTGATTGGCGAGCTCCTCTAGTATAATGGCACGGATAATGGTGCGTAGGTTGTCGTCAACAAGAACGCCGTCATTGATGTTGTCTTGGTGCAGGCGGCACGACTGAATTTCATCCAGGCGTTGGCAGGTTTTGGTTATGTCCGACACAGTGGAGGGATTCTGAACCAGCAAGGAACGTAAACGTATGTAAAGCGCACCAGAGACACCACAATCAGACAAGAGAGACAGGACAGAGCTCTACTTGCAACTGATTTATTCGGTACAACGAGGACGCCTTAAATACTGAAAGATTGAGACACAATGAAATCAGAAGCACGTGCACGGGCAAGAATTCATATCAAAGAGGCACTGGAATCTCATCTCGCTTTCTTACATATCAAGAAAAACAATATCTTTATTATAAATTGCCACGGATGGCGTACTGACACAATCATTCCCACATCTCATGATTTGATATGCCTCGACCAGCTCCCACGCAAGCGTGTCAGAGCTTCTACGCAAGACACTAGTGCCTTGGAGACTGGCATCGCACTTAAGCAATTTCTTTTTTCCACATTCGGTAATGTGAGCCGGTAGGTGAGAGCCAATACCAGTACGTAATGACAAATTACGCTCTCATAGTCGGTCGTTGATACAACGGCCCGACTGTCCAATGTAAACCTTCCCGAATTTCAAAGGAATACTGTGCACTACCCCTTTTTCGCACTTCACAAACCTGTTACGATGCTTAATAGAGCCGCTCCTCTTGTCTAGTCGCTTGACACCAACCGACATAAAGGCCGGAATACATGGACCGTTTAGCCGCGTCAAACCAGCGTTTTACGCCCGATTGCGCGCACTCGACGCCCTGCGTCAGAAAAAGCGCGCGCCGCCACCGATCTGGCCCTGCCAGATATTTGACTGGCGGGCGGCGCGGCGTCCTCTCGAACCGGAAACTACTGTCGTCGCGAGCCAATAGGAGCGCGGAAAGCTGGCATTTCCGGATTGAGCGGCCGCTGTCAACATGGCCGCCATGGCTGACGAGGTATGGGGCGGTTTGGCCGCAGAAATTTGTTTATCGTAAAAATAAACGCTTAATCAAGCACAGAATGTCGCTTTTTTGTGAGTATACGACCTACTGTCGGATCGTTGTGTTTGTTTGCTCCCTGGAGTGAAATTTATAAAAATAAAAAAAGCCGTGCCGCTGGTATCCGAGCGGGCATTCCGAAGTATCTTCGTTCATTCGACCGAGCCAAATCCTTGCGCACCTATGTACGCTTTCTACATTTAGCACAATAGCACTAGAATGAGCACTTTCGGGATTTCACCACAAGGGACAGCGTCGCTTCTCTCACGTACCTGGCTCTGCGGTTATTTCCACTCGCTTATGCATTTGCTTTCGCATCGAGGGATCCACGGCGGCGCTCGCGCCGCTTCGTTGTTCCATCTCGAGCTGGGCGTCGCGTCGGCGCGGCAGCTTTTGACGCGCGAAAATCGTGGAAAAAAACGCCGCCTGTATTCCGGCCTTAAGGAAGAAAGTTTCCGAGGGGCAGAAAAACCTACAGACACGTTGTACTTTTTTTGCCACGCGCTTAAGTTTGTGCGCCACTATATGCTGATAAGGGATGGCAACAGGTTTTACTTTCTTAGTAGGTTACCAGCATTTCATCGAAAGATTAAGAGTATACCCAGAAGAATGGAATCTGTATCGGATCGTGCGTCGCTCCAGTCTTGTGCAATAATTATCTCGCTGCTGTTGACAGGGCTTTTTCACAAGTGCGTACTGCAAGTGATTCGCTTAGTGCGTTTAGATTTGTGGACGATTTTTTTATTGTTTTGAAAAAACAGTCACCGTCCACCTATCCGCAAATCGTGACGGATATAAATACTAATTTCAGACAACTGGCCAAGGAACTTCATTTTACTTTCGAACTTGCTAAGGACAATAATTTGCAATTTTTAGACCTTGAAAATACTCTTAGGAACGATGGCTTTTGCTGGGAAGATGAAGCTAACCCTTTAAGAAGCTCGCCTTAGTCATAGCGTGTTTCTAGACTTCTTTTGCGATTCCTAACTCCAGAAGACCCATTTCATAGACAGTTTCACTCTGGGAATAAACTGTCCATATTATCGAGGTGTGACCGCATTTTTTAGAACAGGCAACAAAAAATTCGTCATTTTAATTTATGGGACAACGTGATGACATACTCTCTATATAAGGAGTTTTCTCTGCAATAAACTATTTCACGTGCTCTTTTAAAATGTGTCCTGTGTTCAGTTGACTAGTCGCTTCACAACTTTCCAGAAACTTCACATATAGCGATTTAGCGAGCAAAAATTCAACACCAATGATACCGTAAGCGTCTTCACGCTTACTCAAACAAGAGATCAGTTCAGTTCAGTCGTTCAGTCGTGTCCGATTTTTCGTGACCCTATGAACCATATCACGCCACGCTTTCCGGTCTCTCACCATCTTCCTAACATCACATACCTTCATCTGCAGCGCCTCCAGGATGCCATCTAACCATCGCGTTCGCTGCCTACTCCTTCTCCGGTCAAGTACACGCAAACACCTCTGGTCATTCCCAACAGCAGAAAGAACATAGTAAGCCCATTTGAGGTAACGACTGTTTTGTCTCGTGTTTTCTGCACAATTTTCCTTGTGTCATCGTATTATACGTTGCCGATTCCTCACCATATATAGCTGAAAACGCATGACTGCTACTCTCTCTTAATGTCCTAGAACTACTGGTAATACATCCAAAGGGAAGAAAAATTCTATATCAGAATTTCCTCGCCGCGCCTTCGGAGGATGCACGAAATCGTTTTCAGAAAAAAAAAAAGCAATTCCGAAAACCGCTTTTCATCTTCACATTCCCTGTATTCTGTACTCATGCGTTCCTCTAATGGTACTTTTTACTCTAGGAAATCAACCTCGCACTAATTACTTTTGGCACAATATATATGGTCTTGACTTGAGCAAGGACATTCAGTTATAAAGCGTGATCTCCAAAAGCTAATCCGGGATAGTTTACCTCTCGCGCCAGCTTCACCATTCAAACCTGGTGGCGTGGGCATGATGTTTAGGTTACATAAAGTCATGATTTAGGCAGGCAGAGATCGCAAATGGGGGGGGGGGGGGGCTTTAATATTAACAGTTAGGTTAGCTTCGTAATAGTGTACGAATGTTAGAGTTATTGACGATTTTTTCGTTTATTTATTATACCCTCTCGGCCGTTACGCTTATATAGAAGTGAGTGGGTACAAAACATACAAAAATGTTTACCAACTGGATTTATTGAAGCAGAAGAAAAAAGAATGGCTGCTTAGTATATATTGTCACGTAATGGTGACGAGGTCGACGACACAAATGAGGGGTCGATGATTGCACTAAAGAAACTCTTTATTTGGGATGACTTGCGCCCGCAAAAGAACTAAGCAACTCGACGGCGGCGATAGAAACAAGTGTGCTCGTCGATCGTCGAACAAAGAATGCCCTTCACACTTGGCAACGCTCAATTTAAAGGCTGTACAGAACAATCTAGATAACGTCGCAAACAGCTACCAGTACGGGCTGGAACATTGTGGAAAGCCACCCGAGTTGGCGGAACCTTCGAGACAGATGTCGGTGCATCTTGCGCTACAACAAAACTGATAAAAGTGCGACTCGCGACATCGAGCATTAATAAACAAAGATTACGGAACTGATACACGGTAAAGAACCAGAGTGATAAGCCTGTATGCCGGCGGCTGTTAAAAAACAACAAATACTGTTTTGAAGGTTTCGCGGCAATATTGTTAGCTTTTACGGGCAAGAAAGAAAGAACAATATGAAGAATGTCTAACAGTTACACAGGATTAGCTATGACGTTCTTGAACAATTGGTGGTCAGTGAAGATGGCCGTCAATGAAGGAAGGGGATTCCACTCATTCGATGTGCGCGGTACAAACGACCGAAAGAAAGCGTTTGTTCTGCAGAACGGGATGCCAACCTTATGAATATGGTGAAGTCTTAGAGTAACATACGAGGGAGGTGAGGTAAGTTCGGCACTAAACTGTGGGCCAGGAAATAAGTTATGAAAAAAACACAGAGGGAACATTTTGCGACGTGAGGACAAGGATAAGGTAAGGCTAGATATCACAGCAGTGATACTCGCAG
Organism: Amblyomma maculatum; assembly: GCF_055883805.1. Taxonomy (NCBI): domain Eukaryota; kingdom Metazoa; phylum Arthropoda; class Arachnida; order Ixodida; family Ixodidae; genus Amblyomma; species Amblyomma maculatum. The sequence continues at coordinate 142,908,222 of NC_139353.1, forward strand.
TTCTGTTGTAGGCTGAAAGAATAAAACTAGTAGAGTTACTCTGGGCATTTCCAGTGTCTGCGTTAAGTTTAATTGGCCTGGATCCCATATTGGCGCGGCGTATTCGAGATTGGGCCATATTAGAGTTTTATAAAAGACAACTTTTAAGGAAGAAGGTCTTCAGAAAATTTGCGTCGTAAGTTCCCAGCATCCGATTTGCATTGGAGACTATATGCGTGACGTGAACGTTCCCAGTTAAAACAGAGGTAACATGAAGGCCAAGATACCTGTAAGTAGTACCGGATCTAAGGGTACGTTATTGAGAAAGTACAAAGGTTGTTTCTTAGTATTTATTGATGCCAAGATACTTGTAAGTAGTACCGGATCTAAGGGTACGTTATTGAGAAAGTACAAAGGCTGTTTCTTAGTATTTATTGATACACGCATGAATTTACATTTGTTAACATTCAGTTCCATTAACCATAAATTACACCATGTAGAAACAGCGTTAAGATCTGATTGAAGCCTGGTTACATCATCATCACAGCTTATTTCGGTGAAAAGTACACCGTCGTCAGCGAAGACGTTAATGTAGGGCGAAGCACTGGGAGGTAAGCTGTTGATGTAAATTAGAAAAAGAAGAGGTTCGAGCACAGAGCCCTGTGGTACTCCCAAGTGAACTGAACTTTGTTTCGAGGTTACATCGTTAACTGAGACGAACTGTGAACGGTTAGTTAGGAAAACTGCAAGTCAGTACAGAATTTTAGGATCAAGTTTCCGTTGATACAGTTTGTAGATTAATAGGCTATGACATACTTTATCGAATGCTTTTAAAAAATCTAGAAATATTAGGTCAGCAACGGAAGAGTGATTAAGTATTAGGGTCAGTTTATGAATGAACGATACTAATTGCGTTTCACATGAAATGTCTGGCGGAAGCCGTGTTAAAATTGTGAGAAGAACGAGTTAGCTTCCAAGAAATTGGAAAACATTAGAAAAAAGAATATTTTCAAAACGTTTATATGGTATACTGGGTAAAGACACTGGCTGTTAGTTAAGGGGGCAATGTGTTGTATCTGATTTGAAGAGAAGAATCACCTTGCCAACCTTCCATTATGCAGGCAGTGAACCATCGTCAAGCGATTGCTGAAATATCTTTATAAGTATAACAGAAAAATATGAGTTAGTGTTTTTCAGAAACTTTGGAATACTTACGTAAAAGCCAGGAGAAGATAAGCGTTTCAGTGATCTTATTACTTTTACAACGCCGACTGGTTAAATAATAAAGGGTAGATGACGGAAAAGTCATACGATTTTGTAGCTGGACGAGTGGAATGGGTACTTTTGGAAACGTTGCGTGTAAAAACATCATTAAGAATGCCTGCAGAATCTACAGGAGGAATTACGTTTTCAACGTCATCAACAAAGTTTATTACGGCGTCATGCTTCGGGTTCATAATGCCCCAAAACTTTTTCGCGTCAGTAGATAGCTTAGATGGCAAGGTTTTCTGAAAAAAAAAAAATCTATCTTTTGCTTCCTTGGGCGCTGTGGTATAGTCGTTGGATGCAGGTTTGTAGGCTTCCCATGTTGCAGTGTGAGTAGATATTTTAGCTGATCTATACAAACGCGGTGATGCAGGCATTGCGAAATCAGGGGGTAGACGAGCCGTACGTGAAAGTGCTGGAAGATATATATTGTGGCTGCACAGCAACCATAGTTCTGCATAAAGAAAGTAACGAACTTCCCATCAAGAAAGGTGTTAGGCAAGGAGACACAATCTCCCCAGTACTATTCACAGCTTGTTTAAAGGAAGTATTCAGAGACTTGGAATGGGAGCAGTTAGGGATAAGGGTAGATGGAGAATACCTCAGTAATCTGCGATTTGCTGATGACATTGCCTTGCTAAGCAACTCGGGGGATGAACTGCAAATAATGATTGATGACCTAGACAGAAAAAGTAGAAAGGTAGGCTTGAAAATCAATATGCAGAAGACTAAGGTAATGTTCAACAGCCTCGGGAAGGAACAGCAGTCTACATTAGGTAGCGAAATACTGGAAGTAGTAGGCGAATATGTCTACTTAGGACAGGTAGTAACCGCAGATCCGGACCATGAAAAGGAAATAACAAGAAGAATAAGATTGGGATGGAGCGCATTTGGCAAGCACTCGCAGGTTATGACTAGCAGCTTACCGGTATCGCTCAAGAGGAAAGTATACAACCGTTGCATCTTACCTGTACTCACCTATGGGGCTGAAACGTGGAGGCTAACCAAGATAGTTCTACTTAAGTTGAGGACAACCCAGAGGGCTATGGAACGAAAAATGGTAGGGGTAACATTAAGAGATAGAAAGCGTGCAGAGTGGGTGAGAGAAATAACTCAAGTTACCGACATTCTAGTGGAAATTAAGAAGAAGAAATGGACATGGGCAGGACATGTAGTGCGAAGAGAGGATAACCGATGGTCGCTGAGGGTAACAAACTGGATTCCAAGGGAAGGAAAGCGTAGCAGGGGGCGGCAGAAAGTTAGGTGGGCGGATGAGATTAAGAAGTTCGCAGGGGTCAAGTGGATGCAGCTAGCACAGAACCGGGTTAAGTGGAGAAATTATGGGAGCGGCCTTCGCCCTGCAGTGGGTATAATCAGGCTGATGATGATGATACAAACGGTTCTTTTTGTAGCGTAAAGCTGCACTATGCGGGTCAGAGCCGAGTTTTGCGTGAGTGTGCGACGCCCGTTATGCGCATGCGCGAGAGCAATCCTACTTCAGTCAATATCCTTGACCCTTCCGCGAGGGAAGGGAAGAAAACACTTTGTCGTCGTCTTCTCGTAACTATGTTAACGTCCCCAGCATCGGAAATTTCTGCGCGTGGATGTCCTATTTTGTAGCCACAGCTGCTGCGCTCTCCTCTCCGCCGCAGCAGCCGGCGTGCGCTCCTCTCCAACGCGTGACCTTCAGCCGGAGCCGTGGTTACAACAGTTCCGCCGAGGGCTACTGCGCATGCTTTACGCAACGTATATCCGCATAGCAAAGCTAAGCCACTGCCAATTTTTGTTAGACAAGCGCTTCGCGTGGGCGTTGTACCAAGGAGCCTTACCGTCAGAGGAAACAGTGTAAGTGAGAATTAACTATTCTGTTAGTTCGTTAATTTTAGCAGTAAACATGTCACAGTTTTGTTGAACATTGCGGTCATCAAAACCAGGGAGGAAAGAATGAAGGAATGTGCCAAGCTAACTGATAATAGAATCAAAATCTTCATTTTTGTAGTTCGAAATGGTTTTAGTCTTTTTTCCTGATTTGTGGTCGTCAAATGTTTATGCTGATATGAATAAGAGGATAATCGCTCAAAGGAAGTAAATAAGTGATGTTCGAAATAAAATCGGGCCGTAATCTAGCACACTATCAGCTACATTTGGTGTGGCTCTGGTAGACTGTGCTATGAGTTGACTGAAAGAGAACAAGGCGCACAGGTCGAGAAAATCTTTGGCTAACGTGGCGAAAGGAGGTATGATAATGGGATCGTTATTCCAGTGTAGGTTCGAATTATTGAACTCGCCAAGCAAAAACAAGGGCAAGAATGGATGGCGGCTTAGGAAGATGTTGATTGCGTCGTGCAGTTCTTTAACAAAGGAGGTGGAGTGAGTAGTAGCAAGATGAAATGCGCCAATTATAATGTTTGGAAATTTATTTCAATGATTGCCCAGACTATGTTAAAGTTCGTAACGATACAAATGTGCTGAGAATGTACGTTTTTGTTAATAGCCTGAAGAACACCGCCACTTTCTCTTATCGTACAGTCGCAGCGATAAACTGAGTAGCGATGTGCAGTTAAGAAAATTTCATGATCTCGAACATGCGCATGCAAGCAAGTTTGAGTAAGTACTGTGATACCAGGGTGTCATGTGTCTACTCTGAAGGTGAACGGGTCACGTTTGTTTTAATGCTTCGAATGTTAATGAACAGGACAGACATGGGGAATCACGATTTCCTCTGCACGTCGCGGCACGCTATGCATAGGGGATGAAGCACACAGCTGCGAATCAGCAGACAATGGAGGTGACGCACATTCTACTACGCTGTCGTTTTCATGGTCATACATGTACAGCTTCTTGTTTACTGATAATTGTTTGTAGTGCAGATGGAAGAGGAGAACCCCCGGTAAATTCATAGCAAATGCTATTAGTTTATTTCGAGTATGGCGGGTCGCGGATGAGTAGTTATCCCATATCGCAATGTATTTTTCTTTTAGCTTTTTGGGGACGGATAACACTTTTTCTTTTATTTTGTAGTGGCTGGATTTTGCAATAATGGGACGGCATTTACCAGGTGAGTACGAACCGATGCGATGAGCCCATTCCATTGCCAAGTCCGATAAATTGACAAGAACACTTTTTAGTGTGTTGACGATAAGGGCCTCAGATTCTTCCCACGGCTCCCGAGAATCGCGGAAACCATCAAATATTATATTGTTTCTTCGTGATCCGTCTTTAAGGTCGTTAAACCTAGACTGCAAGGAATCAAGCTGTGTGTTACAGATTTTCAAAGATTCCTGGAAACATTTGAAAGGCTCCTCAAACTCATCAAGAGATTGTTTTTTATCAAGAGCTTCCAGTCTTTCTTCAATGCAGCCGATCTTGGTTTTCATATTCCTTGGCTAGCTGTGATTGCTTTAACATCGGCGGCCAATTCTGATTGACACTTTGAAGACTGAACAGATCGTAGTTGAATATCCTTACGGAGCCTAAAGAGTGCCGCCATTTGTTCCGGAGATTGATTAGATAATATCTGCGTTTCGTGAAGTGAATCTGATCGGGTGTTCGGGCCCAGGATTACATGCGATGTCGCCACAGCAACGTAATAGCACATACATATGAAAATACTCGCTATTAATTTCAAAAAGCACTTTTGGGCACGGGAGCCGCAACAAGCAGATACCATCGCTCTTCTTAGCATAAAAGAAAGAACGCTCAAATACCTGCGAAGAGCAGAAAGGCGGAATGCAGGCCATGCTGCTGTTGCTACTCCTGTGCCCACTGGAGACAGTTTCGCACTGCCAGGAGTTCAAATAGGTGCTGGGGGCTGACGTCACCGTAGATTACGTATATGCGCCGTCGGGTCAGCTCAACTGGCTGGGTGGATGAATAAGGGCGTAGTTATCAGGAAAGGCGTTGACGATCAAATACATTCTGGAATGGCTGCTGAGGAATCGGAACCATAGCAAAAGAGTGGACAGGAACGCCTGTGAGGAGCAGAAAGGCGGAATGCAGGCCATGTTGCTGTTGCTACACCTTTACCCACTGCAGATGGTGTCGCACTGCCAGGAATTCAAATAGGTGCTGACGTCACCGTATATGGCGTATATGGGCCGTAGGTCCGGCTCATCTGGCTGGGTGAATGAAGCAGGACGTAGTTATTAGGAAAGGCGCTGACGATTCGTAGTGAAATACAATCTGCACAGGCCGCTGAGGAATCGGTTGCAAGTGCTGATCGTAGCAAAAGAAACGCCAGGAACGTCGGCGAAGAGCATAAGGCGGAATGGAGGCCATGGTGCTGTTGTACACCGGTGCCCACTGAAGACAGTGTCAAAAGTGACCATAGCAATAAAAACGCCAGGAACGCCTGTGAAGAGCGGAAATGCGGAATGTAGGCGATGTTGCTGTTGCTATTCCATTGCGCACTGAAGACGATGTTGCACTGCCAGGAGTTCAAATAAGTGCTGGGGGCTGACGTCACCGTAGATGACGTGTAGGGGTAGTTGGGTCGACGCACCTGGCAGCTTCGATGAAGCAGGACGTAGTTATCAAGAAAGGCGTTGACTATTGGTAGTTAAATACAATCTGCACAGGCCGCTGAGGATTCTGTTGCAAGCGCTGACATCAGCAAAAGAAACGCCAGGAACGCCTGCGAAAAGCAGAAAGGCGGAATGTAGGCCACGTTGATGCTGGTACCGTGGTGCCCACTCACCTTATGATGCAGTTTACAACACACACATTAAAATAAAAATTTCATTCAATTATTTCTCGAGTCTAGTAATGATCGCTTATTTCTAATTGCTTTGTCTCCCTTTCACACTTGGCACTTTCTCGCACCGAAACTCGTATCAGGTCCAAAAAGAAAGTATATTCTAAAAACATGCACAGTGCTAGCAGCGAAGAGACTATCTGTCCATACACACATAACATCTTCATGGCTATGTACTCCTAGGTGTGTTCGTTCCTCCTTGATCTTGCTCTCAAAGAGTTGATGCAGCCTGTAACAAAAATCTATCAAAATTGCAGCAAACATTTTTTCCAGTCTCTTCTCTCAAACTTCGTGTCTTCAACACGATATTATGATGTGGGCCAATTGTAGCAGCCGGAGCTGGTGTCATGGGCCTATGAAGTGATAACCGCTCGATCGCGGATAAATAATAAAGGTGTCTCTCCGGCCTCAGGAAGCACTATGAATGGGAGTGTAGTAAAAGCAGAGTGCAGTTCTCTAAGCTAGCGTAAACTCACACGAAGAGCCATTTCCGGTTTCGTCCAACTGTAGGTGCAAGGACAAGTAGTGTGGGGATGTTCGACGCAGCAGCTGCCGCCTGCGCAATCGCCTCTTTTTTGTACGTGTTTCTTTGGTGGCTTGGAGGAATTCGGAAGCTTAAGAACCATGAACAGGATGGGCCTCAGCTTCCTCCGGGACCGGCCGGTGTACCCTTCCTGGGATGCTTGGATATATTGCTGAAAGGCCCGAATGCCAAGAAGGCCTTCGCTTTGTCCTCCACCTACGGATCCGTTGTCAGGTAGGTAAGACCTTAGATTATCGCTTAGTCATCTCGATCCATTTTGGCTTGTTGCGGTAAGACGTTCGCTGCTTTCTAGAAACAGGTGAGTTTGCAGCTTTCAGATAATTTCAAAAGCACGATTCGCCTGGGACTGCAGCGCAGCCATCAAGACAAGAAAGTATGTTTTACTACATCGCTTGTCTCACAGGAAGTTCTCCGCGCACGTACTGCACCGTAGCTGCTTTCAAGCAGCCGCGAAATAGCAGTGTGGAAAGCAATTCGCGAAAAAACAAGCCCTTTACATCTTTGAGACGGGGCAGAAGACAAGATCATTCACTGGTTGGTGCTTACAACTGTCGCCGCTAATCGTGATAAGCACCTCGCGCCGCCAGCCATCATCCAGCAACACTCGTCATTCACAGCCCATTTTATTCTCTTTTCGCAGAATCAAAGCTGGTCTATCCCAAACGATCATCTTGAACGATTTGAACTCAATCAGGACGTACTTGAGTCACAAGCACTTGCTTGATCGTTCACCAGACTGGGTGCAGGGTGCAAGCATAGACGTTGGTAAGTTGATCTATCATGAGAGAGGTTCTCTCATTGTTTCCGACTACAACTGTCACCTACTGATTCTAAGCTCATTCTCCCAATAATAACAGTCAAAATAAGCAAAACGAAAAGTATCACATATAAAACTAAAATATTGTCACGTAGTGGTGACGGAGTCGACGACACAAATGAAGGGGTCGATGATTGCACTGAAGAAACTCTTTATTTGGGCTGACTTGCGCCCGCAAAAGAACTAAGCAATTCATCGGCGGCGATAGCAAGAAACGTGCTCGTCGATCGTCGAACAAAGAATGCTCGTCACACTCGGCAACGCTCAATTTAAAGTCTGCACAGAACAATCTAGATAACGTCGCAAACAGCTACCAGGACGGGCTGGAACATTGTGGAAAGACACCCGAGTGGCCGGAACCTTCGAGACAGATCTCGGTGCATCTTCCGCTACAACAAAACTGATAAAGGTGTGACTCGCGACATCGAGCATTAACAATTACAAAGATTACGGAACTGATACGCGGTCCGGAATCAGAGTGATGAGCCTGTATGACGGCGGCTGTTAAAAAAACAACAAATGCTGTTTTGAAGGTTTCACGCCAATATCTTGGCGCGAGTTTTGTGATAAGTAATGCGTTGTTTGCAAGCGAAAATGAGGTGGTCTCCACGCAACAATTCCGCACACAGCAACGCCCGAAAGTTAGTATACAGGATGTAGGCAGAAGATGGTGACATTCGTATTTTCAGAAGGATGCACTGCCCACATACCAGCAACCTACCTAAGAATTCCGGCACGTCCGCAATGGACGTCCGCATGCATGTGCGCTGCCAACGCCGCCAGACCTGTAGAGCTTCCGTCTGCCTGATCCTACTCCATATACATTTACCTTCGGATGAAAAATATTTAACGATAGCAACAACAATAATACAGGCACAAATCTCTGAACGCATGTAGCTCATTCCAGGCTGGCACCATAATTAAAATTACGACCTGCGCGAACTCGCGCATGGAAAGTGCAGCGCAGTTCATTTAGAAAGAAGTCCTAATCAGCGAAAACTTTGGCAAATTTGGTTCAGTGCAAAAAAAGGACGTTAACGTAGCCGCTACAGCCACTTGCATTTTTGAGTTGATCATAAAAATTTCTGTCCACACAAGACTTTCAGTGTTAAACATGAAGAAAAAACGCAGCCTTCTTTCTTTAGCTAGCTTACTTAGCAGTCATCGGTTGAACGGTACTACTGTTTCCTGCTTATATTTACACCAACGTTACAAACTGAAATGAGCGGAACGTGCAAGATCAAGCCAGCTTTACACCGATGTCTTCTTTGAATACAGTCTAACACGAAACCTCCTGGGAAACGTTGTAGAGGACTGCTGACAACACAAAGCGTGGTCAATATTTTTTATAACGTTTTTTATTGTCTCGGTTCAAAAAAGGACTTGTAAATAAAAGAACGACGGTAATGGGCCTGACTTAGGAGCGGCATTTGCATTGCAGCGCGAAGCTATCAAATGTGTGCCTGATTTGCAGTCTTGGGTACCTGGCCGAATTTCATTGCCACCCGATTCCAATTTACTGATCCTAAAAAGCTATGGATGTCGTATATCATCTCTCGAAACATTAGGTTGCCAATGAAGGACGCCATATTTTGAGATGTTGTCAATTATTGTTCGCAATCTTGCAAAAATTTAAAAGCTTGCATTACAATTATGTTTATGTTTTGAAAGGCAATGATTGACATTCATAAAGAGCATACAGCATTAGGAGTATATTTTGCATCTAACTTGAGTTGGAAAACGCACATCAATTATCTTTGCAAAAACTTTCTTCAGTTGTAGGTGTACTGTCACAATGTCGCAGCACTGCCTTTAAAATGTAAAGTTAAGATTTATTATGCATTCTTCCATTCCCATTTAACTCACTGCAATTCAGTATGGGCTAGACGACAAAGACTAATATGGATAAATTAATCTTGCTACAAAAAAGAATTGTTTGTCTGATTGCTAACCTTGAACAATCTTGTCCCACAACATATATTTTCGAATTATAACATTATTCGCATCGACAATCTGTGTGAATTCCGTCTTCTGCAAACAATGTATTTTTCTTCCACCAATGCCATACCATATTAAACAACATTGGCAGCTTTATAATTGCGCCATACTTCGGTGGACGCAAGGAAACGTGATATATGGACAATACGGAGAAATAAAGAGCATTAGGCAACAGGTGAAAAACACAGAAGGTAAAAATCGGATAAATTCCATGGAAAAGAAACAGTGTGTGGAATTATACCGAAAGTGGAAAATGCAGATCAGGAAGGAAGATTTCTTTGATAACTCAAGAGGCAGTGCCCTACTTTTTGAAGCTAGATCAGGGTGCCTTAGAACACGCAGCTACAAAAAGAAATTTAACAATGGAGATGACGCATGTGCTGTATGTGGAAACTCCAGTGAAACAACTGACCATATTATACTCGAATGTAATGGTATCCATCCGGAAGTTGGTGCAGGCGCAATCACTGTTCCTGAAGCTGTGGGGTTTAGAGATACCAGTGGCCGGGTGAATAAACCGGCGGTGGAAACTAGCAAAAAACGACTGGAAGATTGGTGGCTTAAAAGCACAGAAGTGACATAATGTTAGTAATGTAGGAACAAAATTTAATAAATATAATGATGGTTTAGTTAACCATTCTAAATCAATAATTAAGATATAGGGAGAAAAATGAGCATCATAGCTACTGCTACAACCCGGTTTCAAAGGGGACGCTCCTATATTCCATCCATCCATCTACCATTTTTCGCAACAACTACAAATTGCAGTCTTTAGCTCATAGCCTCCTTCGCACTTTGAATGGAAAACACTGCTGGCTTTATCAGAAAAGAACTACTGAGCTATTTTGTAAAATTATAAATGAATATATTGTGACATATATGCCCTGCATCGCTGGAAGTTGAAGATGACAACGATGTTGGTTTGTATTGTTTATCTGTGCGTTATTTGCATGATTTGCATTAATGTATCAATCTTATATTTTTTCTATTTACCTTGCAGCTATGTTACTTCTGTACGGAAAATGAATTTTTTATGCTTGTGTCTTCCTGGTGTTTCTTCTCTGCTATATATTGCAAGTTTTCATTGTTTGTATATATTCACGGTTGCATTTTGCTGTCACGCTTGCTGTGCACGCCATGCCTTGCAACGGTTTCCTGGACTTAGCTGCTCGAGCAGCTTTTATCGAGGAAACCTTAAGCAAAACTGGAACATAAAGTGAATTGATTTGAATCTAGGATGCTTTAACATGCTACGACTTCGCTTTAAAAACGAGCGTAATTCCCATCCTGAATTGCAACCCATGAGGTGCGCGTGTCGCACTTATCTTACTGCATTCTACTTCACAGCTACAGTACACATCTAAAGGAGCATGAAGGCTTTTATCTTATAAAATTAAAATGTGTTTCCGATGAAAATGAGCATGCATAGAACAAATTGCCATGTGTTTTGTTATGCATGTAAGTTTTTTCAAGGAAGCTTAATCTGTTATCTTTATAATAGCTGGGTGTTTCTGATGACTCCTGTGCCTGCGCCTAAGATAATGGTGTTTTATTAAAACATTACTTATATTTCAGCAGCAACTTACATCTCTAGCGAGTTGAGTGGAAGCAAAAATATAATAGCTGGTGATAACGCTCTGTAGTGCCGGAGTTCTTAGCCTACTTGCAACAAGCATCCAGTCACCGAGAATCACCTAAAAAGCTGCTCTTTTTCCTGATCAAATAATATTTCAGGTGTGCAGTAGCTGCTTCTTATAGAGGGCCCAATCAAAAGGACTCTGCCTACTAACAGATATCAGTACTCATTTTTAAAGCGGCATGTAGTAGACACGCCTTCGCAATAAGGAAAGAGGAGCTATAAGTATACCATTTCGAGCTTTGCGTTTGAAACAATATAGCAATATTCATTTGTGCAATCTAAAGCACTTAGTATCCGTGTACTACCATCCAGGGAGGCTTTTAGGTAGTTTAACTGATCATGCATATAAATATTAAGCTACTTTCGAGCGACTAATTCTCACCATATGAAAGCAAATAATCGAACTTTTCCAACACATATGATGATGAAGCTGAATAAAAGTAGCTTTTTCATCTACATTTTCATTGCAAGATCAAAACTCATTCTCTGCATGATTGTTGCCCAGAAATTTACGAATTATATTAGCTCTTTCTGACTCTTGCTGTACAATTGCTAATAGATTCACGCATACGTCACTGCTACCTCAGACCCCGTATGGTCTTCCCACACTTACTTAACTGCTACCTCAGAGCCCGTATGATCTCCCCACACTTACTTAACTCCATGATTGCAATCGTGGCACTGCCTCCAAGCCATGTCTCTATGTGCCATGATAGCACCAGCCTTACGTTGATTGCATTTTTCAGTAAAATATTTGATGGCTCACTGAGGAAACCTATGCATAGAGCGCCAAGCCTCGTTTCAATGAGTATATTGTTACGTGGTGGCATGAGCAGCAATGGAACACGGCAACACAATAAAAACAGAACGACCTGATGGCATGACGATGAAATATGCTTTAACGCCAAGCGGGCCTAGCGCGAGCGCTCCGCTCCACGCCGCTGTCCGCTTCGTCGTCTTCGTAACATGACCCGGGGCCACCGAGAGTGACCGTCCCGATCGACTGCTTGTAATCCAATGCATGATGTGACAAATGAACACAGTCGGAGGACTCGGAGATGAAATGCTTGCCACCGCAATGAATGCGAAGATGGGATTAATGCTTGCCCCGGAGCATCAAGTTCAATGTTCCCCGTTTGCCGAAAGCCAAGGCCCATGGACGCGCCGGACGGCTTAGGCGGAGGTGCAGTCGTCGCTCGAGTGGTCGTGAGGTCGCTTCGTCGTGGGGTCGGTCGGGATCGGCTTTGGGCTCATCCTGGTCGTCGTGTGTTGTGGTCAGGGCTGGAGATGCGGCTGAGGAGAGTAGCTGGTCGGGTCTGTGCAGAAAGGGCTGGGGCGGAGCTGGGCGGCGATCTTCAGGGGCTTTCGGCCGATGGACCCGGCGTACGGCTGTTGTCGACGGTGCAAGGCGAGGATAGGGATGAACCGCACCTCCAATCAAATGTTACGTGGTGGCTTGAGAAGCCATGGAACACGGCGACACAATAAAAACAGAACGACGTGATGACATGACGATGAAATATGCTTTAATGGCAAGCGGGCCTCGCGCGAGCGCTCCGCCCCGCGCCACTGTCCGATTCGTCGTCTTCGTAGCAATATAATATTTTCGTTGCCTCTTTTGTGCTCCAAGAGCAACTGTATTGATAATGTCATGCTAATTTTGTCCCTTTATCCCGGAGTCACAGTCTTAAAAATCAAAGTCAACGTACAGCGCAGCCATTCGGCTCAATGTCGTGGCGTGTGTTACGAGACAAACACGCAGCCTGCCCGGTAACGTGCGAGTAGACCTACTTGACTCTTAAAAACACAACTTTTCTCTCGTAACAACTGGATAATGATAGGGCTGATTGTGTGTCATTGTAAAACAAAATCAAGCTCAACCGCGCGATGATTCTCACCTCAAAACTGCAAGCAAGCTTCGTTGTATGCTGTGGCCAAGAAGATAATAAGGAAAGGCAGTTACCTCTGTAAACAATGTAGTTGAAATCGCTTACCACTTACAGCGAACAAACACTACCACTGCGCAAAACATGCGACAGATAATGCAGCTGGTGATACTCGTTTTATGTCATCAGCAGCTACGAGAATTGCTTAGACATGACGCTGTTCACAAAGAAGTTTTAAAATCGTTTGAAAGGTATCTGCTCTGGTGACGGCGCTGTTCACATACGCTGCTCCAGCTTGGCACATGAAAATAAGGTGCAATCTATAGCTTATATTCTAAAATTAGATTTCACGGTTTCTGCAGTGGTAGTGGCGTGAAAATAACATTTGTCAATCCAGATCTTTCACGTACTGCAGTCAGTGGCTATACCTCAGAATGAGGGAGTGTAATGGCCAAAATGTAACACAAGATACATTTATAAACAAGACGTTGTTGTATGTCTTAGGTTTTTCCGCATATAGAGGCAAGAAGTGGGAAGTGAACAGACGCTTCTCCCTCAAGCTTCTACGTGAAATGGGATACGGCAAGCCAGGCATGCGAGCTATAATTGTTGTGAGTATTAACGGGTTCCTTCCTTCATTATCCGCGCATTTTCTTCAGCATCCGTTGGCGTCCATTTTTTGGAAAACATGTGAAGCACTCCACGACTTTTCTAATGCGAAAGCGCTAAAACACAATTTCGTGATGCTCAGTGAATTGGCCTGTTCGCATCATGGAGCAACAGTTGGTGCCTACGTTCTAACAAGTAAAACTTACTCTAATTATGTATTGGCGAAAGAACAAAACTAACTCGCAGTGGGGCGAGCAAATCAGAAGTAACAGCCACTGCTTTAAACTTCTCCTCCAGAAACACAGCGTTTCACCAGACAATCTCTCGTTCTACCCTTTAGGTATCGTCTTTTCCAAATTTCAGTCATGCTCAGATCAGCCCAGATATACGAGCCGTAGGCCTCACGGATATGAGAGACGTACTTCGCTGTGTCGCCCTTTTAATCGACGGCTTCCATATACATAAGAACCATGGTAGAATGACAGGATGAAAACAAGAACAAAGGCAAAATCTCCAAAAGAGTGCCATCAGATGAGCACGGAGCAAGCGCGAGAAAATGGCGCGAGATTTGAGCCACCTCTACAGTATAACAAACAACGTACGTGTGAAATGAAAAAAAAAAAAACGCAGAAAAACACAATGCTCTGAAGCAATGAGAGACCTAATGCGAACGCACTAAACTCTGCGTGCGGTTGTTTATCGCCTGTGATTTTTTTAGCATCGTTTATGTCCGAGTTAGAAGCACACAGAAAGTTCTTAACCCCACTCCGCGGTGGTTTAGTTGTTACCGGGCTCGAGTACTGTGCCCAAGAATGCAGAACCGAATTAAGGCTACTAACAGAAGCTTCGAAAAAAAAATAATGAAGCTAAAAGTAAGGCAATTAAGCAGAACGTTTTGCTGGGCTAGTTGGTTCATTGTGACTTGAGTGAAACAGCGCGTCCTGTCCTTTCTTCGCTTCGCCTTCGGGCCTCTTTCGCGCTGTTTCACTCAAGTCATAAAAGTCAGGCGGCCGTGCATGGTGCAATGCCAGTGCACGTTAAAGAACCCTCGGGGGTCTAAATTATTGTAGTCCTTCATTACGGTGTCTCTCAGCGCCTGAGTCGCTTTGCGCAGCTAAATCCCATAACCTAAAGAAAACCAAAATTACCTAACCCTTTATGGGGGGAGGGAGGGGGGGCGGATCGAAACGGCGGTAGACAGTTGAAACGGACTGTAATGGAACGACGATAGCCTGGCACATCTCTTTATTATTTTATGGAATTACTACACTTGTGGTAAAGCAGGCTATAAAAAAACGCTATTGGCTTAGTGAAAAAATAAATACGGTAGTCACGTCCTATCGGATTCCCTGAAAATTATAGGATTAGTACACGAAGTGGACAGTAGCGTGCTATAGTCCGGTCGTAATATTTCCACCGTACATTGAATAAGATCATAACGATATCTCAGGCTGCCCCGTCATCCATGCAACTTCCTGTCATTACGATCAACCTATGCTGAAGGTATCCAGGATGATTCTTTCTCAGTCAAGTACTTGTGCCTGTTCTCAAGCTCGAAAAAGCGATAAAACAAACAGCGAAACAGTACTAGACGTTATGATCAATTTTTGTTTGAAACAGGTTGTTCGTGAATTCACCCGTTTAACTTCCACAGATAGTAATACTCTCGCCCTGATCTTTTAAAGTGATGCTACTCCTGACAGTGTCAATTTCTGCAAAGTAACATCTTGTATTTCTGGTCACCAGGCCAAAAAATGTTCCATTTAACAATTCGTACCTCGAGTACGAGTTAACACTGCTTATAACGAAATCGTCCAATGATATGAAAGAAATTCGGCAAGAAGAACTTATGAATCTTTTCTAGGATTCTTCACGTAAAGGGCCGAAATGCTAGTTGAAGGTAAATTGAAAACAAGTACGAATCGGCTGGTACTATCAATCTCACTCTGGAGCTGACGCATGCACTAAAGAGCGGAATACAGACATTTGAAGCCTATTAACTAATGAACTTCTTCACGCCCGATATCCGGGAGCGTCACCAACTGAGGATGTGTTATCAATAGCAGTAGCCGACATAGGCATTAGCGAATGACTCGTAGGAGGGTAGAATAATCGCCCACTATGTTTCCTTTGCTCAGACTTGTCGCTTCAAAGTGGATAACGGGGACTTGAACTAGACGGTCTTATATCCAGGTATCGCGTCGGAGGTTTTATCAAAATGCGCAGACAACAAACAAAGGGATTGACGACGCCCACAAATAATCTCCTCTGGGCTTATTTTTGCCCGCAAGTAAATCAATTTCACGCAGTTGAGGATAACACAAATCCTGCTCTGCGGTCACCGAACTACAAAACGGCTGCTGGTGCTAGTAGCGCGCAATTTAAAGTCGACAGGAAAACACCAAGAGATAAAGAACAAGTATAACTAGAATTATCTAGAGCACCCTTCGGTAGGTGATTGGCGAGAGCGCTCGACCTGGCAACCCGGGTTTGAATCCCGCCAATTTTTATATACTTTCTGATATTAGTGTACGTTAAAGAAATCTAGGCAGTCAAAAGTACCCTGATTCCTGCACTGCCCCTGATAACCTAAGTCTGTTTTGGCATTTAACTTTCTAAATCGTAAACAATCACAACCATCTTGAATAATGTGGAGGTAGCCGTGCGTAGCTGCGATCCTTCCTAATAAATCTTGGTGCAGCTATCGCTCCAAATAAAGTGATAAATCCACGTCCAGACGACTGTGAATAGGAAAAGCAGAAAACTTCGCACCGCTAAGTAGATTGTTCCTAGCGTTACTAGAATTCATAACGTGCCTTTTTGCAGCATCAAATATTAACTACAATTGCGCGTGCCTATTTCTATGTAGCATGCTCATGTCATGGTATATTACCGCTGTATGCTTAAAATATATATGAATTAATAGAGGAGCACTATAAAAGCCTAGGCAAATAGCAAAGTGTATGTACCTAGAAGAATAGCATCGAGGGCCGCCGCAAAATGGGAACCAATAATGCTGCACCATCGATGTCATTAAAAGGAAACGGGGAGAGTAGCTGAGAAGACGAATTACCGTCAGGTGCGTCGAAAACCTGCGCCCCCCCCCCCCCCCCCATATTGGGCTACAAAAACAAAACCATGTATACGCAAAACTCCGATTACGCCGACGGTATCCAAATCTTGGAAAGACACTCGATAAATGTATCGCAATCCATATAAACAGGCAGCTAATGACTTGAAATCCCTTATGAACAAGATATTTCCTAAGGTATTTATACTAAAATCAGGGGAACCTTCAATTTAGCGAAAAACCAACCACGTTTACAGAAAGGGTTATCTACCGTGATATTCATACTATCAACTAGATAGAAAAATTCCCGGGATATAACCAACCGGTACACAAAGCATTCATTTATCCAGAAAGCATTTGAATTAGTCGAAATCTCTACAGTTATACAGGCATTGCGAAAACCAGATGTAGATGAATCATATGGGAAAATACTGCAGGATATCTATAGTGGCTACAAAGCAACGATAGTCTTCCATAAAAAAAAACAAGTGAAATCTTATAAATGAGTTTAGGAGGGAGACACGATCTACTCACAACTATTCGCAGCTTGCTTATGAAACTGCCAGAATCTTGGATTAATGGGAGTAATTGATAAAGCTTGATGGAAAATACGCCAGTTGTCTGCGATTTGCTGATCACATTGCTTTCATATGTAACTCACGACGGGACAAATTGCAAATCTGGATTGATGACCTAGATAGAAAAAAAAATGGAAGTAGTTTAGCTCTCGTTAAACCTGGTAAGTTGTGCAAGCAATACTGCAATGGTTGCACATAAGGTTCGGCATGTAGTGGAGCTGCTGGTGGAGCTTGACGTGCGCATGCAACGTTGGACCTTGCTTGCATCGCATGCGGTGAGAGAGTGTGATCCGGGGAACGCCAGGAGCTGTCTTACGCTCTTCACACCGTTTTTTCTGTCTGGCAGCATCGCGAACTCTTTCTTTCTCAAGCCTTTTCTGTCGTTCTTCAGCAGCGTCCTGAGCCCATCGTTGTCCCCTGGTTGCATTCCACCGTTCTTGGTTACTCTGATTCTTCTCGTCCTGCTGTTGATGACGAATCATCACTGTCCAAGCCATTCTGAAGACTCCATGCAGGATCACCAGACGTACAAGTGTATCGAGGTACACGACGCGCTCTTCTAGCAGCGGCTCGCGCTCGCTGCTTCGCTAGCCGTTGTTCACGTTCTTCAGCAGTCTCTGGAACCCGTTGCAGTTTTCTGGCTTCGGCGCATTGCCGATGCTTCTCCTCGTAAGTGCATCGCAACTGATTTACTCAGACACCAACTCCTATTTCTCTGTTTCCACTTTCACTCCTGTTAGCGATCGTCTTTTTATTAAGGCGCAATTCCTTACCCTGGGCAGCGGCAGTCCGTCCCTTCGACCCTGAGTGGTGCGTGCCGACCACCGCTTTGGTGCAGGTGCCTGGATTTCGACGCGCGCATGCAACATCGGACCTTGCTCGCATCGCATGCGGTGAGAGAGTGCGATCCGGGGAACGCCAGAAGTGCGAAGTCCGTGATGACGTGGGTGAGCAGTACGTCAACACGGAGAGCGGACGCTTGAAAACTATGTGTGAACGTGCGTGAGCACTCCCCCTTTCCTTACGGCGCAGTTGGAGTGACGACGCAGCTCAAGGTCAAGCACGGCGTCCGCCGGGGACACGCGACGGCATGACACCTGGCGCAGTATTGCTTACGCAATAAATGCATAAAGGTAGACCTTAACCTTAACATGCTATAAACTAAGTTAATGTTCAACAGCGTCGGAAATGAGCAGCAGTTTACAATAGATAGGCGAATATGTCTACTTAAGACACGTAGTAACCGCAGATATTGACCACGAAAGGTAAATAACTAGAAGTATAAGATTGGGATGCAGCGCATTTGGCAAGCACTCGAAGATTATGACTAGCACTTACCGACACTGCTCAAGAAAGAAGCATATAAAATTAGCATCCTATAACGGCACTCATCTATGGGGCTGAAACGTGGGAGCTAGCAAAAAGGGTACTACTTAGGTTCATAACAATGCAGAGTGCTAAGGAATGAAAAATGCCAGGAGATAAGGAGCCTGCCGAGTAGTCAGGGAAATAACTCGAGTTATTTCTGTTCTACTAAAAATCAGGAAGAAAGGGCCATGATCAGCACTTGAAGTGCGTAGAATTGGTAGCTAAGGGTAATAAATTTGATTTTAGGTGATGGAAAGTTTAGCAAGGGGCGGCAAAAGTTATATGGACGGATAAGGTAAAGACGTTTGCAGAGGCCAGCTAGATGGAGCTTTTACAGAACAGGGTTCATTGGAGGGGTATGGGAGGGGTCTGCGTCCAAGAGTGGGTATAGCTCGCTGCTTCTGCAGATGATAATACACGCTTTAGTGTTGTGCCCTTAAGTGTAGAGCACAAATACCCCCGATATTTTGACTAGAATGAAATCATGCGAAGTAAATCAAGAAAGTTTATTCACAGTAATTTTCAGACACAACTTAGATTGCTTGAAAAAAAGAGCTTCAACATGCGATAATTAAACTCATATTGAGGGACATGATGCATAACCTATCTGTAAAAGGTTGGGGAAAATATTTTTGCACAGCATTTCATCTAATAGGCGAACAACTCTCTAATATATTTTTAGTATTTAGAGGAATGGGGATGATGGACACAATGTCCTTGAAGGATGTTCACAAAGGCCCAGAACTATTGGGCGAATGCAAATCATGTTTTCTTTTTGTACATTGACTGTTAACACATTTACATGCCTCTCCGGTTGCAAACCTTCTTCAAACAATCTATTTTCATTGCCACCTTCAACATGTTGTTATCATGCTTGAAACGGTATCTCCGAAAATGTAACTTTTAAAATGATTTCATAAAACGATATTGACAATTGTGAGATTTAGACAGTGCAAGAAAGTCATGCCTATCAACCAATGCATCAGGACAGCTATGTCTGATTTTTTGCACGTTGCTTTGCCGCTTCTATTTTATATTGCCTAGCCTAACTTCAATATGCTTGTTTGTCGTTGCCTTTAAACACTATTTTCAGTATCAGTACATTAGGACGAGGAGAAGCGGTACTTTGAGAGCTTTGACAGATATACATAGATCGCCTTTAAATATAATTGTATTCATGTTCAGATTTTATCTACCACAGAAGCCATGGTTTCATCTACGGTTCAAGTACACAAGCCTGCGCAAACACCTTCTGAAATATCCTGCCTCGAAGTTCTGGAATTTTTGGTTAGTTATGCAAAAGCAGCCGCGTGTGAAATCGTCACTACTTTTGACGATAGAGGCGAAGAGATTATTTAGAACATTTGTGGCCCTGAGCAGTTATTTCCACGTTGTTAGAGAATGTTGTATGTTTTGAGCGCCTCATCTCAAATGTCGCTCGCCTGTTTAAATACTGTCGGCGCAAGCTGCAGAGATTTTGTTGAGATAACCGCCAAGCAAATTGATACGAACGCCACCGCCGAGCAGTTCATTCTATTTGGAGGCAACTCAGCCCAATAAAGGACTCGTTTTAGTGACATCTCTTACTGCCGTTTTGTTGTGCAAAGCGTTTTCACACTCCGTCGCAAAATAATTCTACATCAATACCTTTCACACATGTAGCGAACAAGGACACTACTATATTGAGGATATTGTAAGGGCTCGTTGGCAGGATTAGGCACCCAATTTTCTGTCTCGTGTACTAGATAGCTTAATAACGAAACAATGAGACTAGAACAGCAACCTGCGAACAATACGACCTCCACTTGTTTCGACTCAGACCCACATTCGCTTGCAGGAGGGGTGCGAGCAGCTCGTTACTCGCATTGCCGAGGCTCAAGGGCAGCCGCTGGATCTTCTTCAACTTGTTCTTGCCAGCGCATGCAACAACATTGGCGCTCTGATATTTGGCTGCCGCTATTCTTTTGACGATTCCAAGCACCGGGAACTGGTGAACTCCGTACGAGACGAGTTCATGCTGAGTCGGAAGAAGAGCATGCTGTCCTTTTTGCCATCTACGCTCATGAATTTCGCAAAGCACCTGCCCTTCACGACAGCAGCCGCCGTGCACGGGACTATGGAGTCTATCGAAGCTTTTGTGGGGTGAGCTGCACTCTTGTTTCTGGTGCGCACAAAAGTCGGACTATAGAAATAATGAAAAATATCACGCCCTCCATTTTTCAATGTGCACGGCAGGTGGACGAACTTGTTTGACGGCCACAATTCAAGCATGCTCTAAAAACGAATCATGACCTGTCTGCATTTGAAAAGACTATTTACATTTCATCACGGACATCAAATTTGCGAACATTGCATAGAGCGCTGGTAGCTCGCGCTCCCTGTACAAGTCTGGGAATCATTGGAAAGGAAGCGACCGCCTCAAGGAGTGGTCGCAGAAGGATGCGAAGTTTTAAATGCAATATTTTCATTCTCTCGTAAAAGAAAATAAGCCTGGTTACAACTGTGCAAGGCAAATAAAGGCTGGATAGGATTTTGCATCTCGTTTTGCCTTAGCTTGGTCACACCCGACCGAATCTTGCCGTTGACAGAGTTTCACCTCCATTTACTGCCCGATGTGCGTAATCGGATACAGGTGCTAAAAGTTAGTACAAAGAGTGCCGTTCTCTAGAAAAATTGCTGTTTTCGACTTCGGTCTTGTGGCCAAAAAATTACGAGCATGATTCTATCAAGTGTTAGATTGCTGGTGACATGGGCTGGCTCTGATCGACCACAAGGTTATTTGACGTCATGAAGCCAGATTACAGCGAATTAATGGAGCGCGCAGCCTGCATAAAGATTAAAGGGACTTTATGTCTGGAGGCCTACCACATAATGCGCTAGCTTAAGACTGCATTCTAATGTGTATGAATGATTTAATATAGGTACAAATTAAGGCCTTAGGTTTGAAGTGAGTGACGAACTTTATTCAACTAACGGGCATTACAAAAGTAGCCGGCAGATGGCGCCACTATGACTGTTGCTTTATACCCCTAAAAGAGGAGCTTATGTGTAACTCTTGCCTTTATTCTCAGCCCTTTGTTTCTTTAGGAGAAACAAGAGTTCGTGCGCAATTTTCCCAAACAATGCAAGTGCTTCTACTGTTGTACAACACTCTGTGGACATGTTCACTGACTCATATTTCAAATCATAATGGGAATACACGTTAGCTAAGGGACCGGAAACGCAGACGCCATAATGTCCTCGCAGGGACGAGGAGAGAATGTGAAATACGTACATACGTACGCACAAATGTTAGCTGCAAACATAAGAACCTACCAAGAAATAAGATAAAGTCTTAAAGAGCGGGATGGCAGAAATGTAATGAGTGGTTGCGTTAACCTTCAGACCTCTAGATGGCACAGTACTGAAATGGTGCGCTGTTTTCACGTTTGCTTTCCATGCCGATAGTGCCCTAAATTTAATTGCACACAATGCATAACACAAGCGAAACTGTCGCTACATAATTAATAAACTGTTAAAGCGTCGAATAAAAACGACATTGATTCATTTCCGGCAAAGAATTCGAACAAAAAGTTTTCTTTGCAATATTCCTATTCTCAGCATTACGACAAATGAGAGACTGCAGAAAGAGTTTTGCAAACACAGCCGCCAGACATGTTCTCACTCCTCATTGATTTCTTGCTAGTTATACACCTTTACAAAATCAGTGGGTCTTCTGCGTCACGTGCAATTTCTGTGCATCTGCAATGCGTTATACTTCGTTTCTCAACATGCCGCGGTCGTTCGCTTGCTGCCGAAGACAGGATCCCTTAGACTGCCTGCGAA
Organism: Amblyomma maculatum; assembly: GCF_055883805.1. NCBI lineage: Eukaryota > Metazoa > Arthropoda > Arachnida > Ixodida > Ixodidae > Amblyomma > Amblyomma maculatum. The sequence goes on from NC_139353.1 coordinate 142,930,554, forward strand.
CGCCTTTGCGGCTTTTTGCATACGAGAAACATTGTAATTTGTCCAAAATGGAAGTTCACTTGAAAAAACAGTAACGATAGAACGCGGTGATGGGCAATAACGGAGACAAGTGGTCGGCGTGCTGACTTGCAGGCTGACTCCCCCTCGATTCTTCGTTTGTGTATTTTCTTTTTACGTCATTGTAAGTGGAAAGAAAACAATAATATGGTCTCTGCACATGCACTTATATGAGTGTACTTCGCTTAAAATCAGTCTCACATTAGTCCGTTTTCTCGCCAGGGTGGCGAAGTGGTTAGGGCGCCCGACAACTGTGCTAAAGGATGTGGGAACAAATCCAGGCCTAGGCTGCCGCTTTTCGATGGCGGCGAAAAGAAAGGCGCTCGTAAACTGTGCGCTGTCAGTGCACGTTAAGAAAACATAGGTGGCCGAAATTTCCGAAGACCTTCACTACGGAGTTTCTCATAGCTTCAGTTGCTTTAGAAAGTTAAGCCCCACAAAACAAACCAAATTTAAACCATTGATCGTTTTTATCACTAGTGGCGAATTACAAATATCCAATGACCGCAATCTTGCAATGCTCTTAAAGCGCGAAACGAGACATTACATTAACACCGACAGACAAATGACTAACAAAATTATTTTGGAGCCCGCACCAGCATTTTTTGTGGAATGATACCTGAGAAGACTTCATTTTTGATGCTTTGAGCATCTTAGAGCTAAAATAATGTGAATCATTTTCTAAACCTTGACAAGAGATGCAAGCCATTGAGGTTGCTTAAATTTTCGAGCAGCGGAGGTTGTCTTCTCATCTTTTCCCATTAAACAGGATTCGTATGCAAAACTGCGAAGTTTTATCTTATTGTGCTTCGTCGAAAGCGTAATATTTGCCAGAGAAAACTTAGAGTTCCTTTTACAGAGTTTCTTCTTTTAGTTCTCACTGTCTAGAAGGATATATATTTCATTCATGTTAAGAATTATGGTGAATTAAATGGGGCGAGGTATTATACTCGCTATATGCTGCTGTGTTTCTGAACAATCCGCACAAAGTGTTGGTATGTCGGCAGCTCCAAATCTGAGACATACAGAGTGGAGGGTCAGTACAGATTGGAAAAGCGCAATCGTAAAACTATAGTCACGCGACCTCCCGAGAAGCCAACAATTGAGTCGCATTTTCTCTACCCGGGGCGAAGCCATTAAAATGTGTTGGACTCCGAGAGGTGTGATTTTATGATACCGACGACTAGCTACAAACAGAGCCTTATAGTCTCCGTAAACCACTTGAACAACGTGTTAAAAGCATATGTTTGCTTTCAACTTTCTTACAGAGAGCATATCCACTGTGAGACGGGAAAAGTTGAACCTGGCAATGGTTCTTTCCTCGCGAAATACGCATTTTATGCCAATGAATCGAGACACAAAGACACCTACATTCATAACAGTGAGTATTATGAATTGTTAGAGTTATCCGCGGTCCAGAAAAAATTCTACATAGGTTTAGTGTACCGTAGCAAACGTTGGAAAGCTGAGTTGTATACTGTTTTCTACAATGCACTGTTCTAACCGGTATTTCTATCAGTTAGATTGCATGAATATTTATTCGTACACGAATAATCCTATTTATTTGCTACAAGGCGTTATTAAAGCTATAATGACATGAAATACACACTCAGGGTACCGACAGAAGCTACGTCGTAGTGTATATAATATAGCTGCCCTTTGAATGCAGCGTCAGTACAGCACTATTGTTTGAAATATGGTGCAGGCAGGAAAAAGTTCTTTTCTACGTTTTACAATACACTTCAGACCTATAGCTGTTCCGGAAACCAGAAAAGAACCAAATGTAACCCTGATCAGTTTGAAGCAGTTTATTGCTTTTTCAGTACAAATTCAGGAACATAAAGCATCCATACAGGAGGGAAAAGAGAAAAGGAAGACAAAAACTGAATTCATTTTCGATTTTCCGGTAAAGCTTCCCGATAGAAACAATTGCAAGCGACAAAACCCTAAGCGAGAAGCTCACCACCGCAATTCGCCGCCCCGACATTAGAAGTGACAAGAATATTTTTTGGCGCAGACTCCTCCCTCAAAGGGAACGCCGTCGGTTTCCTAATCCCGGCAACCGTCACAGTGTCGGCGATGTTGATGCGGATTCTGCTTCTGGTAACCGCCAATGATGAAGTGCAAGATCGCATTCAGAGAGAAATAGAGGCTGTCGTGGGCAGTGAGCGGCAGCCCACGTGGGAGGACCGCTACGTCATGTCCTACACCATGGCGGTCATGTGGGAGGCGCAGCGGTGGCACACATTGCTTCCCTTGGGACTTCCGAGGTGGTAAGCACTTGGGGCACAGTTTCTCTCTTTATGCTTCCAGCACATTGGCCTTAATATTCTTATAGTGTTGTTTTCGGTTAGGTTTCTTCCACGCTAGCATATACGAGAATATGTATTGTATACGGATATAAGGTTAAAGTGTTCAACGTACTTGTAATAGATTCTGTAATAAACATCTTTTTTTGGGCAGTTATTTTTTCAGCCTAAATAAAATATGAGAACACAACTGGTCAGATTCATTGCTTCGCTTTCAACATTTCTGCAAATTTTATAAGGATATGTTATAAATCTAGAAATTCATAATTTGTGTCGGGATATTTGTTCCGAAATTTCACTGCTTTTCGTGTGTTTTTTTTTATGTCTTCGTTTGTGCCTTCATCTCTGTCTTGTACCCGTGCTTTATTGTCGGTTAGGCATATTATTATTGTTACGACGATATCATAATATGTGGTCGTGCAATTTATTTTCCTTTAATTTCTACAGTGAAGTTTTTATACTTTGTCGAGGTTTTACGTTACTGTATTTGACGTATGTTTTTAGTAGAAGCCAGAAACCGATACTAAATCACTTTATGCTACAGAACAAGGCAACGTAATGCATCTTTCCTTAAACAAAACAATTTTAACGATAGGGTTCTCGTAACGAAAAGGAAAGCTGCACGATTACAAATCTTTTTCAAAATAGAACATGAACCAGACCTTACTTATGTACGGATCAAAATTAACTGAATCTGTTGCAGAGACTTGTTTTTATATGAGGCGCATATTTATGACAGTTGAAAATTGTTCACGTTGATTCCTTCTCCAACCATTCTATATTATTGACTACATAGGCTATGAACAAATGTGCGCAGGGTCTAAATGAAGAAGACGGGCATCAAAGAGATCATGAGCCGCGTCATCGAGGAAGCTATGATGCATGCATCTAACTGAATTTAAAGCGTTCCGAGCTTACAGTCGGTAGCGGCTTTCTAAAAAAAAAGTATTACTACTATGTGCTCAGGCAGAGATGACATGATACAGTTGGCTGCTTTTTTGTAATAGTTTTCTTTCTCTCCTTCTGCCCTTTCGATATATGCCGGTACTGTGTTTATGATTACATAGCGCAGGCTAAAACTCCTATAAATCCTCTACAGTCTAGCTTATAAACTTTTCCGCTGCGAAAGTGGGAACATTGCAAGAGAAGGCTCTAACGTTAGCGGCTGCTAGGCAATATTGCTTTTGATGCTTTTGGTACACTGAATATTTACATGTTTTATTCATTTTTCTGGTCTGGAAGCCTAATTGATATGAAGAATTACTTCTTTTACACTGCATGGAAAAGTATGTAGGTTACATTTATTCGATCAGTCAACGTTTATTTTTAAACCGAAATAAATGTATTGGGAGCAAAGCTCGCTTAGACCAGCAGCTTCACGTGCTATAGTGCTTACAAACTACTTACGTATATAAATTTGAGCAGGTGGTAATGTACAGTTGTTTGACCTGACATGCAAAACATATCATCTAAAAGTGTTCAAAGCACCCAGGCTTAGCGTTGTTAAGAAGCGCTCGGATTTTCAATATTCTTTTCATGGCAATTACAAACTTTCTGAAAACTAAAAATTATCTCAAGCTCATTGGTTCCATAACGTCGATTTACCTAATAGAGACCGGTAACAGCCGCTGTTCTCGGCCTAGTCATGGAAAAAGATGTGCCTTGGAAAATAGTGCGTGAAGCTCCACTTGTCGAAATATGCCAGCTACATATGTACACGTACGTGTAAGTTGAGGGCGAAATTCGTAGGAATTTTATACTTGTTTTTCGTTTTCATACTCTGCGCATAAAGCCGCACAGAGCGTGGAACATCGCCGGGTGTTTGTGCTTTCCCGTACTGCGACAGTTATTCTTCCAGGGCCGGCCAAGACGTCGTGATAGGCAAGTATTTGGTGCCGCGAGGGTCAACTATCATCCCCAATATCTGGGCGGTTCACAATGATCCCAAACACTGGATTGAGCCGGATAAGTTTGACCCCTCGCGGTTTTTGAATGAAGACGGATCCTTCGCATTGGAGAGGCTCAAGAACATACTGCCATTTTCATTTGGTAAGAAAAGTTCAGACCTGTCGCTATGTTTGTTGTGCATGAGCCGTGTTACATCAACGTGATATTCTCCTCAGTGTCTGTTGAACAGCTTAAGCATGCTCTCAAATTTGCCTTGAATTCACCACTTAGGATTTATCATAATTTCTTTGGCAACCGAGGGATTCCGTAATTTTCCACAAATCAACAAACATATGCGCAACTAACTCCCAGAGATTCTCATTCTTCGGGAAAGCATTCTCTTGCCCCGCTCCCCCAGTTTACATCACACATTTTGTCGCCAATACATCTATACTGCACAGTAATTAGTAGATGTATAGATGTTTCAATCGCGAAGATTGCCACATGCAGGTGTAAACCTTGGAGCTTCAAGTTCTTAGAACACAAGTGCGCCGAGGAAATAAAAACTGTTGTTTGTAAGTGTTCACACTCCTTCAATCCTCCCTGCGCAATACCCTATCCGCTATAGCGTCCATAACTTCTGCGTGCTTTTTAAAAAGAAAAATGTATACGCTAGCTGTCTCGGCATCTTTCCCTTACTGTGCCGCGGTCATACAGTCCGCATCAGATGGTGCGTCTTCCTAAAGCGCACCATGTCCTCTCCTCTCCCCAGTATTTACGTTAACACCCTACTCAGGCTCTACTGTCTCTCGACTATTTTGACGCGGCAATCGCAGTGGTTTCAGCACCAATTTGTGATGATTTGTGCTTTTTATTCTCGACTTCGCTTCCCTGAGTTTATTTCGCGCCACCAATGAAGCGCATTCAAAACTATTGCGAACACCACCTTCGGTGTGCACTTCAGAAATAAAGGCTTTATGTAAGAGACTGGGACCTGTTTCCTTTCTTCTTTGGACCAATAAGCGTGCATCACATGTCACTTATTTCGCTTAAGGAACATCAGTGCCTTCTCAATTAAACCCCTTGCAGTTATCGGAAAGTGCCTAAAAGATAATTGATCATGAGCTCTTTTTCCAGATAACTTTTGAGGCTCACAATTTTTTTTGCAAATAACAGTGTGCTTATATTTCTTGTCATTGTAATGGGAATTACAGTTCCATAATACAAACATTGCTCTGTCAGGTTTTATAGCGATCTTCATCTACACTTTGAAGCTGTCGTTTAGCAGGATGTTAACAAAGCCTTAAAATAAAGCACCCTATAGAGCGTCAATTGCGATGAGGGCGTTTCTTTCCTAAATTCGGCTCAAATGATCCTCGTATTAGTGTACCAAAGAGTATCGCCATTAAAGCAAGAGAAAGCATTAGTTAGCCACCAAGGCGCCTGTAGCATCCACAATGGAGGTGCATATGCTTTACCATTAGGAATAGGTTTGTTCATTTATATTCTGTATATTCTAGGCATCTTAACTGTAGCCCAAACACCATCGCTGCTTAAAAGGCAATCACGGTTGACAGTGTAAACCACAGGGCATACTAAATTGCTCTTCTGCTTATCGCGCCGTGTCGTAACTAAGCCTCGAATGCAATTACGACGTCTCGAGTTTTCATACAACGCGGCATATTTGCATTTCCAGCATGTCGGCAGAATTTGAGCCAATAGAGCGCAGCTCTATCATCTATCTCTTTGCATTTTCCAGTAGTTTTTTAGCTATGAATCAAGATATTTACCGAAGGAAAGCCCCAACGCAAATAACGTTGTTCCGTACAGACTTGTAACCGTTACAGAAAATGAGTAACCGATTGCAACTACAATTACTTAATGCGAAATGTAATCGATTACATTCGTCAGTTACAGCCCCTCAAAAGGAATTGAACAATTACAGAAAAGTAATAGATTACATTTAAATTACTTTTCCTACGACCGTTTAGTCAAATAACAGAAGTGTACAGAGACGACAGAGAAACAGCGGATAGCGTGATATACCGTTAAACACTGTTACTTTTCGAGAGCAGCTGTTTTTCCATGTTATCGTCCCTATTCTTCCCGCCATTCCTCATAAAGTTGTCCACCCCTACGCTTAACACTCTCTCAATATATGCACTGAAAGGAAGGGCAGTATTATAACGAGTGTAAACCTCGCGCTCCAGCGCGTGCTTGCGCAAGGCTTCGAGGCTGGTGGCTAAAGGAGCTCACCACAATCAACGCAAACTTTTGAGGAAATGTAAAGGAAACAAGGGATCCGAAGACCCTTCTCTTTCTGCGAACGGGAAAATAGTCCCGACTTGCAGAAATTAGTTTTCCTATTAAACGTATTATATAGCCGACATTGCTTTTTAGGGTATATTTCTAACCTAACTGCAACTTTCAACGTTAGGAAGTAAAAAAAAAAGTGGTTTTCTTGAATGAAACAAATTTATATTGCATGTATTGCTACAAAAAACGGCAATGGCTTAGCTCTGTTATGCCAGAATATACGTAGCGAGAGGTACGTTTCTCCGGCTGAGCTTGTTGTGGTCATGTATGTTTAGCTATGAGAGACATTTACCTTACATATCTTTTATTTATTTGCTTGATAGAGATGAGAGACTGATCGATGATCTGTGAAGTAGCTTACAGGTGGAAAGACCATGACTCAATTTTCTCTATTCGGTATTTTGATTTGGTAGAGTCTCGAAGAGAGTCTGTCATGAAAAACAAGGAGAGCGGTGCCGACACTGCGCGGCGTAGAAGACGGGAGAAACTCATGTCGTCGGACCCCGAGGTAGTTGCCTGACATTTAGCCGTTGAGGCAAGTAAGATCGAGAGGCGCAAGGCCAAGAGAGATGCGAAGACGCCGCAGCTAAGAGAAGAGCGCATCACCAAGCGCAGACGCCAGGACGCGGAGAACAGCGGCGTGCCTTGCCCTACTGGAAGACCAACGCGAAAAGGTGGAGACGTCCGTAGATGAGGACGTGAATGGCCGTCTCATGACCTATCACGTGATCACGCTGTGCCCCGCGCACATTTGAAGCGGACTTCACGAACAAACCATTTGAAATTGCTTGTGACGTGTGTGAAAGACTATGGCATAAGGAGGAGTTGATGCCAATGGGTAGTGGCATGCGTGAAACGCTTGTTTGGTCCTACCCGAGTGGCGTGAGAACGGAACTGTGTCGAGTGTTTCTGCAACGTGTAGAAACTTCCTGCAAACCAGAAAATACACTATGTTCTACCTGGACTTGGACAGTAATCCCAGAACACAGATCATGCAATGGAGCTCAACCATCGATTTGGTATACCAAAGACTAACCGGCAAGTCTACATGTTCTCAGTATCATTCTTGCCTGTGGAAAGACCCTTCCCTTGAGAAATTGCACCTTTCTGTTTTCGAAGGGCAATCTCCACCTCTTTAGTCGTGTGAGCTAAGCTCGTCCCAACCTAGCCGCTTATTTTTAGACTTTGTTAATCTGACACTACCGCAACCATAACATGCATGTCATCAAACTCGGCGGAGTTGACATATACCACGTCCTGTCTTCCTTGATATATCTTCTGCAGCGTTTCCGCCCTTTTCTTCCTTCTTTATTGGTGATGCTCTGGATGCATATTTCGTGGCAGCGGGGGGATTTTTAGTCGCTTCCTGACTTCCATCGGGACATCCATCATAGGTCGACTTGGCTTTCGTATCGAATGCCTAGTTTCAGCAGTATGCTTCTTCTTCCCGCCCGGGTCTTTGACAGTCTTTCGTAATGGGAGCTTTGGTTGGCCTCTATCGCATCTTCCAGCATATTGTGCACCCCTATAGCTTCATGAGCCGGTTCGTAGACGTACTTATGGGGAAACCAAGGGCTGTTTTTATTCTCTTCCGGATGATTGCTTCAGTCTTAGCTTTCTCGCGGGTAGGTGATCGTGCTTTAGACAAACGCATGCACAAGTCTTAGAAGGTTTGCTTCTCTCATGCCCCATTTGCGATTTCCGATGCGTCTAATTAAACGTATCGTTTGTTGAGCGCAGCCTTCGAGTTTCTTTGTAGCTTCTCCGTCATGACCGTTTTCCTGCAGCCACATACCTAGGATCCTAATCGTGTCCACTCTGGGTATAGGAACTTCGTCTGCCTCTAGTTCGATTCTCGGTTGTTCTTTGTCGAGTCTGCTGCGTGGTGGCTGGTACATGAGCATCTAGAACATTTCGGGAGAGCATTTCAGGCCTCTAGGGGTTACGTATTCTTCAACAGTTTTCACAGCTGCCTGAAGGATGTCTCCAATTTGTCCACCACTACCTCCAGTGGTCCAGACTGTGAGGTCCTCTGTGTAGAGGCTGTGGTTTAGCCCCTCAATTCCTTCTAGCTTTGATGGAAGAGCTTTTTTTCAGTATGATCATTGTAGCGCTGCAGCCCTCTAGCTTGTACAAGAGAGCAACCTACCCAAAAGCAGCTGCGCTATTGTGCCGGCCTCACTCCCTTCTAGGTGTTTTTAAGTCTAAAAAGAAACTGATCACTAGTAATCAATTACGTAGAAAGTAATTGAGTTATCCAAAACGTTACCCAAGAGTTACCTAAAAAATAATCGATTAATTACAAAATGACAAAAAATGTAATTATTTACAAGTAATCATTACTTGTAATGCGGACGTACAAGTCTGGTTCCATTCATCAGTGTTCTTGCGGAGGTATCACTTCAGGCTCTATGACGAAGCAGAGGTCCTGCAAGATGCTGCTGTCTCAAATTAGAGAACGTATCTGCCATCTGCGACCCCACTCAACGTAAATAAATCTATTGAACTCTCTCAAATCTGCGCCGTTCGATTCATCTACTCATATTACTGGTACTCCACCTGTGTTACTTAGACAAAATACATGCCTAGCTAACTTCCAGCAACGCCGTATTGCTGCAAACTATGTTTGTACCACAAGATGTATCACAACTTTTTTTATAACTGCCCTATCCTGCCTGCTTATCGTTCTTCAGTCCGAAAAAGCCACCACGAGGCCGTTTATCCACCTCCTGCTTGCATCATCACCCACCTTCACTCGTTTATCCAAACAGTTCGTAACTGGAACAAGCTTCCCACAAATGCCATTCTTCATGCAAAGCCGGACCATTTTAATAAAGCCATAGAGACATTGTTTTATTAACACAAGGTTGCTCTTTACTAGGCGGTCAAGGCTAACCATGGCTGGGAAAGAGAGCCATGGTTAGCCTTGACCGCCCAGTAAAGAGCAGAGACAATAGTCTGTCAACCAAGATCCGTATGACTCGTGCCATGGTCTTTCCAATTGTGATGTATGGATGCGAGAGTTGGACTGTGATGAAGGCTGACCGCCGAAAAATTGACGCGTTCGAATTGTGGTGCTAGCGGAGATTCTTGAGAGTTCATTGGACTGCCAGAAGATCAAATCAGTCGATATTGTCGACCATAAACCCTGACTGCTCATTGGAGGGTCAAATTCTATAGTTAAAGCTCAGATACTTTGGTCATCTGATGAGAAGAGAGGAGTCGCTGGAGAAAGATTTGATGTTGGGAGAGGTTAGGCAGCGAACGCGATGGTTCGATGGCATCCTCGAGGCGCTGCAGATGAAGTTATGGGATGTTAGGAGGATAGTGAGAGACCGGAAGGCGTTGCGTGACATGGTCTATAGGGTCACGAAGAGTCGGACACGACTGAACGACTGAACTGACTGACTGACTGACTGTTTGCTCACCCCTCATGCAAACCCCTCACCCAAGGGCCCTTGAGGTATTTGAAATAAATAAAAAAACAAATAATACTTTAGGCGCCCGTCCACAAATAATGCCAGCGCTCATTCGTATGTTCTTATGTGACGGTATTTCGAATGCCATTGCTTTAGTGATAATTTCTGAATGTTGGTTTTTGAAGTGGCTGCTATTTTAACAAGTGGCACGTCATTTGTGAAGCAAAGAGGCTGTAAATAAGCCTGCTTGTAAGGCGCTAACGTTCAAGCTATTAAGTGTCAATAGCCTAAATTAAATGCAGGCTCCCGTTAATTAATGGTTTCGCGCTGGAGTTAGCACACATTAGAGCTAGAGCTCCAATCTATAACAGTTTGCCTCGCCGCTATGTCCCGGCAGGCAAACGGATATGGCAACGCGGTAATACTGCGTCCTTGTCCTATTAAGAACTTTTGACCCTGGGGTCTGGCAGCCGGTGTTCTATCTTTGGAGAGGAGGACCCCAGACATAGATATGATACCCCGCTTAACCGAACCGTACTAACCTGCCTGCGCGTGTACTATTGCATACGAAATAGGAATGCAAGCGGTCTAAAAGGCCAAATTCCCCTCACCCTCTCATCTTAAATCACAAGTATCAGCTGCCAGGTCATGCCGACAGGCTATGCCGCGTGGTTCAGTGAGGTAGCACAAGCCCCACGACAAGTCAGTGTCAGTTCGCAGTTACCACCTGCTAGAGTTAGTATCATGATTTTTCTATCTCAACGCCTAATCTATAATTATAATGATGATAATATTATTCTGACGCCGCACTTGCAGTTTCGTGCATTAAATGGTACACCAGTGCAAGCGAACCAACCTCTCCTGCCACTTTCATCAATTACATTGATACCAAGCTTCCGTGAGTACGCTAAAAAAATGGTAAATTGTCGCCTATGCTTTAAATAGTTCCGTAGACGTTGCCGCCTTCGCCTGCTATCCCTATCCTTTGCCTGACTACACACAGCCTTCTCGGAGGTAATAAATTATGCGAAGACGTTCTCTTCATTAATGTCGATCGTATTTTATTTACTTTTTCTTCAGGAAAGAGGAGTTGCCCTGGACAGACGTTAGCCTCGCTGGAGATCTTTGTGTACGTGACACGAATGCTTCAGAAGTTCCGCATCGTTCCGCAAGTGGGAAGCGTACTTGACGCAAGAATCGGCGACGACGTCATCATGGAGCCAGGCCGTCACATGTTGCGTTGCATACCACGAACCCCCTCATCCCACTTTCCCTAAAGCTGATACTCGACAATACGATCAGAGTAAACAATCTTGTTTTGCTTTTTGAATAAATCCACTGCAGTTGCCATGGCATAACGTAAATACGTCCATCATTACAGGTGCGTCGTTATGGAACTCTGCTGCGCTTGTAAATCTATGCAAAGGACGTGTTACCGCCAAACTAAGGCGGTAAGGAGACAAGGAACATAAATTGAGTAACAGCATTTCTGGCACAAGTGTAGTCCTTAACATATCCGAAAGCCACTATCGACATTTTTCTGTTTTTACTTTAGATATTGTACTTTAGCTGGTGCTGCTGGTTATATGGCTGGCGTTGGTCTTTTATAAAGCTAACTCAGCGGATAGAAGGGGCCTAACCTTTGTTAGTAAGCACTGAACTCACTCCGAAAATCTAGAACGCTCTTTAGGAAATATTTATGTAAATATTCGCAAAATGTCTGAGTAAAACTAAGCTTCTTTTTTTATTCGTTTTTTTTATGTACAGGTTGATTTAGCGGTGGACGCGTAGCGCACAGCAATACTTTATGATGACACAAGCAGATACACAATAACTTCTTTTCTGAATAAAATTCCACAGGGACAGAGAGAGACGTCACTCAATAAGTACGAATCTTTCACGCTCTGCTGATATCTTCCTAAAAGCCTGGAATATCTGCTGCGGTTGTCACGATATCAAGAAAATCCGGACATCAGCATGCTACAAGCTTTTTCTCGTTCTCGTCCCACATCTGTCGAAGCGAACGGCGGCGCTTAGGAAGGGTTTAGGCGCAGTCGACCGCGCTACATATATATGCTACGCCTCTGTTACTTTTAAGGCGAAAGCCTTAAATGGCTCATGCCTCGCCAGAGTGTCCGTCCGTGTGTACGCGAGCAGTGTCCCACTTCTTCTCGAGATTCCACGCGATACCACGGGATTCAACTTGTTAAGCTTCCTAACGTCATCAGAAAAATAAAATTACTGTCTCCACCGGGAATCGAAACTTTATCCCTCTGATCCCCAGTCTAGCACTTTTACCAACTGTTCTGCGCCCAGGGCCATGAAACGCACATCATAATTCTCCTTGTCTACCATGATGATGATAGTAGCGGGATGTCACGAGTGACAGATGATACGCCTTTCATTTCCTGTAAACTAGTTATAGAATACTGGTGAACTTTGATGGCTTCAACGGAACGCTGGTTGCGATCGACAAGGGGCGCGCAATGTACCGAGTGCAACAGCAAAGCTCAGGCTTTCGCATTTCTCCAGTGCAGATCTTGCAGTGCCCTCGAATTTTTTCTTGTCCTGCTTCACGAGCTAGCCCGCAGCAATAACCTCGCTCCTCGTGCATACCCGTGAGCGGATGACCCATCTATCCGCTCCTCTCACCTCTTCAATGTCGCCTAAGATGATGACCAGAACTAGGCACTGGAGCACACTGGAGACCGCGCATGTATTCCAATGTGTTAGAGAAAAATCTTTTCAATTAAAATCCCGTCTTCGCAAAAATCCCTCCGCTGACGTCTGCTTTGTCAGCAGTCGGTGGAACCCACAAAGATGACCTCGCAACAGCCGTTATCAAACCACTTACACGCTAATTGGGACGGCGGAATACACAATACAATTATGGCAACGCTCCTTGCTCATTTTAACTTTGGCTCGTCGTATTCTGCTAGGCCATCACTTACGGACCTTTATGTGAACTGTAAGAAATTTTGATTAAAAAAAAGAAATTTTCTGGCAGCTGCCCTGTGAGCATTTTCGTAATCATCACAGGACTGCTACCATGATAATATGACCATGTTTCTTTTCAGACGTCATCATCACCATTCTCAGCCTGAATATAAACCGATTCAAAACGGGGAGCGCTATCTTCCAGTCAAAAGCCTCAAACCAGGCGGCAAGATGTCAAGAGTAACTTGCTGGCGGCGAGAGTAACGCGCCGCTCAATGTTGCCCATTCCGTCTGGACTGCATGCGAAGCACATGTCGCAACTGGCCACGGCTACGGTTGCACTCATTGTCATGTGCGTATGATTTTTTCCGCTGTGATTGCTTCTAGTTCCGATGTCGGACAGCTACCAAGCTTCTTCTGGGCAACACTGCACTGTTTACGGCTGCACAAACAGCCAAAAAAAAAATGCGGCGAGGAAAGAGCTTTGCGCAGCTCATCGCGTTGTTCAAGAAGACTGTGGGTGAAACATGTTTCAGCTACACAGATTTCCGTCGTACCCCGGCTTAAGGCAGCGCTGGATTGCCCAAGTCATTCGGAAGGATTTTGTCCCTTCATAATTCTCCCGCGTATGTTCCCGTCATTTTGTTGACGGGAAACGTACGGAGGACAATCCAGTACCCATGCTTAGGCTCGGGCATGAAAGGTAAGACGTATGCAAGGAATGCAGAATGAGGAAGTGCCTCACTAAGCGCCGTAAATATGTTACAGGTTGTCAAAGGAAGGCGGCGCTTAATAAAGCACGGTCCTGTTGCGCCGAGAAAGGTTTGTAAAGACGAAGCGTGCTAAGCGATGTATACGTAACAGGATGTTTGTTTTCAGCGATCAAGGAAAAGTCTTCCTGTTGTACCGACTTTCCCGAGAGGCGTGCCGGATGCAGCAAATAGTTTGCCCACAAAACATTCGCCACTTCGAGCTGAGGTAAGGCTACTCTATGGCTTCAGTTCTCAGTCGTTTTTTTTTTTTTTTTGTGTCCAAAAGGGAGCTGTGATCCATTTTCCTGAGAGGCCTTTGTCGCGCGTTTACAGCTTGTTACAGACTCCAGTAATGCGTTGCAAGTGCTCTGCGATGCTGCTATGGTAATGGTAAGATTTCTTTTTTCCTTGTTGAAGTTTTGTTCACCATTCTGCCTGAAACCGCCGACAACTTTTGCAAGGCTTTAGGCGCCGATTCAGATTCAGAGGCTTACAGCTTTGTACCGAATGGTTCGTCGAGATGCGATGGCCACTGGTCTAGTGCGGCGATGAAAAAGCTGCAAAACAGATCGATCTTTTAGAATTGTTTAACGAAATGGATATCCTGCTTTTGTACTCAAAGGTACGCAGCCTTGTCTATGGCGCCCGAGCGATTTCTGTGGTCACGAATAATTTGAGATATTTTCTTTCAAACACTGCAGTTTTCCTTCACCACTGCTGTAATTATGCAGCAGCACTTGAGCTTTAGGACTGCTCGCAAAAATCGCTGCATTCGTTAAACTTGTGCATCTTGCCTGTCGGTCTTGGCTCTAGCACCTTTGACCAGGATGTTTGTTTGTACTAATTTCTCGCTTCAGGAGAAGCAAAGGAATTAGTGAAGAGATTTCTTTTCCGACTATCAGTGCTACATTTTTAAGAGATGAAATCCAAAAATATTTTATGACACCAAAACATTTTCTGGTATTCTTGGGGAAATATACTGCTCCAAGAATTGAATTTGGCCCTAATGAATCCTTGCAGGCCTTCCAAGACAATTCACAGCCGAGTCTCAAGAAGCTCGAGAACTAATAAACTGTGATGTGGTGAATGAACGCTTTCCTCTACTTCTGAACAGGCTCTCTTTTATTGAGCCCATTAAATCCTTGCAGGCATCGCAAAAAGAAATAACTCAATCTCAGAAAACTCAAGAACTGAACTCTGATGTGGTGAGTGAGGAGCTGCAGTGGCTTCATTGGCACACTTTCCTCGAGAGCATGCTATGTTTTGAACAGTTGTTTCAGGTCAGCAAAATTTACAATGCATCTGTGCAATGTGCAGATATCAACGCATGTTACAGACCCTCGGGTGATCCAAATTAAACATAGCCATCCGCACTGACTTCCCGCAGAGCTCATGTGTCACTTTCGAACATTAAGCCACATTATTTTGATCAAGTGAAAAAACAATAATTTATTTCAGGAAACAGACAGGAATGAAGGATACCACCAGCACTAGTCCCAATGAGTCTTTTCAGGCAGCTAACCCAAGAAGTGGAATGTGATGTGGTACACAGGCAGCACACCAGCATCGCACCAACCCAGGCCCAACTTCGACAAACATTGGTACCAACATTGGCGTAACACTGGTTTTTGAGAAATTACTACATTTTTATATATTGGTCCGGCTTATATGCCAACACTGCACCTGCCTTGGCACTGCCAACATAGGCTATCAGCTGGCCGGGCCCCTACTGTCACGTATTGGCATGCCACTAGCATTCATTGGCACATGTGACATTGCGAATAAACCGGCCGTGCCGCTAGTATCACATATTGGTATTTATTGGCATGCAACAAGTATTCATCGGCACACGTGGCATTGGCACTGCCACTGTTAAGCCACCTTTAGCCATGCAGTTGTTTCACCCTTGCCCTTACTGCTGCCATTTGCTTAACTGTCAGTCTGACAATTGTGGTTTTCTTATGCAGTCATCTCCCTAAGGAGCCATAAAAACCATGCAATTAAATGAGGCAAGCAAAATATTTTCCCACAACATTTTATTGAGAGCTCATATACATGTACATGCCACAAGGACATCAGAGGGCCAAAATGCAGTGCAGGAGGCATTGGGTACAGGGTTAATATGGGAGAGGCTAGTAGGTGCAATTGGAAACAGGGCACTAAGCAGCACATGACCAGGTAGTGCAGGGAGAGGTGACGGGGGGCAGTGTGCATTGGTCATGATGGAAGGGGCTGGACATGTTGAGCAGGGTTGATGCACTATAGCCTTGTAGTGCGAGAGGTGTTGCAGGAATAGGAGGCTGAGCATGGGTGCATTCCAGGGCAGTGGCCATCATAAATGGAAAATGGCAGTGGACTGCGTTGAGCATGGTAGTTGGCAGTGAAGGGTCATTGGATCAAGTGATGAGGTTGAGGGGTCGGGGGAAGCGCATGGCCCAGGTAGTAAGCTGAACACCCCGCAGGAAACAACCATTCAGGAACAGTTTGTTGAGGAGACTGGCGTGTGGGTCTTACAAATGACATCTGCACATAAAACAAGCATATATGACCATAAGATCCAAACTCCCCTTCACAACACTTATCCAAACATATTTTAAGTATGGGTGCTCTATACAATTCAGTACAAAATACAGAACCGCGCTATAGTAAACTGATATAGTAAACATTCTGATATGGTAAAGTGAAACAGAAGTCCCAGTTCATCTTCCATAGGCAACTGTACATTTCCCCCTTTACAGTAAAGATGTTTTGGTAAACATCGGGGAAAGAGCTTCTGGTCATGGCGACGACCCCTGCGCACTACCTAGAATCGCGAGGCCAAGACTTTTTGTATTTGAAAAATTACCAATCACCCCGAATGTTCGTTTAGGTGGCTTCGCTACTAGGCTTAGCAGCCATCAGGAGAAGCCTACTTTACAAAAACCTTGGAGCCGTGAGGGAAAGCGCGCAGCGCGAAGAAAAAAAGTAAAGCTGTCTACAAACATAGCAAGGAGGCGGCGTGTTCCATTCAGAAAGTAAAGGAGTAAAAGCGCAGCAAGAAATAGGGAAGGGAAAGAAATGGGTCAACATTCACTGCAATGTGCAGCACAAATTACGAGGCAGTGGTGGCAGAAAGTGGAGGTGCAGCGAGTACGGTCTTACAGCACTTGAGTGCCATGCGTATTTATCATTTATTGCCTTTTAAAAGACAGAAAGTGCAAAAAGGGACACCATGTTCATGCAATGCTTTACTTTTTACATCAGATCGAACTTGGTTGCATTCGTAATCACGTCTTCATGCTTCAGAGGTACTTCCACAAGGTGTAGAGAAATTGTATAATGAAAAAATCACATGAAGATGATGAAAGCGAGATGGAAGGTATTTAAGCTTTTTTTTCATTAGGCAACAAGACGTGTTCAGTAAGTGCCTATTTAACTACTAGACAGCACTTTCAGGACCATGTCATCACAGACCACTGATGCAGTAAAGATCATGATATACCTAGTAAATATTTTCGCTGGCCCCAATGGCTTTACTATAGAGGGGTTCAACTGTATATATTGAAGGCCTATTGCCACACATTCTTTTAGAGCATTTTGCGACAGGGTTCTGGGCCTGCAAGGACGTGCAGCATCGTATGACGTAGGAATGATAAACATACATGCAAAATAATATCCATTCCAAATTCAAAAGAAAGATATTTGGAAGGAAAAACCTGCTTCCGGCAAACCGATACCTTCAGGTGGATGCTTAGTGTTGATATAGAATTACAGTTCCTGAAAATATGACGGTTCAGGCTCCAGAACTTTTCACTTTTCAAAAAATCTTTAAAAATGCCTCCAATAGACAATATGGATTACTATTACTAAGCATGCAAAACTGGATGACAATAAAGAACACATTAAAGAATAATTTTCTGCAGCACACCAGGTATAGGCACACATACATTACTGCGGTCAGAATAAAGAAATCATTGCCCTGACAGAATCAATCAAGCTATCTTCAATCAGCTAACCGAGGGAGATGTGTATATCGCAGATATTCTCAAGGCAGTGTATGCATATAATATTCTCAAGATCAGTGAAGAATGAGACCCACCTGTGTGGTTTAATAACCGTACTATTTAAATTCCAACTTTTTAGTTTTCACAGCTTTTATTGCTTGCTGCATTCTACTATAAACAATTGCCTTACTTGTAATGTAACAAGAAATAGGTTTCATACAGCGCTCATTATAAATTAAAGGCACCAGAACAACATGCTCACACACAAGAGAAGAAGAACGGGACAGAGCGCCATTCACAACTGATTTATTGTGCAGAATAATGTACATATTGCCGCAAAACCTTCAAAACTGTATTTGCTGTTTTTTAACAGCCGCCGCCGTACGGCCTTATCGCTCTGATTCTGGATCGCGTATCAGTTCTGTATTCTTTGTTTGTTAATGCTCGATGTCGCGAGTCACACCTTTATCAGTTTCGTTGTAGCGCAAGATGCACCGAGATCTGTCCCGAAGATTCCAGCTACTCGTGTGTCTTTCTACAATGTTCCAGCTTGTGCTGGTAGCTGTTTGCGACGTTATCTACATTGTTCTGAGCAGCCTTTAAATTGAGCGTTGACGAGTGTGACGGGCATTCTTTGTTCGACGACCGGCGAGCACGTTTGTTGCTATCGCCGCCGCCGAGTTGCTTAGTTCTTTTACTGGCGCAAGTCAGCCCCAATAGAGAGTTATTTCAGTACCATCACGCCTGTGTCTTCTTTTGGCCTGTACGGCCTTGTCTACACTACGTGACATCTGGTGGAGGTGCTGCCTTTGATCCTTCAAGCGAACACCCAAGCCGTGTTCCTGTCACCCTGGAAGACCAGCCTACAGGTCACCGAGCCAGCCGCCGAGGTCAAGATCTACAACCCGAACACGGTCTGCTGCCTGACCCCATTCGATCTCGGAAGGCATCGACGCTGACAATGGCACAGCCTACAGCACCGGTTGTTTTCGTCTATCCCCGTGAGCCCCCCTGCTTCCATGGACAACCCGATGAAGATGCTGGAGACTGGATGGACCTTTTCGACAATGTGGCAGAATTCAACGCCTGGAACGACGCTGCAAAACTCAGGCAGGTCTACTTTGTTCTTTAAGAACATGCCCGAGTTTGGTTCGAAAATCATGAGGCAGCTATGAAGGATTGGGACATTTTCAAGGAAGCGTTTTTGACTGCCTTTTCAAGCGCCGTCCGAAAGGAAAGTGCCCAGGCCCTCCTTCATTCAAGACTTCAACTTACTAACGAGCCTGTTCTGGCGTACATTGAGGAGATGAAGCGCCTCTTTCGTCGCGCCAACCCTAACATGACCGAAGGTGAGAGAGTCAAATTTCTAATGCGAGGCGTTAAAGAATCGCTTTTTGAGAGTCTTGTCCGAAATCCGCCGAAACCCGTGGGGGAATTTGAAACGGAGGCGTCTACTATCGAGAAAACGTTGGCCACCTGGATGCGCCACTTCGAGCGACCACTTCTGCCGGACTGCTCAACCCACTACCCCAGCGCTTCTGCAAGCGGAGAGAACCTTCGGGACCTCATCAGGGAGATCGTGCGAGAGGAGCTCCGCCGATTGATGCCATCATCACAACAACCCCAGGTGGCGACGCTCGCGGACGTCGTCCGTGAAGAAGTCCAGCAGGCGCTGGGCGTTCCCAAAGGGATGGCTGCGACAGCTCCAGCACAAGAGGCAACAGCGATGAACTACGCTGCTGCATTGCGTCGCACTGCGCCCCGACGTGATGACTTTCCAAGCCCTCGCCGCTACCGTCCTGTTCCGGAAAGCCGCCCCTTGGCCCCCGCCTGCCAAGCCTACCAACGACTCCCAAGCTCGAGAAGTGCGACGCCTGGAGGACAGCGAATAACCAGCCATTATGCTTCCACTGCGGTGAGGCCGGTCACATTCTGCGGCACTGCCCATACCGACGAATCGGTCTCCGCGGATTTGCAGTCGACGCTCCACGACCACGCCCAGGTGAACGACCGCAAGAAATCGACAACTATCTGCGTAGCGGTGAGATTGCGCCACCAAGCCGTCGGTTCAGATCTCCATCGCCGTACAGGGCCCGCTTTGCGTCACCAGGCTGTAACTATGATGAGAGTATGCGCGGAAGTTTCCCAAGCCCGCGCAGTGGAAACTAAAGGAAGCAACCTTTGGAGGTGAGGTTGCTCAACGGCGAAAAGACGAAGATCCTTCACTGCCGACGACCACTAACGACGACGCAGCTATTTCATTGCCGCTCCACACGACGACATCGGCAACAACACGACGAGAGTGCAAGCCGACACCGTCTCCCAGCGGAGTAGCAACGGTATGCCCCGGCCATGATCTGAAGAAATGACGGAGCCGAGATCGGACACTAAGGCCCACGTGCAATGCGAGGACGCGAATAAGTGACCTTGAAGTTGATCTTGACGGCCGCAGAGTCACTGCCCTAGTAGACACCGGAGCTGACTATTCAGTCATCAGTGGGCCGTTAGCCTCTCAGCTCAGAAAAGTTACCACCGCTTGGGATGACCCGCTGATTCGCACCGCAGGTGGCAACCTGATTACTCCATCGGGACGATGCACTGCAAGCATAACCGTAAATGGGCGTACTTACCCCACCAGCTTTGTGGCCTTGCAGCAGTGCTCCCGCGACGTGATTTTTGGCATGGATTTCCTAAATGAACATAAGGCTATCATACAGCTGCGATCCAAGCTCATCAAGCTCTCTGCAGACAAAACCATTCCTGCTACGACGACTTCGACGCAGCACATCGCTCTAAACGTCCTCGATGGAGAATTGACCGTGCCGCCCCGATCAAGCGTCGCCGTCTGCGTAGGTAGCGCAAATATCGAAACCGCTGAAGGCATCTTCGAAGGAAATATCCAATTGCTCTTAGAACGAGGTGTCGGCATCGCAAGAGGCATCGCAAAATTCTGGAGAGGTCAAGCTCGGGTGCTGGTAACAAACTTCACCGAAGAATACCGGCGTCTCAACAAGGGCACGACGATCGCTTTTCTCGACGAATTAGCGGACCTCAAAGATGTATTCACCCTCCACGACCAAACGCTGGAAGGCGCACCGGACCAATTCCGCCCGCCCACATTTGACATCAACCCGGCATTGACCAACAGCAGGAAAGACCAGATTCTCAGTCTTCTTCAAAGCTACGGGGAATGCTTCTCGTCATCATCGAAGGTACGATAAACACCACTGGCCAAGCACCGCATTATAACGGACGAACACGACCGACCTCTGCGCCAAAACCCCTGTCGTGTATCGCCGCGAGAACGCCAGGCCATACGCGATCAAGTTGAGGAAATGGAGCGTGATGACGTAATCCAGCCATCGAAGAGCCCCTAGGCGGCACCAGTCGTTTTGGTGAAGAAGAAAGACGGCACTTCTGCGTTGATTACCGCCACTTGAATAGCATTACTAAGAAGATTGTCTACCCGCTTCCCCGCATCGACGACACTATCGACCGGCTCTGCAGTGCAAGGTACTTCTCGTCGATGGACCTGAAGAGCGGAGATTGGCAAATTGAGGTCGACGAAAGAGATCGCGAGAAGACAGCATTCATCACACCGGACGGTCTTTTTGAGTTCAAAGTAATGCCATTTGGCCTCTGCTCCGCACCAGCCACATTTCAACGAGTAATGGACACAGTCCTGGCAGGCTTTAAGTGGCAAATTTGTTTTGTATATTTGGACGACGTTGTTGTCTTCTCGTCAAACTTTGAAGATCACCTAAAACGACTGCAGACAGTGCTGAAGACCATCAAGTCATCGGGACTAACGCTAAAAGCAGAGAAGTGTCACTTCGCCTACGAAGAACTGCGTTTCCTAGGTCACATCATTAGTAAGGATGGTATTCGCCCAGACCCGGAAGAAACAGCTGCAATAGCACGATCCCCACCGCCTGCCGACAAGAAAGCTGTGCGCTGATTCCTTGGGTTGTGCGCTTATTATCGACGATTTGTCAGAAACCTTTCGCGCATCGCCGCACCGCTGACGCAGCTTACAAGGCTGACGTACCTTTTAAATGGGAAGCGCCGCAAGGAGAAGCCTTCGACGAACTTAAGCGCTGCCTGCAATGCCCTCCTGTACTTCGCCACTTTGATGAAAACGCCGAGACTGAAATTCACACCGACGCGAGCAGTTTGGGCCTAGGAGCCGTTCTCGCCCAGAAGAGTGCCGGACAGGAGAATGTAATCGCCTACGCGAGCAGGTCCCTCACAAAAGCCGACGACCGAGGAGTGCCTCGCGATCATCTGGCCACTTCTAAGTTTCGTCCATACCTATACGGCCGACCATTCAAGGTGGTATGCGACTATCACGCGCTCTCCCTGCTGGATAATTTGAAAGATCCCTCCGGCCGCCTTGCGAGATGGAGCCTACGACTTCAAGAATTCGACTTGACTGTAGTCTATAGGTCGGGCCGGAAGCATTCCGACGCAGACTGCTTATCACGCGCTTCCGTCGACGCCCCCCCCCCCCCCGAAGGACGATGACGACGATGCCTTTTTGGGGCCGGTAAGCGCCAGCAGTTTCGCAGAACAACAGCGATCAGACCCTGAGCTGAAAGCGCTGGCTGATTACTTAGAAGGAAAGACCGCTTCCCCTCCTTGTCTGTTCAGACGACATTTATCTTCGTTCGCGTTAAGCAATGGCCTCCTCGTGAAGAACTTCGCACCCGCCAGGACTGCGCAACTTCTTGTAGCGCCTAAAAACCTCCGGCAGGAAATTATGCAGGCGTTGCATGACGAGCCCACAGCAGGCCATCTCGGATTTGCACGCACGTTGCGCCGAATCCAGAAGAAGTACTACTGGCCGCGAATGCCTGCCGAAGTTGCCCACTACGTGAAGACATGTCGTGAGTGCCAACGACGCACAACGCCGCCTATAAGGCCAACAGGACTCCTAAACCCGATTCCGCCCCCAGACCTGCCCTTTCAACAAATTAGGATGGATCTCCTCAGCCCCTTTCCAGCTTCGTCTATGAATAACAAGTGGATCATCGTGGCCATTTACTACCTTACCCGTTACGCCGAAGCAAAAGCACTACCAAATGGTACCGCGGCAGAAGTCGCCAAATGTTTTGTCGAACAAATTCTTTTGCGACACGGCGCCCCAGAAGTGCTCATCACGGACAGGGGAACGGCGTTTACGGCAGAGTTGACGCAAGCTATCCTGGAATAGTCATACAAGCCATCGACGAACAACTGCGTACCATCCCCAGACCAATGGCCTTACGGAGCGCCTAAACAAAACGATCGCGGACATGATCGCCATGTACGTCGACGCTGAACACAAGACCTGGGACACCATCTTGCCGTACGTGATCTTCGCGTAAAACACGGCAGTCCAGGAGACGACCAGAGCGACCCCGTTCAAGCTTGTGTACGGCAGGGAGCCCACGACGACGCTGAACGCAATGCTGCTGCACATAACCAACGAGGACAACCTTGATGTCGCCGCCTACCTGCAGCGTACAGAGGAAGCCCGACAACTCGCACGTCTGAGTATTAAAGACCAACAGCACACCGACTGCCGACGATACAACTTACGACGACGCCACGCAGAGTACAACCCAGGAGACTAAGTGTGGATTTGGACACCGATTCGCTGTCGCGGACCAAGTGAAAAGTTGCTGCGTCGATACTTTGGGCCATACAAAATCATTCGCTGCGTCGGACCACTGGACTATGAAGTCATTCCCGGCGGAACGTCAGCATCACAACGGCGACGCGCACACCCAGAAATTGTACATGTTGTACGAATGCAGCCATATTACGCGCGTTGAAGAATCTGTGGTGTTTAAACTTGGCAGTGTTTAAACTTGGCAGTGTTTATGTTTAAGTTTCTTTGTTTTGGAACATTGAGGCGATGTTTTTTTAAGGGGGGAGTAATGCCGCGAAACTTTCAAAACAGTATTTGTTGTTTTGAAGGTTTGTGGTGTTTTGAAGGTCAACGGCGCAATGTTGACCGCGCCCTTGAGCAGAGCTTTAATGGGAAAGGTGTGCTAAAGGTATCTCGGTACGTGGATGATTTTCTGAATGTTCTTAACAAGCTACCAAACTCGACGTACACTGACGCGGTGGGTGGGATTTTGGACAACTTTCGGCAGAATGGGAGAGGTCTGGTTTTCACTCATGAACTTCCTTCACAGGGTTCATTGCAGTTTTTAGATATTACCATTACTTTAGGGAATGGTCATGTTTGTTGGTTGTACGCTCCGCGGGCACAGAAACAACTTTTGCCCTACTCTTCGGCACATTCTAAACCTGTTAAAAGAGCTATCGCTAGCCAATGCTTAGGGTCTGCCCTCACGAAGTCGTGCCCGCATGCTGTGCAGTCGAGTTTTAATAGGCAAAAACAGCGGTTGCTGTCTGCTGGTTACCCCTGCGCGGTCATTATGTCGGTGACGGAAGCCCTGCTCCGGAAAACCAAGCGAGCCATGTTTGGGAAGAAAACTGCTGCGGTGAGAAATACGGCGAAACCTGTTGTGGTTTCATATGCATAAGGTTGCGCACCACGTGAAGAAAGTGGCGAACAGACATGGCGTGCCGGTGATGTTCTCCGCTCCGAAGAAGATGGCGGAGCTTTGCTCACGCATTTCGCGTGTTGGAAAACCGAGCGGTTGTGAGAAAAAACATGCTAAGCGGTTTGCCGACTGCTGCATGGGGGTCGTATATGAGATCCCGCTGACCTGTGGGAAGGCCTACATTGGTCAGACCGGGCGCTGTATTAATGATCGAGCAGGGGATCATTTGCGAGCTTTAAGGAGTGGAGGGACAAATTTGGCAGCGCATTGCGCGAACTGCACTGCGTGCGAGCCGCGACTGGCTGACATTAAGATTCTGGGCAGAGGCCGTGATAAGACAGCGCGTGAGCTTTTGGAGGCATTCCATATCGGAAAAAGGGGAGATAGGTGTGTCAGCGATACGTCGGTGCGGCTCTGGAAGGCAGGGATCAGTTTTCTTGATCGGGTTTTGTGATTTTCCTTGATCATGTTTTGTAATATTCCTTATATTTTTTCTCTGTCTTTATGTGATTGTTATGTACTGCGCATGACCCCTTTTCAGCATATATATTATCTGTTATTGCTGCAAATAAACCAGATGTGAGTTAGCGCGTGTCCTGTGTCTTCTTCTCTTGTGTGTGTCTTCCCGTGCGCTTTATCTTCAGGCATGTTGCTATTTTGTGAATTTATTTTAAAATCAAAATTTCTTTACAGCCTCACATTTTATTTTTTTTTAAATGGACAATATTTTCTACTCAAATTAAAAATAAGATTGCGTCTGGAGAAATAGTATTGTTTGCAGAACCAAACAGCACATGTGCAAAAAAGCACCAATATCGCTCAAATTTAATGTGCAATACGCGAACTGAGAGTTCCCCTAAAATGACAAGTACAATAGCCCTGTATACATGGACTCGACAGCACCGGGTTGAATCAGCGTTGAGTAAGCAAGATTATCATTACTCGACCCGGTTAGTGTCTACATGAACTCGCTTTCTAGTCAGTAAGTATCGTAGCAGAGCGTATCGGCGTTCGAAGTTTTTGTGCACGTTCTTACTCGTACTATCGAGAGCTTCGATTATTTTTTATCGTTGATGAGCGCTAAAAAGCATTCAGTTTGAGTGACGCTCGTCGCCGCTCCAGAGGCGTTTTCATATCCCAGAGTTCCCCACAACTAGACTCCCTGACGGGGCAGCGTCTACATGCCTTTAGTTAAGCGGGTCAAGCGAATTAACCTACCCCCTGCAAGCGAGTTAACGCGACCCGCTCCGCCGCCTATTTTACTCGACCCGACTGTGTATACATGAACCCCACAACTGATTTTTTACTCAACAGACTTACTCGACCCAATTCTGCCAAGTTCATGTATACAAGGGTGGAACGCACGTGTAACAAGTAACAATGCTGCTAAGAATCCAATCTATTTTCTTCTGGCCAGTTTTCTAAAAAAATATCTTGTCTGACAAAGGAGGATATTTGAAGTTGAGCAGTTAAGCAACACAAGATCCATATGCTTTCTCTAACGCATGACTCCTCAATGCACTTACAGTTGCAATTTGCTTGGTCATGTGGCACTTCACTAAACCGTCTGACTAGACATGACAATAAAAAAAAATCGCGGGATTATTTCTACTTCTATTAAGACATGCCAAAGCTTTTTTGTTGTTGGCATAGCATTCAGAAACTGCGGGAGTTTGGCAGTTTTATACGTCTTATTTCGTTTGGAAGTTGCAAGGGGATGTAGAAAAGGAAATATGAGTAGGGAATACAAGGGGTGACAACATCCCGAAATGAAACTAATGGACCAATGATGCACACTGCGTATCTTAAATGGCGTCACTGGTAACATCAAACACAGAAAATCGTCCTTGAGTATGACAAATTTGAAGCCCAGGAGGTGAGTTGGTTGTAGGCAGGTAGTTGGAAAAGGGCAGTCCCCCTGAGAGGTAGGCAGCAAGATCACTGCCACCTATTATGGGGAAAGCCTTGCAAGCATGCAGGCAAAGGTGCACATATATAAGAGCAATAAATGCGCAAGCAATGCACCCCTGAATGAGCAGCTGCACTAATAATTTTCTTTTGTCTTGCAGCCCACCACTCCTGCACTGTAAGTAAGTCTGCTCTGTTTTCCGAACTCAGAACCAACAGAATGTTCTCTAAAATTTACAAATTTTGAACGAGTATTTCATGATGACCTCCTTTCTGTAAATTCTTGCTCTAGGGTTACAGAATAAATTAATTGAAGCAGCGAATAAAGCGAGTTGGGAGCTAATGGGGAATCTCAATGGCTTGGGGAGAGATTTATTTATAATTGTCACTTTGACCAAAGTAAATAGCCTGGTTTAGGTCAAAGTAATATTACATCTACATGGCTGAAGCCAGTGTAGGCAACCAGAAATGTGCAACAGTCAGTAACTGCATGTCTGTATGAACAAATGCATACAGTGCAGGCAGCAGTAATGGAGGGAGGGTGGAAGGCAAATAACCTGAGCAATACTGAATGGCTTTCTTCTCTGCGACCTCAATACAGGCTTCCTGCGAATTCTTGTAATGCAAACATAATCATAGTGTGCTAAATATTCCATCCCTTAAAGCACCTGCACTTCAGTGTTACGCAAATGACAACTATTTTGTCATTTCAACAAGCTATGTCTGTTATTGTGCTATTACACCACAGGTTCATTCAATCATGCCTCAACTTGAAATAGTCACATACTGTTGAAATAAAGCAGCGAAATATAGCACCAGGTATTAAAGCACTGCCAGGGACATGAAACACATTTTTTGCATACTGTGGGCAAGACTTCTGAACAAGTAAGTCTTGGGATAAAAAGCCAGAAAAAGTCATATAGCATGCAATCATATAGCAAAAAGCCAGCAGAGCATTTAAAGCCTTTATATAATGCAAAACAAAGGCAATGTGTCATACCTCCCGAGGCAATGTTTCCTTACACACGGCATGTTTCATGGCAAGGCTACCCACAGATGTTGACAGATTATGCAGCACCAAAATGTTGATGATGTTGTCTGCCTCACATTCAGGCAGCACCCCTTTGATGGCAGATGATTGCTTGTGCAAAAGCAGTGCGATGATGCAAGTGGAGCAGCTGGACTGCGGGCGTTATAGAGCAAAGAGCCCTAAATGCAAGGAAAGAAAGTCTCCATTAAATCGATGACTCTAAAACATGATAACAGCATACCGCGGCTCTTCTTTGTTTAATTAATCTATAATTTTCATTGAAAGCTGTCTCAAAAAATTGGCTAATTGCAACTCTATGTTACACATGGTATAACATAGCCGTGCCAGGGCGGTGGGGCGATCAGTTAGCATAACGACCGGAAAATGCATACTGATGTTTCATGCAGTCTTGATGCTGGAGCAAAGTGTCAAGGTGCGATGAAAAAAATTAAAAGCAGGCACGGGCGCCAAACGTGTGTTACACAACCGACGCGACTAGAGGTGTGCACGGGTATTTATGCCCGGGTTTGTAGCATGAGCCCGACCCTGGCCTCATGCTACAAACCCGACCCCGGCCTGGGACTGAAATTGCCTGAGCCCACCCAGCGCTCACACTTAAGGCTCCGGCCCTGCTGGACATGCTATAACAGACCAGTTGCAAAACCTTCAAGTCGGCTTCTCTGTGAGGCAGAAATTCGTGCACAGTGGCGACAGAATCTGATTCAGGGATAATATTTAGGTGCAGTACATGCATCTACTACAATCCACGCTGCTTCGGATTCCCCACGCACAGGCCATTGTCGGAAAGGTTTCCGGGCATTCTTAACGCTGAAATAATGGGGGGATCACTGTCACCCTAGGGGCGAAAAAAGAAAATTTAGAAAAGGGACCCTAACCGGAGATAGTAATAGTGGGGCGACAATGCGCACGAGAATAATACTGGACGAATGAGCAAGAGGTGCGGGAATTACCCTACCCGTCAGGCGATGTGCTAGCACTGTACCCAACTATTAAGGTCTATGCCGCCGTTGTGCAGGAATGTCTGCCGCACAGGGAAGCTGACTTGTAGGTTTTGCAACTGATCTATTGCAGCTGAAGCAACGATACAGAAAGAAAAAAATAGGCGACAATCCCTGGCGATGCATCGCGCGACGACGACGCCAACGCCTGTCGCTGCCGCTGGTGCACATCGCACAGAGCGGAGGACCTCAGCGACAGAGACGCGTTTTCAGCCTTGCTTTGTTAGCGCCGCCTCTACGTTTGGTAAAGGAGTACATTTACGCTATATCCAGTTTCTTGCACTAAACAGCAACACTGATAAAATTTCTTGGAAAGCATCGAGCCACCCCCCCCCCCCCAAAAAAAAAAAAACGGTCCCAGCGCAACGGCGTGCTACTATACTGCGATGCAGACATGATTGAAAGCAGTGACGTTTTTCTGCAACTTTCGAAAATTGGCAATATCTAGTCATACTAGCCTTTTTTTTTGCATTACTACCCTACCAAGTTTTTACTAAACCGTCTCGATGCGCTCATATATGCACGGATCAGACGAAATGAGCGTCTGTAGGATTTTCGCTCATACCGGACTACGGAAACGAACTTTGCATGCAAAAAAAAAAACAAAAAAAAGAAGGTGAGAACCCTAAAGCATTTTGCGATTGGCTGCCTCGCGAGCTGGTTCCAGCCACATGAGCGATTTTCTAAAAACCCAGAACCTGGGCGACAGCGCCGAGCAGAATTGCTTTAGCGGTCCTCAGCCCACCGCGCATCGTGCTGCCGCGCGACACATGCGGTTAGCGCTTTATCGCACCAGACACGAGAAAATATGCTTTTGCCCTTACTCCGCTGACTCCGCCCGAGGTCACCCGAGGGTACCCGAGCGGCCGAGCCACGCGACGGCTCTACGCCGTGAATATCCGAAGTTGGCTTTTAGGGCTACGATGCCACGCAGTTGTTTACTTTAGGCAATTAGTACACTGCAAAACTGTAACGGTTTAACTTGAAATAAGCTGCAAAATGATCTGGAACATGTCGCGCACACTTGAGAACAACTTTCAAAAAGTTAATAACGTATAAAAGATGCTAAAAGAAGACAAATCTCCCAAGCACATGGCTTACGCAGCCTGCAGCAACAATGAAATATAAGACAACGCTTGTAATTTAAAAAATGCTCAATGGCTAATATTTTGCTCCAATATACACAAAGGCTTTAAGAAATCTGAATGGAAAAATTTGAAAACTTACATGGAATATTTCTTGAAGAGAGAAGCATTTTCCGTGCGTTTGTGCCACCGAACGTCGAGCCGAGCGCACGAGTGGCCGTTGGATAGACGAAAGAACGGAGAGCCCTCTTTGAAACAAAATACAACTGTCGCCATCATGCCGGCTAAGCAATTGTCGCGTCATCCTTTGGGCTTTCTAGTAATAGCTTTTCCAGAGCTCGATGGCCTCGGTTTTGTACCCTCCGTTTAGCAAGCGTTTCCTACTTAGCAGGACTTGAACCAGCCTTGAACGATGCGCTGATGCTGCTGCTCATCAATGTTGGGCTCTGTGCCAGCAGCGAAGCGCTTCGTCGCCCTGGAGAGACGCCTAGCTGTTTTGTTTACAACACTCAAACCTGTTCAAGTTGTATTTTGTGAATGCTGTGTTCTGCTACGAATAGTTTGCTCACTTTTAGCAAACCAACGAAAATGTTTTCATACAATAGTGCTCAATCGAGTGGAATATTTCAATCACCCTGAAATGAGGATTTGAAGCAAGTTTGTTGAAAATTATTGAGCTAAGCATCTCAGTACTACGACATGCCACCTCCTTATAAACTAGTTGCATACGATGCTTACATTTTTTCTCATATATCCGCACCGTCAGCATCATTCTATCTCATAGATCAGTCGTTTGTTGGCCCGATTCATTAGGCGCTTGTTTCTTTCTCACAGTTTAGTTTCTTGAGTATATTTTATTGGCCAAGAAAATGCGGTAAAAGCACATTTCTCTATGTAACATGTTATCAGAGCCCGGAAATGTTTGAAAGAAGTCTCCAGTCTGTTAGCGTTTGTCTTTTTATTACTGCGCAATTCCTTCCCCTGGGCGGCGGCCTTCCGCCCCATGGACCCTGAGTGGTGCGTCGACCCGTCCACCGCTTTGGCGCACCTGCTTGGATTTCGACGCGCGCATGCAACCTCGAACCTTGCTCGCATCGCATGCGGAGAGAGAGTGCGATCCGGGGAACGACAAGAGTGCGAAGTGCGCGAGGACGGGATTGAGCGGTGCGTCAGCACGGAGAGCAGGCGCTGGAAAACTGTGCTAACGAGCGTGTGCGAAACAAAGATGTTTCATTGTAATCCAGCTGTTAATTGTTAATATACACGTACTTTTTCGTATTTTATTTGTGTTTCCAGTCTTTTCTTTCACATTTTTTTTTCGTTGTAATGCTAAGAGATCAAGTTACATGAGGGTGTCTTCTCTCCATACACAATATTTGTAATAAAGAAAAAAAGCTACCTTCCCCGTGCACGCCTGTAACTGTTCCACAACAGAGGTAGTTAGAGAATAAAGAAGCTTTTATACCGATTTAAGCTTAATTGTAAAACAACGACTGCTTTATTTAGTTTTTGAACTCTACAGTTATTCCTTCTTGCCATATGTAGCGCAAGCATTATATTGCAGTGAACGACGACGGAATTGCGAAATTGGGGGTGTGAATAAAAGCGGAGAAACGTTGCAGACTTCTTTTTTTCGCACTTCTGCGAAAAAAGAATAAATAATCCAGAAATTCTAAAATTATGCTGTCCATGCACATGGCATGCCATCGAATCAATTGTTGTTCTGCTGAGCTGCTGTTCTTCTATACTGGTTGCTGCATGAAGCTATTTTGTGTTCCTATGAAATTCAGTGTGACAAAGCCCCACGCGGATATATTTAGCGCTTCAAGCTCTTGTGAAATGTGAAAGCCGGCCCGCCATCGTGCCGCGGGCGATTGCCACTGCAGCGATTTGAATATTCGCGGCTTGTTTAGCAAATAGCTGGGGTACTCGTTTGCCGAATGAGTGTTTCAAGGTAATCATAGAGCTTTTACCAGTACTGTATGTGTGCGATATTTCATTAATTTGCCATGGTCATTGCATGCAGTCGTACTTTTGATTATACACGTATGCGATGGTCTACTCGTTTGCAAAGCCTACAACGTAAGTTACACGAGCGCTACTTATGTCAAAAAGGTATATAAAAGAAATGGCGCCCTAAAGTATAGCGGCTGACGCACTGCGTCGGAAATTCCCGCCGGGGCGGCGGCCGCGTGCACCTTGAACCAGACGTGGAGCGTCAGGGCCTGCGTCTTGGATTGCATCGCACATGTAAACCGACAACCCCACCTGCAGAGCGCATCCATTCGGTCAAGTCGGCGCCGCTGTTGCTGGCGCCGTGCCTTCATGTTTGTGTTCCTTTGTTTGTACTTTTTCAATTGACCTAGTAAGCAGTGAAGAGAGCGTCCCTATTTTGGCGCGAGTGATTGCGATCACTGGACTGCAACAGAAGTGCTCGGTATGTCGTTAACAAGAGCGGACGCTTCAGAAAAAAATGTGCGAACGAGTGCGATGAAGAAAAGTGAAACTGTAACCCAGTTAATTTTTTTCAGCATAACCTTAATATTCATACTGAGATTGTATGTGCAGTGTTTTCTCTCCATTTTTTTTTTCTAATACATCTTAGAGCGACAAAGGAGCAGGAAGCGTCGATACGATTTGCCATATGTGGGACCATCCATGCATGTGCGGACCGACGTTTAATTTACCGCTCAATAACCCAGCTTTAATTTAGATCACCAATGATAAATCGTGTAAGCGAAAGTATGTGCTGCGATACTTCGTATTCGCATAGCTTAAACGGCCTAGTGTATTTTTAGAGTGTATTTCGATGGAAGCGCGCTCGCCATAGTCGATCTGAGTCACGTACGAGCCTCAATAGGCCGACGCTTATCGCTCATTTTTTACATCGCACTGCATGCGTGTTCTGCGGTAATCGTCTGTTTGAAGCCACTGCTGTTAAAACTAATACACTCGAAGGCAAAGCAATTTGCTAAAACTTTTGGAATTCTCTTCACCCACAGCAGCAGGAATCGCCACGGGAGCAGCCACAGAGGAACCTAGACCATTGCCGAATAGAATACGAAAAATAGCAACCATTGCCTATGCACGATATATGACATGTCTTTTTGATTATTTATAATCTTCTGGTCGGCGTAGAGCTATTGATCGACGCCACCGCCCTGACAGACCTTCACACGGTGGTGAGCTTATTGATATTTGACGCCGTTGACCGATCGTCGGTGCCCTAGGTGCCCACGGCACCTAGGTGCCACTAGGTGCCCACGGCAAAACTACAAATGAGGCGGTACAGGGAGATATGGGCTGGGCATCTTTCGAAGTGCGGGAAGCTCAGAGTAAAATATTATATGAGGAACGCCTGAGGAAATTGGACAGTAACAGATGGGCAGCTAAAGTATTTAAATACCTCTACCTAAAAAGCGTTGACTCACAATGGAGGAAAAGAACTAGGAAACTAACTAGCAAGTATGCTAGTAACAAGGACGGAGAAATAAAGAGCATTAAGCAACAGGTGAAAAACACAGAAGGTAAAAATTGAATAAATTCGATGGAAAAGAAACAGAGTGTGGAATTATACCGAAAGTGGAAAATGCAGATCAGGAAGGAAGATTTCTTTGATAACTCAAGAGGCAGTGCCCTACTTTTTGAAGCTAGATCAGGGTGCCTTAGAACACGCAGCTACAAAAAGAAATTTAACAATGGAGATGACGCATGTGCTGTATGTGGAAACTGCAGTGAAACAATTGCCCATATTATACTCGAATGTAATGGTATCCACCCGGAAGTTGGTGCAGGCGCAATCACTGTTCCTGAAGCTCTGGGGTTTAGAGATAACAGTGGCCGGGTGAATAAACCGGCGGTGGAAACTAGCAAAAAACGACTGGAAGATTGGTGGCTTAAAAGCAGAGAAGTGACATAATGTTAGTAATGTAGGAAGAAAATTTAATAAATAGAATGATGGTTTAGTTAACCATTCTAAATCAAATATTAAGATATAGGGAGAAAAATGAGCATGATAGCTACTGCTACCACCCCGTTTCAAAGGGGACGCTCCTATATTCCATCCATCCATCCAGGGCTAATATCTGCCAACTCACTGACAATATTGGCCCAGGAACTTGTGCTGCCTGGGCACAAGCAGCACACCAGCATTGGTCCAACAATTGTTCATCACTGGAAAAGAATGGCGTCAATATTGGATTGATATTGGCATTTGGGCATTTTGCTACATTCTCCATGCTTGGCCCATCTTTCTTCCCAAGACTGGCCCAGTGTTCAACCAAGCTGGAGCCACCAATGTAGGCATATTATTAGACTTTTCATTCATGCACCTTAATTCTTGCCAATACTGCCCAGCATTATACCATAATGGTATTACCAATATTTGTTTAATGCCAGCTATTCCATTGATGACCCATTGTCAATGCCAATATCATACCAATGATTACCCATGGCAGGTGCACTGGCTACTCCATTCATGCCACATATTGTCGATACCAGTATTCGTCCAATGGTTCATGGGTACACTGGCTACTCCATTCATGTACCATTGATGATGTCAAGATTACATATTTTGTGGCACTGCCTGTGCAGGCCATAAAATGTAGCCTTTTCCATTCAAGCCATATTCGTGACAGCACATCGAACTTGGTGGGACAATAATGGCCTTGGCCTTTCAAATAGGAGTGGCCATAATAATGCAAATTGCTGCTCATTAGCAACCAGTAGATATTCACAAAACAAGGGCAGGGTTCACAAAAAGATATTTATTGCAATTGTTACTAGACGGCAGTTGTTACTAGCCAGTGGTGAGGGCGCACACAGCCGCAGCTGGCGGGGCAGTGGCAGGCAGCTGAAGGGCACACTCATAAGTATAGTGAGGGGGCTGACCCTGCAATTGCATTCACAGGTGGAATGCTTGGTTCGCCAGGGGAGGTTTCAGCAAAACGCCTTTTTCTTCCACCCCCTCTGTCACAGGAACCAGGCAGCCACCTGCGAATAAATGTGTGTGCCTCCAAAACCACCACACCAACTTTTTCTCAAATGGCACCTGCACAAAACCAATGAGGAAACAGTTTAGAACACTATTTCGAGGCACATGAAATCGCATGCATTATTTCAGAAAGATGTAGAAAATTCCAGGATTCATGTACCGAAATTCATGGCCAATGAGAAACACTAGTAGCGTGGTTTTTTGGGCTTGTTGGTACATGATTACAATACACTATAGCAGAGCAAAATACGAGGACACAAGAGCGAGAGACTAACACCACGAGCGCTAACTTCCAACAAATTTTATTCTTCTGAAGCATCATATATAAACGCCTGAAAAACATGAATCACATGTGCCAACAGTATCAATTACTTAGAAAGACAAGCTCTTTATCTGAGAGGAGAATGGAAGGTGTGCTTACACACGCGCGTCCTGAACTATTTATCTTTTCGGCTTCAATGATTTCGCGCGTTACTCTTTCTCTGCTTTTTCCTATTACCACACTTTTATCAAAGAAAGGCTTACAGGTTTTTGACTTGCATTCGAGAATGTGGTCAACCAGCGATCCGCCTTGCCGGTTGTTTCTGACGTTGCGAGCGTGTTCCATTAGGCGCTCGTTCACACATCTCCCCGTCTGGCCGATATAGTGTTTCCCGCATGACAAGAGAATTTTATATACAACACCTTCATCGCACGAGACTTACGGCTTCTGGTGCTTAATTGCGCATCCGCCCGCTTTTTTGGTGTTGGTTTCTTTCAGCTTGCACAACGTAGAAAGTTTCTTCGGTGCCGAGAACACTACGGTCGCATTTGCTCGTTGATCAACTCTTTTCAAATTGTGAGAAATCTTGTGCAGATATGGTAAAACAACAAGGTTTTTCCGTTCCCGAGGAACCGGATTTGGGTGGCATTGATTTTCTGGTTTCATTTTTTTAAGAAGTTTTTCGGCAACAGAAACTTGAACATGGGCGGGATATCCAGCATTAGTCAGCCTCCTGGACTGCTCTTGAAAACTATCGCTCATCATGTGTGGACAAGATTTCCGGAGAGCATTTTGAAAACATAAATTGATAATACCTCTTTTCACAAGTTTAGAATGGGCGGAGTGATATGGCAGCATCGGCTTGTCGCTACGCGGCTGATGTGGTAATAGGAAAAAGCAGAAAAAGAGTAACGCGCGAAATCATTGAAGCCGATAAATAGTTCAGGATGCGCGTGTGTAAGCACACCTTCCATTCTCCTCTCAGATAAAGAGCTTGTCTTTCTAAAGAATTGATACTGTTGGCACATGTGATTCATGTTTTTCTGGCGTTTATATATGATGCTTCAGCAGAATAAAATTTGTTGGAAGTTAGCGCTCGTGGTGTTCGTCTCTCGCTCTTGTGTCCTCGACTTTTGATGCGCTATAGTGTACTGAGAAACACTATACTGATGAGTTCCAGATTAGTTTTAGTTGTCTTGGGTTTGTTAGGATGAAAGACGCGCATACATTGCATAGCATGTGCCCTGTTGCATTTTGATTGCCTCCACAGCAATACGGCTGAGACAGCCAGTGTTTCATCTCACACTAGGAATCAGTGCTTCATTGCCGTCTGTCTCCGCATATGACTCGCGCGCTAGTTTTTTGCCGCTCCTACACTTTCTATGATGTGTCAACAGTTTATACTAAATATCGTTACCAAGACAATGTTCGGCGACCATTCGCATTTTTTTTAAATGGCTAGGTATAATATACACAAGCGATCTTAGCCCACGACTGCTGCACTGGCCGCTGGTTAGCTGATATACGCTTTCGGCTGATTTTGTGGGTAGCTCACTTAAACGGGTGAATGTCGCTTTCCACGCACGCCGAAATCACTAGCTCAGTCTGCATACTTGTCACGCATAAGCGTTTATTTACGGCTCTTGAGTGCTGAAGTGTGAACACGGAAATCTAGCCACTCGATCGTTAAAATCTATTATAATTCTGCTCAAGTCCATAAAACACACTGCAGCTTTTGAAGTCAGTGCTTATCGATGCGCTGCCAGTTTGCCGAGGACGGCTGCGACCGGGTGCGTACGCTTGAACAATATTCAATCGTTGCGTCATCGCTAGCCAGAAAATACCTATAGCTGTCACTCGGCAGTTCCAAGCGGCTAGCGCATAGTCGGCCCGCGCTCGACCCTTGCCAATATGGCCGACTAAAACTAAACCTAGGCCACCCACTTCCGCCCGAAGTCGGGAACTGACAATGGTTTAAAAACGGCCAATTATCGGAACTCGACCTCGGGCTGACGAGTACGGCCGACTTAGCTAGCCTAATGCCGCGCTAGGGTCATGCATAGGCCATGGCTTACCCACACATGACCCAACCACTTCGGCGGTACACGCTGCCCGGTGGTTTATACAGGTATGATTAGGGGTCTACTCATCCATGGCCTATGGTTTACCCATTAAGACGTCTGCAGTTCGACTGTGCATGGACGTTAGCGCTGCGACAGTATTTTGAGATCCAAGCGGGCTCTAACTTTGTGGCATCAGCAATGGTGTTCTCTTGGCAGGTGAAAAGCACCCCATACGTATGCAGTTCAAAAAAGCCTGCGCATCGACAAATGTAGTTTTAAACAGCACTTTTTATTCATTTTTCTTAAATATTCGAAACAGGCTCAAAGCCCTCGTAATAAAAAAGTGGCGCTTACAGCTTACTAAGGTTGTGAGCCTTCACAGCAATTTATTACGGCTTTCAGCTTCTAGGCTGAGTTGAAGATGTCAAGTTTTCCTGCTCGTTGTGCCCACCGTCCCATTACTTCACTGTTACGAGCCATCACTTCATGGCTGCCGGGGTCTTCCTGGAGAGGACGTCAACAAGGTAAACGCTGCCTCTCCTCAGGCATCCTAGAAAAAATACGAAACAAAATATCAGCCTTCATTCCGTATTCATATGAGTTTCCTAGCCTGTTAAAATGATAAAAGGCTGTCACTCAAGCAATTATAAGGACCTTCAGTGGGATCAGTGGTGATTTAGTCATTGGAGGATATCTAATGTCAATTTAAATATGAGGTGCACCATTTTCACACATATACTGCTTGTCCAAGCAAATTTGATCCAAGGGATAAAAAAAAAAAACATTTCGGAGGCAGGCAAAGGAAACCAGATACATATTTCTGGAATCTACCTTGAGTGCCACAGAAAAGGTTTTGTTGGGAATCCTTAATTTACATTTTTCACTTTAATTACTGATTAATGACTTAAACAATAAAGGGTGTTGCTACTTTGAAGAGTACCGGCACAAACCCCGTTTGATTATTTGCAATAAAGAACCCTCACGTCTGCAGTTTGAACGCCAGATACAATAGAAAACCACGAAAATACAAAAATCAGACTCCCGGACAATACAATTAAGGACTTGGATTGGCTCGACAGCCCTGTGTAGCGTTAGACCTATAAGCTGCCTATGGTTTCTTCGTCCGCGCCAGCACATTCTTTCAAGACTGTATTTGTATTTTACAGCTGAAGAATACTGTTCCACTCATTTATATTCTTACCGTTTTGTAGTCATTATCCACATTTCAAAGTTCGGCGCGCCCATTGTAAATCGAGCCTTCATGTGCGCCAAAGGGCCGACGCGAAGCAACCATCGCCAGCATATCACCCTTACTCATGCATGGGGCTAGCCATCATGGCGGCAGGTTGTTTTGTCCGCTCAAAATCATGTTGTCAGCAGCACAATTGAGGTGGGCAAATTGGTTGGTAGCGGTTTCGGTATCTACATAACCCGGAATTTATCTACAGCTGGAAAAAAAGGTACACATGAGGTTTCTAACCGCAAATATTGAAACAGGGGTTTCCGAACGTGCTCACCGACTCTGTAAGTCCTATTTATTGTCTAAAGTGAATATTTAGGACTTGAAGCGAATAACCTCACTTCCCTACGTACAAAATAAAAAATTTTCTGCGCTGTCCTAAGTGGCTGCCAGCAATGCGCCACCGGTTTCCAACATCTGTTTCTAATAGTTTATTTACAACCCTTGGCTCAAGATATCGGGCGCAGCAGGTGTAATGTAGCTTGAATAAAACCTGCAAGGGATCATATATACGTTCTTCCCGTGCTTCGCTTGTCACTCCGTGCTCGCGAGCGCACACACTTTCATGTACAGGCGAACAGGACCGCTCACGCCCTCCGGCGCAACGCTGCTCAGGCTTAAGTGGAGAATTTGTTTCATCTCGACACTCTTTAGAGCTAGGGAGGGGCGCGGCATCATGCGGCATGTGTAGATCTGCAAAAATGCAGCATGCTAAACACTCGCCTTCGAATGGGGGACTCATCGCTTCACTGAGCGTCTCAGGTTCACGAGTGAAAGTGGCGGTCGATTCAGCGCCGGTCATGGCACTGACCTTGATATTTGCGGCCACTGATGAGATCGCTCTCCTACATACCGCATCTTCTGCGGTCAACGTGTTCGTAGCCAGCGCGTCGTGGTTCATCGCGGCGGTCTCGACTTGCGGTGTTGCTGTCGATAAACCTCCAGCGATGATGCCCTGTTCTTTAGAGCCAGAGGGGTGGGACGTATCTTGTGACTCTCTTGGATTTTCGCTTATGTTACCCCCTGTAAGTTCCTCCTCGCGCAGGGTGTTCGCTACATCGTGGAGTGTTTTTGGTTCACAGTTGCGAGTGGTGACTAATTCTGTGCTTATTG
The DNA here is from genome assembly GCF_055883805.1 of Amblyomma maculatum. Taxonomy (NCBI): domain Eukaryota; kingdom Metazoa; phylum Arthropoda; class Arachnida; order Ixodida; family Ixodidae; genus Amblyomma; species Amblyomma maculatum. The sequence continues at coordinate 142,969,484 of NC_139353.1, forward strand.
TGGTGCTGACCACCGTAGTGCTCACTTTAGTATTTGCGACAGCTGCTGAGACTTCTGCCCTACAAGCGGCATCTGTTGCAGTCAACGCATGATCGTGGATCTCACCGATCCCATCGCTCGCGCCCGCTCTCACTGAATCAACTGTGGCGCCCTGTTCTTGGTTAGCGCTCGCGCCTGTTGTCGCTGTTTTACCCGCATTTGCTGCATTTAACGCGTCAGGATCAGTTTGTAAACACGCGGCAGCTTTACGCTTTTCAATTACCTCGTCTAGAGCGGGTTTGAGTTCGGTCTCCTGCTGCCACGCGCCTTCCGGTGCACCTGACGGGACGCTGACGCCCTCGGTAATTTGATCGCACGCGGACACTTGTATTGGGAAGACTACAGCCGATTTTTTGGCGTTGTTTACTTCGCTGGCCGGCTACGCACCGCGCACGCCGGCAGCAACGCTCTCCTCGCCGAAGGTCGTCTCCGCTGGCGTAGTGCTCGCAGCAGTGTCAGTCGGCAAGGCCGCTCCGTCACCTGACACGCGCCCTACAAGTACTGTTCGGGGCCGCTCTTTCGAAGGGTTCTTTTTAGTTTCTTCTTCTTTACTTGCTCCACTTTGGAACCCACGAGGCATTCGTCTTCTTTCCAATAATGGGACCTCTGATCGTACCTTTCGAGCTTCTGCCTCTGCTATCACTCTTTGAGTTTCTAGTTCGTACTCTCTCAATTCTGCCTCCATCTTTCTAATTTCTAATTCAGCCTCTGCTTTCGCCTCTGCCTCTCGACGCTTCGCTAGGTCCTTACTATTCGTCTTTGTTACGCAATTCTTCCGTCTCATGAGGCTATGGGGACTCTTACGGACACTCTGGTCCATCCGGAAAACACTGACTTTCTGGTGTTCATGTTTGCTAACCTAACTAACTACACGTCGACACCGCGCACCTCCCGCTCCTAATGCCTGAGCCACGCTCACCAACGGACGCAAGAAATCCCGCTCACCTGAGCAACGGTTCCGCCCTTCTCGCCGCGTCGCTCCTCGCTGTGGGGCACTTCCGATCGTCGCTGCCTCTGACCGTCACCGCTGGGGGTCCCAGGTCCTTGCACGCGTCGACGAAGCTCCTACCCCGAACGACCGGGAGATCTTGGCACCTCAGCAAAGGTTGCTCCCTCCTTGCCGCGCCGCTCCTCGCTGGTGGGCACTCCTACTCGCCGCTGCCTCTGACCGTCTCCTCTTGGGGTCCCTAGATCCTTGCACGTGGCGAAGCTCTTCCACCTTGAACGGCCGGCAAACTTCGGTGAGCGCCGATAACGTTGCGACGGCTCGAGTAACGGGCTGGGCTTGCGGAGTCCTGCAGTTGCCGAATCGTACTGTCGACTGCGCCAGTAAAACGTCAAAGGTTCTTCTTTTTCCTTCTTCTAATCTTCCGCACCTCTCCAAGGTGCTCCTCGATTCGGCGGGCGACGTGTAGTTCACACACAAACACACTGAGAGGAGTCTCAACTCTCAGTGTGAGAGGAGACTCCTCTCACACTGAGAGGAGTCTCCCCTTTCTCAACTTATGCCTTGTGGCAAACGCTTCGAAAAAAAAAAAAAAAAAAAAAAAAACACACACTGAGACGCAGGACAACGAACGTGCCGTAACAAAACGAACATTAACTTTATATAACAAGAACATGAAGCACAGGGTACAGAAAACTTATTCACACGAGACAGAGAGGCGACACACTTTGCAAAAGAGACTGAGCGAATAACTAACGGCAAAACGAGCGCATCACTCTTTTTACGACTTCTCAGTCGGGGCCTGCCTGCTACGCTGTCTTCTCCGAGCGACAATCGAATCAGAACCAGAACCGTCAGTAACTGCGCGGCGCGCTCTTAAATAGCCAGCGCCGAACCTTCTAGGCGCGGAGGAGGAACGGAAAACAGCTTAGCGCTGCCAAAGCTATGCCTTCCCCCCTTGGCCTTCAGGAGAGGCCTCGAATTTTCTCGAACATGGTCAGCACGCGCGGCCCTTCCGCGCGAAGCGAGGAGGAGGGCCGGGAACGTGCGGGGGAATGCACGCTTGACTCCGCGCATGGCGACGAGGGCGAGGAGGCGCAGCGCGGTGGCCGAGATGACGTAATCAGTCGCGTCGCTTTCTCGTAGCTTGGAGAACATTCCATCGCCGTTTTCTGCGGCGCGCGCGCCGAAACATTAAAGAAAGGGCCACCGCGGCCTTACACCACCTATATTGTCACAACTGTCATCCGTTATTTGTAGCTGAAACAACATCACAAAAGTGATTCGATTGCAAATTGTTCCCTAGTTAAATAGACGTACGAGATGATGCACGTATACTTTGTAGAATACAATTTAGGAAAGAGCAGATACCAACTACAGGCGAATAATGCTATGATATGGAGCATATGTGTTACTCCGGTTAAGAGTAAAAAATCATCTTTTAGCATATAATATATTCGAGAAACTATTGCATGTTCACATAGGAACACAATTAATGAGCTCATCCACGCATCTAATGTCTATGGGTATTAGATGTATGGATGACTCCGTTTTATTCCAATTCGTGCGTCACTCAAAACAATTGAACGAGAAAAAATTTATTGTCTACACAGTTTTCAGCGACAATACCACGAAATATACTAAGGTGCTTCATATATGTCACATCACCTAGCAAATGAAATGGGATAACGGAAGTAATCAAACTCTAACCCTGACCAGCATTTCGCTTTTGCGCCATCTTTGTAAGTTTTTAGGCAGGCTTTTCCACTGATTATCCTCTTCTTTATACCCCTGCCACCCACAGGACACAAATCTTCTGGGAGTACCGAACTGTTTGTTTTCGCATCAGTGATACAACTTAACCATTTCATTTCTACGTAGAAAACACTCTTGATGCGCACCTACCTAAAAAAATGAAAGCATGTATGTGTAGGCGAAATCATTCACCGGCGATTTAATAATATGATTTGAACAATAAAATCAGAGGATCACACTGGAAGTAACAAAAAAGTGGTGGAGAGATAGGAATTGAAGCAATGAAAGGCGGCTGCTTTCTGCGAAAAGACAATAGCAAGTGGTCCACCGTCTATAAGAATAGGCAATCAAAAATAAGGCATATTTAAAGGTGCATGCAGCAGTTACAGTGATGCAGTGCTACTTTTTTTGAGGCAGGCTTTTCCGCTGATTTTCCTCTTCTTTATTGCCCTTCCAACCATAGGACACATATTTTCTGGGGGTTGTCGGTTTTCGCACCAGTGATACAACTCAGTCGATCCATTTCTACGTAGAAAACCACTCCCGATGCGCATCTAAAAAAATGAAAGCATGTATGTGTAGGCTAAATCATTCACACATGATAAAACAATATCATTTGAACAATGAAATCAAATGATCACACCCAGACCAACAAGAAAGTGGTGGGGAGATAGAAATTGAAGCAATGAAATACGGTTGCTTACAGAACAAAGCCTATAGCAAGAGGTCCTGCGTCTATAAGAATAGGCAATAAAATTAAGGCACGTTTAAATGTTCATGCAGCAGTTAAATTGATGCAGTGTTACCTTTTCTTTTTCACTGCAGTGATTGGTATAAATATTACAGCAATTGCTAGGCATCTCAGGTAACCCCACTGAAAACCTCATCCAAGGTACCGAGCAGCAGTGGCATGTTATTTGCAGCTGTTAACGGAAAGACAGGCTATCCTATGAGTGCATCCGCATTTCCTCCTTTTTGTACCTTGAATAAAAGCGACTGAACAGTGAATGTAAGAGGTACAGCGTCCCTAGGAATGGGGAACAAAATTAAGTTTTGCTTGTAGTAAACAGAGGTACAAAAAGGAGCAAATATGCCTGCAATAGTAGCACGGTGGCCTACCTTTTGATCAACAGCTGTAAACAACCTGTCACTGCCAGTCGGTTCTTTAGATAGGCGTATCAATGCCAGAGCTTAAAGCTAAGAGCAATATGAGTAATATTTATTGCGGTCACGGCCGTAAACGATTCTAGCGGAGCACTCTATTACTGTAACTATTCAACCGTCCATTTATACATATCGTTCATTAAAGAACCATGCACATCATATTAAGTTGTTCTTTTCTACTCCCAAATGATTTCCTATAGAATTAGAATACGTGGATCGCTGCTTCGGTTTCACCATTTTTGCACGATGGCTATGGCGTGCACTTCATGAATGCGGTACGGTACGTGAGGTGCAAAGAGCTGTAATTGCCGAACAGGCGGACCTGACGGCCTGTTCCATTTCGCTTAAATTGCGCGCCGTGATCGAGCGCTTCGCGAGCAATATATTTCGGACAATATGGTCGCCTCATACCGGCCGTCATTGTTTTGTACAATGTGTCCCGCGTGCACGTTGTTTACTTTGCAGTGACATGGACGCAGTGCAACAAGCTTATGTGCCTTTTTGCTTGTTTTGTTATTTTCCTCCGCCTTCGAAGCGCGTCTGCGAAATCGCTCTCCTATTGTCGCCGCTTTCTGATAACGCCCTCACCTGAAGGCGCGTGCTCAGAAGGGGGGCGTCGATTAAGAAAATTTTGAAAAGGGGCTCACTTACGCTGTTCGCGGCTTTCAATTCCTCAATATGATATTAACCATTATAAAAGTGTAGGTTCATTATGACTAAATTACAGCCTAATCATCAAGCGGCATCACGCACATAATGTCCGCCCGACTGTAAAATTCGCTTGCACAGACGGCACGAATAGTTTTCAAAAACAAAAAACTGCCCTTAACTCTTAACAAAATCCAAAAACTGAGTAAACATGGCTTGCTGCGCGCAGAAGAGACGCTGTTCAAAATATATGTTAATAATTGATTGCGGCGCGCTGCACAGTCAAAAAACTGCGCAAATGGCTGCCTGCAGTGTTCTGTCACGCGTTGGTGGCACACACTCCTGTTACGCACGGCTCCTCTATTTTCGGCGCAAATGCTATTCATATCGCAGCCAGCAAAGAAGTCCACGCACTTGCTTGCATGTAACCCGGACGAAAATTCGCTTACCCAGGCAGCACAAAGCATTGGGCCAATGTTGTAAGTACGACGGCAAGCAGTGGCCCTTCATTGGGCCAGCCTAACCAGCATGCTCCCAACATAGGACATGCCAGTCAACACAATGTCCAACAATGGCCCAGTCTAGCCAGTGCTTTCCCAGTGTTGGCGCTGCCAGTAGCCAACACTGGCTAGCTTGGGCCAAGATGTACAGTGAGTTCCCGATATTGGCACTGCCGTACATACAGAATGTCTATGTTGGACCGAGATTGCCGTTGTTCCTCCAATAATGGTCGCACGGGATTTAAAACTGGCTATAATGGGCCAAGCTGTCCTGCCTTCCTCCGTCATTGGGTTTTCCGTTTTTTAAAACTGGCTACAATGGACCAAGTTGTCCTGTGTTCTTCCGGCATTGGATGTTCCGGTTTTTAAACATGGCTACAATGGACAATGTTATCCTCTGTGCTTCCAGTATTGGATGTTCAGTTTTTTAAAGATGGCTACAATGGACCAAGTTGTCCTGTGTTCCGCCGTCGTTGGCCGTTCCTTTTTTAAAACTGGCTACAATGGACCATGTTGTCCAGTGTTTCCGGCGTTGACCGTTCAGTTTTTAAAACTGGCTACAATGGACCAAGGTGTCCTGTGTTCGTCCGACGTTGACCGTTCCGTTGTTTTAAACTGGCTGTAATGGACCATTGCAATTTGTCTTGTGTTTTTCCAGTATTAGCTATCCCTGTATGAAAACTGCCCACGATGGACCACTTCTTCCCCTGATCTCGCAAATGTCATTGCCATCCTAAAAACGCAGCTTTAATGGGCTGCCGAAGTGAATATTTTCCGTTGACCATTCAATCAAAACAAATTCTCCATTTTTATGGTTGAATACACGTGCGCTGGACGCCAAACCGCGGCATTTAATTCCGACAACATTTCAGCCGATCGTTCGGACCTCACCAAGTACCACGTTCGGGACGACAATTACTATAACGCATTCATGCACGTACCGCTGCAACTGTCTGGATTCGTCTTTTCGGTGCGCTCATATGCGGCGCACCTTTGGGGGTCAGCTATATGTGTTTATGGTTTTAGCCTATTGGCATGCATGCAGATTTCGTCGCAGGCGCATACGTTTGTCGCACAATTATATCTAATGATAGCACGACCGTGCGACCACATATATATATATATACCCCAGACCGGCTAGCACTCACGACCCAATATGCCTGTATTGGACGCCGATTACATCCCTGCATCTATACGTAACCTATAGTACAAATCCAGTTGTCAGTGAGAACGCGCATAAAAACGAAATCGTGTCGCCATAGCATGTTCACGTGACATTAAATTAGGGATTAGAAGGTAGCTTTTTCATTGCCGAGAAGGAAAACGTTGCCTCAAGTTGAAGGCACAAATGACCATTTTCTCAGCGATGTTTTTGTTCTAGTGCTTTTGTATTATCCATAAGGAACTACGCGCAGCATCGTCTGTTTACCTGGAGAAAGGACCGAATACGATGTGTGTACTTTCTAGACGCAATCACTGGAAAATGAAAAGCCGGAAGACTCGCGAGGTTACCATTTTAGTTTTGGGCATTCACACGGTGGTAAAAAAAAATGACAGTTTTTCGTGCAGACTGCGAGCATGAAGGCCCCGGTACATTTATATGGCGCACAACATATATATCGCCAATAAACAAAAAAAAATAGTTTTTTCCGCCTATTAGTTTAGAGTTTGACCATTCCAACCGCGCTAGGCGGTGGCAAAGGAATAAAAAAAACTGTACAGGAATGAAAATAATGTGCGCTGTCGAGTCATTCGAAAAAACGAATGCAGCCTACAAACACTGTTTTAATGAGGCAGTTTTCCATGCCCTTTCCAATTCTTTCATTCTACTAAAATGATTTGGAATACGTTGCTTGCTCATTGAACGTTATCGTCTTTTTGTGCAATCCGCGTTAAGGTGGAGGTTATTGCGAAAAAAGTCTGTGTATTGCCTGATGCCACAGCGCTTCAGGACCTCGACGCGCACAAAATTTATTCTGAATCATTCATTGCTGTGTCTGTCACCGTCGATTTGCGAAGTCGAGACAAAACATGAGCGAAGAAATATTGTTACAGCTGGAGAATGATGAGGACGAAGTGGCGCGCTCGTTTGTGGAAGATTAAGAAAAAGAAGTGCGTCGAATGGGCGGCCCTCGTAGCCTGGCTCCTTGGCTGTTCCTCAATGTATATATATTTAATCCTCTTTTGTAAATATATTTCTCCCTGTTACAAAATTATATGCCAAAATTTAAAAACCTTGAACAATTCACAAATTCCGTAGAATGTTCAGAACAGCGCGGTGCGCTATAATTGGACAAAGGCTTTATCGATGTGGCCATAATTACTTGCGCAACAAAATTATGCAAGGTGTTTTAATGGTTTTGAAAGCTGAGGTAGTGTAGAATAGGTGGAAAAAGTTTAAACAACGTGAAAACTGTTTTTGTTTTCCTAAAAATTTTCAATGTTCGCTGTTTTCTGTAAATTAGCGCGATCGTATCTCTGTATCCAAATGTCATAAAAATATGAGCTTTAGCTGTTTGCGGATAATTATGCTGAGAACATATTGTGGAATTTTTGCTGCTCTACCATGAACCTTTTCTGAAATAAAGGCCTGCAAATTAGGAAAATTTTCGTTTCCGATGTTTAGAATTTTTATAAAAACATCTACTCATACCCGAAAAGCGAACATTAACTGAATACAAATAAAAACATGTATATATTTAGTTGGATAATTTTCAGCTAGCCAACTTGAGCTAATTTGTATAATCTATAACCAAAGTTGGCCAGAATAGCAGAGAAGCTCGGAACTCCGCCTCATTGACATTATTAATCAGTCATCACGCAACAGTATATAATATTTTGAAGTAAATATAAAAGGTCGAACGACCATCCTTTGTTCGATCATAGGTGGCTAAAGGGAGGGGACGCGCGCATTTGTCGATGCACCAGCTGTATGGATTTACGCAAGAATGTGGATGGTAGATGGGGAGGCTTTCTATTTTTTTAGAAAATGTTTGTCCGTGGTTGGCTTGAAGAAACAATGCGTTTGCGAACACACAAAACAAAACTATTTATTAGAGCTCGACTCGAGCGGTGCGCGCTGGCGGCCGCTCATCGGCACGGTCCGAAGTCACGGCTGGCCGGTGCAAGCAGAAGAGGGCTGGGTAAAGGAGGAATGGAATGTTGAGAGGGTCGTTGGTCCTTCGTTCCCACGCGCAGCCCTTGCGAACACAACACCGCGGCGGGAATCACGCGCTGGTTGCGCGGGTCGTTGTTCCCCCTCGCCTACGCGTCTACGTGCAAGACACAACAGACAGCATCCCCAGCTGCGCTGCTGTGCGGCCTCCTGCCGAAGCGTTCATTTGAGAGCTTGTTGGAGACGCTACAAGACTTGTGACAGCTTCTTAAACCTTTCTTTAATTTCTTCCCTCATTAATTTTCTTTTTCATTGTGCTGTGCATAATTTTCTCTTGCGCCTATACATGTCCATGTGCTCCGGTTGGTGCTTGCTACATATCAGTGAATAGCTGAGCTGTGAAATGTCGCCGGAGTACGGATTACAGCAACGGCGGGATACCATCGGCATTATCAGACTCAGTGAACGCCGTCATCTTAGACCGTGAGTATATATATTTGCAGCATGCCATTGCTTCATAATTGGTTCTATATAATCTCCTACCAGTCCCAAATGTTCTCTTTCCTTATTCTCCTCGAAACAACTGCGCGAAGCATGACTTCAAGAACTAAGCGAATTCTCGTCCGGGTTACATGCAAGCAAGTGCGTGGACTTATTTGCTGGCTGCGATATGAATAGCATTTGCGCCGAAAATAGAGGAGCCGTGCGTAACAGGTGTGTATGCCACCAACACGTGACAGAACACTGCAGGCAGCCATTTGCGCAGTTTTTTGACTGTGAAGCGCGCCGCAATCAATTAGTAACCAGACACTATGCGCCCGGCTTTGTACATATATTTTGGACAGCCTCTCTTCTGCGCGCAGGAAGCCATGTTCACACAGTTTTTGGATTTTGTTAAGAGTTAAGGGCAGTTTTTTGTTTTCAGATGTACAGACGAAGTTTTGAAAACTGTTCGTGCCGTCTGTGCAAGCGAATTTTACAGTGGGGCAGACATGTGCGTGATGCCGCTTGATGACTAGGCTATAATTAAGTCATAATGAACCTCCACTTTTATAATGGTTAATATCATATTGAGGAATTGAAAGCCGTGAACAGCGCAATTGAGCCCCTTTTCAAAATTTTCTTAATCGACGCCCCCCCTTCTAAGCACGTGCCTTCAGGTGAGGGCGTTATCAGAAAGCGGCGACAATAGGAGAGCGATTTCGCAGACGCGCTTCGAGGGCGGGGGAAAATAACAATACAAGCAAAAAGGCACATCAGCCGTGTGTGCACTGCGTCCCTGTCACTACAAAGTAAACAACGTGCACGCGGGACACAATGTACAAAACATTGACGGCCGGTATGAGGCAACCATATCGTCCGAAATATATTGCTCGCGAAGCGCTCGATGACGGCGCGCACTTTCAGGCGAAATGAGACAGGACGTCAGGTCCACCTGTTCGGCAATTACAGCTCTTTGTACCTCACGTGCCGTACCGTATGCATGAAGTGCACGCCATAGCCATCGTGCAAGAGTGTTGAAACCGAAGCAGCGATCCACGTATTCTAATTCTATAGGAAATCATTTGGGAGTAGAAAAGAGCAACTTAATATGATGTGCATGGTTCTTTAATGAACGATATGTATAAATGGACGGTTGAATAGTTACAGTAATGGAGTGTTCCGCTAGAATTGTTTACGGCCGTGACCGCAATAAACATTACTCATATTGCTCTTAGCTTTAAGCTCTGGCATTGATAAGCCTATCTAAAGTACCGACTGGCAGTGACAGGTTGTTTACAGCTGTTGATCAAAAGGTAGGCCATCATGCTATTATTGCAGGCATATTTCCTTCTTTTTGTACCTCTGTTTACTAAAACTTAATTTTGTTCCCCATTCCTAGGGACGCTGCACCTCTTACAACACTCACTGTTCAGTCGCTTTTATTCAAGTATACAAAAAGGAGGAAATGCGCATGCACTCATAGGATAGCTTTTCTTTCCGTTAACAGCTGCAAGTAACACGCCACTGCTCCTCGGTACCTTGGATGAAGTTTTCAATGGGGTTACCTGAGATGCCTAGCAATTGCTGTAATATTTATACCAATCACTGCAGTGAAACAGAGAGGTAGCACTGCATCACTTTAACTGCTGCATGCACCTATAAACGTGCCTTAATTTATTGCCTATTCTTATAGATGCAGGACCTCTTACTATAGGCTTTGTTCAGTAAGCAACCGTCTTTCATTGCTTCAATTTCTATCTCTCCACCACTTTCTTGTTGCTCTGGGTGTGATCATTTGATTTCATTGTTCAAATCATATTGTTTTATCATGTGTGAATGATTTAGCCTGCACATACATGCTTTCATTTTTTTAGATGCGCATCGGGAGCGTTTTCTACGTAGAAGTGGATCGATTGAGTTGTATCACTGGTGCGAAAACCGACAACCCCCAGAAGATATGTGTCCTGTGGTTGGAAGGGAAATAAAGAAGAAGAAAATCAGCGGAAAAGCCTGCCTAAAAAAAGGTAGCACTGCATCACTGTAACTGCTGCATGCACCTTTAAATATGCCTTATTTTTATTGCCTATTCTTATAGGCGGTGGACCTCTTGCTATTGGCTTTTTGAAGAAAGCAACCGCCTTTCATTGCTTCAATTCCTATCTCTCCACCACTTTTTTGTTACTTCGAGTGTGATCCTTTGATTTTATTGTTCAAATCATATTATTAAATCGCCGGTGAATGATTTCGCCTACACATACATGCTTTCATTTTTTAGGTGCGCATCGAGAGTGTTTTCTACGTATAAATGGATCGATTAAGTTGTATCACTGGTGCGAAAACCAACAGTTCGGTACCCCCAGAAGATTTGTGTCTTGTGGGTGGCAGGGGTATAAAGAAGAGGATAATCAGTGGAAAAGCCTGCCTAAAAACTTACAAAGATGGCGCAAAAGCGAAATGCTGATCAGGGTTAGAGTCTGATTACTTCTGTTATCCCATTTCACTTGCTAGGTGATGTGACATATATGAAGCACCTTAGTATAATTTGTGGTATACTCACTGAAAATTGTGTAGACATTAACTTTTTTCTCGTTCAATTATTTTGAGTGACGCACGAATTGGAATAAAACGAAGTCATCCACACGTCTAATGCCCATAGACATTAGATGCGTGGATGAGCTCATTAATTGTGTTCCTATGTGAGCATGCAATAGTTTGTCGAATATATTAATATGTTAAAAGTTGATTTTTTTACTGTTAACCGGAGTAATACATATGCTCCATATCATAGCATTATTCGCCTGTAGTTTGTATCTGCTCTTTCCTAAATTGTATTCTACAAAGTATACGTGTGTCATCTCGTACGTCTATTTAACTAGCGAACAATTTGCAATCGAATCTCTTTTGTGATGTTTCAGCTACAAATAATGTATGACAGTTGTGACAATATAGGTAGCTTTAGGTATAACATATAGCGCGAAAATCTTTAATATATGCGATGATATTTTTATTCACCGCATTGGCTAAACCAGCCTGTTGAAGAGTGAAAACAAATATGGATGTCTTCGGACAGGAACAGTAATCGTGGTGCCATGACCATTTTTTAAATTAAATTTTCATATGTCGTGGGCTAATGTCTCGACACAAAGGAATGACCCTTAGGTTTGCCAGATGCGGCGTAGTATTCTCGAAAAAAAAAAAAAAAAACGCCTATCACTAAAGCTGGAAAACGCCGTTTTTGTCGTTTCAAAAAGTTGCACGTTTGGAGGCCGGCTGGTTGCGTAAAATTTTGTCATCCACTGTTTTTTACTCACCGCATTTGGGTAACGTTTACTTGTATAAGAAGTATTAAAAGTGTGTTTTATTGATGCAGTTGATTTAGTAAAAAATCGCAAACTTTGCTTCAAGAACAACGCGCTACAAAAATGTTAATGTTCAACCTTACATACTGGCGTGACGCATTGCGTTGTTTGCACTAAAATATTCTGTGTTTATTACGCAGGTCATATTGTTAATTTAGGCAGAATTTGGAGCTCTAAGCTGCTATGTGTGTTCTCTGTAACGCCACCAAAAGTATTATGCTGGAAAGCGATTTGCTTAAGATTGTAATTATAAAAATTACACATTGAAAAATCATCTTCAAAAATATAGTATTGTTAGTGGTGGTCAAAGCTGACAAATGGAATAATATATTAATAACCTAGATTGAATACTATTGCACCTAGCAATAAAAAAGAATGCAGGACAGAGAAAAAGTTCAGCCTTCACTTGCGTTCTGCCATGAAATTGACAGAAATAGTGAATTAATACCATTTTAAGCTATATTAAGTATTTGTCCCAGAAGCAGAAAAACGGTGTTAAGCGCTGACAATATTTTAAATTTTACTTAAGGTAAAATGTAACTAAATTAAGCAAATACTAAATTGAAGTTTTGATGCCTATTCCATAAGGGGGAGCCATATAAGCACATCTATAGAACAAAAACAAGCATTTTTATATTTCTAATATTACATTTTGCAGAATTCAATATATATAATGACTCAAATTAACAAAGTACTTTGCATTGTTTCCACAGATTTTGACAAAAATTGATGTTGCGGCCGTTTCTTCAATTCTAATCAGTTTTCCTTATTTTACCATTTTCTTACTTTCGTCCAATTTCAAAATAATATGCAGATACACACACAAATCTAGAGCTTCAAATTTTTTTCAGAAATAAAGAATGGAACCTAGATAATGTAGAAAAATAGTTTCTGTGCCAAGATATTATAGGATCTTGCAAGAATGTAGGCTGAGTTTGGCCATTATCAGCACAAGCACTCGGTTTAATATTTAATGTTATATTTTTAAACAGCATAACGCAACACTTTTCAGTCCGTGATATTTTTGAGGTACTGAAGATTTCTGAGAGGGATTTGAATGAAAATCGAAGATGATCTTTTTTTAATTGCAGCAAATTTGCCCTTTACTGCTGTTTTCGAATTCTGAGCAATTTTGATGCGTTGTGGAGAACACACCTAGTGGTCTGGAGCTCCAGATACTGCCTGGAATTAAGAAAATGCGTCAGGAAGTGAAAACATATTTAGTGCAACCAACCTAATGCATCATATGCCAGTACATAAGGTTAAAAATGAATATTTTTGCAGCGTATCGCTCCTGAAAAAAAGTTTGCGATTTTTTAATAACACAACTGCAAAAACAAAATAGGTTTCTAATAGTGTTTGTAAATATAAAACCTGCATATATTTAGTGAGTAAAAAAGAGCAGATGACAAAATCTTGGCATCCAAACTTGCAACATTTTGAAATGGCAAAAACAGCGTTTTCTACCTCTAGAGATATACCATACAATTGTTTTTTTTTTTCGAGGAAACTACGCGTATCTTGAAAAACTAAGGTTAATTCTTTTGTGTCTAGATACTTGCCCATCACATATAAGAATTTCATTGGAAACGAAAGATGGCCATGGGACCTCGATTATGTTTCTTATCTAAGGCACCCAAATACGCTGTGAGAAAGCCAATATCAAGGGCTTTTTTTAATATTCCATATTTCGAACGGTTGTGCCATCTAAGAAAATTAGAAAGCTAGGCACACCTTAGGTGTAGCCAGCCCTCACTTTCTGTTACAGCTGCATTTGCTAAGCTGAATTAATGCGTTGATTACTTTATTTTAGCCACGAATATAGCGCTATTACGTGTCAATTTTAAAGAAAGGACGCAGTGACGCGATTCCTGTAGAATTTGTAAGTGAAATCTGTAAACCTTACAAATCTACACATATATATGATCTCTTGCAGGTTTTATTCAAGCTACATTACACCTGCTGCGCCCCATAGCTTGAGCCAAGGGTTATAAATAAACCATTAGAAACAGACGATGGAAACCGGTGGTGCATTGCTGGCAGCCACTTAGGACAGCGCAGAAAATTTTTATTTTGTACGTGGGGAAGTGAGGTTATTCGCTTCAAGTACTAAATATTCACTTTAGACAATAAATAGGACTTACAGAGTCGGTGAGCACGTTCGGAAACCCCTGTTTCAATATTTGCGGTTAGAAACCTCATGTGTACCTTTTTTTCTAGCTGTAGATAAATTCCGGGTTATGTAGATACCGAAACCGTTACCAGCCCATTCGCGCACCTCAACTGTGCTGCTCACATGATTTTGAGCGGACAAAACAACCTGCCGCTAAGATTGCTAGCCCCATGCATGAGTAAGGGTAATATGCTGGCGATGGTTGCTTCGCGTCGGCCCTTTGGCGCACATGAAGGCTCGAGTTACAATGAGCGCGCCGAACTTTGCAATGCGGATAATGACTACGAAGCGGTAAGGATATAAATGAGTTTAACAGTATTTTTCAGCTGTAAAATACAAATACAGTCTTGTTGGACGATGTGCTGGCGCGGACGAAGAAACCATAGGCAACTTGTAGGTCTAACGCTACACAGGGCTGTCGAGCCAAGCCAAGTCCTCAATTGTATTGTCCGGGAATCAGATTTCTGTATTTTCGTGGTTTCCTATTGTATCTGGCGTTCAAAATGCAGACGTGAGGCTTCTTTATCACAAATAATCAAACGTGGATTGTGCCGGTACTCTTCAAAGTAGCAACACCATTTATTGTGTAAGTCATTAATCAGTAATTTAGGTAAATAATGTCAATAAGGATTCCAAACAAAACCTTTTCTCTGGCGCTCAAGGTAGCTTCCAGCAATATATATCTGGTTTCCTTTGCCTGCCTCCGAAATGTTTTTTTTTATCCCTTGGATCAAATTTGCTTGGACAAGCAGTATATGTGTAAAAATGATGCACCTGTGAGCTACCCGTTTAAGTGAGCTCCCGTTTAAGTGAACTACCCACAAAACCAGTCAAAAGCGTATATCAGCTAACCAGCGGCCAGTGCTGCAGTCGTGGGCTTAGATCGCTTGTGTATATTATATCTAGCCATTTAAAAAAAAATGAAAATGGTCGCCGAACATTCTCTTGGTAACGATTATTAGTATAAACTGTTTGCACAGCGCAGAAAGCGTAGGAGCGGCAAAAAACTAGCGCGCCAGTCATGGGCGGAGACAGCCGATAATCAAGCACTAATTCCTAGTGTGGGATGAAACACTGGCTGTCTCAGCCGTATTGCTGTGGAGGCGATCAAAATGCAACAGGGCACATGCTATGCAATGTATGTGCGTCTTTCATCCTAATAAACCCAAGGCAGCTGAAACTAGTCTGGAACTCATCAGTATAGTGTTTCTCATTGACCATAAATTTCGGTACATGAATCCTGGAATTTTCTACATCTTCCTAAAATAATGCGCGCGATTTTATATGCCTCGTAATAGTGTTGTAAATTTTGTTTCCTCATTGTTTTTGTGCAGGTGCCATTTGCAAAAAAGTTGGGGTGGACGATTTGGAGGCACACGCATTTATTCGCAGGTGGCTGCCTGGTTCCTGTGACAGGGGGGGGTGGAAGAAAAAGGCGTTATGCTGAAACCTCCCCTGGCGAACCAGGCATGCCACCTGTGAATGCAATTGCAGGGTCAGCCCCCTCACTACGCCTATGAGTGTGCAATCCAGCTCCCTGGCCCCTTCCACTTCCCGAGAGCCCGCCCTGCCCTGACCAACCCTGCCACTGCCCCGCTAACTGCTGCTGTGTGTGCCCTCAACGCTGGCTAGTAACAACTGCCGTCTATAGTAACAATTGCAATAAATATTATCTTTTTGTGAACCATGCCCTTGTTTTGTGAATATCTACTGGTTGCTCATGAGCAACAATATGAATTTATATGGCCACGCCTATTTGAAAGGCCATTATTGTCCCAGCAAGTTCGATGTGCTGTCACGAATATGGCTAGAATGAAAAAGGCTGCATTTTATGGCCTGCACAGGCAGTGCCACAAAATGTGTAATCTTGACATCATCAATGGCACATGAATGGAGTAGCCGGTGTACCCATAAACCATTGGATTAATATTGGTATCGACAATATGCGGCATGAATGGAGTAGCCAGTGCACCTGCAATGGCTAACCATTGGTATGATATTGGCATTGACAATGGGCCATCAATGGAATAGCTGGTATTAAATATTGGTAATACAATGATGGTATAATGCTGGACAGTATTGGCAAGAATCATGGTGCATGAATGGAAAGTCGAATATTGTGCCTACATTGGTGGCTCCAGCTTGGTTGAACACTGGACCAATCTTGGAACGAAAGATGGGCCAAGAATGGAGAATGTAGTAAAATGCCCAAATGCCAATATCAGTCCAATATTGATGCCATTCTTTTCCAGTGATGAACCATTGTTGGACCAATGCTGGTGTGCTGCTTGGGTAGTTCTTGAAGTCATGCTTCGCGCTGTTGTTTCGAGGAGAATACGGAAAGAGAACATCTGGGACCAATTATGAAGCAATGGCATGCTGCAAAGAGTCACGGTCTCAGATGACGGCGTCCACTGAGTGCGATAATACCGATGGTTTCCCGCCGTTGCTGTAATCCGTACTCCGGCGACATTTCACAGCTCAGCTATTCACTGATATGTAGCAAGCACAAACCGGAGGACATGGACATATATAGGCGCAAGAGAAAATTATGCACAGCACAATAAAAACACAAAATTAATGATGGAAGAAATTAAAGAAAGGTTTAAGAAGTTGTCACAAGTCTTGTAGCGTCTTCAACAAGCTCTGAAATGAACGCTTCGGGAGGAGGCCGCACAGCATGCAGCGCAGCTGGGGATGCTTTCTGTTGTGTCTTGCACGTAGACGCGTAGGCGAGGGAAAACAACGAACCGCTCAACCAGTGCGCGATTCCCGCCGCGGTGTTGTGTTCGCAAGGGCTGCGCGTGGGAACGAAGGACCAATGACCCTCTCAACATTCCATTCCTCCTTTACCCAGCCCTCTTCTGCTTGCACCGGCCAGCCGTGACTTCGGACCGTGCCGATGAGCGGCCGCCAGCGCGCAGCGCTCGAGTCGAGTTCTAATAAATAGTTTTTTTGTGTGTGTTCGCAAACGCACTGTTTTTTCAAGCCAACCACGGACATAACATTTTCTAAAAAAAATAGAAAGCCTCCCCATCTACCATCCACATTCTTGCGTAAATCTATACAGTTGGTGCATCGAAAATGCGCGCGTCCTCTTTCCCCTCCCGTTCCCCACCTATGATCGAACAAAGGATGGTCGTTCGACCTTTTATATTTACTTCAAAATATTATATATTGTTGCGTGATCACTGATTAATAATGTCGAAGAGGCGGAGTTCCGAGCTTCTCTGCTCTTCTGGCCAACTTTGGTTATAGATTATACAAATTATGTTCAAGTTAGCTAGCTAAAAATTATCTGACTAGATATATACATGTTTTTATTTGTGTTCAGTTAATTTTTGCTTTTCGGGTATGAGTAGATGTTTTTATAAAAATTCTCAACATCGGCCCAGGAAACGAAAATTTTCCTAATTTGTAGGCCTTTATTTCAGAAAAGGTTCATGGTAGAGTAGCAATAATTCCAAGCTAAGTTCTCAGCATAATTATCCGCAAACAGCTAAAGCTCATTTTATGACATTTGAATACAGAGATACGATCGCGCTAATTTACAGAAAACAGCGAACATTGAAAATCTTTAGGAAAAAAAACAGTTTTAACATTGTTTAAACTTTTTCCACCTATTCTACACTACCTCAGCTTTCAAAACCATTAAAAACACCTGGCATAATTTTGTTGCGCAAGTAATTATGGCCACTTCGATAAAGCCTTTGTCCAATTATAGCGCACCGCGCAGTTCTGAAGATTCTACAGAATTTGTGAATTGTTCAAGGTTTGTAAATTTTGGCATATAATTTTGCAACAGGGAGGAATATATTTACAGAAGAGGATTAAAGATATATACATTGAGGAACAGCCAAAGAGCCAGGCTACGAGGGCCCCCGTTCGACGCACTTCTATTTCTTAATCTTCCACAAACGAGCGCGCCACTTCGTCCTCATCATTCTCCAGCTGTAACAATATTTCTTCGGTCATGTTTTGTATCGAGTTCGCAAATTGACGGTGACAGACTCAGCAATGAATGATTCGGAATCAATTTTGTGCGCGTCGAGGTCCTGACGCGCTGTGGCATCAGGCTACACACAGACGTTTTTCGCAATCACCTTCACCTTAACGCGGATTGCACAAAAAGACGATAACTTTCAATGAGCAAGCAACGTATTCCAAATCATTTTAGTAGAAAAAAAGAATTGGAAAGGGCATGGAAAACTGCCTCATTAAAACAGTGTGTCTGGGCTGCATGCGTTTTTTCGAATGACTCGACAGCGCACATTATTTTCATTCCTGTACAGTTTTTTTTATTCCTTTGCCACCGCCTAGCGCGGTTGGAATGGTCAAACTCTAAATTAATAGGCGGAACAAACTATTTTTGTTGTTTATTGCCGATATATATGTTATGGACCATATAAACGTACCGGGGCCTTCATGCTCGCAGTATGCGCGAAAAACTGTCATTTTTTTACCACCGTGTGAATGCCCAAAACTAAAATGGTAACCACGCGAGTCTTCGGCTTTTCATTTTCCAGTGATTGCGTCTAGAAACTACACACATCATATTCGCTCCTTTCTCCAGGTTAACAGACGATGCTGCGCGTATAGTTCCATATGGATAATACAAAAAGCACCAGAACAAAAACATCGCTGAGAAAATGGTAATTTGTTCCTTCAACATGAGGCAACGTTTTCCTTCTCGGCAATAAAAAAGCTACCTTCTAATCACTAATTTAATGTCAGATGATCATGCTATGGCGACACGATTTCGTTTTGTAGTGCGTTCTCACTGACAACTGGTTTTGTACTAGAGGTTAAGTAGATGCAGGGATGTAATGGGCGTCCAATACAGGCATATTGGGTCGTGAGCGCTAGCCGCTCTGGGGTATAAATATGTGGTCGCACGGTCGTGCTATCATCAGATATAATTGTGCGACAAACGTATGCGCCTGCGACGAAATCTGCATGCATGCCAATAGCCTAAAACCGTAAACACACATAGCTGACCCCCAAAAGTGCGCCGCATATGAGCGCACCGAAAAGACGAATCCAGACAGCTGCAGCGGTACGTGCTTTAATGCGTTATAGCAATTGTCATCCCGTACGTGGTACTCTGTGAGGTCCGAATGATCGGCTGAAATGTTGTCGGAAATAAATGCCGCGGTTTGACGTCCAGCGCACGTGTATTCAAAAATAAAAATGTAGAGTTTGTTTTGATTGAATGGTCAACGGAAAATATTCACTTCAGCAGCCCATTAAAGCTGCGTTTTTAGGATGACAATGACAATCGGGAGATCAGGGGAAAAAGTGGTCCATCGTGGGCAGTGTTACGTTTCGAACTTCCCGAGTAACGAGACGGTGCACGTGTCGAGATGGGCGTCCGTTTTTCTAAGAAGACTGCATGCGACCACCTCGGAGTTCGTGGACCAGAACCACCCAGGACGCAGCAACGCGGTGTCGCATATCGGCAGCGACGGCAGCAGTTGCCCCACTTTGTGTCCGGAGGACTGTGCGCAGAGGCGCTAACGAATTCGCCGAAGAGCGGGCGCGCCTGTGTTTGGAAACAGAGAGCCGCGGCGCCTGCGTGTTAGCACCGAGGAGAGAGAGCGGGTCATCTCCCCCCCGTGGAGAAGAACGGTCACCGCATTCCTTTCCCGCGGAGTGCTCCCGCGCGAGGGGTCCGCGTGGGTGGCGCGCGGTTCCGACCTTGGACAGCCAGCAAGCCTCCTTGGGACCCCCATGCCTGACTTCCCCCGGCGGAGTCGCCATCGTGCCGCTAAAGTGGAAAGAGTGCGCTGGGAGGACGTTCTAGTGGGCGGTTCCCGAATGCCAGCAGATCAGGAACTCAAATGTGATTGGACTTTGACAAAATAGAAAATTCCCCAACTAGGTACTTGGGGACAAAAAAGTTGTTAAAAACGAGAGCACGAGTGCTCTCCAGTGTGTACCTTCTCAGATTCACCATGTAAATAAACCTTCGTTAAGTTCTCTAACTCTCGGCCAGTCTCTGCCTGGGTGACCACCGCCCAATGTTCAAGTGCATGCAGCCCGACGTCTGACTCGGCTTTAACGCTACCCGTTGGTCCGCTACTGGAGCAGTACAAACGCAACAGCTGGTTGGCAGCGTCGGGATGGACTCCACTGGAATCATGGTTGCAAGGTTCGGTGAGTGCTTGGCTTTTCTTCACTGAGGTTTTACCAGGCTTTGTAGTAAGTAAGTTTACAAAGGTGGTGGGAAGTGTTTATCGTTAGCACGGGACTTGAAAGTACGTGACGATAAGAGATTTCTAAAAGGAAGAAATTGCAGTACTCGGGATAACCATGAATTTGAAAGTGTTGAAAAAGCCACTTTTGCTGGAGTTGGCCAAAAGTCTGGGTTTGGATCTTCAGGACCAAACGAGAAAGCCAGATATCATTGAGGCTATTGAGGCACTTGAGGCAGACGACGATGAGCTCTCGGAATGCCTGGAGCTGATTGCTGAGAGACAGAAATCAAAGAGGGAAGCAGAAGAAAAAAATGAGAAACGCATGGCTGAA
This sequence comes from Amblyomma maculatum, assembly GCF_055883805.1. Taxonomy (NCBI): domain Eukaryota; kingdom Metazoa; phylum Arthropoda; class Arachnida; order Ixodida; family Ixodidae; genus Amblyomma; species Amblyomma maculatum. The sequence continues at coordinate 142,990,194 of NC_139353.1, forward strand.
GAGAGTAAGCGCTTAGAGCAGGAACTTGAGCTGAAGCGTCTCGAACTGCAGGTGCTAAAAGCTCGAAATGAAAGTGATGAGAGCGTAGCATCGGGCACAGTAGAACGCAAGTCGTTCAGCATGAAAGACCTTATGCAACCTTATAGGAAAGGAGAGGACATAGGTCTGTTCTTGGTAAACTTTGAGCGCACGTGCGAGAAGGCAGGGTTTAGCAAAGCAACTTGGCCACAGTGCTTGCTGACACTGTTGCCTTGTGAGGCGGCAGATGTGGTAGCCCGCTTGACTAAAGAAGATGCAGATGATTACGATAAGGTTAAATCTAGTCTGCTCAAAAAGTATAGAATGTCAGCGGAAGCTTTCCGGCAAAAATTTCGCAAAGCTAAAAAGGAGAATGATGAGTCGTACCCAGAGTTCGCGTATAAGCTTATGGCTAACTTGGGGGAATGGCTCAAAGAAGCTAAAGCTTATGACGAAAGCCAAAGAATGTTGCAATGCTTCGGACTCGAGCAGTTCTACTCTTGCTTGCCTGATGAAGTAAGGCATTGGGTGCAAGACAGGCCAGAAGTTGCGACTGTTTCGAAGGCAGCAGAACTGGCAGAAGAGTTCGTCTCGCGCCGTGCGCTGGACAGGACGGAAAGCCCTAAATACCAGAATAGGAAAGCAGCTGGATGGAGAGGGCAGCCTGTAGAAGAGAGACAGCAAGCACGAGGCGTAGACGTCTCAGAAAGAAGTGTGATCGTAAGAGAGGAAGCACTTGAAGCAGAAAACGGTCAGAAGAAAGCTTTTGAAAAGAGACGGCAATTGGTTTGTTACAACTGCCAAAAGCCGGGACATTTAGCTGCGGCTTGCAAAAGCCCAAAGATTGTTTGCTTGTCAGTCAACAGCAACAATGAAAGTATGCGGCTTTTAGAGCCATACTTACGAGATCTCGTCGTGAACGGAAAACCGTGTCGCGTGCTTCGAGATTCGGCGGCTACAATGGATGTAGTTCATCCTTCGTATGTAGAGCCAGAAAATTTCACTGGAGAGTGCACATGGATTAAACAAGCGGTGGAAGCAAATAGCGTGTGCCTTCCAATCGCTAATGTCAGCATTAAAGGTCCATTTGGCGTACTTCGCACAGAGGCTGCCGTGTCAGCCAGTCTGTCGAAGCAGTACCCCTATCTTTTCTCGAACAGATCTGACCAACTGTTACAGCAGAAGGGACTAGTGTTCGGAGAGGGGGCTGCCCAAGGGTTGACTCGCTCGAAAGCAAGAAACCGGGCTGCTAAAGCCAGCATACTGGAAGCGTCAGGTGGCGTTGATGCGGCAGAACTTGAGCCGTTAGACACGACAGAGGCAATCCACGCGTCGACTAACGAGGATGGTATGGAGTTTAAAGAGGCCTGTCGGGAGCTTCTCATAACGCCGCCATCTGACAGCTTGCAAAGATTGCTGGGGGTGGACCGATCGTCCCTGATAGTCGAGCAAAGAGCCGATTCCACACTGCAGAATCTTTGGCACATGAAGAGTAAAGGTATCGCGAAGAAAAACGTGATATTCTTAGAAAGGTCCGGAATACTTTATCGAAAGTATCGTGATCGCAGAGGAGTGCAGGTCGACCAATTGGTCGTACCAAAACGCTACCGCGGTGATCTTTTGCACTTGGTTCACAAGAGCTCGCAGTCAGGTCATTTAGGGCTCAAGAAAACCAAGAATCGGTTGTTGCAGGAATATTACTGGCCAGGATGTTTTCGGGAGGTGGAAAATTTTGTAAAGACCTGCGACACATGTCAACGGGTGGGCAAGCCAGGAGATAAGGCGAGAGCCCCAATGAAGCTAGTGCCTGTGATCACGGAGCCATTTCGACGACTCGTGATCGACACTGTTGGTCCCTTTCCAAAGACTAAGACTGGTTACAGCCACATTTTGACAGTGATCTGTCCTGCCACCAAGTTTGCTGAGGCAGTGGCCCTGAAGGAGTTAAGCTCAATGGAAATTGTGAACGCACTCATGTCCATTTTCGCACGGGTTGGGTTTCCCGCTGAAATACAGTCAGATCAGCAGACTGTTTTTACCAGCGCACTGAATACAAATTTCCTGGAGAAATGTGGGATTAAATTAATCCGTAGTTCAGTGTACCACCAGCAGTCCAACCCGGTAGAAAAGATGCACTCGGTAATGAAACGCATACTGAGAGCCCTGTGGTTTGATCGCAAAACCGACTGGGATGCCTGTTTGCATGCAACAATGTTTGCGCTGAGAACCGTGCCTCATGAGGCCACGGGGTTCTTGCCGGCCGAAATGGTCAACGGCCGCTCCCTGCGATCGCTACTACGCTTTCTTCGGGAATCGCGTGAGGGCAGGGAAGAGAACCCTACGATGGTCGAATACGTGCTCGCGCTGCTTGAAAGGTTGCACAAGGGGCAGGAGCTCGCGGGAGGCGAAATGAGTAAAGCGCAGGTGAGGGCCAAACAGTGCAATGACCGAACAGCGAGATTACGCTGTCTTGAAGCTAGAGACGCGGTAATGGTGCTAAAACCGTCCCAGAAATATAAATTGGAAGTTCAATGGGAGAGCCCAGCGGAAGTCATTCAGAGACTGTCCGACACGCGCTGTCTAGCTAGCTTGCCCGGAAAGCGAAAGATAGAGCCACGGTAAACCTAACGGCAATGCCGATGACTTAAGTCAATGCTTTTGGTGTTATTGATAGCATCGGTGAGTCTGGCTTGGGTATGTTTTTTTTTTCCTGGCATACGTTTGCATAATTACCATTTTTCTTTTAATCTTGAACATTGTGTTTGTGTGAATGAATAATGTTCTGGTTGTATCAAGTGCTGAAGTAGTAGTAAAAGGATTAAAGTAATATTGGTATGAGAGCCTGGTGGATCTCGTGGAGAGAGTCCTGGCGCTTGCCGTCTTTGCGGCTGTGATTTTCGTGTTGTTCAAACTGATGCTGTCTTTCCTGTGAATGAGCTGGTCTGCAGAGATCAAGAAGCCCTCCATAGTCTTGACAAGAAGCAACGAGGAGCTGCAGAGTCCGTTGGAGGCAGCAGAACATCAGCAACAGTGAACCGAACCAGAACGACATCGTGTATCCCTCTGGACAATGGTTGCTGACCTTTGTGCATCGGGATCTTCAACCGCCGCCGGAGAAGCTGTTACGTTTCGAACTTCCCGAGTAACGAGATGGTGCACGTGTCGAGATGGGCGTCCGTTTTTCTAAGAAGACTGCATGCGACCACCTCGGAGTTCGTGGACCAGAACCACCCAGGACGCAGCAACGCGGTGTCGCATATCGGCAGCGACGGCAGCAGTTGCCCCAGTTTGTGTCCGGAGGACTGTGCGCAGAGGCGCTAACGAATTCGCCGAAGAGCGGGCGCGCCTGTGTTTGGAAACAGAGAGCCGCGGCGCCTGCGTGTTAGCACCGAGGAGAGAGAGCGGGTCATCTCCCCCCCGTGGAGAAGAACGGTCACCGCATTCCTTTCCCGTGGAGTGCTCCCGCGCGAGGGGTCCGCGTGGGTGGCGCGCGGTTCCGACCTTGGACAGCCAGCAAGCCTCCTTGGGACCCCCATGCCTGACTTCCCCCGGCGGAGTCGCCATCGTGCCGCTAAAGTGGAAAGAGTGCGCTGGGAGGACGTTCTAGTGGGCGGTTCCCGAATGCCAGCAGATCAGGAACTCAAATGTGATTGGACTTTGACAAAATAGAAAATTCCCCAACTAGGTACTTGGGGACAAAAAAGTTGTTAAAAACGAGAGCACGAGTGCTCTCCAGTGTGTACCTTCTCAGATTCACCATGTAAATAAACCTTCGTTAAGTTCTCTAACTCTCGGCCAGTCTCTGCCTGGGTGACCACCGCCCAATGTTCAAGTGCATGCAGCCCGACGTCTGACTCGGCTTTAACGCTACCCGTTGGTCCGCTACTGGAGCAGTACCAACGCAACAGCAGTTTTCATACAGGGATAGCTAATATTTCAAAAAAACAAGACAAATTGGTAAATAACAGCCAGTTTAAAAAAACGGAACGGTCAACGTCGGAAGAACACAGGAGACCTTGGTCCTTTGTAGCCAGTTTTAAAAACTGAACGGGCAACGCTGGAAGAACACAGCACTACATGGTCCATTGTAGCCAGTTTTAAAAAAGGAACGGCCAACGACGGTGGAGCACAGGACAACTTGGTCCATTGTAGCCAGCTTTAAAAAACTGAACATCCAATACTGGAAGAACAGAGGATAACATTCTCCATTGTAGTAATGTTTAAAAACCGGAACCTCCAATGCTGGAAGAACACAGGACAACTTGGTTCATTGTAGCCAGTTTTAAAAAACGGAAAAGCCCAACGACGGATGAAAGTTGGACACCTTGGCCCATTATAGCCAGTTTGAAAACCCGGTGCGACCATTATTGAAGGAACAACGGCAATCTCGGCCCAATATAGATATTCTGTATGTGCGGCAGTGCCAATATCGGAAACTCACTCTACATCTTGTCCCAAGCTAGGCAGTGTTGGCTATCGGCAGCACCAATGCTGGGAGAGCATTGGCTAGTCTGGGCCATTGTTGGACATGGTGTTGACTGGCATGTCCTATGTTGGGAGCATGCTGGTTAGGCTGGCCCAATGTAGGGTCACTGTTCGCCGTCGTACTTACAACATTGGCCCGATGCTTTGTGCTGCCTGAGTTTCACCAAAGCACTACGCTTAAACATTACCGCACAGAAATGTAAGTACTGCACGGAGGGACACGATGTCATGAATCGCAATCGGCTGAGTATATTTGTGGAGTGCAGTATGTGGAGCCAAGCAACGTTTTTCGGAATTGCCAATATGCCGTGCCCCAGCTTAGGCAAACATCTCGTAATCCTGCTGGGGAGCAGACCAGTTTTAAACCGATGCCTACTTTTCCTAGAGGCCGACCTCAAGCTTCTATTTCCCAGGGTCTACAGCGAAGTAAAAGAACTTTGGTGTGTCGCATATGGCTTGGCGTTGCCTTCAAAAACCATTAGTCTAATCGTAGGAATTGCTGATAACTCTGCATGCGACATCAGTGGTAGTGAGGAAGCTATTTGACATGTTCTTTGTGAGTGTCCCGAAAGCGGTGCAAACAGACTGTCAAAGACTGTCTCTGAGCAGAGCACTGGGGAATCTAGACCCACGCCTGCTAACGGAGAAAAAAAACCTCGCAGTGGTCGCAGCGAAGCATACCAATCCCCTGTTTCCTTAGAGTGCCAGGCCTGCACACCCTCACTTGCTTTTCTCCTTCGCCTTTATATCCTCCATACCTTTTTCCCTAGCGCAAATTAGCAAAACACGGTGTCTTTCGCTGCTTAACATCCTCGTTTCTTTATTCTCCTCCAGCTGGAGGACATCGATTTCTTAGTGTATCTTGTTGCTCATAATAATAAATCAGTATTGCAGACAAAATGCGTTAAAAAATTAATATGACCTGTCAAGGCCACTAAGGGCTTTTGAAACTTGGCCTTACAATTTGGCACAGCCGCACAAAGGTTTTTATTGTAAAACCAGAACACTAATAGCCTTGCAATAACAGATAATATGGCAGGTGATCGGGGAATCCAGATGTCCTCAAACTCGCGATCCCACGTGACGCACTGCATACGAGGTCCTACACCGTAACCCCTCACCCCCCCCCCCCCCACACACACGCACATTGTCGAATGCGGATAATGTTGATGCCTGACCACACTACACCGATCTGAGTTCGCGGCGAACCGATGATTTTTAAATATAAATTTTAAATTGGTTTACAGGAAAATAAAGACCCAGTATCTGTCTTTACCACTACAGGAGAACGCAGAAAGACAACCCTTCCTCTCCTACCATTTATCTCTCATCGTTTGTCTGTTATGTCGTGTCACATATTGCCCATATGTAGTCATTAGCAGTCATGTATCATGCCTAGTCATTGTAATTGTTATCACTCATCGCTAAGCATTTTATTCGTTACCAGTAATTACGGTCATATCGCTCATTTCATAGTCATGATCAGTGATGACTAGTAATTGTAATCATTATCACTCAGCGGTATGAATGTTTACTTGCTTCCAGTAAGTAGCGGTCGTTCAGGTTGTTGTTGGACATATTTGTCGTTTCGTAGTAATGATGAGTTACGCCTAGTTGTTTTAATTGTTATCACTCATCGTTAGGCATATTACTCCTTTTCAGTCAGTTGTGGTCATTCAAGTCATCGTTTTACATACTGATAGTTTCGTAGTGATGATGATTCATGCCTAATCATTGTAGTCATTACCACTCTTAGGTAAGTATTTTACTCATATAAATTCAGTTGCGGTCTTTACAAGTAGTCGTTTGACATATTGGTCGTTTTTTAGTTATTAGCACTCATGATAAGCCATGCGTAGTCATTTTACTCATTTCCGTTTTAATCTCACTCATTTCTTGCCATTTGTCTTACTGGTCGCTTCGTGGTCATGATCAGTCACGCCAAGCAATTGTAGTCATTACCACACATAGAAATTTGAAACAGAGCTAACACTCACCACCACAAAGGATAGACGACCGACGAGTAAAAGGATAGACGACCGACGAGACACAAGCGCTGTGTCTCGGTTTTAGCGCTGTTTCTAAATTTTAATATGAGTGGTAATGAAGCAACTCGCCCAAAAATAAGTGTTAATGATGTCCTATAGCAGTTTTACTCATTTCAAATAGGTTGCGGACAACAGAAGTCACTGTTTGACATATTCTTAATTTCGTAGTCATTTGTAGCAATGATGAGTCATGCCTAGTTAGTGTAGTGATTACCACTCACCTCTAAGCGTTTTAGCTCATTTCCAACCAGTTGCGGTCATTATACCGTGGCGGTAGTTTCGGTTGTTGTGTTTTGATTTCTGTGTTGTGGCGTGAAATGATGATGTTCTGTTGAAAGGGGGGGGGGCTGAATGTTTCGGGCAGCCATCTTTGGCTGATCGGGATGAAGAATTACGATTATGATAGCAACAATAGTATTCTATTGTGATAGAAATCGAAGCCAATGAAGCCAAGAAATCTAGAAACCCAGAGTATAATCTTTATGCATAATCATCACCATCATCATTAGCGGACTATACCCACAGCAGGATGAAGGCCTCTCCCATATTCCTTCAAATAACACGATCCTTAGCTGCATCCACTTGACCCCTGCAAAATTCTTAACCACATCCGCCCAGCTAAATGTCTGCCGCCCCCTGCTACTATTTCCTTCCCGTGGAATGCCATTCGCTTCCTTAAGTGACCATCAGTTGTCTTCTCTTCGCAATACTTTCCCTGCCCATGTCTATTTCTACACGGGCATGAGCAGCGTGTTGTGCTGCAGCGCTGAAAATTGGCGTCAAACTTTCGATGCATTTACGGCACGTTTTGCCTCAAGGGGTGTAGTAATACCCTCAAGGGGTGGAGTACCAAGCCTCTCAAGGAAGATAAAGACAGGAAAAGGAACCCTTTGGGAAATAGAGAAATGATTCCGTTGATGCGCAGATTAAGACGTAGGAGGAGAAACAAAATAAAATATCAGACCGATATATTTTTTTTTATTTTAGGACGTTTAAGAAACGACGATACAGCGCCAAAGACAATTACTACGATAATACTTTAACAAATTTGACGGAGCCATCAGCGCAGCGGTTTTGGCGTCACATTGCTCTTTCGGCCGGATCTCGTAAGTGACCACTCATTGATCTCGAGCCGGGCATCCTGAAGAGTGAAGTTGAATGGGCCTTAGCCAGCCTTGCTAAGAACAAAGCTAGCGGAATTGATGGTATTCCAGCTGAGTTGCTTCAAAACCTCAACCACGACGCTCTAAACACACTGCATACATTATGTCAAAAGATTTGGACAACCCTGCAGTGGCCACAGGATTGGAGGAGGTCAGTTTACATCCCCATTCCAAAGAAAGGCAGTGCCAAATATTGTTCCAACTACCGCACGATCGCGCTTATTTCGCATGCTAGCAAGGTGATGTTAAAAATCCTGCAAGGTAGGCTGTAGCAGTATGTGGATCGGGAGCTTCCGGACGTGCAAGCTGGGTTTCGCAAGGGCAGAGGAACTAGAGACCAAATTGCCAACCTTCGCTGGATCATGGAAAAAGCAAGAGAGTTCCAGAAACCCATTTACTTCTGCTTTATTGATTATGCGAAAGCGTTTGACTGCGTAGATCACAGCAGATTGTGGCAAGCTCTCCAAGAGATGGGAGTTCCAATTCACCTCATCTGTCTCCTCAGGAACCTTTATGAAGGGCAAGAGGCCACAGTCAGAACTGTGCATGGTCTTACTGATTGGTTTCCGATTGAGAAAGGGGTGAGGCAAGGCTGCATACTGTCGCCCTGCCTATTTAACCTATATGCAGAGTGCATCATGAGGAAGGCCGGTCTGGACGAGTCTTCAGCTGGAGTGAAGATTGCTGGAAAACGTATCAACAACCTTAGATATGCGGATGATACCACTTTAATGGCAGAAAGTGAAATGGAACTCAAGAGACTTCTGATGCGCGTACAAGAAGAGAGTGAGAAGTTTGGGCTTAAACTGAACATTAAAAAGACGAAGATCATGGCGTCTTGCCCTATCAAGTCCTGGAGCATCAATGGACAAGAAGTGGAAGCTGTGACAGATTTTCTGTTCTTGGGCGCCAAGTTTACATCGGAAGGAGACTGTAGCCATGAAATTAGGAGACGCCTGCTTCAGGGCAAGAGAGCAATGGTTAGCCTTGACCGCCTAGTAAAGAGCAGAGACATTAGTCTGCCAACCAAGATCCGTATAACCCGTGCTATGGTCTTTCCAGTTGTGATGTATGGATGCGAGAGTTGGACTGTGAAAAAGGCTGAGCGCCGAAGAATTGACGCGTTTGAATTGTGGTGCTGGCGTATACTATTAAGAGTTCCTTGGACTGCCAGAAGATCAAATCAGTCGATATTGTCGACCATAAACCCTGACTGCTCATTGGAGGGTCAAATTCTAAAGTTAAAGCTCAGCTACTTTGGTCATCTGATGAGAAGAGAGGAGTCGCTGGAGAAAGATTTGATGTTGGGAAAGGTTGAGGGTCGCCGGAGAAGGGGTAGGCAGCGAACGCGATGGTTAGATGGCATTCTCGAGGCATTGCAGATGAAGCTATGTGATGTTAAGAAGATAGTGAGAGACCGGAAAGCGTGGCGTGACATGGTCCATAGGGTCACGAAGAGTCGGACACGACTGAATGCCTGAACTGAACTGAACTGCTCTTTCAAAAGAAGCAATTGATTGTTTTGATTGTTATTGATGACGGATGTGTGCTTAGTGATCCCCGTGAAATAGCCCAGAAGTGTAATGAATGTTTTTACTCTGTGTTCAACGAACCTCCTGCCTCGGCTGTAAACTTAAGTGACCTCGACACTAAACATTTTTCAGGCATGGAAGACGTTACTCTGTCCGAAGAGTTTTCCTTTTACTAAATGTAGACACCGAAAAGTCGGCTGGTCCAGGTGCATTTCCAATGAATTTCTAAAGCGCTATGCTGAATGAGTTGCGAAGATTTTTTAAGCGTCTTTAGAACAGCAGAGCTTGCCTGACGACTGGATAGGTGCAAGAGGGATTCTAATCTATAAATCTGGGAGCAAACACGACGTTCAAAATTACAGACCGGTTTCAATACCTTGCACGTTCTGTACGATACTGGAGCAGATCTTGTCGAAAAGCATGTTTCGTTTCGTTGAGAGTTGTGACGTTTCCAATCCAATTCAACATGTCTTTAGAAAAGCATGTCAACCTTAACGCAACTGACTGAAAATACGCTATTGACAATAAAAGACAAATCGACTCTGTATCTTCAGATTTGTCAAAAGCATTTGACCGTGTTGCGCATTCTGAGCTGCTCACAAAACTGGCCTGTCTTGGTGCATTACAATTCTGATTATAGTCTTACCTGACAGGTAGAATGTTGTTTGTACGAGGCGCAAATACTGAAATGTTGCCAGTAACGTCTGAAGTTCCCCGGAGATCTGTACTGGGTGAAGTACTATTTATAAGTTATATTAATGACATTGCTCAAAGTCTCAATCCAAAAATTACGTTTCGAGTATTTGAAGACGGTTGTCTAACTTAATCAGCTATTTCAATTCTAGAATATTACTTCTTGTTGAATGAGGGCTTAAAAACTGTACAAGAATGGTGTTCCAGATGAAAAATCAACATAATGCTAAAACCGTTTTTGCAAGGATTATTAAGAACAGTGTACATATTTTACCTTTCTATTTCCAACTAGGCGGTAAACTTGATCGCGAAAACTTTGGTATTTGAAGCGTAAATTTCAGCTTCCACCTGACCGTAAGTCTGAAGCCACCCTCCCCAGTTCCTTCCACTACGTGTAAGGACGTTCAGGCTCTTTTTTTTCCATGAAAATTGAACACCTGAGCTCCCCACCGCGCGACATAGGAGAAGTTAATTCACTAGACCAGTTCAAACAGTCTATCTTCCACTATGCAGCTAATTAATACATACATTCAATACAGCAAAATGGGAGGTATTTCTTTTTTTTTGTTTGCTTCCTTTGTGATGTGTGTGGTAATCTGATGTGCGATATAGTCGATAGCACTGAGATTCCTTTTTCCTATTCTTATTTTAATCCTTGCTCCGTTGCGTTTTGAATTCTTCAGTATTTTTTTTATCCATATATGACAGTGCGTTGGAAAGAACTATTCGCGAAGAAAATTCTGTTTTTGTAAGTGTGGTATTACCTTGTACTGTGAACTTATATTGTGATTGATACAATGTATTCGTGGTGCTATCAATGTAAAGCCCCACCCTTACCGGCTCAAAAGAAGCTAACAGTAATAATAAATGCATCCACTATCAAATGCTCATTCACGCATTAATTAAATGTAAATATACGTTTTGTTTATTAATTCACTCCTCTGCTGTCAGCAACTTGATGAGGATGAAAAAGGTTCTCGTGGTATGCAGCAAAACATATGGCGACCTGGCTCCATGATGACATCGTCAGCGATACATACGTCGATCACAGTCTTGGCGTGTGGAACGATGCGAAATTTCTGCAGCGTACGCGTGACGTACATGTACATTTCCTGTGGAGCGAGTATTTCTCCGGGGCAACCACGCTTTCCTGCAGAAAAGCAAATAAACATTTTTATTTTCCTACTCCATCACTTCGCTGCGGTTTCAGAATATTCCTTCCAAAAATTGTTACGCTGCGTTTGATATAAAAAGAATACCAGCGGATCAATTTGAAATAAATAAGTTATAAGTTTTAAAGCAAAGGAGGCGCTTTTTTGTTATCTTCTAATTTTGCTCATTACTGGTGCCAGTTGAGCCACATAAGAATATCTGTTCATTAAGGGAGCCTTCATATTATTCCGCACCTAATACTTACGAAATCATACTAATTTATGCGAGGAGCGCAAACAGAATGTCAGAAATGCACATTGTAGACGGCCTGAACAGGCAAGACATTAGTAGAATAATTTTTTTCCCTTCGTTTACCACGAAAAGAAATCCACGCTAAAACTTGTAGCTTTAGAGATAATGCTGTCAACGGCTCTCACATGTTTTTCTACGCCAGCTTTGAATGTCCCTGCCGGTTTCATCATTTCACGGAGTTCCCACTACTAAACATAAATGTGAATTTGACTATAGAAAACGGAGAGGCACTTCCACTACACCGTAAGGGAAGGCAGTAAAGTGGAAGTGAAAAATAAAGAGAAAGAGTCGCCGTATTGAAATGGTTTGGTATACTTTTGATCATCTGAGGATTGTTAACGTGTACGGTCATCACTAAGCACACGAACGCTTTTGCCTTTAAACTCTTCGGTAAGGAATGTCTTTGCCAAGTTTGACTTCACGAGACCCTAACCTGATTTGGTTACATAATTTTAACCGTCTCAAATCAATATATAGGACGGACTCAGGACCACAGGAATTGCGGCACCGGGATCTTCTTATCTCTCTCGGCTATTCCGTGTGGACTATTCCGCGGTACAAGTTCACCATACTGAAGGAAAAAAGGCACACTGTTCAATATTTTAATCGCATTCATGTGCTTTGTAAGGAGCTTCATAAAGAAGGCTGTCTTCGAAGAGTCCTGTGTGCATTCTTGCATTACGTCCCTTGTAAGCCCTTACATGGCAAGAGTGATGATGTAGCGGGTACGACGTCTACGAAAATCCTCGCCTGTTGTGAGTGTCTATAGCGGAAGCATTTGTTTTTTCGCGATCCCGTACACTGCTCATTCCGCCGCAAAGCCGCCAGCCGCCGCCGTAGATGGTGAGCGGGAAAAATCGTAACAGGTCGACAAACGTTGAGGATCGGTTTACAGGGTCAAAACTAAATATAAAAAGTTGTACTTAAACCAAATAATACAGAGCTTTTGATAGGGGGAAAAATTGTAGTAAAAGACTCTCACGGAAAAAAGGACAGAAGATTGTCCTGTCGTTTTTTTTTCCCCTTGCTGTGTGTCTTTTATTACACGTTTTCCCCACGCTGAGAGGTAAAACTACGACTTTGCGCGTGAATATCAAACGGCACACATGTAAATAAAATTAACAAATTAGGTGAAAATGCAAATGATGCCGTCATTAGCGAGGCGGTACTTCTAATCAGTATTTGAAGATATAGAAGTCACTGAACATAATAAATCTGTCACTAATGACGTACAAAATACCACGGCCCTCTATATACCAGGGGGGCTCGCAACGCATAGGCCACGAAGTGTCGTTATGTAGCAAGCGTGTTAAGTATTGTCGTGACGCTGGGGCTATGTCGACCCGGCCTTCACTTGGTAGCGTGCAGAGACTCGGGGTTGAAGTAGGATTGAATCTTCGAAGTTGGTGAAATATGTACAAGCAGGTTTAATGGCACTTTGAGAAACTTATTTACAAGATTATTTACACGAAAAAGAAGGGTACATCAGCAAAATAGCAAGCGTTAAGAGTTCATAGCGAGAAGCGACTGGATGAGCCGTTTACCCAGGGCTCAGAGCCACATTTCGTGCTCTGCAGCGTCCTTAAAACCCCCTATGTCCAGCCCCTCTCTGAAGATGCTGACCAACCAAATCCAGGGCACGCCCCTCAGATATCGGCATCCAATCGAACACATCACTGCACTGATGGTCTGAAGCACTGACTGGTCCGGCATTGTTTCGTTGGGCGTGATCACTTGTTGGCGGGAAAAGCTTGGGAACGGCGAGGAGAGGAGGTACATTTCTATTCTTCAGCAAAGAAACCACAGGCTGGTTCTGACAAGTGGTTTTACTTCTCAGAAACCCGAGTGCACGTGGCGCCGCATCCGCTCCCAGCATTGTCCGTTTTCGACAATTGCAAATCTTTCCTGCATTCCTGGGAAATCACTTAATGGCTGTATGCGTCATGCTCCTTTCTTGTCCTGCACGTCAGCGGACATGTCACTCTGTCGTCTCCTTTGGAAAGTAGGCATTCCTCACTGGACGATAGGGCTTATCGACTGGAAGGGTGAACAAAAGAAAGAAAGCACTTCCTGCATTTCCCGCAGGGGGACGTTTCTTTGTGTTTTTCCAGACGTTCTCTTGGCAGGGTCAATTTGGCATTTGCAGAGTGTCCACAAAGCAAAACAGGCTTACAAAACAGGATTCCTGCAAACAGGCTCACTTAGAGCCATTGGACTATCACCACATATTCACAGCACTTATCCATGCCCACAGGCGAACAATAGAGCGCGCAAATGCGGATGCTTGGTCGTAACAGCCTCCTCCCCCGCCAGAAGAGTCTCGGAGGGCAGCAGTCCCAGCTGCTGCATGAAGAGACGACTTAATGGCCTGCACGTGAACGCTTGAAGCTCGCTGTTGCTTGTCGCGTTGTCTTGATTGTTGTAGGCCAAATTGCTCGAGCTGTCTGAAACTCAACCAAATGTCGAAGCAAGCACTCGGCTCCCGTCTGAAGAGACCAGGTTAAAAGAAAACTGCCATTGTTGTTCGAGAAAAGCCCACTCTCAAGACGTTCAGGACCCACGTATTCCTAGAAAACCAAACGTGCTGCTTTACATAGCCACACATATACAAGCGCACGAAAAAAAAAAAAAAAAACCTGATTATCAATTTGGATACATGGTGAGGAACATCTCGGACCGCTTAGAAAGAGCGGCTAAGCGCGTCCGCATTCCCGTTTAACTTCCCCTTTTTGTATCTTATTTCAAAATTGTACTGCTGTAAAATCAAGCTCCACCTAAGAAGGCGACTGTTCTTCGATGTCGCAGTTTGCAGCCAAGCCAGGGGACAATGGTCCGTCTCTACGGTGAATTTGGCCCCTCCAAGATAGCACTGCAATTTTTGAATGGCCCATACAATGCAAGCGCATTCTTTCTCTGACGCGCAATAAGCCCTCTCTCTAGTACTCAGTTTTCTGCTCAAGTAGAGCACGGGGTGCTCATTACCGTCGTCATCTCTCTGGCAGAGAACAGCACCTAACCCTCGATCACTGGCATCACACTGGACCGTGAATTCTCGGCCATAGTCTGGAGCTCGCAATACCGGACGGCTAATCAGCACAGCCTTCAGGTTTACGAAGGAGGCTTCCTTTTGTTCGTCCCAGACTACATTTGTCGGTTCTGTCTTGCGGAGAGCGTCGGTCAGAGGGCTAGCCAAAGCTGAATAGTTAGGGATGTAGTGATTGTAGTACCCAGTCAGACCCAGGAATGCTCGAATTTCCGTCTTCGTGCTCGGCCGCGGGTAGTCTGCTACCGCAGAAATCTTAATCTCGCTGGGTTTCCTGAAACCTTGACCTACATTGTGACCCAAGTAGTCCACGGTCGCCCTTGCCAGGCAACATTTCTCGGCCTTTACGGTTAGTCCAGCTTGACGCAAAAGGCTCAGTACAGCTCTTAGATGTACCATATGGTCCGCCCATGAGTCGGAAAAAACCGCAATGTCATCTAAGTAAGGCACTGCGAATGTTTCACACCCCTTTAAAACCCTATCCATGAGTCGGGAAAAACAAAATGGAGCATTTTTGAGCCCGAAACTCATCATTGTTGGCTGGTAGCTGCCCGTCGGAGTGACGAAAGCCGCGTATCTGCTGGCGCGTTCAGTGAGCGGTACTTGCCAGTATCCTCGAGTAAGGTCCAGCGTAGTCACATATGCCGCTCTACTGACCTGTTCTACTCTCTCCTCAATATTCGGAATAGGATACACTTGATCCCTGGTGAGAGAATTTAGCTTTCGGTAGTCTACCACAGGCCTAGGGTCTTTACCTGGAGCTTCTACTAAGATCATAGGCGAAGCATAATCGCTTTCCGAGGGTTTTATTACTCCCAATTCCAGCATGCGAGTTACTTCCCTATCCAGAATTTCTCTTTGCCTTGGAGAAAATCGGTAGCACCTTGATCGCACTGGCACGTCTGAAGTCAGCTCAATATCGTGCTCAGTCAAATCAGTTCTGCCTGGCCTGTCCACGAAGCAGGCCTCAAACTCTGTTATTATTTCGCCCAGATCGGACAGCTGGGATTTCTTTAGTTCTCCTCTCTGCTCCGTCTTTTTGTGAAGCTCCTGAGCGTTGCTTCCTTTTCCGCTGAGGCAAATCAAGTTATCCCCAATCTCCTCAGGAAGGTTTAACGTTAGATTTACCACGGTTTCCCTCTGCTCATAGGGCTTCATAAGACTGCAATGATAAATGCGCACTGCTTTACGCCTATCGGGGATTTTCACTGCGTAGTTAGTGTCAGAAAGCTTTGCAACGACTTCAGCAGGTCCTTCCCACTGTACTTCGAGCTTATTCTTGGGATCATTGGCTTGCTCCATAGTTAAGTCCTCTCGGGTTCCACTTAAAAGTCTCGTGAGATTACTAGACACTGGCGGCAAGAGGTTATTCTCAAGAACGTCCTCATTCCGCGTCTCATCAAATTCACTTTCAAGTTGACTTATTTGAGATGCCTCGCTCTCAAAGTTTTCTGACCCGCTATCTTCCACATAGACCACTGTTTTAACTGCCGTTTCTTCCGCGGTGGAATTTTCTGGTATGAGCAGTGTAGCTAGTTCTCGCGCCCTTGAACGTGTTAAGGCTTGCACAACTCTGTCTCCGAACAGGATGCCCCTCTTTCGCAGTAGCATGTCCGATTTGTTGGAGAACAAATACGGATAGCACTTAGGAAGCTTTCCTGAAACGGCAGCCTCGGTTGTTAATTCGCCGAAAGGGCCCTCGATGACCACGTTCGCGATCGGCAAGCACACACTCTGTTCCTCAACTACCTGTCGGATCCATGCACACTGTCCTGTATAGTCGGAAGGCGATACATACGCCGGATGGACAACATCCATCGTTGCGGCCGAATCGCGCAGTACCTTGCAAGGCTTCCCGTTGACTACTAGGTCATGCAGGTAGGGTTCTAAAAGCTGCATATTTTCATCGCAGTCCCTGACATACGAGAAAGCAAACTTTTCTTTCCGGCAGTTGACGGCAATGTGACCCTGCTCATTACACCTAAAGCATGTGAGCGGCTTCCTAGCCCCAAGCTTGTTCTTTGTGTTCTGCGCGTTGGTCACTTCCCCATTTTTCTTACTGCCGTCCTTTCTAGGGCGTTTGCCTGAAGAAGCCTTCCTTTCTTCGTTTGCAAATCTAGCAAAGTGCCTTTTCTGACGGTTATTCACCCTCAACTTGGGATTGCGGAGCCTATCCACTGCTGGGTTGCTGAATTGTCGGCGCGAAGCATACTCCTCAATAAGTTCGGCAGCTTCAGTTGCCGACTTAATTTCGCCTCGGTCCTGTAACCAATTTCTTTCTTTTTCTGGGAGGCAGTTATAAAACTGCTCCAAAAGAATTCGCTCGACTACAGCGTCCCTATCACTGTAGGAATCAGTGCTCTTTAGCCACTCGCTCAAATTAACTCTTAAATTGTACAGGAATTCAGGGTAACTCTCGTCCCTGGACTTAGTAGCGTTCCGAAAACGTTGTCTGAACGCCTCGGCGCTAAGCCTATACTTTCTCAGAAGGCAAGCTTTGACCTTCTCGTAGTTGTCCGCGTCCTCCTTGCTTAGCCGCGCGACAACCTCCGCTGCCTCGCTGGGCAGAACCGTCAATAATCTCTGAGACCAAGTGTCTCGCTGGAAGGACAGTTTTTCGCAGGTTCGCTCAAAGTTAGCCAGATACAGACCGATATCCCCTGATATCACATATGGCTGCATGTACTTTGACATCTTGAAATCTGCCTCCTTGTTGAGACGAGGTACCGCTAGCTGGGGACAATCGCCCGACCTCTTGCTCAACTCTAGTTCTAATTTCCGGAGCTCAATTTCTTGGTCCAGCTTTTTTGCTTCTCTTTCAAGCTTCTCACGTTCGTGCTCCCTTTCCTCTTTTTCCCTCTCAAGTTCACGCTCCCTTTCCTCTTTTTCCCTCTGACGTTCGCGCTCCCTTTCCTCTTTATCCCTCTGACGTTCGCGCTCACGCCTCTTTTCCTCTTTTTCCCGCTCTTTCTGCTGTCTGAGCTGCTCCTCCTTTTTTTGGGCGATGAGGTTCCATGCTTCACTGAGCTCCTCATCATCGGCTCCCAAATCTGTGATTGCCTTTATAATCAAAGGTTTTCGTGCCAAACCTCTTGTATCAATTCCCAATTCCTCACACAATTGCAACAGTTCCGGTTTCTGCAGCTTTTGTAGGTCCATGATCGCTCCGAGTGTCGGCTACTTCCAAAACAACAGTGCAAACTACCAAACCTAAAGGCGTTTCAACACTTTTTACCAGTTCTAAAATCTAACCCTGTTCTAGAACCTGGTCCACATCAGAAGAAAAGCCAAGCACTCACCCACACATGCGATCGATGTTCCGAGCTGCTCTCTTGTTGGCCGATTGTTGCTCCTGCTTGTTGCCTGAGATGCCACCTCCGATCACCAGATGTTGTGGCTTGTAGATTCTGATCCACCTCGAATCACCAGATGTTGTAGCTTGTAGATCCAGATCCCACCTCCAGTCATCAGATGTTGTGGCTTGTAGATTCAGATCCCACCTCCAGTCATCAGATGTTGTGGCTTGTAGATTCAGATCCCACCGCTGCCACCAGTTGTTGTGACGCTGGGGCTATGTCGACCCGGCCTTCACTTGGTAGCGTGCAGAGACTCGGGGTTGAAGTAGGATTGAATCTTCGAAGTTGGTGAAATATGTACAAGCAGGTTTAATGGCACTTTGAGAAACTTATTTACAAGATTATTTACACGAAAAAGAAGGGTACATCAGCAAAATAGCAAGCGTTAAGAGTTCATAGCGAGAAGCGACTGGATGAGCCGTTTACCCAGGGCTCAGAGCCACATTTCGTGCTCTGCAGCGTCCTTAAAACCCCCTATGTCCAGCCCCTCTCTGAAGATGCTGACCAACCAAATCCAGGGCACGCCCCTCAGATATCGGCATCCAATCGAACACATCACTGCACTGATGGTCTGAAGCACTGACTGGTCCGGCATTGTTTCGTTGGGCGTGATCACTTGTTGGCGGGAAAAGCTTGGGAACGGCGAGGAGAGGAGGTACATTTCTATTCTTCAGCAAAGAAACCACAGGCTGGTTCTGACAAGTGGTTTTACTTCTCAGAAACCCGAGTGCACGTGGCGCCGCATCCGCTCCCAGCATTGTCCGTTTTCGACAATTGCAAATCTTTCCTGCATTCCTGGGAAATCACTTAATGGCTGTATGCGTCATGCTCCTTTCTTGTCCTGCACGTCAGCGGACATGTCACTCTGTCGTCTCCTTTGGAAAGTAGGCATTCCTCACTGGACGATAGGGCTTATCGACTGGAAGGGTGAACAAAAGAAAGAAAGCACTTCCTGCATTTCCCGCAGGGGGACGTTTCTTTGTGTTTTTCCAGACGTTCTCTTGGCAGGGTCAATTTGGCATTTGCAGAGTGTCCACAAAGCAAAACAGGCTTACAAAACAGGATTCCTGGAAACAGGCTCACTTAGAGCCATTGGACTATCACCACATATTCACAGCACTTATCCATGCCCACAGGCGAACAATAGAGCGCGCAAATGCGGATGCTTGGTCGTAACAGTATCCAGTGAAAGCATTGTATTAGTTACGTACGTGTGTTTAGAATTTCTACTAATGACAAGCGAATATCAATATTAAAATTTAAACAATATGAGGAAGAAAGATATTTTAAAAATCAACGGAACGAAAAAGCAATGTTAAATGGGCTATCAAGTTTTTTTACAACGAACCATAAAAGGCCTTTTATTTTGTCTCCATTTATTGTCGCTTCAATGTCACGAGCTCCGAAATCGCGTGGTGAAGGAGACTGAAGAAAAGAGTGTCCTTGCACTCGTACACCAGTGTAATGCGCGAAGTTCTAAAGAGTTGAGAACATAGACAAGTGTCGGGGCATTCACAGAAATCAATTATGCAGCTGACTGATTCATGACTGCCAGAGCCGCGCATGTGGGCTGGTGGAGAGCCATGGCGCTATCCTTCGCCCCCGCATGGAACGTGTTGTAAACATTGTGGGTAGCAGAATGTAGTTGTCAAGAATGTGTCGCCTGAGCGAAGCTGCCGCAGGACGGTTGCATTTGACGAGAGGATAGCTTGCCTCGCTGCAAGATTCAGTTTGTGATATATGTTCATCTTACATTGCAATGCACTTCATGCTATTTCGAACCATGCTGAAGCTCTACCTTTTCGTGAATCTTTGCAAGAAAGTGATTTATGATACTTATAATGTTTGTTTCCCAAACTTGCTAATAATATGTAAAACTGTTTTGGCAACTGTTACAAACTATTATACATTCTTGTGGGAAATTATTCGCTAAAGGCTTGGTTTCACAATTTTTTGGAATTGCTTTGCTCAATCCTACAGGGTTGTTAGGCAGGTTGTTTTAATCAAATAATCGCAAGGGCCTGAAAGACTCAAATATTGGAGTAATGCCACAACCTTAAAACTGCAAAAGTAACTTCCCATATGAGCCGTAAAATAACCTAACACTTTCAAAAGTTTTCTCACCGGTTGAAAATGGAAGGACGCTTTTCAGCCTCTCCGATGCGAATGAGCCGCTTTCATTCAAAAATCTGGTTGGGTCAAACTTCTGCGGCTCATTCCAGCGCAAGGGGTCATTGTGCACTGCCCAGATGTTGGGGACGACGGTTGTTCCTTGGGGTACAAAATACCTCCCTATCTCGATGTCTCGGCACGCCCTGTTGGATGAGTAAGAGCGAGAGAAATAGAAGAGTAGAACTGAGGGGAAGTTAACTAGGCGATGACCCGTAGGCTACCCTACACATGGAGGATACAGAGCATGTCACCGGGAATAGGTAGTAAGCAAGTGGCACGGCCTGCAATGCTTGCTCGGCAGGTGAGTGTATGCCACGACATCACATGACATGAAGTTAGCAGGAGCAACCCTTTCGGATAGCTTGATGTGCTGAGAGGGTTAGAGGGAAACTGAACCCACTGGGTTTTCTTGAAGCTACGTCTTTGTAAAAATGTCGGTTAATGATTGGTAATTATATCAAGATAGAAATCTTGTCTCGAAGTATAATCACTTATAACTTAGTAGACCCAAACGCAAACACCATCGATGTGTGATAAGCCTTACACGGGAATATATTATGCCCTATTTTTGTCTCTAGTCTTGGAACAATGTATTTCTTCTCTGCCACAACTCCTACAGGAGAAACAAGAACGGTGAATAAATAAGTAAATTAATTTCTCCCTGTACTTACCACCTGGGGAGTCCCAGGGGAAGCAGCGTATGCCACCGCTGTGCCTCCCATATCACTGCCAAGGTGTAGGGCGTTGTGTAACGGTCATTCCACATAGGCAGCCGGCCGGTGCCCACGACAGCGTCGATTTCCCTCTGGATGCGCTCTTGCACAGTATCCGCGTTGGCGGCCACAAGCAGCAGTATCCGCATCAGCAGCGCGGATATCGTCACTGTGCCGGTGATCAGGAACCCAGTGGTGTTGCCCATGAGAGACTGGCCTGCACTAAGATGTGTTCTGTGGTTCAGCTTACGCCACCAGAGGACGCTCGTTCGTGAGAAAAAACAACTTTCCAACCGTTCTTAATCTCCCCTGGTACTGCATTGTCATCATCCTTGGACCAGTGGCTTGATGGTGAAGCCTACGGATATAACATTGGGTGACCAAAACTACCAAAGTGCGTGCACGAGTTATGCATCACTGCAACTCTGAAGACGCAATGGAGACCTGCCTGATATAACTTCCAGGTACTGAATTCAGTGTACACTTAGCGCATATGGGAGATGCTACCCGATCTTTAAGCTTCATTGAAATGTCGTGGTTTTATTGCTCCCTGTTTGCAAACCCTGAGCAGTGCACCTCTTCAGGCTCCACGCACACGACAGTGCCGTAATTTTCCCAAGCTTCCACGGGCCTATCTTTGCACAACGTGGCGCGAGAGCGAAATGCGTTTTTTGTATGTTTGAAACACAGGGATGGCCTATACAGCTCTTTCGGACGAAAAGCCGGTGGCGGCGTCGGCACCGCGTTTCAGAAATAATCACAGGCCACGTACAAAAATAGCACCATGGTGATTTGTGGTCTTTGGTTTGATATTTTTGAATAAACGCCGATCTGTTCATTTTTCTTATCCACTACTGAATATTCTACCATTGATCACAGCATTCATCAACGTGTTAACTTTTTAATCTTTAAAATACTGAGAAATATCGACTGTTGTCCAGCAGTCACTTGAAAGCAATTCAGCAACGTAGCATTGCACATTACCCACACTACGCGCTCATCTGCTGCGACGTACCTACTTCCACATATTAGAACTAACTACGGTGCGATATTGTTTACATATGCTGCTGTTAAATATTAAAATACTCCACCGCAAAGCAGTGAAACTATTAAAAACTATCAACAGTTCCAAGGTGCATAAAAATGTTATCTTCTTGATTGTGTAAATTCTACTTTATTATTGTATAACTTCTACTCCTAAAAACCTGATTTCATACCTTCTGTTTTCTCCATTTTATAAGTTCTACTCCCGGATCACTGCAGATGGCTTGCATTAATTTATGGAAATATTATTCACAGGAACCCCCTCACAGCCCTCTAGATTTCTGGGGTTCTAACTGAATATCCATCATGTCATATATGTACTTGTGTAAATAATATAATTGAATGAATCATTCATTGATTGATTGAATTATTGATTGATTTATTGATTGATTGATTGATCGATTTATGATCGAGTGGTACGTGGTAGGCGATGACGAGTCAAGGCAATCATTGTAAATAATTGAATAGTTTATAAATTATAAAATAAACAGCAGAAATTGGGAAAAGAAGATTTGAAGGTGTTAAAATTCTGAGAATGAAAAACCAATGCTCGATTATGCTTAATAAGAAAATGTAGAGTGTATAATTTATCACCTAAATAATTAGAAATAAAGCATTTGAATAACCTTAAAAGATTTCAAAATGCTCACAATTAAAAGCCATGCTTGGCAATAATTGAAAAGGATAAAATGTCTTCAAAATTCCAGGCTGCTCAAAATGGACAACCAATGCTTGCTGTTGCTAAGTATTGGTGTAGCAAAAATTAAAAAGAACAAACAAAATAAAACTACACATTTTGAAAAGTAACTAAACATCGTCCGCGTGTGCGAAAAGCTGTCGCATCATAACCTTAATGGCCGAGCTCAAATGCCCGCCTACGTTTCTAGTTTTCGAGTAAATCATAAAGGCCTTATGCCTTTTTGACTACACTTGGTCAATGCAGCTAAAGCTTAAAATATTTTTACTATTATGCGCAGCACAGCTGTCAAGAATGCCAGCAAAAGAATGACTGCAATCACTAGTCAGCACGAAACAACCACAGTGCAAATTGTAAAGCATAGGCCAGTCTTCAGGAAATAGCAATGCAGTCACAATAGTTTGATAATTAATTTAGAAAGTTTCCTTACATTGAACAGAAACATTGAACGGTTTTGCAAGACATCTAGTGCAAGAAAAGAAAGAGAGAGGAAAAAAACATTCTGTCAATAAGAGCGTAGGGGTCAAAAAGTTTACAAGAATGCAATTGATGGTGCCCTGTTCTTAACATTACTGTATCAGCTAAAACGCACTGAGAGTAGCAGCTGCCAATGTTTTGCCTTTATTTTGGTTTCAGCATGAAAGCATTTTGTTTACCACCTTTCGCTTTCGTTTACTTTAGATGGTTATTGCCAATGGGTATTTGTCAGGTTCCTAATATTTTTTATGTGTTATTTCACTACTCGCGTTGAGATTTCATAGATCTCTTGAAAAAAATATTTGCTGTCTGAGCAGTGCGCTTATACATCGGGCTTACAGTGTAATTTGTTTCCTGTTTTATACTTGTGTCGAGGATTTGTGGCGGTCCTAAGGAACAAAGGCTGCTGATAAGGTCATTCGGGAGGTACTATGTTCGATCCCAGGTGCC
Source organism: Amblyomma maculatum (assembly GCF_055883805.1). NCBI lineage: Eukaryota > Metazoa > Arthropoda > Arachnida > Ixodida > Ixodidae > Amblyomma > Amblyomma maculatum. The sequence continues at coordinate 143,013,549 of NC_139353.1, forward strand.
GCCAGTTACCCACCGGTTTACAATGGGTGCAATATTTCTCCCGGCCTGGTGCTTGGCTCTTGTGGGGTGACATGCTTGGAAAAAGGAGCCATGGACCAAAAATGATGTTAAAAAAAAAGGGCTTTTGTCGCTCAAGGCGGACTTATTGTTGTCCGATGGCGGAATGGACCACTGCCCCATCGGCGCAACTTTGTAGGACCTATGAGCACTTTTCTAGAATTTCAACCCAAAAAGCCGCGCACCAAGGCGGGGGAAGCTTGTATAGTCGCAATCGATATGAAGGTGATCGCGGGAGCTTCAACCGGTGGGCCTTTCAAGCTGCATAGCGGCCGATTTCGGAACTGCGAAGATAATGATTGCGCTGTCTTCTTCCCCTCCTACGCTCTCCCGGGCTACAAGCATCACCCCCCTGACTAACTCGCTGGCGTTTTTTTCTACTCACAACAGCTGCCTGCATGATTTTGCTAATCCTGCTTAATGACGCGTGAAAAAAATTAAAAATTGTTACTAGCTAGCGGGGAGTGTCAGCTGTTACAGGAACAGCGCAAACAGAGGGGCTACCAAGATGTTTCCCTTGCCATGAAAGGTGATGGCGTAACGTGGCGCTGCTCCTTGTCTCGGTTGCGGTTCGAGCGATCACCTTCATATTGATTGCGACTGTACCCATTGAAAACTGATTGGTACCATGCGGTACCAGGGATTGAACTTGGTACCTCCCGAATGCGAGGTGGATGCTCTACCACAAGGCCACTGTTTCCGTAGGTATAGAATATAAATTCAATGTTATTTTCTTTCTGGTGTAGCTGACTGGCAGAATTTCTTAAAAAAAATGATTTGTGTGAGTAGTGCGCCTAGATATCCCCAGCAGAGTCATGACCTGAACAAAGCTTACTCTTTAAAGAGTGACTATCTTCCGCGGCTGCATCATCAAAAATATTTTCAAAATCTCTCATATGTGCCTTCCTACACTAACCCGCTGTTATTTTTTTATTCCGCAGATAGACTTCTAGCCAAAAATAGACATTTTTCGAGGTTAAAAACATACATACATACTTGCAGAAAATGCAAGTCCCTAAAATAATCCCGTTATTCAAGCGTGGTGACAGGATCCTAATAACAAATTATAGGCCCATATCAATTCTGCCAGTTTTTTCAAAAGGTCTCGAAAAGATAATATTTAAACGTCTCTCTTCATTTCTTGAGGATCATTGCCTCTTAACTCACTGCCAGTACGCGTTCTGCAAACACCTGTCTACTCAGCTTGCCCTCTTGGAACAAAAAGAATTTATCCTTAGGAACATTGAACATCGTCTACTTACACTCGGTGTACTAATAGATTTTACAAAAGCATTTGGCTGCATTAATCATGAACTTCTACTTAAAAGGTTAACTTACTACGGTATACGTGGCGTTGCTCATGAAATAATTAGGTCATATCTGGGCTCTGGAGCTCAATATACACATGTCAATAACATATCCTCTCAAATAAAAAACATAAGAATAGGAGTGCCGGAGGGTAGTATACTTGGACCCCTCCTCTTCAATATTTATGTTAATAATATTGTTAATATTGATCATGACACCAAATACATCATCTATGCTGATGATACCACACTCCTGTTTTCTTCTCATGATACCTCAGACTTAATAAGAATTGCTAATAAAGTACTAGAAAAACTACATGTATGGTCGATCAAAAACGGTCTCATAATAAATGCAACTAAAACAAAAGCCACATTATTCCAAGCCAAGAACAGAAATGCTACACTACCTGCAGACATCACACTTAATATGGATAAAATTGAACTAGTGAATTCAGTAAAAAGTTTAGGAATTTTTCTCGACCATGACATGTCATGGAACAGCCAGTCATCATCACTTGTAAGTAAACTATCCCAGGTAGTTGGACTAATTTTTTCCCTTAGGTATCTTCCCCGTAATGTAAAATTGCTTATATATAAATCTCTCTTTATGAGTCACATTAATTACTGCTGTCTTGTCTGGGGTACCACGTCTGCCACAAATGTAGGTCGGTTACTTGTCCTTCAGAAAAAATTTCTGCGCGCGATATGCAATGTGAACTGGGATTTCCCAAGTGAACCTTTGTTCCAAGAGCTTAATATATTGAAAGTGCATAATTTATACAACTACATGTTAGTACACGCATACATTAAAGAATGCAAATTGAATAATTTTGCCATCCGTTCAACAGCCAAAATCTACTTCACTACCAAACGCGATGTCCGGAATACTGGTAACACACACGCGAACTAATTACGGTAAGCAAATGATTGTTCACACCCTACCTGCCTTACTTAATGCACTAATCTCGGAAAATATTGATGCTTTACATGTTTCATTATCTACTCTACACAATTATTTTTGCCACTAATTAATATTGAGTGTGTATTTATATTGTCAACCATTAGATTAGTCATTGTAAATCAACACTATATATGTTCCTTGCCAATTGTACTTTTTTTGCAACTGAGTGAGATTATTTTCATGCTGCTGTATCTTTTTTTTACTTTTTGTAATACTAACCTATGTAGCTTTGCAGATTCACCTTTTTTGTTTGTTATTTTTGTTTCTTTCTTCATGCTTGTGCTTTATTGTATTGAAAGCATTGCCATTCCGCACGGCTGCTGCTGCCAACAAACGGGTTTTCGGACCTGTCAAGCTGTTTCCGCAGCTTTTTTCCTCGAACCTGTCCGTTCACAACTGTACTTTGCAAACAGAAAATAAAGCACTTACTTTACTTACTTACATTATTGTATTATCCGTCATAAAATTATTGTGCACGGTATCGCTTCTAAACATTATCGCAAAGCAGACTCAAGCATAACTACATATATAGGTTCACCTCCCCATACAGATGTGATAAATATTTTGCAATACTCACTATTATAAGTCAGGTTGTCATGAACGCTGCATATCGTGCTGTGGGACGAGTACTTTCCAATGAAGCAATCCCTGTTTTCGTTCGCATATGCCGACAGACCACCAACCTCCTGTCTGTAAGAAAGGATTAGCGTAATCACCAGGGTCACAGAGGTTAGGTGTAGTCTTTGTCAATTTCTTTTACATTAGTTCATTTTATTTCAATTTGTTAAGCACTCCAGTAGTTATTTCGTACTGTCAAAACATATAGTATAAGGGTATTGTTATTTTCACAGATGCATTGAAATAAATCGGGTTTGTGTGCTTTTGAAGGTCCGAGTGAAAGAAGTGACATGGATTCTTTTATAGAATTTAGCGTCACAAGATCACCCAGGCTATGCGAGACGTTGCCGCGAAACGAGCTCCTATATCTACCATATCTGCTTTACCGAAAAGTAATTAAAAGCCCCGTGTATGTGCAATATCAGCTGAACCCAAGGGCGCAGGATAAAATATTCCCCGTGACGCCGTCGGTGACGCCGTCGGGCGTCACAAATGCAGTCTTCTCTCGGTCTCTCTGATCCACCTCAATTTGCCAGTATCCGCTTTTGAGGTCTAATGAGGAGAAGTACCTGGCGTCGCGTAGTCGGTCGAGGGCATCATCAATCCTGGGCAGCGGATAGACGTCCTTTTTAGTCACGTTATTTAACTTTCGGTAATCGACACAGAATCTCAAGGTGCCATCTTTCTTTTTGACAAGGACCACTGGCGATGCCCATGGGCTCGTCGAAGGCTGGATCACGTCGTCCGCAAGCATTTCATCCACTTGCATTTTAATGGCGTCACCTTTGCGGTACTCTGAAAATTTTCCAGTGACTCTACTATAGACTATTCAGACCTGTACTGCGATCCGAGTCTCGCGCAAGGGTCTCATTGGAGAAACAGTTACTATTAGTGTAACGAAATTAGGCAATATTGTAACGTAACGCTACAATATTATTTATGGAACGCGGTTTCTGATAGAAGCGAGACGCAAGCCATCGGTGGAAGTGGGAGAAATTGTAGATGAAGTACTGGATTAAATAACCGAAAGAAATCCAACTGAAATCGCTGAAACAACTGCATATTGAGACACAAAAAACGCTCCTAGGTCGAGATACGAGAATATTACAAGATCTGCCATAAACGTAGTGTGGAGGAACGTATCTCCCATTCTGCACTCCAATACTGCACCAGAATAATGCAAAACTTCGAGACCAAGGATTACCGCACGTGTAGAACGAGGAGGATCGCGATATCCTTTTTTTTTTCAGAAACGCTTTACCCATCACTAACACCTTTAGCACAGCAGACGTCAAGGAGAAGCAAAGGTTCACCGCCAGCCCCGTTAAAGACCATACATTGCTTTCTGTCCCAAAAAGTTCAGCAATGCTTTGTAGACAAATTCTTTTCTAATTCACGTCAACACCTGATCAATAGTTGAATGGTTGTGGTTCTGTCACTGGGTGATAGCAACTTCTGTTAGATCGCGACTCTGAATAATGCATGCCTGGATTCGTGAAGTTCACGAGGGCAATACTGGTCCAGTGCTCGTGACAGCAAGTGAAGTAATGAGAGCGCTGCTCTTCCAATGTGTACAAAAAATGCTGTGCACAGATAAATATAGGCATCTATTTTAAAAACACCTGATTTTTACTGCGCCTCGCCTTTATTCTACACATTGAACTTAAAAACAGATTATAACCCCCCTAGTTGCACGTCTTAGGCTTGCACCCTTATTCTCAGTAAACGAAGCTTGTGCATGTCTCACCTCACAAACATTTCTATCGATTTCATGGCTCCGTGCACTGCTGCTGCTGCCGTGAACGGAAGACATCTTGCGAGTGTTATGAAAGACGAGGGCAAGAGCCATACCATGCTCTTCTTTCGGCTGGCCGTAAACTCCTCTCTTATGGACTTTACGAGATCCTTGTGCTTGGGGTGTTCGAATGGAAAGCGGCAGCCGAAGAGAAGCACACCTATGTTGTTGCACACACTGGCCAGCAGTAGTTGGAAAAGGTCCAAGGGCTGCCCCCGAGCCTCGGCCACGTGATTCACGAATTGATCGCATCCCTCCTGGAAATGAAAGTTGCTGCGTCGATCAAACCTTAAAACTTGACGTCATGATTCTTGTTTGGTTTCTTAAAGATGTTTCTTCTAACTTTATAACAAATATTGAGAGAAGTGTCATAATGCGCGCTACATTCCGCATGTAACCAATTGCATTCTGCTTAAGGTGACAGTTTATGCCCGAATAACTAAATTTTATTTTGAAGTACCTGGGCCACAAAGTCAAAGCCTAACTTGTCTGTCTCCGCATGAGCGCCCCATCATTACATTGTCGAAGCTGATTGCCACTTATAGAAATGATGCCTAACCATATGAGTGCCTAAGAGCTAATGCCAGCCCACTCAGGGTATGTGCAACCGACTGGGGTGCCCATGCGCTCTAGTAGCTCATGCTGCCGAAGTTGCCCCTTTTAGTGCGAACGTACTCATACGAACGCCAGTAACGATCTCGGATATTGTGTTCCGTACTCCTGATTTATGCGCAAAATCTTTAAATCACAGTTAATACGCTCTGCAGCGAATAATTGAATTAGAGCTGTCGCTCTGTATGATTGGTGCAATCAGCTTACACATCGATTAATTTAGTGCGAAGGGTCTATTCCAAACAAATTCCAGAATGTTGAAGGTCGCATATTCCCAACTCGCACGAAAAACAACGTGGAATTGGAGCGGATTTCAATCCAAGAATTTCTCGCTGGAAGCCAATATAAAACGCAATAGGTATCGTCGCAGCCAATTGCTACGCGCTTAAACTACAACACTCTCTCTCACCATGCACTGCATGTCATCGGCTCTATAAACTTCCATCTGGGCGCAAAAGCTCTCCACGTCCTAGTCAGTTTAACAGCATTAAAACCTTGCTATTTTTACTTCATTTTCCTACTGGCGGCTCCATTTAGAGTTTCACAGCTCTAGCTCTGAGTGGCACACTGGAAAGGATCAGGTGCCGGGTGCATACGCGCAAGCTGCGCCGCTTCCTCAAGACATGTACACCCATAACAATAGACTTTTTCAGTACCGTGACTGTCACTTCAACTACGTAAACTTCAAGATAACGGTCTCTGCCATATCTCTCGCGTTAACCCTATCCTCCTTTATTGTAATAAGAATTCGTTAGGTCGGTCTTGTGACTGTCAAGCGAGTGTCGCTGCAAGAACAAAACGCACCTCACTTAGTAATCATAGTTTATCCATATATGCCTCGCGCACCACATATGTGACGCTACATATTTTTCTTTTTTTGCATTTAAAGGGTCACAGTTTAAAAGCTTTGCAGTGACTAGCTTAGGCTCTGGAGGCTCTAAACCTTTCCTGGGCAAGTTTCGAATTGTTAGCGTTGAGGTAGAGACGCCAGTCGTCTCTGGAAGCAGTCAGCACATGTGAACCCATTGATAAGTTTGTGATTGCCCACAATAAGCAGGCAGAATTGCGCCTGGCCAGAATGCGCTCGTTCAAACATCCTTGGGCACAGCAGTCGAGTACCCTAACGACTGCGCCACAATGGCGGGACCTGATGCGCGATGAGAAACGTGCCATTCGTTTTGTTGAAACTGGTTGTGACTTTTAAATCATTAAAAAGTGCAACTTTATTCCACGCTTCTTAGAGGAAGAATCAGTGACCAGGAAGTATTACTTTTGGTTCAAACAAATTAAGTTTGCTAAGCGGCCCTCTCAACAATGCTTTAGGCGAAGTCCATACAAAAATTAACGCAGCGCTGGCAAGGAGAATCACAAAGAAAATCCGTAGATACGAGAAGCGCCGCTCACTTTTGCGTGTATAACCCAAGGATATATTTCGGGGAATAGATGGATTGTAGCACGTTTATGAAATAAAAGCTGCTTTCGCTTTTTTGGCGAAGTGCGATTTACGAAATCACTTTGCATTTTGCTTCGCTTTCAGGTAAATGCAAGGTTTGAAAGGTCGAGATTCAGGCAAGGATGATCGGAATAAGTGACTGGGGACATCAGTGGGTGAGTAATAAATTATGTAACTGCGCTTTACTTCGCTTAGGAGCTTAATGACGAAGCCCTTTCCTCCTCCTGCTCTTCGACCTCTTCCTTCTACCTGTTCTGTATGAATCTTCTCTTCTAATTCTGTCTTGCGGTTTACTTGTAATTTCATTTCTTTTATTTTCTTTTGCTTCGCCATCAGTAATACCGGCGTCTCAGGACTCCTCTCATCGACCTGGAAGGATAAAAGCCTAACTACGCGGAAAGCGAAATTGTCTCGACGACGCAAGTTATTGCGACGACCTTACCGGAAAATTATGTCAATGTCAGAATCTATGATGGCGTTTCGCTGAATCTCGCAAACGCAAGATTTTTTCCATGAACCTCCGATGGCTTTTGCCTGAATATAAAGTTCGGAGACGTTAACAGCGGTTATTTCTTGATTCACTCCTCACTGGTGGAAGTCTATGGCGACGACACGCTATGCACAGCTGTAGCCAGTGGTGGTAAAACAAGGGACGTGTTACAGCGATTTTCAATGTTAACGGTGAGACGAATGTACATAATATTTTTTATGTGTGCGACCAATACGGTGAAGTCGCACTGAGGTCAGGGGCTAAAATACTGTCGTCTGCCCAGCTTGTTCATATTTTATCAAAAATGAACGCGGCCTTGTCAAGTGCTCATGGACCAAGGTGGATATAAACAACTCAATAAATAGATGGATCTGCTCGCACATGAAAGTATCGCAGTTTTGTTATACCAACCTATATATTTGAGGTTTTTGTTTGCACTTCAGGATGAAGCAGTTAAAAAAGCACCGATATGACAAGTGAATTACTTTGGAAAAATCTTTTTATTACAAGACGAAAATTACGTCTTAAACTCATGTACCAGATATGTCAACAAAACAGGTATTCCAAAGGAAATGTACTTATATAGGCCATACTATGTTTCTGCTCGCAGATATAGTTTCAATATTTGAAATACCCTTAAAAATCTAACACGCATGCCATCTTAGCTCTTTGCTCGTTCCATCCGCCAATGAAATCAGTTTTTTACGTTAGCAGGGTGTGTTGTGTATGACGAAGTGTTTTCGCTTTCAACTTTGGGAACCGCCTGCTTTGCGCATTTGGAGTAAGCGGAGTAATAATTGAATGAAGAACAAATAACGACGTAGAACTCTCGTGCAGTGGTCTACAAAGCTGATGGGTTCGCCAACACGAGATGGAAATCAGTCGTCATTATATTTGTTTTATTTCTTTCAATGTCAGGGCGGCCGCAAATACAGACAACCGCTTTAAGGCTCAGAGAAAGATTTAGTCCTAGGTAACTAAAATATAAATGTGAACGCAAGAACCGGTCAGTCCCCAGTCTGCTGACCAATGGAATAGATCACTGATGCCGTTCTAATATTTGAGCAATGGATAAGTGAAATAACGAGGGTGTACTCACAGAAATTATCACTTGCATTTCGTGTTTGCCATATCCCAGTTCGCGCAGAAGCTTGAGTGAGAAATGTCGGTTGTCATCCCACTTTTTACCTCCGTAAGCGGAAAACCCTGCAAGCATAATTTAGCACTATGTAGCCTTTATAAGCACTGAAAGGTAATGTAAGCGCCCTCTGGTGAACGTTTGGGCATGCTATCTTTTTTTACTAGAAGCGAAGTTACACAGATATATTCGACGTGATCATTCAAGTGAAGAAGGGCGGTTTACGTTTTCACGGCGCCGAATCTGTTAATATGAATTGAGCTTGTTGCATCACCGCGTTTGAACGTCACTTCCTTCCTCGACAGAGTGGGAGCTATAAGAAAATTTAGAACCGACATGGTTTAGAACCAGGTCTACATGGCGCACTGATGAAGTCACTGTCGATCACACGATTAAGAGTAATCTACGACACTTAAGGTCTGCTTACTTCACTCGGTCTTTGCGATGAAATAGCGACTGTGAGTTGCGGTCGAACAAGCAATGTGCAAGATTTCATTGCCACTGCTGCTATATTTGACCTTCTCCCGCGAATGAACGTAGACCATAAAATACGAGTCCCGCTGCACTAAATTCTACTTTAAAAAACCTGGCCATTTCAAAAATGTTGTAAGCCGAAAGCTTCTAATGAAAGTTCTTATTCTACGGACGGCAACCGCGTCGCGACCGTGATCTGCAAACTGAAGTTACGTTCGACCCACTGGCTTTTATGGTATAACCAACAATTCATGACTCGTGACACCAAAAGCACGACAAAATAATATATCGTATTGCCGAATTATTTCCTTTCCTAAACAAATAGTAGCACTGTTGTATCCTAATCAATAGATACTTATGTAAACATTACAAAGTTAGGCCCCAGGACATACAGCATCATTAGCTCATCAAGCCTGGTATGCGTATTTTAGCTTACCCGCGTCAGAAATCTTTGTCCACGTAGTTGAGAACAAATTACTGGCTTTGCTCTGGCAAGGCCATTCCCAGCACCCACATGTTGGGACTCTACCATCAAAATGCAAGAGATCACATCACACTTCAGATGAATGTTCAGGTAATTTTATCCCTGTGATATATATGCAAAGCTCGTTTCACCAGCGCTCGAGCAAAGCTAGTGTCTCGATGCGAACGTTAAACCTCTGCCAAACAAGTGTTGTCAGCAGCAACAACAACCCCCGACATATGAAGCCGGTGCCGTGAAACTCTTTACGAGGATGAACTATTCTATACTAGGGCAAGTTTTATTCTCTGATTATTTTCCGTATATGGACGTTTGCCTAGCAGCAATACCTGTATATGATCTAGTTGGGCGTACGTTCAACTCTTCACTTACGTTCAGTCAGCTTCTTTCGGACATAAATCGTACGCATATTTCGTGACGCAAATTTGTTGTTGCGTGTTTATGATCCTTGAGCGTTCATTTACGTGCTGTGTATTACGATACGAAATTTCATTAGCATTTGTATCAACAGCGAGTCAACATGTTTACTCATTTGTGCTAAAAGGCCATACAAAGGCGCTTTCTAGAACAAACGCTTGTTTTATCGAGAGCACACTCGTCAAAACAAAAATTATAGCTGAGCATCACTGGGCGGGGCGAATGGAATATATTTTATATAAAGCTCTCGTTACTCAAAAAAATCGACGTCAGCGTTGTGATCGACAAATCACGCTCATGGCGCTGGCAGGTACTAGCTAGAAGCTCACATGGCCGCGCACTAATTTTTCGATGGTTTGTACAACTTACATGATATCAGAAAATTAGGAGGAGCTGCCAACAGGGTCGCTCATGTGAGGTCCGAAGTTAGAATAAAAATCAGCGTTGTAGTGCTCTCAGACGCCGAGTGAGGCGTGCGCTATTCTTAGGCTACAGAAGCACATTCCACGGTTTTTGTTAAAACGGAGATTTTTAGGTCGGTTGTTTATCTAGACAATCGCGTCGTGCTCTTAGAGGCGACGCCCCAATTATGTTTTCAAATGAGAAAATGTTTTATCCATTAATTTTAATTATATATTGAAGTACTCGGCAAGACCGCTGCAATGCGATATTCTTCTCTGTAAAATACGGTTAAAATGTTCTCATCAATATGCGCAGAGTATATTTAATACGTTCATATGATCATCATAATGTTCATTCTGCAGCCGCCTCGCAAATGTAGCGATGTGACAGAAGTTCTATTTGACACTTTATGAAGAACCTACTTCTGTAGCGTCTCTCAAACTCGCGTGCAGTTGATGGACACTGAATCTCACATACCCTGCAATTGCTGCATCTCGTGAAACGGCTTCAAGGAAACAATGTGTATGTGTCCTTGATAGTGCGTGTTGTCCTCTTTAGCGTATGCACTGTGCTTTGGTTTCTCCGACACTGCTGCAGAATCGAAAGCCGGCAAAAAGCGCAGCAACTTACCAACGTCTACGCTTGCACCTTGGACCCAGTTCGGCGATCGGTAAAGTATGTCCTTGTGAGTTAAAAACGCCTTTATGGGGAGTCTAGATTGTTCAAGATGATCGTGTCGGAAAATCCAGCTTTTACTCTGCGGATAAGGAAACAGAGCAGTGTATGAATAATGACCATCCTCTGACATTATCGGTGCCTGTGGTGCTCTCTATACATATCCCCCATCTAACTTAACACCAAAAAGTACAACTGATACACATGAACGAAGCTTGCTTACACCTCCTGTGCATATCGGACTCCGATGATCGGCAAGTCCCATGCGTGTTGCACACACTCAATTAGATACACTGGAGCGGATCGAAAGCCCTGCCATTGCAGCCATTTCGTAAATTCCGCTAGGCCTAGAACATCATTCCTATTTCTTTCACACCTATATTTCATCCGCATTTGTGTAAGTGCGTGCTTAAATGTGCACTTTTTATATTCATAATGTGATATTTTCCTGCGTTTAGGTCAGAACCGTCAAAATGAGGGCAAATAAGTTGAAGATGTACTGTATTACTGCATATGTCGATAAAACTTTTGATGTGGTGTACTCTGCATTTCCAATATTTGTAACTTTCTCTCTTTATTGCCTTGATATACAAGTAAAATAAAAATTTGGAATCGTATGTATTGCTGACTTTCTGGCGTTATTTGGCGACATTAACTTAACTTAGCCTCTCCTATAGGTAAGGCACTTTACAAGGGAGTAAAGTAACTAAAACCGAATGCGTGAAATTAAACGGCATGCCAAAGTTTTCTCTCTCTCTCCCCATTTTACTTTAAGTTAGTTTCTTATTTTTACTGACATGGCTATCGCGTGAGCTAAAGTCTTCAAAATATACGTTATCAAATGTTGTTCGTTTGTCTGAACATCCACAGACGAAAATACCAATCTTAACAACTTGCGACTATTCGCAAGTAGGGAGCGAAGGTAAACCTTGAACAACAATGGACTACCATCATTAGGATAGGCACCTGCAAACCAACGATTGTTCGTGGAACTGGCTACGAAGTGAGAGAACCCGTCCCTTTCCGTCAGTAACAGTAGCATTCCCACAGTGGCCGCTCTGCTATTTGTACGCTTGGCTGCAAACCACGAAGATGCGGTTTGGACTCCGACCGTTACGACCGCAATCCGATAAAGTGCACAAAAACTAGAAGAAACGCCCGTTGTTGAGCCATAACAGCTCAGTTGCGGGTTTGTAAAAGCTAATGCACATCTGCTCTGCCCTACGGTGTTGCTTACAGCTCATGTCTCGCTTCGCAAGGTTAAACTTTAAATATTACAATAAATGTGGTGCTAGCTTCATCTACTTGACCCCTGCGAACTTCTTAACCTCATCCGCCCACCTAACTTTCTGCCGCCCCCTGCCACGCTTTCCTTCCCTTGGAATCCAGTTTGTTACCCTCAGCGACCCTTGGTTATCCTATCTTCGCACTACATGTCCTGCCCATGCCCATTTCTTCTCCTTGATTTCCACTAGAATGTCAGTAACTTGACATATTTCTATTTCTGACGACGTATTTCTGCACGCTTCCTATCTCTTAATGTTACCCCTACCATTTTTCGTTCCATAGCCCTCTGGGTTGTCCTCAACTTAAGTAGAACTCTCTTGGTTAGCCTCCACGTTTCAGCCCCATAGGTGAGTACAGGCACGATGCAACTGTTGTATACTTTCCTCTTCAGCGATACCGGTAAGCTGCTATTCACAATCTGCGAGTGCTTACCAAATGCGCTCGATCCCAATCTTATTCTTCTTGTAATTTCCTTTTCGTGGTCCGGATCTGCGGTTACTACCTGTCCTAAGTAGACATATTCGCCTACTACTTCCAGTGCTTCGCTACCTAAAGTAAACTGCTGTTCCTTCCCGAGGCTGTTGAACTTTACCTTAGTGTTCTGTATATTGATTTTTAAGTCTACCTTTCTACTTTTCCTGTCTAGGTCATCAATCATTATTTGCAGTTGATCCCCGAGTTACCTAGCAAAGCAATGTCATTCCAAGTCTCTGAATACTTCCTCTAAGCAAGCTGTGAACAGTACTGGGGAGATCGTGTCTCCTTGCCTAACACCTTTCTTTATGGGAATTTTGTCACTTTCTTTATGCAGACCTATACTTGCTGTGCAGCCACTATATCTATCTTATATCTATATATATCTGTGCAGCCACTATATATAGCTAGCACAGAACCGGGTTAATTGGAGAAATATGGGAGAGGCCTTCGCCCTGCAGTGGGTATAGTCAGGCTTATTATGATGATGATGATGATGATTACAATCAACTCAAAAGACATTTAGGCATTAGCAAACACTTAGATCTACATTAACCACAGACAGGAAAAACACATGGACTATAAGTTCTGCACACACCCTGACCTTGCTGATAGCTACACGTCATGAGTACCTGATAACAGAGCCATAAGAGCGGGACCAATGGTATGCCTGACGGGGATCTAGTCCTTTAATAAGGGTGTCCAAGCATCCTAGGAAGGGTACACCGGTGGGCCCTGGAGGAAACCGATGTCCATCCTGTGTCTGCTGTTTGCGGCTCATGATGCGCACCAATACTAAAAGCACAGCGCATAAAAGGAGTGCTGCTGCGTAGGCACCAGTCGTAGCGTACAGCATCCATACCATTCTTGCAGGGCTTCTTTCTCAGGTGGGCTGAAACGGAAATAAAATATAGCGTTGCATAATGAATACTCCTGAAAGCTCAAGTAATCAGCCAGGAACATGTCTTAACCCCGATCATGCAAAAGACCTCCTGTGTACTATGCGATTTCAGTGGACGTTATACAACTTCAGGTAGTCGATGTTGTATGCAGTCATATAACACGGCGTCGCTTACAGCCAGGGTCAGTCGCATGAGCCAAAAGGAAATCAAATCTTATTATCTCACCATGATGTGTCCGCCACTCAGGATCAATTTTCTTGAAATCCTATTGCCTCTTCGCGTTTAAAAGCGTTTAATCAAGCGGCGAGAAATGTTTTTATTTTTTCACACTAGTAGAGGGAACATGCTCTCCAGTATTAAACTGAACAAGTATTGAACTGAACCTGATAACATCTTCAATATTGACAAGACTTCAGATACCAAGACTTCAGCCAGCAGATTGGCAAAGGGGCAGTATAGAAGAAATATTTTCCATCCATGCCTTAAGATCGGTTCCACGAACCCACAAAATTCTATGATTGACGAATGCGTTGCGAAATTATTTTTCGGGGTAATTTGCGCCACAGCCGGACCCTTATGGCAGAGCATAGAAAACGTTTATTAGCGCTTCTCGTGGGTGTGTATGTTCTTCAATGGAACAATGTCACCGATTGTACAGCATCGATCCTTGTAGTGGGCCGCAGGCCAGACCGAAGTGCATCAAGTTTTCATAGCTGATCACACGAGAAACTGTCTTTCAAAGACCATAACGGAAGCCTCAGTCACAGCGAACACATGGATGTGAATGCTGATTGTATGCATCGTAGAACAGGAACAAAGGAGAGGCAGCGTCTATGCTAACGATTATTATGCTTCCTGCTGTGACGTCAGTTCAGATGGCATATCAGTTGTAGCAGGCATCGTTTTTATTCAGTGCCTTAACCATCGTCTGAATATACAGTTAAGGTGAAGCCCTGCCTTGTCCTTCTACTTGCCAATTGTGTTAGCCTTTCACCAATGTACTTATGCGCACAGCCTGGAATGTTACGCAAACATAATTTTTCTTTACAGCGTGGTATTTTTTTATCCTTTCACACTGTTTCCTGAAGAGCTATGTAAACAGCCTCATATCCAGATCAAGTAATATCGTCTTTACCACCTCGGCACAGCTTTACTGCCTCTTCTACGACTTTCTTCGTGACTCGCAGTGGTTTTTGTGTTCGACCATGGACGTATGGCCCTAGATGTGCCATATCGACGTGCTTAATCGGATAAAACTTTAAGGACCGAGGTAGTTTTCCTCCTCCTGCTTAGCTGTTCCTTTAATGCAGGAAAGCCTGCATTTTAAGAATGTTCAGTTCGTAGACACGTTAGTGCATTCATTCAAGGCCCTTTTCACTACAATGGATGCAAAATGTTATCTTCAGGGCAAACTGCGCCGACTTCATCGTGGTAGTCCTGCTAAACGGCTTATTTTAGTATCATTAGGTAGATTGCACGATGCCATCAGTCGCAAAGCTTATACTCAAGTGAACCTTCTACGGGGCTACCCGGGGCTCCTGTGCTTTTGCACCTTTCGGGCTCCTGTGCTTTTGCACCTTAGGAAATCTGTACAAGGTGGACGAAAGCCGCTTTTGCAGACCAGCCACTATATTTTTGACGCAGCGCTCTTGATGCCACAGGCAGGGCGACGCTACGCGACCAAAACAACAGTACACCCGAGCTAGACAGCACCTCCGCTACCACACACTTTTTCTTTGTCCTCCTACACTCTCGGCTCCTCTTCTTCATCCTTCTAGTCTGTAACATTTACCCCCTTTTCGCAAACAAAGCCCTCCGGGCGAGTAAGGTGTCACGAGTATGACACTTCTTCAAGGGGGCGACATGCGTAACCTCAGTGTTCGCCGAACGTCGTCTACTGATCATAAGGCGTGCAATCCGGTTGTTTAGTTCACCGGATCGCTCTCAAATTAGATATAGGCTGGTGCAGCGTGCCAGCATTTTCTGGTGTAAGCCCTCATAGGTTTCCAAAGCCAGACTAGCTCACCGGGGAGGTAGGTGATCTGGCGATGGTGGTCGTCATAGCGAGCTTTTTATCTGTCTTGCGATGACAAAGTCCGCAATTGGGCTATCCGCCGCGCATCTTCAGCCAGGCAGACAGTTTCCGCTAAACACGGGTCGTCGTCAGTGGAACATGGTCTCATGTCTGGCAGTGTTGAATGCGTATGTGATAAAGGGGAGAACACAGTTCCAGTTTTTATGGCCCGAAACAACGTACATTGCAAGCATATTGGTTAGAGTTCTGTTGGTGCGTTCTGTTAAACCAATTGTCTGAGGGTGGTAAGGGATCGAATGCCTGAAACAGGATGCGCATAAACGGACAAGTTCTTCTATTACATCAGCAGTAAACTGACGGCCTTTGTCACTTAACACAACTCTCGGTGGACCATGTCGCAAGATGACTGAATGCAGCCTAAAAAGTGACACTTGGCAAGCTGTAGCGGCAGGATGAGCGGCCGTCTCATAGTAGTGAGTATGATGATCCACACATACAACAATCCAACGATTGCCTTTTTGCTACTTTGGGAAAGGGCCCAAAAGGCCAACTCCGACTTTCTCAAAAGGAGCCTTGGGCGGCATTACTTCCTCATCCATCTAGTCTGTAACAATACTATTCGAAAGCTGTTTGCTGTTTCGATTTCCTACATCAACATGGATCCAACAAGTCCAATTCTCGCTTCGACAGTCGCGCCTGTAAATGATGACCGTGGCGTTTCGTTGGGCCGCGCTAAGGATTACAACCAAACCCTTGTCAAGCAATCTCTTAGAGCTACCCTAGAAACGAGAACCCTTAAGCAAGCATATATTAGCGACATCCCTTATATCCCTACACGTTTTTAATAAACTTATCTAAACCAAATGTTTCAAAATTCAGAGTATTTTCACTGTGAGGTGAGGACAGTCCTGTATTTAGGAATGCATGAAGAGGCTTCTAAAAAGTTTTCATTGGGTTTATATTATTTCGCAAACAACTGCACAGTCCTGTAGTGGTGATAGAAATAGGCATGTTATGCGGTCATCGATGAAGAAAATGACTACGCTTCCTGGCCGCACTCAACATATAACTGGCAAGCAACATTCTATGTAACGCACCATAAAGCAACTGAAACAATCTAGAACGACATAGAAGCCAATACGAGCGGCTACGAGCATTCTAGATAAACCTGGTAGCATATACAGTCGCAAAGCGATAATACTTACCTGATCCGCTAAACTGGCTCCAGTAAGGCTCTTAACAACGTAGCCCCGTGCCGGCAGCTTTCGGCATAAACAAACAGAGCAAAGCTCCGCTTCCATATTTTCAAGCTAGCCCATAAAACGGCCTTTGACAGTAGAGATAAATGCAGCTTTGCACTGACGTGTACGAAGAGAGTAAGACATAAGAATGCAGCCGTCTAGTTCATTGACGTAAAAACGAAAACCGAAAATATAATCAGAAGAAATACACACGTCAGAGGAGGAGGAGGAGGAAGAACATTTATTTCCGCCGAATATGGTGCAGCAGCCACCTACGAGTCCGCACGCAGGCGTCCGGGGAGGCAGTCTGTCACACCGCGGCCAGAGGACACCCGGCCTCGTCTAGGAGAAGAGGTCTTCAGCCTCGGCCGCCAGGCGGACGGCGAATCGCTGTGTTTTTTCGTCGGAGCTTCTTAGCGTGGTCTCCCATTCATCGCTAGTTTTAATCGCGTTGCGCCCTGGGGCACGAACGCATCTCCATATTATATGATCTAATGTTGCCACGTGGCCGCAAAATTTACAAATTTCGGTTTCTGCACCGTCCCTCTTCCGACCTCTGGCACCCGTCCAACTCCTCCACAGGGGCGAAAAGAAATTTCGAGCTTGGAGTCTTCTCCAGTCGTACGATTCCTTTTTACTCAGGGATCTAACCGGTGGCGGATATATCCTCCGGTCTTTCTTCAAGTTGTCGGTTACATCCCGAAAGGTACCTATACATTCTTTGGTTTTAGATGTTGTGGAGGCGTCCGCAGCACCCCGAGGTAGCGAGGAGCGGGCGAGCATGTGGGCAGCCTCGTTGCCGGCGAGACCGGCGTGTGCTGGGGTCCAGATTATGGTCACGCTTTCGGCGAGAGACGACTCGTTCAGAAGTTTTGCAGCACGATTGTTGACTCTACTCTTGCTAAAATTTCTAACCGCCGCTTTGCTATCGCTGATGACGTGTTTCACGCCTGGTCGTGCAATGTCAATGGCTATTGCAATCTCCTCCGCCTCTACCGGCGGTAGATCTCGATTTCTTTCTATTCCTATGGCGATCCCAGTGTCCAATAGGGCGACCGAGGTTACGTCGCCTTCTTTCCCGATCGCTGCATCGGTGTAGAGCTTTATTCATACTGCAGTTCATGAGAACGCAGACCCTCCACTGTGATGAAGACTTTGTACCCCTATATAAAACGAAACCGACGTCACATCATTAGCCATATACCGAGTTTTCTTGTTAATATAACAACGCAGTCAAAGCGTTAAAGTAGGACTGGAAACGGTAGCGACGGCTTGACTACCGTATTTTTGTACTCGAAATTCATTTTTGAGTATGTGCTAATTACGCATCTTTGACACTATTCGTCTCGGGAATAAAGTGGGAATTCTGAAGATGTAGGGCAGGTTTGGTTTGTGGGGTTTGCGTACCAACTTGACTCAGGCTATCAGAGACGCCGTAGTGAAGGGGTTTGGAAATTTTTACCACCTGGTGTAATTTAGCATGCACTGACATATGATAGCGCAAGGGCACCTAGCTTTTCTCCTCCATCAAAAGGAGCTGCCGCGTCAATAGAAAAGTAGTCAAGCGCTCTAAAACTGTACCACCAAGGCGGGGTTGAAGATGTGCGCTGTCCCGAAAACCAATTCTGATTGAAACGATTTCACCAAGGAAACAGTTTACGTAGTTTATTCACCGGTCTTTAAAAAATCACGTCGGTGACCAGCTTCCTGCGCATATCGCTCGGCTTAAGTATAATCGCCCGCTAAAAAAACATTTAGTAGGTCAACTATCCTTGAACTAACTCAAGAACTCTAGCCATGGCCTGGCGCTGCATTTGCTGCTGCGGTTTATGGATCTCTGCTAGATTCCGCGCGTAGTAAGCTTCTCGGCAACGAGCTAGTCTAGGTTCTCTTTGTTCATTGGTCTCAGCAGCCTGTCTGAAACAGCGGCGATCTCTGCGTCTCTCTTTAGCGACAGTAGTTTCCTCTAGGCCTCGGACAGATGGGGTGGATGAAATATAGGAGCGTCCCCTTTGAAACGGGGTGGTAGCAGTTGCTATCATGCTCGCTTATCCCCTATATCCGAATTACTGTTTTAGATCATCATTCTATTTATTAAATTTTTGTTTCCTCATTACTAACATTATGTCACTTCTCTGCTTTTAAGCCACCAATCTTCAAATCATTTTTTCCTAGCTTCCACCGCAGGTTCATTCACCCGGCCAATGGTATCTCTAAACACCAGGGCCCCAGGAACAGTGACTGCGTCTGTATCGACTTCCGGATGGATACCGTCCCATTCGAGTATAAGATGGTTAATTATTTCTGTGGATTTACCACATACTGCACATTGTCATCTTCATGGGTAAATTTCTTTTTCTAGCTGCGTGTTCTAAGGCACCCTGATCTAGTTTCAAAACGTAGGGCACTGCTTCTTATGTTATCGAAGAAAGCTTCCTACCTGATCTGCCTTTTCCACTTTCGATATAGTTCCACACTGTATTTCTTTTCTATACAATTTAACCAATTTTTACCCTATGTGCTTAACCTGTTGCTTAACGCTCTTTATTTCTTCGTCCTTGTGACCAGCATACTTACTGGGTAATTTCCTTTTTCCTCCATTTTGAGTCAATGCTTTTTAGGTATATGCATTTAAATACTTTAGCTGCCCACCTGTTACTGTCGAATTTCCTCAGGCGTTCTTCATATAATATTTTACTCTGAGCTTCGAAAGGCTCCACCCATATCTCTGTACTGCCTTTTTTGGGGTTTTGCCGTGGGCACCCAGTGCTAATTGTCCGACGGCTCTCTGATATATTTTAAATGTCGACTGTACCTCTGCCTTTAGGCACAAAACTGCATTTCCGAAAGTAAGCCCGGGCACCACAATTATTTTCCAAATACCTCTTAACACCTGATACCTGTTGTATCCGCACAATGCCCTATGCTTCATTATTCCGGCATTTCTTCGCCCTTTTTGCCCTAAGTGATTGATCATACTTTTCAATGTATGCCAATGCTTTGTTTACCCATACCCCAAAATATTTATATTCCGCCACTCTGGGTATTTCATGGCCTTGTAGTTTAAGACCCTGATCAGTTGAACCGTTGAAAATCATCAGACCCGACTTAACTGCGCTGAAACTGAAGCCTAGAGCGTCCCCTTCGTCTCCGCAATACTTAACTTGAGTTCGAAAGTTTTCCTGGCTGTCTGCAAACAGCCCAATATCGTCTGCATACAATAAACCGGGGAGGCACTGCTCTACCACCTTTCCGCCTAATCTATACGACAGGTTAAAACCCAGGTTACTTGTTACTTTCTTGTATCCTCCGTTCCCTATTTATCATATAAAGTATGAACAGCAGCGGTGATATAGGACAACCTTGTCTTGATCCTTTACGTACCTTGATAGCTTCCGTACTTCTTATTCCTTACCATGTAATTTCTACTTTGTAATACCGGTATATTTCCTGTAGGAACACTGTTATCTCATACCCGATACCTTCTTCTCTTAATATGTTCCACAGGAGTTCCCTGTTTGCGTTGCTGTACGCCCCGTTTATGTCCAGGAAGGCCAAATACAAAGGTCTATTTTCCACTATAGATATTTCGATGCATTGGGTAAGCACGAACAGGCTATCATCCAAGCGCCTACAATTTCTGAAGCCGTTCTGAAGTTCTCCGAGTATCTTCTTACATTCTACTCATGATTGCATCCTTAATTGCACCGCCTGCATGGCCAACCATTATATAGATTTAATAATAACCGGCCTCTATGCTTTCATATGCATCCTATCTTTTTGTTTACGTTTATGATCCCTTCCCAGATTACATTCCCCTTCTCCGTCTATTTCCATTTTTGCGAGCTTGCTATAAATTGCCTGCGACAATAAACAGCAGTCATTTGTCGTCTGCCTATTCCGAAATTCCCACGTGATTTGTCTCTAACATTTTGTTTCTCTATATACAATAACAAGGTTATGTCGCTCGCAGAAATCTAGCAGTAGCTTCCCGTTGCAATTCGTCTATCCATTCAGATCGTCGATGTGGCCGTTCATGTCCCCCAGCAGAATAGGCCCCGTCTTCAAACTGGCTTATATCATCACTGAGACATGCAATGAGATCTTTGTTTTCCTTCCTGCATTGGTTTCCTGTTTCTAAATAAACTCCTCCTAGCCATGTCCTTATGCCAGAAAATGTTCCTGATGCCCCAGATATATTCTATGCAAGATGATTTTATTTTTTGACAATTTGTTTCTTGGTGTATCAACATATCTAACCCTCCCTCCTTTTCCTCAGTCCTCGTTTTGTTGCACCTTTCCCAGACGTAGCCTTCTATACACGGCGGATCTTCTAGAGATCTGAGATGAGTCTCGCATAGAGCGTACACACCTATTTTGTCATCCTTCAACTGCTGTTCTATCTCTAGCCATTTCGCTCTTTATCTACCTCCTTGCTTGTTTATGTAGCTGATCCTGGTGTTAAATCTCTTTTTTTACTTTTCTTTCTGGAACTTCTCTTTGCCACTTTGTTGGGCTCCGCCTCCATTATTTCGCTTTCTCCTCCTTCACTTCCAACTACCCCTGTGCGTTCCCCTTAAAAAAGCTACAGTCCTGCCTGCCAGGCGCCAGCCAATCTCTGCTCCCACCCTTCTGTTAAAATGGTTGCCATCTCGCTGAAAAGACCTGCCAAAACCTGCTCTATGCACATCCCTGTTTACCTCAACCACTTCTTAACGCTCCTATAGGCGTAACTTCCTTATGTGAATATTAACTGTCACCACGTCCTTTTCAAGCTTTCCGTTCGTTCCTATCCCCTCCGGTACTGTGCACACAACAATCTGAGCTTGCTGTGCTCTCGCCCTGATATCGTCAACTCCCCAAGCTAAACTTGTCACCAGTCCTGCAGCGTCACCCTTTAGGATATTTCATCCCCGCGGCTGCTATCACCATAATGCTCTATGCAGAATTTTTGACAGCCCTTTTTTTGGTCTCGTTCAGCACTGCGTTCAATGTCATCCCTGGGAAGGTTGAAACTAACACTCGCTTATCACCCTTACACATTCCATGATATCTCGACTGCACCTGCTCATGTTGGAATGCAAGGCACCCATGTGCTGTGCGATGTCAGAGCACGTTAAAGAACCCTAGGTGGTCGAAATTTCCAGAGTCCTTCCCTACGGCGTCTGTCAGCCTGAGTCGCTTTGGGATGTTAAACCCCACAAACCAAACCAAATCATGTTGAAATCTGCGGTGATAAGCACCCGGCCATTCTCTCTCTCCCTCCCAACTGTTGGCTACTGCTTTGTGTTATATGTGTCTTTGTCTCTCGGAGCTTCCATTTTTCCTTACTTCTTTCTTTCTTGACTTCTTAGTAGCTACTTCGTTTTGACATGCAACATGGCGGATTCGGCTGACACTACGCCTACGAACTCGACCAGGCTCGTCCAGGCTAAAGTTAGTATACAGATTGATGCTTGTTGGTCTAGTTAGTTAAACATGACTTCAGTAACAGCGCAGGTAGAAAGAAAGGACGGGATAGAACACAAGAGAAAAGAGCGTTGACTTTCAACTATTTATTTCACCAAACATGCCACGTATACACCAGCAAGATTGAAATCAAAAAATGGGGAGAGAGCAAAGGGGAAACAACACTCGTCATGCCACAACATAGCACCTGGAGCCTAATTCCGAACATCTAAAAATCTAAGTTCCTTCTGCGTCAGAACGATCGATGGCATGCTAACACATTTATTTTCCGCACGCGCTATCTTCACCACCTCGATTATTTTTCAAAACCTGTGATCCTTACGGTTGCTGTCAATTGTGCATTGATTAAATGCTGGTACGCATAGCTTTTTTCGATGCTGTCGCCCGCAGTTACGGTAGTGCAGGCTGAGTTGACCTTGGTTCCTTCATATACATTGTTATTGTGTTATCTCAACCTTGTGTTAACACATCTGCCTGTATGTCCGATATATTCGCGGCCGCACGATAAAGGCACGCGATATACTACACCCCCTTGACAAATGACGAAGCGGTTCTGATGATTAACACCGAAGGGTTCTCCTTAGTTGAGAATTGGTTTGTTTTCCTGCATAACACTAACATTTTCAACCGCGCAAGGAAAACAATTTAGAAGCCCATTCGTTTTCCAATTTTTTGGTTTTCAGATTATGTACATATACATGCACATATGGAATTACTGCTACTTTTCTGCGATTATCCTTCTCGTGCCCTACTCTTTTCTTGCCAAGCATACATTCAGCCACACCGCAAACGAGGGCTTCAGGGTAGGCAGCGTCATAAAGCCACCTAATATGGAGCGCCAGGGCTCCACGGAGCATATGTACACAAGACTTAGCACATTGCTGATTCTGCATTTCTTTATACCTCGTTTTATCAGGTATGAGTGCACCGATACCGCAGGGAGAACAGCTTTTTTCGCTTCACATTTGTTGAGGTTATGGACCTCGAGCGAAACCCGCACTGTATGCAACTGATAAGAAAAAAACGTGGTAGCAGCTTCTCGCACCCTGATACATAACTGCCGATCCACACCGAAGCTGGCCTCGCACTGATCAGAATAGCCTAACAGGCGACGCTCACTGCAGCAGAAAGAATTGTTTTCGGGCCCTTTCCCTCGCGTTTTTTTCTCTCTCATTCGCCTTCTGGCGTAGCAGCACCAAGCAGTTGACGATCGCGCGATACATTTAAAAAGTAGCCTAGTCTGTTGGTCAAATATTTTAGGAGAATCCCCCATGGTGGAGTAGATTTGTAATAAGGGAGTAATTACTCATTGCATCCACCCAAGCCTAGTCTGTAAACGCAGTTGAAAGAGAACGCGTTCTGTTTTCTCAGACATGTCTTGGAACACTGAAGTGGGTCGGTTATCACTGGAAGCGCATCTAGTCTCCAGATATTCAATTAGACACGGTGAAAATCTAATTTACGTAAACAGTAGCTTGGTACAAACGTTTAATCGCCTGTTATGATAGAAGGCCTTCAACTTCGGAATTAATTTTTATTGTCAATGTTTTAAAGAGTTACTTAAATCGTTTTTGCTAAATAACTTTAAAAACGTATAGTGCTGTCAAGGCTACGTGAATCTCAGCCGCCTTATATTTAGTTTAACTAAGGCTAGCACGCACAGTCATTCTAAAGGCTTGGTCACCTTTACCTGAGACAACTGGTAAAGTCAGCGTATATATAGAGGCTTTTGATATTAATAAACGCCTCGTAGCAGGGTCAAAACGTTTTTCGTCGGCTAGAGTGAGGCTGCCCTGTGATGTGAGTCCGCTATCAATGCGCCCTATAGGGCGACGTTCCGCCAAAACCTTATTGTTCGTTATAAAACCCGACACGCGAGCTGCCTAGACATTATCAATCTCTGAACCATTCTTTTGGCGGTGTAAGTACTCATACGTTCTGTAACGGTATTTGCAATCTTTTTTTCTGTCTTTTCATGGTATTTTTCTGTTTTCATGGTCAGGCAAGCTACAGACAAAGATAGCTTAAAGCAAGTTCAGAAGGTCTGAATTGCAGCAGACTCTAAGCCGTCGCGTTCATCAACCTCACATGAGTGGCAGCGAACTCTAAACGTTCGCTGCCAGTCGTGTGCGGTTGATGAACGCGACGGCATGCAAAGAACAGCGAGACAGACGTGTAGTTAAGCACGTGGTATGATCGGCCGCGGTGATGACAAAGGGGTTCATTTCAAAAGTCAGCGAAGCTTGTAAGTTCTCGTCAGCACGGTATTGAAACCCACTAGAGGCCATAAAAAGGAGAGGTGTCTATAATAATCTTACACAAAGGGTCTCAGTGCTAGCTCATTAAAATTGCATCCGGGGTAGAGCGAGAGAAAGAAGATGGTTACACGCTATGATAGAGGCACTGAACAAGGGTTGAAGGGGAGCATCAGGTTGCAAGCCTTATCAACATTTTCGAAATTTAAGCTTGACTCAGGAAGTCAGGCTCCCTTTCAACCATTTTCCAGTGATTTTAAAAAACAGCCATGTGTGACTAACAGACGTTAGGATGCATCAGGAAATCTAGCTTTGGTTAGTACCTGCGCTTGCCTGTATTGGTGACATTACACAAAATGCCACACAATATCTAGCGGAAACGTTTTTATCTGTGCCACGTGCTAAGCAAATTAAAAAGCCCCCGATACGAAAGCACAGCGCTAATATATTACAGGTGGAGCCATGAAGGAGATCTGTTGTGGAGTTCATCACCGAGAAACCGAAAAGGGCTAGAATGCGCCAAGAGTAAGGCTAAGTTGCGTTGCGATTAGTGGAGTGGATTACAAAGTCTTCTTAAGCCATCTGCTTCCTTTAGGAATACAAAAACATCCGGTAAGCAAGCAAGCCCTTTTCGTTTAAAATCAATGGTAGATGAAAATGAATGTGTTAGTTGTAAACTCGAATTAAAATATTTTTTCTGTCGGTCTCAAATCTAGTGCATGAGATTTAATCTAGGTTCACCTCTCTGTACGACCCAAATAATAATACACCTTCTTTTCCCAGCAAACGCTATGTGCCAGTTGTGTGTCCAAGGCAGAGATGGCATAAAATAAATCTATGTAACGTCCCTTCTCAATTTGATTTCTATTATACCTGCAGTTTGTTACTTAATATACTATTCAATGACGATTGCTGTTTTTCTTTCATTGTTTACAACGTACTAGAACCATGCAGTCGCTGACTTTCAAAGACAAGTAAATGGGGGACATATAGGACTTGCGACCTTTTTAAGCTGTTGACTCCGTTGTCATAAGCATCAGCAGCGCACACGTCTGCAATTTAGTTGCCTGGTACTATGATGCGACTGTTGACCCAGCCGAATTTTATGCTCTGTCTTTGAGCAGTGGCTGTTCTTAAATTATTTATGATGTCCCCAACTGATACTACCACAGCGTTTGTAGGGTGAACAATTGCGAGTACGCTTAGGAAGTCTAGCAACGCTGTTTCTTATGTACCCATTATTTTTCTACCTTCGAGGTGTCACACCACCTCAAGAAGGCTGGCGGCAAGTGCGGCGTGCGTGTTGTGTCTTCAGACCCTCAAAAGCTGGAACTCATGTGCATGTGCATGGGACGCATGTGGCGACATGTGCTACCTAGTAAATGACAAGAAGAAGAGGCCTGTGGGCAAATTTAAGCATACAAAACAACTAGTTAATTGTGAGGCTGGAGTGGTGTACAGCATTCTTCGCGCCTGTGGCAGACGGTACATTGGACAGACGGAACTGTGCATTAACGAACGTTTGCTCAAACACTGCAGGACAGCTCATTCGTTAACAGGCGCAGATCACTTAGCTGACCACGTTCGCCGTTCCTTACACAAGCCGCCATGCAAGGTGTTTTTGTGTAAGACATGTGCCTAGCGCAAGTTCAAGACTCTAAAGAGCCGAGAAACGTTTAAAACCTTTAGTATAATTAATGAACAAGAGACCTGAGTCAGCGGTCCTTCTGTGGGGTTGCGTAGAAAAGAAACAGACTACCCCAAGTCAAATGTGTTGGGTCAACCAGGTAGGCGATAGAATGTGTGCGGATGTGAAGAGGGAAAACATGTGTGACATGGAGTTTGTTCTTGATGTGTATGTTGATATTGTTATGTGGTCGTGGAATACTGCAACGTCTGCAAGAAGCGACCCGACCATTCACACACCACCGACCGCCTCTCAAAATCGGCTCCATGACGCAGAAAGCGATATGGTATGTGCGAGTGGCAAGTGCCGATGATATCGCCGACACAGAGCCCGCTATCTTGCGATTTCTGTGACTGGCAGCTCGCTCCATTTACCTGATATGCGATAATGCTGCCCTGCCGTATCACATTCGGTTCCTATTTGTTACTATTTGCATATCTGTAAAATATGCACGTGTTTTTCTGCCGAGATAATTTTTATGTATGTTTCCTTATTCATATTATTTTATTTCGTGTAGCGTTGTTTCTTTAGCTTAGGTGTTATGTCTGAAAAGATTACCTAATATATTTTTGGATTTTCCACTGTTCGTTACTAACGATTTTGATACTTTTTCAGGCACTGTTATATGTATGTATATCTGCTCTGAACCCCCTTACACAATTCCTCCCTGAACGCCTGTAAGGTATTAAAATAAATGAATAAAAAATGAAAGAAAGTGCAAGCTATTAAATGTAGATTCTGATAACTCGGCACGCCAGCCATGGACTTGCTGCTTTTCGAACGGTATTGCAAATTTACGAACTGTGGCCAGCAACGTCTTTCCAATGTGACACGTTAAAGGATTCCACCGGTGCCCTTCCAGAAACAAGGCAGTATCGGCGACCGGATGTGGCGGGGATTCTCCTTATTACATCGTTATATGCCACGGCAGCACAAAGGGTACTAAGTGCGTGCTCAGGCACGCAATTTTTCCAGGCAATATACCATGCCGATTCAAAAGTTCAGTTCGAACAGATCGAAGCTTTTCAAGACTATTTATATGCCACGTCAAATCCCGGAAGATAGGAGTTTTCAAGGAATGTCACATGAAGTCACATTATGTTGCATCCAAATTTCGTCAACTTCAGATGAAGGCAAAATCTAGGGGATCATTGGGCCATATAGGCGGCTAAACTTCGAAGGCAACACTGATTCGGTAATTGTCAAATCAAGAGTGATACCGTATTTAGGGAAGTTCGGACCAAGTCGAATTTTGTGGCAGAATTTCGGAGGGGTCACTTCAATTTCGGAGTGATCACGCGACGGATTTGGTCATACCTAATTGCTGATATTCGAGTTAGTAGTTGCAGATTAACTGCCTATCAATATTATTGGTAAGCGGACACCTTCAGAGAAAATGACCTGTAGACAGGTACTTTTCTCCCAATTATCGCATTAATGACTAAGCATTACCGGCAACTGTATTGAGCGAGCCCCATTTGCGGTGGCACGTCGAGTATTTCGAGCAGGTTGAAAGCGAGATACAATTCAGTCCCGGCGCCGGAAAAAGTCCAAAACACGCGGGTCACCTGCAGCGCAAATGTGTCTACCGCTTCCTCATCGAAGGGGGTGAACTGTTGCGCCACCACTGAGCACAATGCTGTATAACGTCAGCGGTCCGTTCATCTAACATGCCCGCTTGCATTGAAGAACGCGAGCATCCGATCATGATCATCATTTTCGCGACAGTGACGCCGGGACAGTAACAAGACATGCGGAGCAAGGGAGGGTCGCACGGGCGGGGAGCGTTCAGATGCGCGTGACGATTTTCTGCTTTCGACTAACTCGTCTAGGCGGCCCTGAGTTTTTCTTAGATGTGGCGCTTAGTGTACTTCTGTCTGCAACTGTACATGACTGAAATATTTTACCGTAAAGGCTCACACATATGCACGCAACCCCTCACGACGCCAGTGGAAAGAGTGGTGTGAACCAATTTCAGTTAAATACTCGAATTCTTCAGTCTGGTGAACATTACGTGCAATGGAACACAGCCGCTGTTTTGTTTACGCAACCACATACGCATGCTGTACGTTTAACCTGTCGCCGGAAGATTTCGCAAACAAGGAGCTGCACAAAAACCTTTCCCGAACACGATAATCTTTCTCCTTTTCCCTGTGGGTTTAATTTGACAGGTATCCCATCACATGTATATAAACGTCTCTCAGCTGCCGGCGCCGACTGAACTGGCTGGCACAAACGATGTGAAAAGAAAGAGTTTCCTGCCTGGAAAATATTTCGTGTAAAGTTTACAAGAACCTATGTACCCTTACACTACCTCAATTAGTACACACACCATAAAATATCGCTGAAGATACCTTTCCCGAGAGCTGGAAATCTACCGTCGGGATTCCAGAAACCAGGCAAGCATCCAACACACCTTGTTAACAAACGACCCATTTCGTTAACACCAACGCTCTCCAAGCAGGTAGAAAAAATGCTTGCACCACCACTGTTTTTGTGGATTGAGCAGCACGGTTTCTATTCCCCCTTTCAAACTGATACACAGATGACCATTTGGCCGTCTTGGCGTCAGCTGTTCCGTCATCTATTAGTAGCCGCAATGTGCGTGCCGCTTTAGCAATGGAAATTGAAAAGGCATGCGGCAACATCAGTCATACTGCAATCCTGAAGTCCACTTACATGCTTCATCTTCCTCTAACAGTGCTCAGGCTTGCTTTAAGGAAGCAAATTATTGAATTATTGCTTTAAGGAAGACCATTTGTAATATGACGCAATGGGGAAGGAGCCTGATCCTTTATTTCACTACGTGGCGTGCTCCAAGGTTCAGAATTGTCACCAACGTTATTTATTATTGCTTTCATCCCGCTGGCATGCATGCTTACAAGACATCACTGAAGTTACGTTTTATGATGCAGTCAAGCCGTAACAGGGTGGCCATCGATCAGCCTTCCATATTACCTCTAATTAGGCTTCATCAATTGGTGTTCACTTTTCCGTGAAGAAAACAACATACAGGCCGGCCGCCAGGCACTGGAGATACCGCAAACTTGCAGCAAGTCTATTCACCCTTGTCTATCAGATAATCCCCTATAAAAACTTCCGAGTGTAAAAATTGTGGGCTTGACAAATAAACAATCACGGTTAAAGACTGCTTGGCTTTCTCTGGGAAAAACAAGATATTTACACTTTGCGTTTCATAAGACTTGCTCCTAAAATGGGCGACGCTTGCTTATCTGTTGCACTCCATTTGGTGAGGGCGGTGCTGTACCACTTATTGTTTATCAAGCCCCATTTCAACATATTATAAAAGTACAATGAGATCTTCTTGAAGTTGTGAACGGAGAGTCTTTAGGGATTACTAAGCGACTTCCAAGCATCGCACTTCTTGTCGATTTACAAGAGAATGCGCACTCACCATCGACGAGCTGGTGCAGCAGCGATGTGATGCTGGCGACCCTAACGTCAGTATAACAAACACCACCTAGACTAAAAGAACGCCAGCGCATGTCCCTCTTTCCACTAGTCCTACGTCACGACAGTGAGATCTGGGGATAGACCGGCGTCGCCGAGCGCAAGCGTACGCAAGCAAGGCGACCTGGAACGACTCGGCCTGAGTGTGCGTGTTTTCAGCCTGTGTTTGCTGTGTTCCTAATCTGTGCTGCATAGGCGCTTGCGAGCAAGGTATTTACAATACCTGGGTGTTGTTGTGCGCTAAACTGTCGCACTAACTATGCCAATGGATCCACAGAGCAAGTGTACTAATTTCAGTCGGACTCGGCTCAAAATGCAGCGTGGACAAAGGCTGTGCGGTGGAAAAACTTATTACCGATGAAGTGCACTGTGGTCAGAAAGCGTTCTTGTTTGCTTCCTAATACTCGTGCTGCAATTCACCACTATTTGATTTAGCACAGTGTATTAACGCGTAGGCGTGCCTATATCGAGCACACAATTTGGACAGCACAGCTACTAAAATCGAGTAGCATTTACCCAGTTATGAGTGCGGAACAAATATATTTTGCAGCCTAAATTATTTGCTTGTGGAAACAATTTTATTTTGCTAGTGGCCACGTGATCGTAGTTGCAGTAGTTAATGACTGGTTTAAAGCCGAGTTAGCTGCTCGCTGCGTTAATATACTCACGGCAATCGCTGCTCCCAGCTTAAGCAGCTTTTTTATATTTATGTTACAGCTTTTTGACCAGCACTTCTTTAAAAGCGACCTCGTATTCACGGGCTACACCGAGTGTTGTCAAGGTCACCATTCTGAGTAATATTTCTGCCTACCATTCTTAGCTTTATCTATCCATAATCCATCTGACAATAAATGTGCTCTCTATGAATTTTGTGCCTGTCTTAATGTTTATTCAAGTAACTCTGAAGGAAGGTGAACATGTCCTCGAAACTTCATTTCTGCCATTGAAATAAATGCCAGGTGGATTGTGTCCAACTTCTCACATACTTGAAAAGACTAGCAATATTAGCTAACACAGGTAACACAGGTATAACCCTCTTCATCGCTAGCACTGAAAATTTCAAGAGGTAGCTCCAGAGCAGTCTTGAATAAAAAAAAAAGCCACTGCGTAGGGTTAAGCCGACGTTCAGTATGATCTCCCTACGATGACGTCACATAAGCTTGCACAGGCCTTGTAGTAGTCTAGGTGGTGTTGGTAAAACGCCCTTGACGCAAGCACAGTGGGCTTATGCGGCTTTAGCCGCTAACGCCAGTTCTGCCTTTTCGGAAGCGCAAAGAAGTGAACAAATAATATCAAACCAATGTCTGCCAAATTAATTTGGCACCATCGCTTCGGCAGAGATTTGAGGAGCAGGAGGCTCCTCTGCCTAAAGTGTACATTGTTCTATACGTGGTTGCAAAGCATCCAATGGCTGCGAAGCAAGAACAGCAGTTTACTATCCGCGCAGATTTACCCTTGATCACTTTTCCACTTTTCAGCTTGCGGATTATCTAAAACATTTTTTTCAAGGGGCACACTATTTCGTGAGCATCAAAACTATGCCTCCTGTGGCCCACGCTCTCATCTCGACAAATGCATTTTAAGCAGTACTGTTGCTACGACGCTGTAGCCGCTGCCCAGAAATATATCAGTACATCCACCAGCTGGAGGCTCGCATCCCGAAATCGATACGAGTCGTTTCCACGATACTGCCTTCTGAAATCTGTGCACATTTAGCAACCGACCTCGTGTCTCTAGGCTCATCATTGCATCGGCTCCCTTGCTCGCCTCTGATCAAGTGAGGAAAATCTCCGATGTCGCACACATGCTGTTACCCCTCTTGAGCAAATTAGACTTCTGGGCTAGT
Source organism: Amblyomma maculatum (assembly GCF_055883805.1). Classification (NCBI taxonomy): domain Eukaryota; kingdom Metazoa; phylum Arthropoda; class Arachnida; order Ixodida; family Ixodidae; genus Amblyomma; species Amblyomma maculatum. The sequence continues at coordinate 143,045,096 of NC_139353.1, forward strand.
TGGTAAGACAATTACTGGGAGGTTCAGCGCGGAACAGACGAGGACAAGCGCTCGTCCTGTGTGCCTCTCCTCCTCGTCTGTTCCGCGCAAAGCCTCCCAGTAATCATGTCTTGCCCCTCTGTGTGCGGTAGACCCCTCCTGCAGGTGGTCTCACCCGTACAGAAGGGGTTGCACTTGCGGGATTCCGGCTCAGGGGTGCCCACACTCCTGTTGGCGCTCGGATGTGTCCTCATCGTGATCGATATTTATGTATGGTGTTCGATAGGCAAATGTGGAAACATTTCACCACTTGCTGTGGGACATGCCCAGCAATGAAGCTTAAAACTGTCCGAAACCAGGCGGTAGCAGGCCTTTTACTGAGAAATCTTGATTGATATATTGCTTGAACACAGTGTCCAAATCAATGCTCACTCCTGTACTTCGTATAATCTGCGAACATTTTTCGATTACCTACTTTGATCATTTATTCATCATTCATTACTACCCCCTCATGTACTACTCAATAAGCATGATTTATAAAGCAACGCATTTTGAATAAAATGCCCCTGAGGAAGAGGTGCCTCGGTAAAAATGTCTCGAAAGCAAAATTAATTTTCTTAAGAAATAAAAAACAGTACGAACCGAGCGCGAACACACAACTGTTTACTGAAAATGCAACACCTGCTTTTTATTCATTTTTCACGCATGCTTTGTCGTTGTATTATCACATATAATGCACATATCACCGCACCTCTACCCGTTCTTGACAAAATATGTTTAGGCTTTCGTCAATGTGATGGAAAGGTCACTAAAACACTTCTCTGTATCTGTCTACAAAATTGCATATGCATCTATAACGCCCTTTAAATCCTCTCCCCAGCGTGCCCGATTATGCTCGTTCCAGCAAAATTCGGAATGCAACCATGCCGAGCGCAATGCGTATCCAGGTTCCCTGAGTGCGAATGAGCCCACAATTTCCGAAGTGTTACCCATGACAAAGCATGCGTAAAAATGTATAAAAACATATTTTGCATTTTCATTAAACAGTTGTGAGTTCTAGCTCTGTTCGTCCAGTATATTTTTACAAGTTGTTAGTGTGTCGTAGAGCGCTGAGAGCCAACATACAGAACCAACTGGCCACTATCATAGCACTGCTTGGCTTGAGAAAGAGCCATTCCAGGACATATTTGGCAATAAATTGCACCTTTATTGAGTCTCTATTGGTTTTAAGGATAGCTGTAACCCATGTTCTTTGAAACTGTCGTCTGGCTGCCTCACGGGTATGTAAATGCATAGCCGCAAAACATGGTTGAAGAGGTCTTGAGAACATGCCATTAAGCTAGTTTTACACTTTGTGGGGTCAAACTTTATGGGGAATATTTTTCATTAAGACAGGTCAGATAGCTGGTCACTAATACTCCTATATTGCATGTATTAGTGTATATATTGCATCGGCCTCTTTTGACAGCATGATTACAGTTTGCCGCGCGCCGGAATGTTAAGAACATCCCACTAGCATCAAGTGCTCTAGAGAAAAGGAAAGCACTGCGAGCGGAAATACATGCTCTCCATTGAGTTGCTGAAAGCAGTGTGATAACACAGGCGTCTCCAATGAATCGAAAATAACCCCTACAAATCATCCACTGCTATTCAGTGGAGTCAGGCTAATTGCTCGGTGCGTGGTTATTGTAGGTGATACGAAAAATGGTTCACAGTTCTTATAAAGATGCCCAAGCAATTAGTTTCTATTGCTATTTACGGCAAGCTATTTCTTGTAGCCTCTCGGAAGCATCAAATGCTTTAGTCATTAGGGAGGATCATTCATTAGCATCCACACCATCCCATTCATACAACTACAAAAGTAAGGTATACATCTTCATAGAAACGTTTAGTTGAAAGGAAATATTTTCTTGATTTGACCTTCCTACGCACGACTCCCTCCTATCTGAGCAGCCGCTCTACAAACTGAACTAATCATATTGAGCTACCGGGTTGGATGGTATTGCAAAAGCAATTCCGCTGACAACACGAATTGTGAATGGTGATGTCTGAAACGTCTAGAGATTAAACCCATGTGGAGTATATTTGTTACAATGGAATAATTACGTAACAATTATTACAGTAAACACCGTCTGGGAATCCTGCGCGGAAAAGCCAGTTGTGTTTGTAATGGCGCGCGTTTGAGCTACTCAGAGCAATAAACACGCACCAGACGGAACACACACAAGAAACTTTCTCAGAAGTCGGCGTTAACAATATCATCGTGGGGATTCCTTTGCATGAAGCAGAAGATCTAAGTGGACGGCGCTCTCTCTCTCTTTGTCTTTCTCCACCGATAGTCTCCTTGCATCCCTCCCTTTCAATAAGCCCAGCATCAGGCCAAAACAAAGATCGATTTTTTGAAACATTTGATAGCTCACCTTTACAGGCATTTTCTTTTTCTTCTCCACAAATTGGGCCTTTTTTCTGTGGACGTTTACTTTGGGGAAGTTTTCGCCAGAGCTTTCCGTCTCCTTACCCGATATGTATGTGCCTCGCTCGGAGATGGCGTAATCAGTAGATGAGTACCCTTTTTGGTACCATGTCACAGACCCAACAGACGCAGCCGGCGAAGGATATTCGCCTAACAGGCTTAGTATTGATTTAGTATTAATTCGGAAAGACTTTTAAATACTACTATCCATTAAATTTTATGCATGAGAGACTCATAAAATTCTAAGTCTGAACGAAATAATTGCCCATTTTAATTTATTTCTACCTATCGCTCTGGTTTAATGGATAAAGGACTCGATCAGCGAAACCGAGGATGCGAGTTCGACTCCCGGCTACGCGGTCGCTTTTCGATGGAGGCTAAAATCAACGGACTCGTGTGCTGTCCAAAGTCAGTGCACGTTAAAGAACTCCATTCTCGAAATGGGTGGGCCCCTTAACTATGATATCCTTCGTACTTTGATTCACTTGGGACGCTAAGCCTTGCAAAACGAAACGATTCTATTTCTTTCGCAGTAAAACAACTCACTGTTCCAATCCGCAAAAGGGTTTGAGTGAACGTAGCATTTCCAAGCCTAACTGGCTTAGGGGCGCTTAAACATAGCCCACTTGATATCGGAATCTGATAACTGAACTGCGTGCGGCACAGTGTTTACAGCAGGAGAAAGGATGTAGCATCGGTTGAAAGACCACGGAACATTTGTATTGCATGGAAACTTATTCATGTTGAAGGTAGCGCAAAAAACATGGACTAAGGATTAGAAGGACAGAACACTTTCTTTCTACCTCGAGTCTGCTTGGGAAGGTAAATATACACACAGAAGTCCGGTGTAAGTATTGGCTCATGCGTGGTACCTGTTGTCGCCGACATCTTTCTCAGCAGCGTAGACAGATGTCTTGAAGCTAGTCTAAACGCCTTTGTTCCCGTGTATCTAGATACGTAGACGACTACCTGCTGTTTTTGGACGGTGCACGCTTCACAGACCCCATTGTGAACATTTTAAAGGTCTTCCGAGAACGTGGGAATGGTCTCGTTTCACGTTTGAGTTGCCATCCGGAGATGAAAAAAAAACTGTTTCTAGATGTTCTGCTATCCTTCAACCACATCATGTTTGTTGGCGCTAAGATCTCAGATTAGTCAAATCCTTACTACATACCGCCTCAGGCCACTACAAAGTTGTAAAAAATGGAATTGTTATTTCATGTACAGGTTCAGTCCTGGTAAAACCTTGCACGCATGACGTGGCTAAATGCTTTCATGAACAGGTAAAGAGAATAAAGGAATCACACTATCAGGACAGTACAATAAGGTTTGGATGTGATAAACTTATCCGTTGGGTAAAAGGTAACGCACAAAAGAAGGCATTTGACGATAAGGCAAAAAAGAAAAAGGTGGTGATGCCATACAAGCACAGACCTTTCCAACAACCTCAGCAACGTGGCCCAGCGCTATGGCGTACAGGCTATCTTTTCGGCTCCAAACAAACTCAAGAAAGTGTGTGGCTTCGTAAGCAGAATAATAGCAAATCGGAAGGGACAAAATAAAAATAAGAATAGATCTAAGGAATGCCATATTTCAGGGTTCAATCCCTTACAAAAGTGGGTGGTATATGAGCTGCCAATTTCCTGTGGGACGACCTGCATCAGTCAGACGCGATGTTGTGTAAATGTACGGCTAAAGGAAAATGAAAAATCGCTATCAGGGTCCAAGTCCTCATATTTGGTGACCACTGCCAGGAATGTAAAGACTCTAAGCCGGAATGTAAACCGGCTTGCAAGAAACAATGTAATCTCCTTTTGAGCAGCGGAAATAATATCAACCCAAAATGAACGTCCTCAGCGCGAAATTAAGGAGGATTTTTACATTTCAAGACAAGGGAATATACGCATAAGCGCACCGTCAATTTCTTTAACACGAAAGAGCTGTCATATCTAGACCACACATGGAAGTAATCTCTTCTGTCGATTCCTTCTTTTTTGGTAATTGTTATTCGCTATTGTGACTGAACTTCCTTGCTTGTGAATATTATCTCAGTTAATAAGCACCCCCACCAGCAGTATCGTGCCCTATATTTTTCTTAGTGCTATCACGCTTGTTTTCTTCTGTTTTTAGCTTCATGAATGGGTATGTATCCGGGGATATTCATGAAAGTTTCAGTTGCGAAAAAGCGGTCATGTTTGGCCCTTCTACTTCTTGGTCCTCGTTTTTTTCGCTACCTTTAATATGAATGAGATTCCATTCGCCCAACTTTCAACCTTCTACTTGCATAGAAACGTTTATAGAAATGCACATTCGTCGACAAATACGAAATACAGTAAATGTCAATAACACAGCCTTAAAATCTATTGGCGGCAATGAGAAATGAAAATAGCGCACAAAGTAAACTCCGCCTTTCAAGACTTGATTTGAAACATTACAAAGCATATTTATCATTTCAAGATGCAACCACTTGAAGTATCGCAGCTATCATAACAGCCCAATGAGAACTAAACAGACGTTCCTCACACGTTCAAATATGGGGTCGCGAAAGAGGGGGGGGGGGGACATTTATGGGCGCAAACGTGATAGCTTCAGTCGTTTTGTGCGACTGCACATACTAGCGTCCCTTAACAAGGATATCAAGTTGGGAACTCGCACGGCTTCACCTGTTGGCCAAGCGCGTGCCTCCCAGTGGATCATCTCGCTGTTTGTTGCTTCGAATAATGATGTAATATTGTGTACCAAGCAGCCCGTTATGCCACCTCTTTATATCAGTCGTCCAAGTATGTTGCGAAATCAGCAGTCGTAGGCATAGTCTAACAATGATAGCCTCTCAAATAAAGCATGCGAGATCGATCTTAGGTAATGCTAGGTTCCACCATTTGTGTTGCTGAAGACCCTTTTCCATCCTCATGCACACTAATCTCGTGACTGCGCAGGGCGCATTCTACTATGGCCTTGAGCCGGCTGTACAGGCAGCTGGGACTAAGATCATCGGTGTGAGCTTCGCGGTTTTGATGTATCATCCTCATCATCATCATCATCAGCCTGACTATACCCTCCGCAGGGCGAGGGCCTCTCCCATATTTCTTCAATTAATCCGGTTCTGTGCTAGGTGCATCCACTTGACCCCTGCGAACGTCTTAACCTCATCCGCCCAATTAACTTTCTGCCGCTCCCTGCTACGCTTTCCTTCCCTTGGAATCCAGTTTGTTACCCTGAGCGCCCATCGGTTATCCTTTCTTCGCACTACATGTCCTGCCCATGCCCATTTCTTCTTCTGAAGTTTTACTAGAATGTCGGTAACTTGAGTTATTTCTCTGACCCACTCTGCACGCTTCCTATATCTTAATGTTACCCCTACCATTTTTCGTTCTATAGCCCTCTGGGTTGTCCTCAACTTAAGTAGAACTCTCTTGGTTAGCCTCCACGTTTCAGCACCATAGGTGAGTAGAGGTAAAATGCAACTGTTGTATACTTTCCTCTTGAGCGATACCGTTAAGCGGCTAGTCATATTCTGCGAGTGCTTGCCAAATGCGCTCCATCCTAATCTTATTCTTCTTGTTATTTCCTTTTCGTGGTCCGGATCTGCGGTTACTACCTGTCCTAAGTAGACATATTCGCCTACTACTTCCAGTACTTCGCTACCTAATGAAAACTGGTGTTCCTTCCCAAGGCTCTTGAACATTACTTTAGTCTTCTGCGTATTGATTTTCAAGCCTACCTTTTTACTTTTGATGTATGTTATGGGTAATTTTAGCCGCGCAACCTCCCTCTTATGGGCCGTTAGGCCAACATCATTTAGGTACTTAAAGGCTGTTCCACTGACATTCTGAATGCATATAGGAAACCTCGCCCCTAAAAAAATGCTTTGGAACAAACTCGCTCGAGAAGACACCTTCATAAAATAAAGGGCTCGCGAAAGTGGACGTAAAACAAAAAGAATCCCTGTAGCGTTAAATTACACACAGAATGATTTCTTCGGGAGCTTGGAAACTAGACACGCTGCAGGCCATTGGTGGTTTTTTGAAAAGCGTATGGCAGTCCCCTATGCTTAGCCCTATGTTTATAGCCTTATACTTAGCAGTGCCAGACCGCCCCGCTCTCTTGCACTCTACGTCATGCCTTAAAACATTGTCAAAAAGGTCATCCGTCGATTGCCTCATTGAAGCGCACACACATAGAGAGATGCACTTCAGTTGGTTTGCTAATTTGCGCTTGCGTCATTTTTAACGTGATAGCTTTGAAGATGCAGTTCACGCAAAATATGGCGTCGGCCGCCATCCGCCAGCGTCGGCGCGGGGTTTGGCATTGTGAACGAAAAATCTCGAGTTTGGCGCTGGCAGGCTGTAACTTCCAGCAAACATGGCCACGCACTGACTGGACGTAGGGCTGACTTAAGTAGGTTTGGCAGCAGCTGCCAACTCAGACCTCTCCTTTCACATCGCAGGGTGACATCAGAGTCAGCCTGTCAGGAGCCTAGCACTGTTTTACCCCTGTGCCGCGCACGTGTATCATACGGCTTGAATAAAGCAATGTTCTATATATGGGCCATTGACTATCCTGCCGCGTCATAACCTTAAAAACTAAACTAATGCGTCCCCCATATTTTTTTTCAGGCACGTCCCGCATGTTGTTGTTTAGTTACTTTCATGTGAAATAGTGTATTGCTGTGACATAGAACGCCACAGCTCAACACGGCGAGCGGACTCTACGCTTTGATAGCACGGTGAAAAAATAACCTTCTTCAGAACTCGAGGCATTAATTAGAGTTTGAGAGTGGTGAGCGACTGTGATTCAGCGTGCTTACCAACCTTCAGTTACACGTTTTTGTATTGCTATAGATGTTGAGCTCTTTTTTAGGTCTGGATGGTCCACATAGCCGAAGTATAAGTAGAAAGGATCCGCCGCATGTCACCAAGGTGTTAGCTTTGTTTCCTAACACCAAGTACCAGAGGAATGTGTACGATTAAAATTATAGTATATATATTTACGCTCGCGCATTATGCTTTAGAGTACACTAAGCCTTATTTCTACACTATCAAGATGCAAAAGGGTTCATGGGGCACGAAAGAGGATTGCATTTATCATAAAACCATTCCCGAAGCCTTCCACGGCCGCATTCTTGATCACCCTTCAAAGTCGTTCATAACGACCACAATACACCTCGCAGTACTAATGCTAAATAAGGATCCAAGTAGAACGAGAGGAAGAAGATGGCTTACACGGTATGAAGGGCCCTGATCAAGGGTAAATGGGGTACGCCTCAGTTCGCAGGTCGAGCCAACGTTTAGACAAGTGGACTTTGCCCAGATAACTCTAGATAACAAAATATAGGCTGTGGCTCTTCAGCCTGATCACGTGGTAAAATGCGAAACAATTACGTACCTTTGCGCTATTTACTAAGTAAAGTGCGGGGTCACAATAATTACGAGCCATGAATATGCGTGATGTTTGTACACAATTTACACATTACATTGTGTGACTTTTTATATAGTAACGTTTTGCCTTGCTACGGCCGACAATCAGTGTCTGCTCACGTCTCCTACCAACTACCACCTCTCAGAGGCATGTTGCAGAAAAGAACTGTGATGTATGCTGCCCCAAAATGGCAGGAGCGACCCCGACACAAGTCCTCCCCGTTCCCTTTAACTCAGCAAAATGAATAAGCTGCATGGTCTAAGTATAGCATGTCTTAAGTTGGGACGGAAAGGTTTCAGTGGATTCGATTAGCATCTCAAATGTGCTGCCCAAGATGACACCTCCAGCGTCTCGTGACGTCACAGAGATTTTTAATCAGATCAGCTAGGAAAGGCAGCTAGGAATGGCATTAGTATGTATTTTTCGGGTGCTTATGAATTGTTTCACCATCTAGAAGAGGCCAGCACAAGCTATGTTATTGCCGTCATTGGCATCTGAAAAATCGAATCTGTTCTTTTTATTTGTTCCTCTTAATTATCTCATTTATTTGGTTACATTCAATATTTTTTGCTCCTGCATCTCCTCAGATAATTTTATTAGTCAGGCGGTTGTGCATTCCTGAAAAATGGGGAAACAGCGCGAACAACGTTGGACAAGAACCAGAAAGACAGGCTCGTTGCTCGCGCTGTTTTACAAATATGCGTATTTTTCACCTAGCCCAACCTAACGTTCTGTTTAAAAATGTGGAGGTTTGCAACTTAGGCGCAGTTCTGTAATCTATCCATCAAACACTACATCCATCAATACTAAAAAAAAGGCCCTTTTTTGATGGAAGGGGCCTATGGAAAGTTGTGAATAATAATAATAATATTAATAATAATAATAATAATAATAATAATAATAATAATAATAATAATAATAATAATAATAATAATAATAATAATAATAATAATTGCCACTTTGTAGATGATACAATATGGTTCAGGCCCGTCATAAGCCAACAAGAGGCTTGAGGGACTGGACCCGGCAGTTAAGGCCAAGACTACAAAAAAGGCAGTACATATAGCAACGCTTCTTGTTACACCCAACCGAGAGTAAAAAAAAAAAGTGAAAAAAGAAAAACAGGTTAACAGCATGAGTATTGAGAAATTCAAATCTAAACCGAGAGTAGAGTCAATATAAAAATAAATAAATTAACCAATATATTTTTAAGCATAACTTCACTCTGACAAAAGAATACAAATATCAACAGAGGGCTTTCAGATGCAACTTTAGGCTATGCATAGAAGTTACCGCAAACATTTCATCCGGTAACTCATTAAATATTTCAGGTACATAAGCATAGCGCCTTGCTTTCCCGTATCTAGTTACACTCCGTGGTATATAATAACGTAATGTTTTAATTAACTTCCGTTCAGGAGTATTAATAATTAAAAAGTCAGAATTAAAAAAATGCCGGTGAACAACTGTCTGCACAAAAAGAGAACGAAATGACGGAAGGCCTAGGAACTGAAAGACGTCCGTGCCGGATGGTATGTGGCAATTGTACGCAATGCTTTTCAACATGTTTTTTAATATACTATCAATACGGCAATGCCAGCGTGAAGGACATGGCCCAAATGTAGTTATGCCGTATCTGAGAACACAGTACGCGAGTGCATGAATTATAGTTTTCTTTTACTGACATCGGCGCTGTTGTGCTCATCAACGCGACATACTACACCGTCGGCTTCTGGACTGGCGCCTGCTCGTCGCGAGCGCAGCTGCGGGGCGTGCACTTGAGGGCCGGAGCGCGGTGCGTGACTTTTCGTTCATTTCCCGTGACCCTGGATCGCGGATCGCCTGGCTGGCGCGGATTTCAAGTCGCCGACGCAACCCCGCCCGCAAGACGACTCCGGATGTCCCGCGTCGGCAAGGCCAGCAGCACTATTCGAACCGCAGATCATCCACGGTGTGTGGAGGTGTGTGTTTGTGTGTGTGCGCGCGCTGGGCTCTTGTGTAAAGGAGCCGCGGAGGCCAGGAAGCTCATTCCCACGGGACTCGGGCTGTCCGGCAAGGACGTACGTGACCACGGCGGCGGATTTGAACTCTGCAATGTGCACGCGTGATGTTGTGCGTACAGGATGACGGGAGTGAGGAGGAACTGTGCTGGAGCCTATTGGCCCCGCCCAGAGAGTTTACTGCGTCCCTATTGGCGCAGTGATAGGGGCTTTGTTTAGGGAGTCTATGTCAGGGGTAACTTCAAAAGAGGAGAGACCAGTACAAAAAGATGTTGTAAACCTGGTTCGACTCCGGGTAGTAGTCCAAGGTACCCAGCAGGCACAACTCAACAGACCGCCGGTCAGCGCAACCGAGCACGGCGGGTGAGAGGAGAACCCTTTCGAATGCCAGCAGCTGAACAGACCTTCGCCCTCTGGACAAGCACGGCGGGTGACAGCGTGGAGAGCGGCTTCGAAACATAACTGGCGCAGTCGGACATGATCTGCTGTGGCTGAACTCGAGTCCACGGGAACGACGACGGCGACACTACGAGCCTCGTCAACGACGACGCCTGACCGTGACAACCGCTTGGAAAGCCAATTCGTGAAGAAGCTCCCAGCTTCTTGAATCCGGCGCAGGGGGACCCACCCCAAGAGACACCAGCGGCAGTCAGGCGAGTACCCCTTTGGCATCTGCGGGCGCATGCTATGTCAAAGCCCTGGGTTTTGAGGAGCGATTGCGCTAAGGAAGGAGGAAAAATGGCAGAGGGGGATCAGAGTGAAGAGTTGGCAGCCGCCGGCAAGGCAGGCGAAGCTGAGGTAGACTCCACACTGGAGGCTACGTCAGAGCAGTTGGCACTCTTGCAATTGCAACTAAAGATTGTAGAGGCCCAGAAAGAGAATCAAAAATTGATTCTAGAAACAGAGCGATTGCGCTATGGACAGAGCGTGGAGCTTAGCGATAGCGGAAGCACTGTCGCGGCTAATACTGGAACAGATGAAGATAGAAGGCTAAAATACGCGAGCCTATTGAAGGGTGTCCTGGCACCAATGCCGAATCAAGAGCAATTAGTGCCTGGATGGTTTGAGGAGGTGGAGGCGACCTTATGCTCGTACGACGTCCCGACCGAGTGGTGGGCCGGACTGGTTTTACCGAGGCTGTGCGAAAGGTCGCGAGGGCTCCTCGTACGGTTATCAGCAGACGAGAGGAAAAACTTCGCTTCTTTGAAAGACAAAATTCTTCGCGGACTGCGACTGTCAGCCGCAGAATACGAGAGATTATTCTCGTCAAGCAGCAAAGAGGCAGGAGAAACCTGGGAACAGTTCTCCGTACGACTGGAGAATTATCTCGACTACTACCTAGACAGCTGTAAAGCGCGCACCATTGAGGAGTTCAAACAGCTGGCGGTGACAGACCGAATGAAGGAATGCTTAAGCGCCGATGCAAGAGCACACGTTGCCTTGAGTGAGAAAGAAGGTTTTCTCAAACATAGTGACCTCGTAGAGCTCGCAGAGAACTTCGAAGAGAGTCGGAGGTGTAGGTCAGTGGTAGGACTAGATGCGTCCGCAACGGCAAACCACCATGCCGAGAAGCGAACCGCTACGTCATCTCAATTGGGAGGCAGCTCGGCTGAGAGGCGTCCCGGGCGACAGTGCTATAAATGTCATGAGAGAGGACGCTTTGCAAGAGAATGCCCGAGAAAAGAAACGGCCTCAACAAAAGATGGAAGTGGCAGTAGAGGACGCTTTGCAAGAGAATGCCCGAGAAAAGAAACGGCCTCAACAAAAGATGGAAGTGGCAGTAGCAGAGGCGAAAGGCAGGTTGTTGCTCGAGTGGAAATTCCAGTTAGCGAGGAGATGGCGACAGGGAGTGTCAGGCGGCAGAACGAGGCAGGCGACAAACGTATTGTCACAATAGAGAGCATGGGTCAGCAGCTCAGAGCTTTGGTTGATTCGCGTGCCGATGTAACTGTCCTTCGTAAGTCACTTTGCCGCGAGTATGAAGGCGCGGGGTCAACACTGAAGCTGAGAGGAGCGTTTGGGAGTGAGGTAGTCGCCGAGCTGGCTTACGTGCCATTAAAGGCAACGGAGGGTGCTCCCCTAGTGTCGTTCAACCCGCCCGAACGAGGAGTGCTGTGTGCGCTTACCGATGAGCTACTCGCAGGCGTAGATGCACTGATTACGCCAGATGACTACAATGAGCTTCTCGAGGAGAAAGCACTAACACCAGCAGATGAGTTAGTAGCTCTGGAATCAGATACAGATGAACCAGACGGGCCAGAAACGGGACACGCTGATGCTGTGGCGTGCGTCGTCGAGGCGGAGCCTGCTGCCAGCCAAACCGAAACGAACCAGACAGCAAGGCAGCTGTTCCGGAGCGCTCAGCTTGCCGATGAATCGCTAAAAGAAGCATGGGCTCAGGCTAAAGAAGGGTCGCATGGCAAGCTTATACGGGACGAGCTGCTGTTCCATCGAGAGCCAGTTGCTGGACACGAGTGTTGTCAATTGGTACTACCTTCGGAACGGCGCGCGGAGGTTTTAAGGTTGGCGCATGATTCAGCGTGGGCAGGGCACCTGGGCGAACGTAAAACGCTTCAGAGAATAAAGGGGTCGTTTTACTGGCCAGGCTTGGCCAGAGATGTCAAGCAACACTGTCGTACGTGCCATTCATGACAGGTAAAGGCCCCTGCGCGCACTCTCGATCGTGTGCCGATCACACCCCTCTCTAGACCAGACAGCCCGTTTCAAGTCATCAACGTTGATTGCATAGGGCCAATTGAACCACCGTCTGCGCGAGGGCACCGTTACGCGTTGTGCGTTGTTGATGTAAATACTCGGTGGCCAGAGGTCGTATGCTTGCGCGCGCTGACAGCGAAGGCTACGTGCGAGGCGTTGCTACAGATCTTTGCACGCATGGGTATACCGGAAACGGTGTGCTGTGATCAAGGCACAAATTTCACGGCCCAGTTAACTAGAGAGATGCTGTCCAGGCTTGGAACATGCCCAAGGTTCTCCACGCCCGACCACCCGCAGAGCAATGGACTGGTTGAGCGCTGGAACAGTACCTTCAAATCCGTGTTATTCCGTATTGTGGAGGAGCACGGCAGGGATTGGGACAAATTTCTTCGATTTCTGCTCTGGGCATACAGAGAGGTACCTAACGAAACGACGGGCCGCTCTCCGTTTGAGCTGATGTACGGGAGGGTGCCAGTGGGGCCTCTTTCCATCTTGCAGAAGTCGTGGAGTGGGGACTGGTCCGTCCCGGACTCTCTAACAATCCCAGCTGAGGAATATCTTTCGGAGCTGCGCAAACGGTTAGCTGAGGCACATGCAACAGCTGAAGGTAATTGCACAGATGCTCAGAGAAAGTATGCGAGTCGCTACAATCTCCGCGCGACGGATAAACAGTTCGCGGAAGGGGACGAAGTGTTGTGGTTGGAGAAGGAAGGCCAAGGCAAATTGATGGGAAAGTGGATAGGACCGGTCAAAGTTGTACAAAGGTTGCGGCCCTACAGTTACCTAATCGAGTTGGAAGGCGGCACACGTCGGGCTGTGCACGCCAACAAACTCCGAGCTTACCACGCACGCGTTAATGTTGTAGGCACAGTTTTCGAAGGGGACAGTGACTTCGGCGACGTGCCCACATTCCCAACACCGTCTGACGAAGGACGTAGCGTGTCGGGCGAAACTTTGAGCCACCTTACTCAATCGCAACGGGAGGAGCTGACCGCGGTGCTCGCTAAGCACGGGCAAGTGTTTGGTAGTAAACCGGGCAAGTTCACCGCTGGCATGCACAGAATAAGGCTGAAGGCAGGATCTGAAGTGGTAGCCGGACATGCGTACAAGGTACCAATGGTGTTTCGGAAGGAAGTGGAAAGGCAGATTAACGAACTGTGTGAGTGGGGTCTGATTTTTCCGGTAGAGCGCGCCCATGCCCATCCCATAGTCTGTGTATCTAAGAAGGACGGCGGCATAAGGCTCTGCTGCGACTATCGCAGGCTCAACAGCGTTACGGAACCGGACGCATTCCCCATGAGCATACCTTCGGAGCTTTTGTTTCTGGTGGCAAAGACGCGTTACATCACCCTCATTGACATGCTGAGGGAATATTGGCAAATACCTTTAGATGAGCAGTTTCAAGCATTGACGGCGTTCGTAACGCCGGACGGGCAATACGCTTGGAAAGTGATGCCTTTCGGGCTTCGTAACGCTAGCTCCACGTTCCAGCGAATCATTAACGAGGTATTAGCACCACACAGAGAGTATTCCTGCGCTTACATTGATGATCTCGCCATATTCTCCGAGACGTGGGAGGATCATCCGAGGCACATCGACAATGTTCTAAGTTCCGTAGCAACTGCGGGATTCACTGTGAATGCAGCTAAGTGCCGATTCGCAAGAGGGGAGGTAGAGTTTCTTGGTCACATAGTAGGATCGGGTAAGCAAAGCGTGAATCCTGCAAAGGTCAGCGCTATTGAGGAGATTCCCCCGCCACATACGAAGCGGCAGCTGAGGAGTTTTCTCGGGTTGGCAAACTACTATAGACAGTATGTCCCTGACTACTCGCGTACTGTTCTCCCGTTGACTAACTTGACGAAAAGGAGGACCCCTCATCGGCTACCTTGGGACAGTGAGGCACAGAATGCGTTCGAGAGCATTAAGGAGTGTTTAGGACGCCCGACATCGCTGTATGCACCAGATCCTAGTAAGGAGTTCATACTATCCACCGATGCCTCCGACTACGCCGTAGGAGCATGTCTCGCACAGTGCGACAAGGAGGGGAACGAACGCCCGATCGCATTTCTAAAGGCGGAGTCACACTGCGGAAACAGTTGGTCTACTCTGTCCGTCAACAGCGTGTTCGCGCAGTGTTGGCGGCCCTGTCACATCGCGCCAACACGAACTATTGGGAAACATGTCGTTGTCGCCCTCCAACAGCTGCCGCGAACTTGTTCTCAGACAGTTGGGCGACACCGTGTCACACCGCGGAAACTTGTTGCTCGTTGAGACGCTATGTCAGGAGCCGCCCATTTTGCTACTATTTCGCCCAAATTCATGCGCTATACACGGGCCTGTGAAAAATTCAATAGACAAAGAGGTTGTCCCAATTACTCTGAACTTGCTTTAATGATGAACGAGGGCACTGTTATATGTGGGAACCTCGGTTCGGTTCTCACTCTAGTCGATCTCCTCAGGTCCCGTCCTGAGAAATGATGAGCTGTTTGGAGGAATGGGCAGAGACTTACGGCAGAGAAGACATTACATGAGATTTATCTACATACTCACAGAAGTACAGGAAAGTCACATGAGAGGAATTTGTGAGGTCTCGACCGTGAGAACGCGAATCCGACAGACCACCACCTTGGCTTGCAACACAACACGAGTGGAATTCCTCGTCCGGACGTCGAGTCGGCGTTCTGACCGCATAACCATACAGCTCGCCCACGCGAGCTTCGCTGATCCGATCACGTCATACGCCTTATCAATAATTAACCACTCGATTACAAATACACTTCTTCGTTTCACACTCGCACGTTCGCACACAGTTTTCAAACATCCGCTCTCCGTGCTGACGCACCACTCACTCCTTTGCCCATTTCTTCACGTGCCCGCTCTCATTGTCGACGCACCACGCACTGCTGCTCGGTGTCCCGTGATCGCACTCTCTCGCATCAAAGCATGGACGCTGTATTTGCTGCGCACTAAGCCCATTCCAAAAAGAAAACACCACTACCAAAACAAGGTAAACACGGATGGCACGGCGCCAGCCACCGCGGCGCCGAATCGTCGGAGGGACGCTGCAGATGGGGGTTGTCAGTTTACATGTTCCCAGGCACACACACGGGACGCTCACGTTTGGTTCAAGGTTCACACAGCCGCCGCCAAGGCGGGAATTCCCGGCGCAATAAGTCAGCCGCCGACGTTACGGCTGGCAGGCAGCAGCGCATATCATCGCCACCCGCGGGAGGCGCCGTCCGTGCCCTTGCCAACGGGTGAATGCGCTGCCTGCGAGACGCCACAACGGGGAAAATGGTTTGCATGGAAACTCTGCAAAAAAAGAAAACCGTATCTCCAAGTAGGAAATTCGCAGGAATGAGTCAATCAGCTCAAATATGAGTACTTTGGTTGGTCTGTTGTCGTCCGGAAATTCGCTCGGCCAGCGAACAGGCCGAACACCGTTGACGGACACTGTTTCCTGCTTGTTTTGGTTGCCAAACACTGTCACACCGAGGTAACACTGCAGCAACCTGTTTGGCTTCCCGACTGTTCGTGCGGTGTGACATGCTGTTGGGGAACAAGTTGGTTCGGAAACTTGTTGACGGCTTGTTTGGCTAACTTGTTTGGTTGAACACTGTCACACCGAGGCAACACTGCAGCAACCTGTTCGGCTTCCCTGCTGTTTCTGCTGTGTGACATGCTGTTGGGCAACAAGTTGGTTCGGAAACTTGTTGGCGGCTTGTTTGGCGAACTTGTTCGGTTGATGTCGCTGTTGTGTTTCTGCAGTGTGACTCCGCCTTAAGCAAGAAGCTGAGTCCGACCCAGACTCGGTGGGCCACAATCGAGAAGGAAGCCTACGCGATCATATGGGCACTGAGTAAGCTCGAGGCTTGGCTATTTGGTGCACAGGTGCGTGTGGTAACGGACCACAACCTCCTTAATTACCTTACGCTTACCAGCCCGCATAGTGCGAAGTTAACTCGCTGGGCTCTCGCTCTCCAAAGGTTCAATCTTACGATCGAACATAAAAGGGGCACTCAAAATGCCAACGCCGATGCTACGTCAAGGCTGGTGGCGGCCAACTAAATGGAGCTTAGCGCATCGAGGGAAAGGTAAATGGCCTAGGAATGTTTTGGGCTTTGTCATTGCGTGTGGGCGCGGATGGCGGGGGTATAGAACCTGACGCCAGCCGCGGCGCGTTGTTCGCTCGTGTGTTGTGTGTGGCTGCAGTATAAAGACTTATGCAGCACACTTGGTGGGGAGGTGTTGTGCTCATCAACGCGACATACTACACCGTCGGCTTCTGGACTGGCGCCTGCTCGTAGCGAGCACAGCTGCGGGGCGTGCACTTGAGGGCCGGAGCGCGGTGCGTGACTTTTCGTTCATTTCCCGTGACCCTGGATCGCGGATCGCCTGGCTGGCGCGGATTTCAAGTCGCCGACGCAACCCCGCCCGCAAGACGACTCCGGATGTCCCGCGTCGGCAAGGCCAGCAGCACTATTCGAACCGCAGATCATCCACGGTGTGTGGAGGTGTGTGTTTGTGTGTGTGCGCGCGCTGGGCTCTTGTGTAAAGGAGCCGCGGAGGCCAGGAAGCTCATTCCCACGGGACTCGGGCTGTCCGGCAAGGACGTAAGTGACCACGGTGGCGGATTTGAACTCTGGAATGTGCACGCGTGATGTTGTGCGTACAGGATGACGGGAGTGAGGAGGAACTGTGCTGGAGCCTTTTGCTGGTCCGGGCTCGCCCTCAATTTTTTGTTTTTTTTTTTTCTCAGTTCGAGGGGACGAATAAAATGGTAAAATGGCCCCGCCCAGAGAGTTTACTGCGTCCCTATTGGCGCAGTGATAGGGGCTTTGTTTAGGGAGTCTATTTAACAAGCTGTCAGGGGTAACTTCAAAAGTGGAGAGACCAGTACAAAAAGATGTTGTAAACCTGGTTCGACTCCGGGTAGTACTGCAAGGTGCCCAGCAGGTACAACTCAACAGACCGCCGGTCAGCGCAACCGAGCACGGCGGGTAAGAGGAGAACCCTTTCGAATGCCAGCAGCTGAACAGACCGTCACCCTCTGGACGAGCACGGCAGGTGACAGCGTGGAGAGCGGCTTCGAAACATAACTGGCGCCAAAGACTTCATATTGAAGAGTAACCATGTAACTTTGCGTAGCTTAGCAAACAGATATGTCAAGTGGTCATGCCAAGATAAGCTGCTGTCAAAAAAAAGCACCGAGATATTTGATCGAGTTAACATATTCTATTGGCTTGCAACAACAGGGGAGGGAATCATGATCATCCAAGAATACTTGTCTATCTATAAGTAGTGTCTTTAAAGGATTTCGGAAACATATTATTTTCGTTTTCTTTATGTTCACCGAGATTCCATTATCGGAAAAGCATTTAGACTGAAGTTAAAGCGCACAGGAAGACAAACACAAGAGAAGAAGACATAGGACACGCATATCACAAAACAAGATCAAGAAAACTGATATCTGCCTTCCACATCCGAACCGACGTATCGCTGACACACCTATCTCCCCTTTTCCCGATATGGAATGCCTCCAAAAGCTCACGTGCTGACTTATCACGGCCTCTGCCCAGAATCTTGATGTCAGCCAGTCGCGGCTCGCACGCAGTGCTGTTCGCGCAATGTGCTGCCAAATTTGTCCCTCCAGTCCTGAAAGCCCACAAATGATTCCCTGCTCGATCATTAATACAGCGTCCGGTCTGGCCAATGTAGGCCTTCCCACAGGTCAGCGGGATCTCATATACGACCCCCATGTAGCAGTCGACAAACCGCTTAGCATGTTTTTTCTCACAACCCCTCGGTTTTCCAACAGGCGAAATGCTTGAGCACAGCTCCGCCATCTTCTTCGGAGCGGAGAACACCACCGGCACGCCATGTCTGTTTGCCACTTTCTTCACGTGGTGCGCAACTTTATGCATATACGGTACCACAACAGGTTTAGCCGTATTTTTCACCGGAGCAGTTTTTTTCCCAAACATGGCTCGCTTGGTTTTCTGGAGCAGTGCTTCCGTCACTGACATAATGACCATGCAGGGGTAACCAGCAGACAGCAACCGCTGTATTTGCCTATTAAAACTCGACTGCACAGCATGCGGGCACGACTTCGTGAGGGCAGACCCTAAGCATTGGCTAGTGATAGCTCTTTTAACAGTTTTAGAATGTGCCGAAAAGTAGGGCAAAAGTTGTTTCTGTGCCCGCGGAGAGCACAACCAACAAACATGACCATTCCCTAAAGTAACGTTAATATCCAAAAACTGCAACGAACCCTGTGAAGGAAGTTCATGAGTGAAAACCAGACCTCTCCCATTCTGCCGAAAGTTGTCCAAAATCCCACCCACCGCGTCGGTGTACGTCGAGTTTGGTAGCTTGTTGAGAATAATCAGAAAATCATCCACGTACCGAAATACCTTTAGCACACCTTTCCCATTAAAGCTCTGCTCAAGGGCGCGGTCAACAAAAGCTAAAAACACATTACAAAGAACCGGGGCAACACAAGAAGCAATGCATATTCCTTGTTTCTGGCGATAAAATCTGTTCTCAAACGAGATAAACGTAACACCAATATAAAACTCAAGCACGCGTATAAAATTATCCACTGTTAGACCACTAGAGTTCTGCTGCATGAGGGTGGTATATGAGATCCCGCTGACCTGTGGGAAGGCCTACATTGGCCAGACCGTGCGCTGTATTAATGATCGAGCAGGGGATCATTTGCGGGCTTTAAGGAGTGGAGGGACAAATTTGGCAGCGCATTGCGCGAACTGCACTGCGTGCGAACCGCGACTGGCTGACGTTAAGATTCTGGGCAGAGGCCGTGATAAGACGGCGCGTGAGCTTTTGGAGGCATTCCATATCGGGAAAAGGGGAGATAGGTGTGTCAGCGATAAGTCGGTTCGGCTATGGAAGGCAGAGATCAGTTTTCTTGATCATGTTTTGTGATATTCCTTTATCATAATTTGTAATATTCCTTATTTTTGACTCTGTCTTTATGTTATTGTTATGTACTGCGCATGCCCGCTTTTCAGCATATATTGCTGTTATTTTCCGCGAATAAACCAGATGAGAGTTAGCGCGTGTCCTGCGTCTTCTTCTCTTGTGTTTGTCTTCCTGTGCGCTTTAACTTCAGTCTAACTGCAATGCACCATCTAGCCCAACTTCAAGTTTTGGAAAACCATTTCATGACACAGTTTTCCTGCAACACATTCACTGCCGTCTCATAGTTTATATGCTAATAATAATAATATTAATAACAATAATAATAATGACAACAACAACAACATTAATAGTAATAATAATAATAATAATAATAATAATAATAATAATAATAATAATTGGTTCACAGGAAGGGAAAGGCGCAGTATCTGTCACACTTGTGTCTGTGGACACCTGAACCGCGCCGTAAGGGAAGGGAGGAAGGTGGAAGTTAAAGTGGAAAGAGAGAGAGAAAGAGGAGCTGTAGTGGAGGGCTACGGAGTAATTTCGACCACCTGGGGATCTTTAACGTGCGCTGACATCGCACAGCACACGGAAGAGGCGTCCGTGTGCTGTGCGGTGTCAGCGCACGTTAAACTGGTAGTATTTGAGAGCCCGGGTCAGAAAAATCACCGGCCATGTCTTCTGCCAACTTCCAGATGCATTCTTGTGCTTTTGGTATCGTGTAGAAGTCGCCTTTTCTGCTAAATTCACGGGTCGTCTTACTAAAAGAACCCTAATATGCGGCTACATATTGTCCATTATGGTTCGTTAATCATTAGTGTTATGTAGATGTTGCGATTGATTGTATTGTACTTAGGGTTTGTTTAGGATTATAATCGGGGGCATTATTTATGACTGCAAATGCCAAACTTTTACCGAGAGTTGTTTATTTTTTTCGGGGCCAGTTTACGATAAGCGTTTCTTCCAGATAAATTTAATCCAGGAGCTGACATGAAATCTAGGCTGTCTAGGCTTCTGGTGCCGGAAATTAAAACTCTTGTTCAGCTTCCCGAGCGTGGCATGTCCTGTCTTTCCATCCCGATGGCTTTTAAGCCTGCGTGATGTGACATTTTCCATTTGAATGAAGATACACGCCATAAAAATGATGTCGTCTCTACTAGAAAAACGGTGAATTTCATTGTTTCATATTACTTCCCTAGTCTGCAGATGAACTTACAGCCTCCGCAACTTCTTTGGTAACGATTGTACGCGTCCTTGCAAGCATTAGTTATACGAATGAAAGCTGTCAGGAGAAATCAATGCAGTAGTCTGTAAGATGAAATTGCACTATGGAGATATGTTTATAAGTTGCCTAAAAACAGAAGATTGCGCATTGTGGCATAAACTGTAAAATTCTAGGCATGAAATAAATACAATTCAGAGAATGGAGTTTACATTTCAACTTTCCTAGATTTAGTTCAACAGCAAGCAGTTGAGAGTGGGCCTTTCACATTGTGCTCCAGCGTAAAGGAACAGTGTTCCAAGCGCTTGACAATTGAAGTGGCGGACCTTTGTTCTCCTCCGGGGTGCTCTGTCTAGATCGGTGCGCAGAGACGGACGATCACGCATCACATGTTGCAGCCAACATAAGTCTTGCCTATATACGAGTCTGGCTAACACTGTGTGCCATCCTGCAATGGGATGCGCCCGTTCCAAAGCTGAATTTCATGCTTGAACTTACTATTGCTGGCAGGTTACGTTTAGAAATTGTTTTTTTAGAATGCATTGGGTGCAATTGTGTTCACTTAAACCGACACGGCTTGAATCCTGGGCGCGGTATTTGAAGTGCAAAGATCTGAGCTCGAGATGCTAGTTTCTCTTCAGTGCTTACGCTACATTCACCCGTAAAATCTCACTAAGCTCTTGATTAAGTACTTTTCCGAAACGATCGATTTCCAGGTATTAAAATCAAATACTACATGCTCTTCATATAAGCGAAAATGGCGAGTCGTTTAATGAAATTTGAAAATGAAAAGTTGGTCTCCGAATTCGACGCCCAGCGTGATTCACCTCATGTTATAATCAATTTCGGCAAGTGTAGCAGAGACGAAAACTGTCCACTTTCATTTTTTCGTGCGCCTGCGTACCCCTGGTAAGGCGAATGATCTCTTCAAAGGCCTGCTATCATTTGACGTATTAGTCCGCGAAAACGTCTGCAATAAAGTACCACCACTACACACAGCCGGAGCCGACCACTTCGCATTATCTTCGTCATCCAAAGTTTGCGAACACGCTTTCCTGTGACGATCATCAGCGCTTTGAGGACTGCTCGAAATTATATCCTGAAATTATTGCAACACGCAACGCTCTGTACGCGTCGACGCAGCAGTCGCCTGTGCAGTTAGGGAAAAGCTACCAGCGACGACTGAAGAGCGATGGACGTAACCAGGGCTGAGTGGCTTGCTTCGAGCATTCGACATACTCGTACGGCAAGGCCCAGTTTCTTGGGCTGGGTCCAATAAAAGACAATTTCTCTCAGTACGTTGACCACAGACGATCTATGCACAAGCCCACTGCAACAAATCTGCCACACCATGAGACAGGTGATAACACATTGCCAAAAACGAAAATAAGGTAACCACAAACTCATGCATGGCTGAATTTACTGCTACGTCAAAGGGAGTGGATTTTTCTGTAAGCTGTGGAAAGCGGTTCTATTGTTGATCGACAATGGCTGTCCACATAATTCTGTCCATATTGCTGAAACGATCCGAAACTGAAGTTTCAAGTGATTACTGATCCTCTGTATATTCTTGATATTGCCACTTCTGACTTGTTTGGTCCACTCAGAGAAGCATTAAAGGAATGTATAGAATTACCTCGGACCAAAATGTGAACGACGCGGTGCATGCGCGGTTTGATGCTCAGTCGAAAGCATTATTTTCTGAAGGAATCAAGAAGATGCAATAATGGACCAAGTATGTTGAAAAACGAGTCAACTATATTGAAAAATGATATTACCTTCAGTTCATTATTTGCGTTAAAATAAGAATTATATGTATATTGATGATAATTTTGTACTCAGCTTCTTAAAATCCGGCCCATTAAATCTGCATGACATTGCCTTGCTAATTAAATGAGGGGATGAATTGCAAAGAATGATTGATGCCTTGAACAAGAACATTAAATCTATTCGTAAAGTTAATATGCCGAAGACTAAGGTAATGTTCAACAGCCACGGGAAGAAACAGTTGTTCACCCCTTTCATCCCTGCATTTTTAATTTGACGTTAGATTTTTTCTGGGTGTTATTTTTATCTATATGATCCAATACCTACACAGTAAAAATTTATTTCTCAAAGTGCAATTATTTCTGGATTTTAGACATGATGTAAAAATGGGACATCAGGGCTCAAAGGGTGTAAAATGCGAAAGGAGCCGTTTTGATTACTGCGAGTGAAAGCGAAGAAGAGAATGAAATTGTGTTCATATTTGAAGTTTGGAGCAGTCATAAAGCGATTAATCTACATAAGTTTACCGTTTCTTGCTATTTGGAACAAATTCTCAGTGTTACACGGGCTACAAAAAATTCCGTTTCATCCATAGCCCAAGGAAGCACGGCTGTCTGTTGGCGCAAATGAAGAAACAACGTATATGCAAGCGCATTGTATTCGTGTTTGTTGCTTCCTAATGCGAAATTTGAGCGCAGCAAATAAGCTGTTTCACCTTTTCGATAGATTGAGGCAAAGAAATCGAGCAACACATGTATGCGCTATCACAGAATTTTTTTCTCTGGCAGCTCGTTTAGCAGCAGCAGCAGACGGAGGACTTCCACCGGTCGTCTCGCTCATGGCTCAGAAAGAACTGGCAGATAATTTCGCAGTGGCGAGCGGCAGCGGCAATTTCGGCTCGGGCGGTGCACATATACAGATCCGCCGCCACCGATCTGGCTCTCTGATTGCCACCGCACAGGGGTTGCATTGGAGGAGGAGCGAAGAAAGGAATTAAGTTCGAGCCGGCGCTTTGACAACCGGAGACTCGCAAGAAGAGGGGGGAGGGGGGCGGCGTGTACACCCAGCGGCAAACGATGGGGGCAGAAGCGCGCACAGCAAGCGGACAACGCGATAAAGGGAGGAGGGAAGAGATAGCAGCGACTGACTGATGCTGCTGACGCCGATAGTGAGTCAACCCCAGCTGCGGAGTTGGTTTCAGGGACAACGCCGCCGATGCCGACGCAAACAATATGATACCCTCGCTTCCGCAGCGCCAAGAACCAGGTCTAGCCGTGGGAAGGTGGTCACGTATTCGTCGACGTGCCGGGGCCTACGTGAAATAACCGGCGCGACGGCAACTGAAGAGCACCCTATCCGCCACACAGGAACAGGGGGGGGGGGGGGGGGGGGGGGGAGACCCTCCCCTCCTCTTTCTGCGTGGCGGCGACGGTGTTCTATGCAGTCACGTTATCTTGACTCTCTAGCGGCGTCAGCGGCATCCAGCGGTATCAGTCGGTCGCTGCTAGCGCTGGGGGGATGAAAGGGGGGCGGAGCTGGTTACGAGGCCGACGACGACGCCGACGCCGACGCGAAACCCAGGAACGGACGCCAAAGAGCTGCGCTCTAAAATAGCAACACACACTGTGTGTTGTTTCCAGCATAGAGGGCGCGCATGTGTTCTGCACTTGCGGTGTTGCACAACCTGTTGTGCACGTGCTACATTAGCTTCCCCACACTCCCTAGCGATGTCCACAGAAAGAAGCGAACAGCAAAAATGTTCATTAAAAGCTTAACTTCAAGGGTGAATCTCTTATCACTGTTATTTATCATGGTGCTGTTGACCCCTACTATCACTGTCAGTGCATGGCTTTATTCCAAAACTCATGCTATTCGGTAACAAAAATTTCATTTTATCACTTTTTGAAAAGCAACTATACAAATTAATCTGACTGCCGCAAATAAAAATTGATGTCATCAGTCAAACAGCCTGATTACAATATATATATATATATATATATATATATATATATATATATATATATATATATATAGAGAGAGAGAGAGAGAGAGAGAAAAAACAGAGACAGCCCATCAAGGAATAATCTCTAGCATTACCTAATGGCTCCCACTGATAACCATTAAGCCCTGATGTATTACACAAGTACAAAACATGGTCTAAGTGGGCCTAAACAATTTCAATTGTATTTCAAATCTGGATACAAGCTTAGAAATGTATTTAGCAAAAGAATCAGAACTATCAGTGCAAACTAAGTAATGGTGAACAAGATACAAGGTTGCCAATATGCTATACTGTTGCTTCATTATTAATGGCATACCCCGCTGCTGCTTCTTCCTCCTCACGCCACAAACGTTAGCACAAATGCAACAATAGTAACACCAATAAAAACGGGAATCCTGAAGGAATTATCAAAGTAATTTAAAGAAGTTTTTCGACTGTTCCTCGTGCGCTAGTGGAATATTTGTTTTGCGTTGTCAATTGGCGATATCAGAGCCGAAAGGGTTACAATAGGAACACTGGAAGCAGTAGGGGAATACGTATATTTATGTCATGTAGTAACCGCAGATCGAGACCATAAAAGGGAAATAACGAGACGAATAAGGTTAGGATGTAGCGCATTTGGCAAGTACTCGCAGGTTATGACTAACAGCTTACCGGTATCTCTCAACAGGAAAGCATATAACCGTTGCGTCTTACCTTTACTCACCTGGGGGGGGGGTGAATCATGGAGGGTGACAAAACAGGTTTTACTTAAGCTGGTGACAGCGCAAGTAGCTATTGAGCGGAAAATAGTAGGTGTGCTATACGAACCGTGTAGAGTGTGTCCGAGAAAAACGAGTTATGGCATTCTTGTGGAAATCAAGAAGACGAAGTTGGCATGGGGGCATATAGTGCGATGAGAAAATAACCGATGATCGCTAAGGATAATTGATGCAGAGAGAGGGGGGAGAATGATTCGCGGTAGTTTTAAGTCCATGATGCGTGTTTTCAGCAGCTTTCCTTCACTACATACGATGTTTGTCGTTACTTTGTTTTCTATTTTGTCCTTCCTTCTACGTTCTTCTTCCTGGAATGTCTTGTGGGGCGGGATACTTTGATGGTTCTATTCAATTTCCTTTTTTTTTTGCATTTTCGCTTTTTCTCGTTTGCTGTAGCAGTCACTATCCGGCGATCTTCATGATCAGCTATAGGATTCCAAGAGAAAGAAAGCACAGCACGAGGCGGATGAGGTTAAGAAATTCGCAAGGATCAAGTGGACGCAGCTAGCAAAGGCCGGGTTAGTTGAAGTAATGTGGCTTAGGCTTTCGCCTGAAGTGGGTATATTCCGCCTGATCATGATTACCACAGCCTGCAATGGCCTTTAAGTGATGCCATTGCAGCCTATCTGGAAGTCTAAATAGAAGAATAGTATGTTTCAGAGAATATCCACACTGTGTTAGAACCACTGGCACACGCATGCAGCGAAAGCGTCCAATTCAGCAGACATCGTTGCCAGTACCATCCTGAACGCCAATATAATGCTACACACAATAGCATGTAGATAGTGCAGACTGCAAAAAATAAAAAAATGACTGACCTGAGGACGCGCTTGAGATATGCTTCTATGTTGTCCAATGAACTTTACCTCCGCTAGATTTCAGCCCCGGTGTTCGTGGCGAATTTCAATGGAGCTACCCTCAAGGTGCTCTGTGTACACACGTCTCTACAGCCGTGATATCAGGAAGTCATTTGTTGCAGCAAGTTGTACTCAGTGTCAGCGTTTATCTGATGATAAAGGTGCGTGAAGAAGTTCAACGACCTCCGGGTGGGTGTCTATTGTGGCAGGACGTGTGGAGTTGACGTGGATGCGCACGGCATGAAAGAAGAGTATACTGCTGAGGTGAGCTGGCTTGCTTCACATTGATCATCATTGGGTACCGAACAAATGACGCGTGACGCCAACGGAAATGAAAAAATAGGCGCCACATGCGGTGAAGGTTAAGCGAAAATTTATATCGTATAAAAAGTGAAAACTCGGCGGAAAGCGCTCAAGTGGTTCGCGTTTGTATAGTGGCGTAGGAAACCCGCTAAGTTTGGTGACTGCACTGCAAGCTACGAATCAGCAAGATGTACTATCTACAAAATGGGGTACGTGTACTGCGTCCTTTTGACTCCAGAAAATCACATGTCAGGCACAATGGAATCCGCACTGACAAGCCCTTAAGTGAGCACAATCGCGCTATCACTGCTGACTCGCTATTCCATTCCTGCATTGTTGTTTTTTTTTTTCAAGTGAAGAGCTATTTCCATGCCACGTAAAATGCACACGCCACAATGTGTGGAAGCCAACTGCACATTACCCACTATTACAAGTCTATGGAAGACCAACCATCGGCTTGGCCGCTAAAGAAGCTATTAATTTTCACATAATGTATTTGGACCCTCTTTTCAGTTGCACTTCTATGGAATGTGGCTGTACTTGTTTGCAGGATATATGAACATGAGGGAACTAGTTAGACTCTTAACATATCATTGTAAAATATTGTCGGGAAGTCAAAAACTTTGTGTGCTGACTGCTTGTCCATTACTCGCTCTTTTTGAGACGCACTTCAGTGCGCTGACCCATCTACAGACGCACGGATCGAAGCGAACGAATTGACATGCCTGCAGAAAAACCCTGTCGACTCGTCGCCTTTCTGTATTGCATGAAGCACAGGCACGAAAGGCTATGAAAGAGCACTGCATTAACTCCTGATCGAAGCTGGTCTCTTAGATACCACCTGTTCCCAAGTAGACGTCTCTTGATGGCTTTACCGCATACAATAATAGTTCCAATATAAATTATATGGAGTTGCCTAAAGGGAAGCTGAAATGATTTTCAAATTGCATGAAATTCGGAGGTTGGAAAGAAGGGGTTTTGTTATTCATGTGTGTATTTTTTTTTCAGTTCTGTCGGTAAGAAAAACAGAAATCGCTTGTTAAAAACACGCCGCGGTCACGCCCTCGTCGCTGCCGGGAGCGGCGGGGGCGGGGCGTCGAAACTAGGGAACAGGCACATGTGACATCAGTTTCTGAATGCCGGCCGGATAGGCCGGCCGCGCGCTTTACACGCTTGCTTCACTCCGTCGCGCGCTTTGATAATCTACGGATCAGCGCAATGTGCTGCTGGTGCCGTTTGTTTTCTCCAGTTCTATCGTTCTGTGCTGAAGGTTTCGGGTGTTCAAAGATCCTGTGAGGTCAACCATCAGATACGCAGCTGTTGCGGAGTGGCGCTCCGCGCGTTTGGACGCCTCTTTTGCTCAGTTGTAATATAAACCTCGTTTGATGTTCGAAATTCTTTTCTCGTGTCATTAAAAAACAAACATTATTGTGAGTGCGTGAAGCAAGTGGTGGGTATCAGCCCGGCGTTCCATTGTGCGAACATCGGTGGTCCAGGCTACATGGTGCTTTATAGTCTCTCAGAGGATAAGAAAGGTTTGGCGCTTTGGGTCCTGTCGTGACGCTGGGGCTAAGTGGACCAGGCCTTCACTTGGTAGCGTGCAGAGACTCGGGGTTGATGAAGCGTTGAATCTTCGAAGTTGGTAAAATATATACAAGCAGGTTTAATGGCACTTTGAGAAAAACTTATTTACATGATTATTTACATGAAAAAAAGGGTACATCAGCAAAATGGCAAGCGTTAAGAATTCATAGCGAGAAGCGTCTGGATGAGCCGTTTACCCAGGGCTCAGAGCCTCATTTCGTGCTCTGCAACGTCCTTAAAACCCCCTATATCCAGCCCCTCTGTGAAGATGCTGACCAACCAGTTCCAGGGCACGCCCCTCAGATATCGGCATCCAATCGAACACATCACTGCACTGATGGTCTGATGCATCGACTGATCCGGCATTGTTTCGATTGTTTCGTTGGGCGTGGTCACTTGTTGGCGGGAAGAGCTTGGGAACGGCGAGGAGGTACATTTCTATTCTTCAGCAAAGATCCGGTATGCTGGTTCCGGTAAGTGGATTTCCTTCTCAGAAACCCAAGTGCACGTGCGCGCCACATACTGCTCCCAGCATTGTCCCTTTCCAGCAATTTCAAATCTTTCCTGCATTCCCGGAAATCCTCTAATGGCCGCAATCACCTTGCTCCTGTCTTGTCCTGTACGTCAGCGGACGTGTCACTCTCTCGTCTCCTTTGGACAGTAGGCATTCCTCACTGGACGATAGCGCTTCTCGACGGGAAGGGTGAACAACTGAACGAAAGCACTTCCGGCTATTTCCCGCAGGGAGACATTTCTTTGTATTTTTCTAGACGTTCCCTTGACAGGGCCAATTTGGCATTTGCAGGGTCTCCACAAAGCAAAACAGGCTTACACAAAAGGATTCATGGAAACAGGCTCACTTAGCGCCCTTGCAAGAGCAGCACATATCCTCAGCACATATCCATGCCCACAGGCGAACAATAGAGCGCGCCAGTGCGAACGATACAAGGTCATAACAGCCTCCTCCCCCGCCAGAAGAGTCACGGAGGGCAGCAGTCGCAGCTGCTGCATGAAGAGACGACTTAATGGCCTGCACAAGAATGCTTGAAGCTCGCTGTTGCTTGTCGCGTTGTCTTGATTGTCGTAGGCCAAATTGCTTGAGCTGTCTCTGAAACTCAACCACATGTCTAAGCAAGCACTCAGCTCCCGTCTGAAGAGACCAGGTGAAAAGAAAACTGCCATCGTTGTCCGAAAAAAGCCCACACTCAAGACGTTCAAGACCTACGTATGCCTAGAAAACCAAACGTGCTGCTTTACATAGTCACACATGTACAAGCGCACACACAAAAAAAAGAACCTGAGTATCAATTTGGATACATGGTGAGGAACACCTCGGACCGCTTAGAAACAGCGGCTAAGCGCGTCCGCATTCCCATTTAACTTCCCCTTTTTGTATCTTATTTCAAAATTTTACTGCTGTAAAATCAAGCTCCACCTCAGAAGGCGACTGTTTTTCGATGTCGCAGTTTGCAGCCAAGCCAGGGGACAATGGTCCGTCTCTACGGTGAATTTGGCCCCTCCAAGATAGCACTGCAATTTTCGAATGGCCCATACAATGCAAGCGCACTCTTTCTCTGACGCGCAATAAGCCCTCTCTCTAGAACTCAGTTTTCTGCTCAGGTAGAGCACGGGGTGCTCATTACCGTCGTCATCTCTCTGGCAGAGAACAGCACCTAGCCCTCGATCACTGGCATCACACTGGACCGTGAATTCTCGGTCATAGTCTGGAGCTCGCAATGCCGGACGGCTAATCAGCACAGCCTTCAGGTTTACGAAGGAGGCTTCCTTTTGTTCGTCCCAGACTACATTTGCCGGTTCTGTCTTGCGGAGAGCGTCGGTCAGAGGGCTGGCCAAAGCTGAATAGTTAGGGATGTAGTGATTGTAGTATCCAGTCTGACCCAGGAATGCTCGAATTTCCGTCTTCGTGCTCGGCCGCGGGTAGTCTGCTACCGCAGAAATCTTAATCTCGCTGGATTTCCTGAAACCTTGACCTACATTGTGACCCAAGTAGTCCACGGTCGCCCTTGCCAGGCAACATTTCTCGGCCTTTACGGTTAGTCCAGCTCGACGCAAAAGGCTCAGTACAGCTCTTAGATGTACCATATGGTCCGCCCATGAGTCGGAAAAAACCGCAATGTCATCTAAATAAGGCACCGCGAATGTTTCACACCCCTTTAAAACCCTATCCATGAGTCGGGAAAAACAAAATGGAGCATTTTTGAGCCCGAAACTCATCATTGTTGGCTGGTAGCTGCCCGTCGGAGTGACGAAAGCCGCGTATCTGCTGGCGCGTTCAGTGAGCGGTACTTGCCAGTATCCTCGAGTAAGGTCCAGCGTAGTCACATATGCCGCTATACTGACCTGTTCTACTCTCTCCTCAATATTCGGAATAGGATACGCTTGATCCCTGGTGAGAGAATTTAGCCTTCGGTAGTCTACCACAGGCCTAGGGTCTTTACCTGGAGCTTCTACTAAGATCATAGGCGAAGCATAATCGCTTTCCGAGGGTTTTATTACTCCCAATTCCAGCATGCGAGTTACTTCCCTATCCAGAATTTCTCTTTGCCTTGGAGAGAATCGGTAGCACCTTGATCGCACTGGCACGTCTGAAGTCAGCTCAATATCGTGCTCAGTCAAATCAGTCCCGCCTGGCCTGTCCACGAAGCAGGCCTCAAACTCTGTTATTAGCTCGCCAAGATCGGACAGCTCAGATTTCTTTAGTTCTCCTATCTGCTCCGTCTTTTTGAGAAGCTCCTGTATCTTGGGATCATTGGCTTGCTCCATAGCTAAGTCCTCTCGGGTTCCACTTAGAAGTCTCGTGAGATTACTAGACACTGGCGGCAAGAGGTTACTCTCAAGAACGTCCTCATTCCGTGTCTTATCAAGCTCACTTTCATGTTGACTTATCTTAGATGCCTCGCTCTCAAAGTTTTCTGACCCGCTATCTTCTACATCGACCACTGTTTTAACTGCCGTTTCCTCCACCGTGGAATTTTCTCGTATGAGCAGTGTAGCTAGTTCTCGTGCCTTTGAACGTGTTAAGGCTTGCACAACTCTGTCTCCTAAAAGGATGCCCCTCTTTCGCAGTAGCATGTCCGATTTGTTGGAAAACAAATACGAATAGCACTTAGGAAGCTTTCCTGAAACGGCAGCCTTGGTTGTTAACTCGCCGAAAGGGCCCTCGATGACTACATTCGCGATTGGCAAGCACACACTATGTTCCTCCACTACCTGGCGGATCCATGCACACTGTCCTGTATAGTCGGAAGGCGACACATACGCCGGATGGACAACATCCATCGTTGCGGCCGAATCGCGCAGTACCTTGCAGGACTTCCCATTTACTACTAGGTCATGCAGGTAGGGTTCCAAAAGCTGCATATTTTCATCGCAGTCACTGACATACGAGAAAGCAATCTTTTCTTTCCGGCAGTTGACGGCAATGTGACCCTGCTCATTACACCTAAAGCATGTGAGCGGCTTCCTAGCCCCAAGCTTGTTCTTTGTGTTCTTCGCGTTGGTCACTTCCCCACTTTTCTCACTGCCGTCCTTTCTAGGGCGTTTGCCTGAAGAAGCCTTCCTTTCTTCGTTTGCAAATATAGCAAAGTGCCTTTTCTGACGGTTATTCACACTCAACTTGGGATTGCGGGGCCTATCCACTGCTGGGTTGCTGAATTGTCGGCGCAAAGCATACTCCTCAATGAGTTCGGCAGCTTCAGTTGCCGACTTAATGTCGCCTCGGTCCTGTAACCAATTTCTTTCTTTTTCTGGGAGGCAGTTATAAAACTGCTCCAAAAGAATTCGCTCGACTACAGCGTCCCTATCACTGTAGGAGTATGTGCTCTTTAGCCACTCGCCCAAATTGACTCTTAAATTGTACAGGAATTCAGGGTAACTCTCGTCCCTGGACTTAGCAGCGTTCCGAAAACGTTGTCTGAACGCCTCGGCGCTAAGCCTATACTTTCTCAGAAGGCAAGCTTTGACCTTCTCGTAGTTGTCCGCGTCCTCCTTGCTTAGCTGCGCGACAACCTCCGCTGCCTCGCAGGGCAGAACCGTCAATAATCTCTGAGACCAAGTGTCTCGCTGGAAGGACAGTTTTTCGCAGGTTCGCTCAAAGTTAGCCAGATACAGACCGATATCCCCTGATATCACATATGGCTGCATGTACTTTGACATCTTTAAATCTGCCTCCTTGTTGAGAAGAGATACCGCTAGCTGGGGACAATTGCCCGACCTCTTGCTCAACTCTAGTTCTAATTTCCGGAGCTCAATTTCTTGCTCCAGCCTTTTTGCTTCTTTCTCAATTTCACGCTCACGCCTCTTTTCCTCTTTTTCCTGCTCTTTCTGCTGTCTGAGTTGCTCCTCCTTTTTTTGTCCGATGAGGTTCCATGCTTCACTGAGCTCCTCATCATCGGTTCCCAAATCAGTGATTGCCTCTAAAATCAAGGGTTTTCGTGCCAAACCACTTGTATCAATTCCCAATTCCTCGCACAATAGCAACAGTTCCGGTTTCTGCAGCTTTTCTAGGTCCATGATCGCTCCGAGTGTCGGCTACTTCCAAAACAACTGTGCAAACTACCAAACCTAAAGGCGTTTCAACACTCTTTACCAGTTCTAAAATCTAACCCTGTTCTAGAACCTGGTCCACATCAGAAGAAAACCAAGCACTCACCCACA
Source organism: Amblyomma maculatum (assembly GCF_055883805.1). Classification (NCBI taxonomy): domain Eukaryota; kingdom Metazoa; phylum Arthropoda; class Arachnida; order Ixodida; family Ixodidae; genus Amblyomma; species Amblyomma maculatum. The sequence goes on from NC_139353.1 coordinate 143,077,793, forward strand.
CATGCGATCGATGTTCCGAGCTGCTCTCTTGTTGGCCGATTGTTGCTCCTGCTTGTTGCTTGAGATGCCACCTCCGATCACCAGATGTGGCTTATAGCTTCAGATGCCACCTCCGATCACCAGATGCTGTGGCTTGTAGATTCTGATCCACCTCCAATCAGCTGATGTTGTGGCTTGTAGATTCAGATCCCACCGCTGCCACCAGTTGTCGTGACGCTGGGGATAAGTCGACCCGGCCTTCACTTGGTAGCGTGCAGAGACTCGGGGTTGATGAAGGATTGAATCTTCGAAGTTGGTAAAATATATACAAGCAGGTTTAATGGCACTTTGAGAAAAACTTATTTACATGATTATTGACATGAAAAAGAAGGGCGCATCAGCAAAATGGCAAGCGTTAAGAGTTCATAGCGTCTGGATGAGCCGTTTACCCAGGGCTCAGAGCCTCATTTCGTGCTCTGCAACATCCTTAAAACCCCCTATGTCCAGCCCCTCTCTGAAGATGCTGACCAACTAGTTCCAGGGCACGCCCCTCAGATATCGGCATCCAATCGAACACATCACTGCACTGATGGTCTGATGCACTGACTGGTCCGGCATTGTTCCGTTGGGCGTGGTCACTTGTTGGCGGGAAGAGCTTGGGAACGGCGAGGAGGTACATTTCTATTCTGCAAAGATCCGGTATGCTGGTTCCGGTAAGTGGATTTCCTTCTCAGAAACCAAAGTGCACGTGCGCGCCACATACTGCTCCCAGCATTGTCCCTTTCCAGCAATTTCAAATCTTTCCCGCATTCCCGGGAAATCCTCTAATGGCCGTAATCACCTTGCTCCTGTCTTGTCCTGTACGTCAGCGGACGTGTCACTATGTCGTCTCCTTTGGGCAGTAGGCATTCCTCACTGGACGATAGCGCTTCTCGACGGGAAGGGTGAACAATTGAACGAAAGCACTTCCGGCTATTTCCCGCAGGGGGACAATTCTTTGTATTTTTCTAGACGTTCCCTTGACAGGGCCAATTTGGCATTTGCAGGGTCTCCACAAAGCTAAACAGGCTTACACAAAAGGATTCATGGAAACAGGCTCACTTAGCGTCCTTGCACCAGCAGCACATATCCTCAGCACATATCCATGCCCACAGGAGAACAATAGAGCGCGCCAGGGCGAACGATGCAAGGTCATAACAATCCTCTGTCATGAAAAGGAAAAATAAATTTTGCCTTTGGAATCAGCTGTGTTTTGCACTGATGATTTCCCATACAAAATTTTCCTATGGCCAGCTATAGAAAAACCTTTGTATGGTTATTTATAGATATTGAGCCCGAATCTCTGTAGCCGCTTCTATGGCTGTCTTTAGGTTTTTATATAGTGTGTTCTATCGATGTCTTTAATCTGTTCTATAGGCTTATGGTTCCCTAAGCGCTGCAGTCTTTAGCATTTTCTATGGTCAGGTATAAACGTTTGTGGTCAGCTACAGAAAAACGTTTTTTTTTTCGGCTATAGATATTTGGGCCAAAAACCTATAGCCGTTCCTATGGTAGTCTTTCGGTTTTGCTATAGGTTGCGCTATAGAAGTTTTTAACCGTTTCTATAGATCTATAGTTGTCTATGTACGCTAATCTTTGGCATGGTCGCGTGCAAACTTTTATAGTCAGCTATTTTCCGGCCGGCTATAGATATTTGGCCCAAAAGGCTATAGTCTGCTATAGAAGTCTATAACCTATGGACTAATTCTGGTGTCCCAATCTGTAACAGTCTTTAGCATTTTCTATGGTCAGCTATATATAATTCGGGAGCGCGTGTGTGTGCGTGTGCGCATAGGTGTATCTGCATGTGTGTCATGCTGTACATCTTCGGACGTTTTTTTTTTCAATTCGATGCCTAAATAACTGAACATTGGACCAGTCCCCACGACCAAATCCATCGTGGGTCGGAGATACTCACCGCAGGCGGACATCCATGCGGCGACAGTGCTCCCACCACTTATACCAGGGTAGTGACGCACTCCATTTGTCTTACAGCATTGCGGTTGACGTCATGTGGTTTCTTAAATACAGCACACAAGTCTTAATCAAGTTAGAGGACAAGTCGCAGGAGAGATTCGAACCGACGATATATCTACCTTCATATAAGGGTGTATTACTACTGCTCTATAGCCTTAAGAGCATACACTTTTCTATAGCCACCTAAAGCAGCTTATATGGCTTGCAGTCTGTAGCTTTAGATGCATTGACATTTCTATAGACAATTAAAGATAACTATGACTACTAGTATATAGCTTAGGGAGCATACACTTTTCTATAGCCAGCTACGGCTGGCAGTCTATAGCATTCGAGCCAGTCAAATTTGTATAGACAGCTAAAGATAACTGTATGACTCATAGCCTATAGCTTCAGGCACATAAACTTTTCTATAGCTTGCTAAAACTGATTATATGGCTTCCAGTATGTAGCTTTAAAGCCATTCGAATTTTTATAGACAGCTAAAGATAACTGTATGACTAATGACCTATATCTTCAGGCACATAAACTTTTCTATAGCTTGCTAAAACTGATTCTATGGTTTGCAGCTTGTACCTTTAGAGCAATTCAAATTTCTATAGGCAGCTAAAGGTAACTGTATGACTGATAATTATTAGCTTCACGGACACATGGTTTTCTATAGTTAGCTAAAGAGATTTTTTGTGGTTCGGAAGATATAGACTACGTATTATAGAATTTTCTATAAATGCCTATAGATATTCTAATGGCATTTTATAGCTGACGATGAAAGTTCATAGATAGACATAGCTGACATACACTTTTCCATTGAAGCACATAGACCATTTTTGTATGGATTGCCTGCCGATGACGATAATCGAATCTTGGCAGCGATTGCGGCCATTTGGGATTCCAATTAAATCCGGACAACTGAAGTCTGTGGCTGTTCTGTAATTATTCCCGCACCTAATTAGGTTAATACCGCTGTTGCACGGCTGGCTTCACCATTGTTACGCTTAATCGAGGACACCGAACTTAAAACACCATTCACGGCTCGCTGTTGTTACACAGCTTGCCGCCGTTCTCGGCTACATCAACGATTATCAATTAGGTACAGCAAACGAAATGCATATAATCGGCAGAGCGAACCGCATTTACAATAGCCATTTATAACGCACTGTCTGGAGTGTCGTGCTGGTCGCGCTGCAACAGCGCGCTCAAGCATCATCCGAACGCAGCACTGCCTCCACATGCCGCGCCGCCCGCACCTTCCACAAGCTGTCCGTGCCACCCTGGCGCTCGCGTCAAGAAAGGGTGCTCAGATTTATTGCTGTCGTAAATAAAAGCCCAGGAATAACGAAATGTCAAAAATTAACCCTTATTGAGGCTCGCTGACCCCACCGAGATGCTAGTAGGATAACTGCAATACAAGCAAGTTTCTCTTAACGGCTGTGCATTGGCAGCCGCCGGTGCCGCAGCGGGTCATCCGATTTTCTCGTATGTATGTATGTATGTATGTATGTATGTATGTATGTATGTATGTATGTATGTATGTATGTATGTATGTATGTATGTATGTATGTATGTATGTATGTATGTATGTATGTATGTATGTATGTATGTATGTATGTATGTATGTATGTATGTGTGTGTGTGTGTATGTATGTATGTATGTATGTATGTATGTATGTATGTATGTATGTATGTATGTATGTATGTATGTATGTATGTATGTATGTATGTATGTATGTATGTATGTGTGTGTGTGTGTATGTGTGTATGTATGTATGTATGTATGTATGTATGTATGTATGTATGTATGTATGTATGTATGTATGTATGTATGTGTGTATGTGTGTGTGTATTGAAAGGGGGTTTTTACTGTGCTTTAACAGGGATAATAGCCCTGTCGAAGTTTCACGGCGAACCACACAAGAACACAGCCAGTCTCAGTCTCCACAAGCGAGCACGAGCAGCGCAGCGGCACTTCGTCGTCCTTATCCTCGTCTTCGTGATATTCTCACCTACTTAATCCTCGTCTTCGTATATCCTCGTGTAGTTCACTACAATTTCCCCCGGAGCGAGGAGGAGCCATCCTGGCGACCTATGGTGAGGGCAAGAGGAGCGGATCGTAGTAGGTTTTGAGGCGGCTCACGTGCACAGTTTCGCGGCCGCGATGACGCATGTCCGAAGAGGTAGTGAGTGGCTCCACGATATAATTCACAGGGGAGGTTTGACGGACAATGCGGTAGGGGCCGTGATACTCGGTTGGAAATTTTGATGACAATCCCGGTGGGGTGCCGGGAACCCAAAGCCAAACAAGGAATCCTGCAGGAAAAACGTGTGGCGTCTGATCTTTGTCGCGGTGATGCTTTTGGCGGCCTTGAGATTCCGATGTAAAACACCGGGCCAACTGGCGACATTCCTCCGCATGTTTGGCAACGTCTGAAAGGAGAGTACACTCGGAAGAGTCGGGACGATATGGTAAAATAGTGTCCATCGTGGACGACGCCTCACGCCCATAAAGGAAGAAGAAAGGGCTAAATCCAGTAGTTGACTGCGTGGCGGTGTTATAAGCGTATGTCACGAAAGGAAGGACAGCGTCCCAGTTAGTCTGATCGGCGGCAACATACATCGTCAGCATATTTCCGAGAGTGCGATTGAAGCGCTCAGTCAACCCGTTTGTTTGAGGGTGGTAGGCTGTTGTGGTCCGGTGTATGATGCGACATTCGGCTAGTAGAGATTCAACGACGTTGGAAAGGAAGACGCGTCCTCGGTCACTCAGCAGCTCTCGCGGCGCGCCGTGGCGAAGAACAAAATGATGTAGCAAGAACAGGGCAACTTCACGGGCAGTAGCGGCGGGTAAAGCGGCGGTCTCGGCATACCGGGTGAGGTGGTCGATGCCGACGATAATCCACCGGTTCCCAGAAACCGTGCAGGGAAGTGGCCCATAAAGGTCAACGCCAATGTGGTCAAAAGGGCGGGCCGGGCATGGAAGTGGTTGTAAGGGGCCAGAAGCACGAGGTGTGGATGACTTTCGGCGCTGACAGGCGATGCAGGAGCGGACGTATTTGCGAATATACCCGTACATGCCGCGCCAATAGTAGCGTTGAGAGATCCTTTGAAACGTCTTCACTACACCAGGATGGGCACACTGAGGGTCGGCATGGAAAGAGGTGCAAATTTCATGTCGTAAATGGCGGGGAATGACGAGAAGCCACCGTCGACCATCAGTCATATAATTGCGGCGGTAGAGAAGACCGTCTCGTAGGGCAAAGTGTGGTGCTTGACGGCGTAAAGCCCGAGAAGGCGCAGCAGCGTTAGGAGAAGTGGACACGATCTCGATAAGAGATGCGAGCCACGGGTCTTTTCGCTGCAACGCAGGCATGTCAGCGATGGTTAGAGAGGAGAGGACGGGATCAGCCGCCGTAGAGCAATCAGGTTCGTTGGAGACGGGAGAACGAGATAGTGCGTCGGCGTCCATGTGTTTACGGCCAGAGCGATATATAACGCGGATGTCATATTCCTGTAGGCGGAGAGCCCATCGTGCGAGGCGGCCGGACGGGTCTTTAAGAGAGGACAGCCAACATAACGCGTGGTGGTCCGTGACGACGTCAAACAGGCGACCGTAAAGGTAGGGTCGGAATTTTGTTAATGCCCACACAATTGCCAAACACTCCTTTTCTGTAACTGAGTAGTTGCGTTCAGCTTTAGAGAGGATACGACTCGCGTACACGACGACGTATTCGTGAAAACCGTTTTTCCGTTGTGCCAAGACAGCTCCGAGGCCAACGCCACTCGCATCAGTATGGACCTCGGTGGGTGCTGTCGGGTCGTAGTGGCGAAGGATTGGTGGCGAAGTCAAAAGACGGCGCAATGCGTTGAACGCTTCGTCGCACTCGACCGACCACGCAGTTAAGTCACTGTTTCCTCCGAGTAGTTTCGTCAGGGGTGCAATTACCGAAGCAAAATTCTGCACGAAGCGCCGAAAATAGGAGCATAGACCTATGAAGCTTCGAAGTTGCTTGAGAGAAACCGGCTTAGGAAACTCCGCCACTGCGCGCAGCTTGGCCGGATCAGGGCGAACACCTTCCTTAGAGACGATGTGCCCCAAAATAGTCAACTCCCTGGCACCGAAGTGACACTTCTTGAGATTCAGTTGCAGGCCGGCGTCAGTAAGGCAAACCAAAACTTGCCGCAAGCGCTCTAGGTGCGTAGCGAAGTCGGCGGAAAAGACAACAATGTCGTCCAAGTAGCAGAGGCAGATGTGCCACTTGAACTTCCGCAAGATGTTATCCATCATCCTCTCGAATGTGGCGGGCGCATTGCACAGACCGAAGGGCATCACATTAAATTTATAGAGGCCATCCGGCGTCACAAATGCGGTCTTCTCTCTGTCACAGGCGGCCATTGGTACTTGCCAGTAACCTGAACGTAAATCAAGAGATGAAAAGTACTCGGCACCTTGGAGGCAATCAAGAGCGTCGTCTATACGCGGAAGGGGGTAATTGTCCTTGTGGGTAATTTTGTTGAGGCGCCGGTAATCAATACAAAAGCGAAACGAGCCATCTTTCTTTTTCACTAGCACCACTGGTGAAGACCAGGGGCTTTGTGATGGACGAATTACGCCACGTTGTAGCATGTCCTCAACTTGTTCATTGATCACGCGACGCTCTGCCGCTGACACACGATAGGGGCGCTGCCGAAAAGGCGAGTTAGAGCCGGTCTGAATGTAATGCGCGACTGTGGAAGTGCGGCCGAGAGGTGTGTGGGCGGCGTCGAAAGCAAAGCGAAATGTCTGTAAAAGGGCCACGAGCTAAGTCCGGTAGGTGGAAGGAAGAGCGTCATCGATGGCGGTTCGGAAGAAGTCGTCTGGCAACTTATCAGGCGTCGGATCGGACTGCAGAGCATCAATGTAGTTACTGCGGTAGGTCTCGGAGGCATCCAGGTCAGAGAGAAGGTGGGCTGGTTGAATGGAACCGGGAGATTCCCCACGTAGCAGAGTAATCGGGCGTGGGGACGGATTGTAGATGAGTAGCTTCGTGAAGCCACCGTGAACATCGAGAACAGCAGATGGCAGCGGCAGGTGCTTGCGGTGGATGAAGGATGCAGACGGTGTAAATAAAACACTAACGTCTGACGCGGCAGGACACGAAAGAGGCACAAGGGCACAAGCCTCTGGTGCTACGTCGACATCTTCAGCGATGGTCAGCTTTTGAGGACACACTGAACGGTTGTCGTTGGGCAGTGCGTCGCACAGCGCAGAAAATTCTACTTCAGCTCGGGCGCAATCGATCACGGCGTTATTTTTAGGCAAGAAGTCCCATCCGAGGATCACGTCGTGAGAACAAGATGACAAAACTACGAACTCGACACTGTACAAAATACCTTCAATGACGACACGCGCTGTACATGCTGCTAAAGGTGCAATCCTCTCTTCACTGGCAGTGCGGAGCGACAAACCGTTAAATGACGTCGTAACTTTTCGTAATCGTCGGCAGAGTTGCTCATGAATCACTGACACTGCAGCACCCGTATCGACCAGCGCATATACGGACAGACCATCGATAGAAATCATTATAATGTTCGTGAGCGGAATATGAGGCCTTGAGCTTTTCGCAGAGTACGCAGTTCTTGCCTCAGGAACCGCGGAGCTTAGTTTCCCTCGTCAGCAGGTGGTGGTCGCCGGCGCATTGGTGACAGTGACCGGCGACGCGGAGAAGGAGAACGACGCGTTGTATATGAACGCTGTTCTGGGGCATACGCAGGCGGAGAGTGGGCAGAACGAAGCAGCGGTGGCGAGTAATCAGAAGACGCAGGCTCGGCCATGCGACGACGACATCGGCGGGCCACATGTCCAGCGAAACCACAGTAGTAGCATATAGGACGATTGTCCGAAGTACGCCAAGGGTTGTAATAGCGCGCGGTGGGCGGATGAAGCGGGGCCGTTTGAGGAAGCGGTGCAGGGCGTAGAACAGGCTGCATGGGTTGTGACGGCTCAGGCGGTGGCCGCGCAGCCACAGCCGCGTAGGTCAAAGGGGCTGGAACAGCAGGTTGACTATACTGGACTGGTGCTTCGACGTATGTCAAAGGAGCAACAGAAGGAGCTTCAGGAAGCGTGGGAAGTGCTTCCGCAACTTGTTGGCGGATGACTTGCTGCAGCTTTGGCACTAAAGGAGTGGGAGCGTCAGGACGTTGGCGAACGAGGGATAGTTGACGGGCAACTTCTTCGCGAACGAACTGCTGTATTTGTGGCAGCGAGATGGACTGGTCTGCTTCAGGTGTTAAAGCTGCAAGCGGCGCGGGGTTTGAGAGCGAAGAGCGAGTGATGTTACGGCGCTTGCGTAATTCATCAAAGTTGTGGCATGCGTTGATAACGTCGACGACGGTGGCTGGATTTTTAGCCAGAAGCATCTGGAACGCGTCATCATCAATGCCTTGCATAATGTGATCTATCTTGGTGCTCTCTGACATTGAAGCGTCCACGCGCTTGCAGAGGTCTACGACATCTTCAATATAGCTGGTAAAATTCTCACCAGGAAGCTGTGCACGGCCGCGCAGGCGTTGCTCAGCGCGAAATTTGCGCACTGCAGGCCGGCCGAAAATATCGGCAAAACTAGCTTTGAAAGTAGACCACGATATGATATCGGCCTCGTGGTTGCGGAACCATAGGTTTGCAACGTCCGTTAGGTAGAAAATGACGTTATTGAGCTTTTGGTTGTCGTCCCAGTGGTTGTGAATACTGACCCGCTCATATGAGGCCAGCCAGTCTTCCACGTCATGGTCGCTGGTTCCGCTGAAGATAGGAGGATCACGCTGGCGCAAAGCTCCAGCGCAGAACACCGCGGAAGAGGGGCCGGTTGGACTGGGGGTAGTAGCGTCGGTCATTGCTTGTGTCGGGAGTGTGCGGCTGCGGAGCTCCAGGGCGGCAGGAAATGCTCACCTCCACCAAGTGAAAGGGGGTTTTTACTGTGCTTTAACAGGGATAATAGCCCTGTCAAAGTTTCACGGCGAACCACACAAGAACACAGCCAGTCTCAGTCTCCACAAGCGAGCACGAGCAGCGCAGCGGCACTTCGTCGTCCTTATCCTCGTCTTCGTGATATTCTCACCTACTTAATCCTCGTCTTCGTATATCCTCGTGTAGTTCACTACAGTATGTATGTATGTATGTATGTATGTATGTATGTATGTATGTATGTATGTATGTATGTATGTATGTATGTATGTATGTATGTATGTATGTATGTATGTATGTATGTATGTATGTATGTATGTATGTATGTATGTATGTATGTATGTATGTATGTATGTATGTATGTATGTATATGCATTAGCTCATCTTCTAAGGAAGCGCCGTGAAAATTGATATCATTTCATTCTGAGACAAAGTAATTTACAGTAAGCAGTTCTACGAGTAGCCTGTTTACTACAGCGCTGCTCAATTGCCATGCGTCGTCTGCTGTGGCTCCGATGCGAAACAATATAGGCCTAGCGACGACCAGGAACTGCGCTCGTCCAGAGCGCCCGTCCGCCGCGGTCGTTGCCGGCACCGTTCCGGTAAGCTAGCTGTATCCGGCACTGCAGGTGTTGCGAACATGTCTGATTTCATGATGCAGCTGAAGCCGGACCATTTTCGGCGTTGCGCTGAACAGCGCACCGCGCTAACTAGCTGCAAAGATATATGACGGGCAGTGCTCGTGCGTTTGTCGTTGCGCCGTTCAGCGATACTCGAAGGTTCTATAAACGCACTGTCGACTAGGATTGCATCCTATACAGTGCATAGTCCTTTTGTTGTTACTGAAACGAGCTTTCGCGTGTAAAGGGCAGCTGTTAAAGCGGGCCAACTCTTCCACTTTTCGACTAGCGCAAATGTGCTGACTTTGCTTTCGCAGTCAACGTACTCGACAGTATTTCGTAGGGCCATTTCTTTTTTTTTTCTTTTTTTGAGCTGCTGGTTGCTCGAACGCGTACGGTAAGTGTTCGAGGTGTTTTACATTGTTTGAATAACCAATAATATTTTAAATCGAGCTCTAAAGTCCCCTGAAGCGACGCGCACGCAGCAACACCACCGGCGCCTGTCTGACATACCCAAGCTTGACGTTATGATGCGCCCGGCCAGTAACGGACAAATGCGGCGTTTGCTTAGAGGGCGGTACCGCTGGTCCTCGCTTTCTTCTAAAAACTGCCGTTTGTGCTCCTTTCTGCCTTTTTTAATTATGACAGTCTTTTACAGCGGACAAACAATAAAAAATGCTGCACATAACTCAATTTTTGCGAAAACCGTTTCAGCTTTCCTTTAACGGGAAATTCTAATAGCGGCAATATTCCCACGTATTTGGGTATTTCTTTAAATTTGATTCCTCAAAAATTTTTTGGAACCATATCAGCGTTTTAGAAGCAGAGCACTGGTCCTGTGAAATGATTTTTAAATATAAATATATCCATGCCACTTCCAAATCTTACATTTACAAATGCACCTACTGTTTTATTGTTTTCAACGCTTCGTGGTCGTCATGTGGATTTAGCTTTCGGCTTCTCATCTGACTTCATCCCAGGAAAGGTGATCGCTTTTAATGGAGCCCAAATGCACGAACTGCCATTCGATGCATGACGCTATATTGCAACTCATAGGACATCAGACGGCGCGAATTGATCCCGAGCGCACACTCTCAGTGTCTCTCATGGCCGGCATGTGGTTTGGACACACCAGACCATATATTTAAAGATTGCAATTTAGATGCATTAAATTTATGCTTCATGTAAGAATGCAAAACGAAACGGTTAGACGTGGAGGAAAGAAATTGCTCGGAAGTTCCGGCTAAGCTGGGTTCAAAGGTTGCCGCGTATACGCTGTTAAGAAATGCCTAATTCCTGTTAGCGGTTTCGATTTCTGTTTACAACAGCGCAAGTTGACATAAATGATACAGATAGGAACGCTAGCATAAACGCAGTAGTAGTTGCGACTTTAAACGACCAGCAAACGTTTCTTCCTTCTACATAATTAACAAGATAAAACGAGCTGGTGAAGATTGCTGTCAAGTATCAGAATGCTTCTGACAAAACGGAGGTTGAGGGGGCGCGCAAAAGTTTATAAAGCGACAGCGTGGTCACAAAAAAAATTCAAGCTACTTTAAATTTCATAAAAGGTCAGACTTTAGTTGCACATTAAATTTATCTACCTTCCACATCAATGCTTGTTCCACAAACAATACATCAGAGAGATACAGTACTCAATTAGCATATGGTTTGATGGCCATCATCCAGATAGAGGCAAAAAACTCTCGAAATGTTTTTGCTGGAATTTCAACGAAAATGGCCATAATTCTGATTATATTGTTACGAGTGAAATTCACGCACCGATGGGTAACACTACACTGAAATCGCTGGGCACCGCTTAGCCGCACAACTTAACACTGAGCGTCATCTTCGTTCACACACCCAGACACTTCTTTCTTCACTTGCTGAATGTCAGCGTGGTACACCACATAACATTGCCCTCGCCGCAGAAGCACAGTCCCGGTGCGTTCTAGGTAAACAAAGCAGGGCGTGAATAATACGGCTTCAGTCGTGTCACGTGCACAATGTCGGAAGCTCGTTGTGCAGAAGACTTCGAGTTCAAAGGTTTGACTTCGTATGTGACGTCGGTGACTCGGCGCAAGATACGGTAAGGGCCTGTGTAGCGTGGTAGAAGTTTTTCATACAAGCCTACCGGGCCTGATGGGAGCCAGAGCAGAACGAGAGAGCCTTTGGCGTAGTGCACATCGCGATGGCGACTTTTATAACGGGATTGCTGGGAGCCTTGGGAGACAAAGAGCCTGTCGCGTGCAATGTGGCGAGCATCATTAGCGCGGGATATGGCATCACGAGCATAAATACTAGTGGTGGCGTCAGTAGTGGGTAGCAATGTATCAAAGAGGAGTAATGGGCGTCGGCCAAAGAGCAGGTAAAAGGGAGAGTAGCCAGCTAGCGGTATCATGACGAGAAGAGTTATAGGCAAATGTTACAAAGGGTAGATTATTGTCCCAATCCCGATGGTCGCCGGAGACATACATTGATAACATATCTGTGAGCGTACGGTTGAGGCGTGCTGTGAGGCCGTTGATCTGAGGAAGATAAGCGGTGGTGAGTTTGTGGCGGACGGTGCACACACGAAGTAGCTCGTCAACCACTCTGGACAGGAATCAGCGACCAAGATTTGTAAGTAGTTCACGAGGGGCACCGTGTTGTAGTATCACGTCGTGGAGGAGGAAATCAATGACGTCTGTAGCGCAGCTAGTCGAGATCGCGCGGGTAATGGCGTAACGCGTAGCATAGTCGGTCTCTACAGCGATCCATTTGTTGCCCGACGCAGAGACAGGGAAGGGTCCAAGCAAACCAACACCAACACGGAAAACGGGTCAGTCAGGATGGATATTGGCTGCAGGTGTCTTCATGGTAATACGGATGGTTTTTTTCGACGCTGGCACAGCTCACATGTTGCCACATAATGCTGAACTGAGCGATAGAGACCCGGCCAGTAAAAACGTTGGCGCACGCTGTCATACGTGCGGGACACGCCAAGATGTCCAGCGCTGGAAGCATCATGAAATTGTTCCAAGATGGTGGAGCGCAGATGTTTCGGAACGACGAGAAAGAGCTCAGCGCCATCAGGTCGCATATTGGGGCGGTATAGTGCGTCCTCTTGGAGTACGAACATGGCGAAGGCGGGATGAGACTGGCCGCTAGTCAGACGGTCGATGATAGACCCGAGTGCAGAGTACAAGCGCTGTTCGTCGGCTATGTGGGGAAAGGCCGATAAAGAGAGGACACATGCGTCAATGTCACAGGCCGTAGAGCTTGGAGGATCTACAGGGTGGCGGGATAAGCAGTCTGCATCTTGGTGAAGCCGATCGGACTTATAAAGCACGGAAAAGGTGTATTCTTGCAACCTTAACGCTCAGCGTCCCAAACGTCCAGTAGGGTCTTTGAGTGTAGATAGCCAGCACAAGGCATGGTGGTTCGTGATAAAAGTAAAGGGTTCTCGAAACAAATAAGGGCGGAATTTCGCAATAACCCAAACAAGAGCTAGGCACTCCCTCTCTGTGATAGAGTAATTTTGTTCTGGCCTAGATAGTAGGCGGCTGGCACACGCAATCACTCTGGTGCGGTCGTGGTGTCGCTGAGCGAGAATAGCTCCACTGCCGTGACCACTGGCGTCAGTGCGCAGTTCGGTAGGGGCTGAAGGGTTGAAATGGGCCAAGAGGGGTGGATTGGTGAGAGCTGCGATAAGTTCGGAGAACGCTGCAGCTTGGCCTGGGCCCCAAGAGAAAGGTGCATCTTTTTCAGTAGGGCGGTGAGATGGCGAGCAAGGGCTGCGAAGTTATGGACAAAAGGCTGGAAATACGAACGCAAGCCAAGAAAACTGAACATCACTAGACGAACGTGGTGTGGGAAAAGTATAAACGGCGCGAATCTTGTCGGGGTCAGGCTGAACACCAGCAGCATTGACTAAGTGGCCAAGAACTTTGATTTCCCGATGGCCAAAACTGTATTTCCTGGAGTTGAGTTGAAGGCCGGCGTGGCGGAATAGCTCAAAATGATAGAAAGGCGAGAGAGGTGGCTGTCAGAAGTGAATGAGAAAACAATGGCGTCGTCTATATAACAAGGACAAGTCGTCCACTTGAAGCCGCGCAGCAACGAGTCCATCATCCGTTCGAAAGTTGCAGGGGCGTTGCATAGGCCAAAAGGCATGAGTTTAAATTGGTAGAGGCCATCCGGAGTGATAAATGTCGTTTCTTCGCGGTCCCGTTCATCGACGGAGATTTGCCAGTAACCAGAGCGAAGGTCGATGGAGGAAAAGTAGCTGGCTCCATGTAAGCAATCAAGTGCATCGTCGATGCGCGGTAGAGGGTAGACGTCTTTTCTGGTCAACTTGTTGAGGTGGCGATAGTCCACGCAGAATCTCCAGCTCCCACCTTTTGTCTGGACTAGCACAACTGGTGACGCCCAGGGACTGTTTGAAGGCTCAATGATGTCGTCGGCCAGCACCTCGTCGACTTCACGTTGAATCACCTGGCGGTCGGAAAGAGAGACACGGTACGGTCGCTTGTGAACAGGAGCAGCATCGCCGGTGTCGATGCGGTGGGCTACAACAGACGTTTGGCCTAGCGGTCGGGCCCCAAAATAAAAAATGTCGATATATGAAAGTAACAGCTTGTAGAGCGTGTCGACAGAATCGGGTTGCAGGTCAGCCGCAATCATGCTAGAAACAGGATCCCGGTGTAAAGGAGACAACATATGAGCGGTAGGGGCTGTGCGAGGTGCAGCAGGAGGGCCGGTAGTTAGGGCTGAAACTTCACCGTCGGTCAGCGGGGAAAGCTCAGCTAATGAAATTCCGTCGGGGAGGACTTGGGTCGACAAACTGAAGTTTAGGACTGGGAGAATGGTGCGATTCTCAGATACGTGTACGATGAGGTGTGGGAGGATGACGTGACGCTGCAGGATGAGGTCG